>NC_068379.1:9629300-10829300 GCF_023724105.1 Carassius gibelio | reverse complement strand
AAATTTTGATTAAAATTCTTTAATTTTTCAGTAATGTGTGATAACTTAAAATATGTTGTCAGTACTATTAAAATAAGATTAAATTGAATGGTATTTAGGAGATCATGGTTTTTGCATGACTTATTTCACATTCAGCTAGACAACCCTGTCGTAGCTGTTTTCATAGCCTAGGCTTTTTATTTAAAAAGAAAACAGCAAGGGACCATGGAAAAAGACTGTCGCAGGTGTATTTTTTTATGGTATTATTTATTAATTTTTTTTGGCAGCGGGGCAACTCAAGAATGCTGGGCACACAAGTACTGTGGCTCTTTTGCCCCATGGCCAAGATGGCCAAGCCAACATCAAAGTTAGTTCACTAACTTTTAATTCTAGTTTTTATTTTTATGTTGGCTTGGCAACAAGCCAACATACTGTTATGCTATTTAAACTTCTTCTTTTTTTTCTTCTTATTATTTTTCTGACAGAAATTCTGTACGCTACTCCTCCTAGGGCTTTAAAGCCACAAGCCCCAAACTCGGCAGACACCTGCGGGATAGAGCGGTGGTGTGTGCTATATCTTTTCAGAGTGATCAGACTTAAAGTTTTTTTTTTATTAATTTTTAAATGTCAAAATTCATTACCCATAGACTTACATTGTCTGAGAAAAATTGCGCCCCTACAGTTGCAATGACATTTAGGGGCGGAGTCGGGTTTCGTTTCACTTTTAAACTGGTTAAAAATACTGCTGCTCAGCCCAGGCTGTCTACACGGAGCCGAGAACTAGCGAATTCATTCTTATTTAAGACCTTTTAAAAACGCGATTACACGCAATCCACACGTTAGAACACACCAAGAGCTAAATTCAGATGTTTCTGAACTGTTTAAAGTAATAACATTATATATTCGCGGCAGCCAACTGCTCGCGAGCTGGCGATGTATTTCTCTGAACACTTGAAGTCCACAGAGAATTTACAGCCTTTCGCATTAAAACACTGCAGCGAAACGGCACAAAACAATTAGAATAATATATTATATGGTTTTAAAGTAGTTTTGGCCACTGTCACGCTGGTCTTAGCTGGTTTCTAACTGAATCATCATGCTGAACGTCACAGTGAGCTAGCGATGTATTTCTCTGAACACTTGAAGTACACATTTACAGCCTTTCACATTAAAACACTGCAGCGAAACGGCACAAAACAATTAGAAGAATATATTACACATATGAAAATGAGTGTTTATATGTGCTTGTGAGATTTCTCTGTCAGGCTTAACGTCGCAGCAATTGCTCAGCGTTGCATAACATGGTAAAGCAGGGAGCTACACTGAGACCAAAAGGGTCGCATGCATCACTGATTATTTTTGTACCTACTTATGTGTTATGCTATGATTTAATATGACCATTTATTAAAACAGAAATGTGTATTTTAAGAATACGTTTTATAACGTGCTCCGAGCATTCAACACATCAAGTTGGCTTCAGCCCCGCGCTGCGGAAAACTGAACTGAGCAGCTGATGGCGCGTGTGCACGAGAGAGAGCCGCGCGTATCGCGGACAGGGACAGCAACACTGAACAGAGCTGTCGTTCAGGACGTTCACTTCCTCCTGGACCTGAACGAACAAATTCAAATCGCAGTTTAAATAAACAGAAAAAAGAGCGAAAAGCAAAAGAGCTCAATTCAGCAGCGCGGTGTTGTTCAGGGAGCAAGCAGAGACGCGTCTCAAAGTCTTCTTGCTTTTGTACCGACAACAAATACATACAAAATATGTCGAAATACCCGTGTTGGAAAGTGTGTTCGAATAAGTATGTGGTTATGTCTTAAGTGAAAGAAAAGATTTGCAAAAAAAAAATCGGATGTGTATCATCATAATGGATGCGTTTGTCTCTTAAAGGGACCGCGCCTAATTTACTAGCTCTGCTGTCAGTGTCTTTAATGTATGAAAATGAAAGTAATCACTCACTGCTCTTGACTGAATTACCTTGTAGTACAAGAATTTATCCAAAGTCAATCCAAAAATAAGATAGAATTGTTGTACTAGTGGGTGCAGGCCACTAGTTCATTTATGTAAGTGAGTATGACAAAATAGTGATCTGTGAAATATTATACCCACTAATTCTTCATACAGTAGGCTACCAGTGAAATTGATTTAAAAAAAATAATAATTAAGGACCTGCCCATGTTTTGCTTAAGTGTTTCTTTCTTTAATTGTTAATGCAACCTTTTCACACCACAGACTGAACCAAATTAAGCATTTCTTGCTTGGTAACTGTTCAACAAAGTATTGATAGTTGTGTAAATATTGTCATACTGACAGTCTGAAGTTTTGGTTGATTCCATTACATATCTTTTTATCAACGTTATCCGAAATTATCAAGATGAATTTGTTCTGAGTTATTGTCATATATTATTACCAGTTTCTAAACTACAGCAAATAAACTGTGATTATGTGAGAAATGTTGAAGGTGTCTGAATACATTTTGGTTTGATTGTGTATTTTATCTTACAGTGAAGACTATGCAGTGCTATTTTACATTAACAAAAACAAACTTAAAAAAAGTAAACATTATGTAAATAGCACAAATAAATAAATAGAATGAACATACAGTACAAATTAAACAATTTTAAACAGTGTGTAACTGCATCATCTATACAAACCATTGTGCTTGGACCCCTTATGATCTCCTTGATTTAAAATGCATTGTTTCAGTAATCTTGTGTGTCGTTGCCCACAACGCAACGGTGGCAGGACTGTGAAATACATAAACGAGAAAAATAGGCAAGACTTATTTCACATCCAGCTAGACAACCCTGTCATAGCTGTTATCATAGCCCAGGCTTTTTATTAAAAAAAGAAAACAGCAAGGGAGCATGGAAAAAGACTGTTGCAGGTGTATTTTTTTATGGCATTATTATGTGTATTAATTTTGCAGCGGGGCAACTCAATGTTGGGCACACAAGTACTTTGGCTCTTTTGCTCCATGGCCAAGATGGCCAAGCCAACATCAAAGTTAGTTCACTAACTTTTAATTCTAGTTATGTTGGCTTGGCAACAAGCCAACATACTGTTATGCTATTTAAACTTCTTCTTTTTTTTCTTATTATTATTTTTCTGACAGAAATTCTGTACGCTACTCCTCCTAGGGCTTTAAAGCCACAAGCCCCAAACTCGGCAGACACCTGCGGGATAGAGCGGTGGTGTGTGCTATATCTTTTCAGACGGATCAGACTTAAAGTTTTTTTTTTATTAATTTTTAAATGTCAAAATTCATTACCCATAGACTTACATTGTCTGAGAAAAATTGCGCCCCTACAGTTGCAATGACATTTAGGGGCGGAGTCAGGTTTCGTTTCACTTTTAAACTGGTTAAAAATACTGCTGCTCAGCCCAGGCTGTCTACACGGAGCCGAGAACTAGCGAATTCATTCTTATTTAAGACCTTTTAAAAACGCGATTACACGCAATCCCTACGTTAGAACACACCAAGAGCTAAATTCAGATGTTTCTGAACTGTTTAAAGTAATAACATTATATATTCGCGGCAGCCAACTGCTCGCGAGCTGGCGATGTATTTCTCTGAACACTTGAAGTCCACAGAGAATTTACAGCCTTTCGCATTAAAACACTGCAGCGAAACGGCACAAAACAATTAGAATAATATATTATATGGTTTTAAAGTAGTTTTGGCCACTGTCACGCTGGTCTTAGCTGGTTTCTAACTGAATCATCATGCTGAACGTCACAGATGAGCTCGCGATTTATTTCTCTGAACACTTGAAGTACACATTTACAGCCTTTCACATTAAAACACTGCAGCGAAACGGGACAAAACAATTAGAAGAATATATTACACATATGAAAATGAGTGTTTATATGTGCTTGTGAGATTTCTCTGTCAGGCTTAACGTCGCAGCAATTGCTCAGCGTTGCATAACATGGTAAAGCAGGGAGCTACACTGAGACCAAAAGGGTCGCATGCATCACTGATTATTTTTGTACCTACTTATGTGTTATGCTATGATTTAATATGACCATTTATTAAAACAGAAATGTGTATTTTAAGAATACGTTTTATAACGTGCTCCGAGCATTCAACACATCAAGTTGGCTTCAGCCCCGCGCTGCGGGAAACTGAACTGAGCAGCTGATGGCGCGTGTGCACGAGAGAGAGCCGCGCGTATCGCGGACAGGGACAGCAACACTGAACAGAGCTGTCGTTCAGGACGTTCACTTCCTCCTGGACCTGAACGAACAAATTCAAATCGCAGTTTAAATAAACAGTAAAAAGAGCGAAAAGCAAAAGAGCTCAATTCAGCAGCGCGGTGTTGTTCAGGGAGCAAGCAGAGACGCGTCTCAAAGTCTTCTTGCTTTTGTACCGACAACAAATACATACAAAATATGTCGAAATACCCGTGTTGGAAAGTGTGTTCGAATAAGTATGTGGTTATGTCTTAAGTGAAAGTAAAGATTTGCAAAAAAAAAATCGGATGTGTATCATCATAATGGATGCGTTTGTCTCTTAAAGGGACCGCGCCTAATTTACTAGCTCTGCTGTCAGAGTCTTTAATGTATGAAATTGAAAGTAAATCACTCACTGCTCTTGACTGAATTACCTTGTAGTACAAGAATTTATCCAAAGTCAATCCAAAAATAACATAGAATTGTTTTACTAGTGGGTGCAGGCCACTAGTTCATTTATGTAAGTGAGTATGGCAAAATAGTGATCTGTGAAATATTATACCCACTAATTCTTCATACAGTAGGCTACCAGTGAAATTGATTTAAAAAAATAATAATTAAGGACCTGCCCATGTTTTGCTTAAGTGTTTCTTTCTTTAATTGTTAATGCAACCTTTTCACACCACAGACTGAACCAAATTAAGCATTTCTTGCTTGGTAACTGATAGTTATTGATAGTTGTGTAAATATTGTCATACTGACAGTCTGAAGTTTTGGTTGATTCCATTACATATCTTTTTATCAAAGTTATCCGAAATTATCAAGATGAATTTGTTCTGAGTTATTGTCATATATTATTACCAGTTTCTAAACTACAGCAAATAAACTGTGATTATGTGAGAAATGTTGAAGGTGTCTGAATACATTTTGGTTTGATTGTGTATTTTATCTTACAGTGAAGACTATGCAGTGCTATTTTACATTAACAAAAACAAACTTAAAAAAAGTAAACATTATGTAAATAGCACAAATAAATAAATAGAATGAACATACAGTACAAATTAAACAATTTTAAACAGTGTGTAACTGCATCATCTATACAAACCATTGTGCTTGGACCCCTTATGATCTCCTTGATTTAAAATGCATTGTTTCAGTAATCTTGTGTGTCGTTGCCCACAACGCAACGGTGGCAGGACTGTGAAATACATACACGAGAAAAATAGGCATGACTTATTTCACATCCAGCTAGACAACCCTGTCATAGCTGTTATCATAGCCCAGGCTTTTTATTAAAAAAAGAAAACAGCAAGGGAGCATGGAAAAAGACTGTTACAGGTGTATTTTTTTATGGCATTATTATGTGTATTAATTTTGCAGCGGGGCAACTCAATGTTGGGCACACAAGTACTTTGGCTCTTTTGCTCCATGGCCAAGATGGCCAAGCCAACATCAAAGTTAGTTCACTAACTTTTAATTCTAGTTATGTTGGCTTGGCAACAAGCCAACATACTGTTATGCTATTTAAACTTCTTCTTCTTTTTCTTATTATTATTTTTCTGACAGAAATTCTAAACGCTACTCCTCCTAGGGCTTTAAAGCCACAAGCCCCAAACTCGGCAGACACCTGCGGGATAGAGCGGTGGTGTGTGCTATATATTTTCAGACTGATCAGACTTAAAGTTTTTTTTTTATTAATTTTTAAATGTCAAAATTCATTACCCATAGACTTACATTGTCTGAGAAAAATTGCGCCCCTACAGTTGCAATGACATTTAGGGGAGGGGAGCAGTCAGACGAGAGAAGAATCACTGCTGCTCAGCTCAGGCTGTCTACACGGAGCCGACAACAAGCGAATTCATTCCTATTTAAGACATTTTAAAAACGCTATTGCACGCAATCCACACGTTAGAACACACCAAGAGCTAAATTGAGATGTTTCTGAACTGTTTAAAGTAATAACATGATATATTCGCGGCAGCCAACTGCTCGCGAGCTGGCAATGTATTTCTCTGAACACTTGAAGTCCACAGATAATTTACAGCCTTTCACATTAAAACACTGCAGCGAAACGGCACAAAACAATTAGAATAATATATTAAATGGTTTTAAAGTAGTTTTGGCCACTGTCACGCTGGTCTTAGCTGGTTTCTAACTGAATCATCAGGCTGAACATCACAGCGAGCTCGCGACGTATTCCTCTGAACACTTGAAGTACACATTTACAGCCTTTCACATTAAAACACTGCAGCGAAACGGCACAAAACAATTTGAATAATATATTAAATGGTTTTAAAGTAGTTTTGGCCACTGTCACGCTGGTCTTAGCTGGTTTCTAACTGAATCATCAGGCGGAACGTCACAGTAAACTCGCGCATCAGCCCCGCACTGCGGGAAACTGGACTGAGCAGCTGATGGCGCGTGTGCACGAGAGAGAGCCGCGCGTCAACACTGAACCGAGCTCTCGTTCAGGACGTTCACTTCCTCCTGGACCTGAACGAACAAATTCAAATCGCAGTTTAAATAAACAGAAAAAAGAGCGAAAAGCGAAAGAGCTCAATTCAGCAGCGCGGTGTTGTTCAGGGCAAGCAGAGACGCGTCTCAAAGTCTTCTTGCTTTTGTACCGACAACAAATACATACAAAATATGTCGAAATACCCGTGTTGGAAAGTGTGTTCGAATAAGTATGTGGTTATGTCTTAAGTGAAAGTAAAGAGTTGCAAAAAAAAAAATCGGATGTGTATCATCATAATGGATGCGTTTGTCTCTTAAAGGGACCGCGCCTAATTTACTAGCTCTGCTGTCAGAGTCTTTAATGTATGAAAATGAAAGTAAATCACTCACTGCTCTTGACTGATTTACCTTGTAGTACAAGAATTTATCCAAAGTCAATCCAAAAATCAGATAGAATTGTTTTACTAGTGGGTGCAGGCCACTAGTTCATTTATGTAAGTGAGTATGGCAAAATAGTGATCTGTGAAATATTATACCCACAAATTCTTAATACTGTAGGCTACCAGTGAAATTGATTAAAAAAATAATAATTAAGGACCTGCCCATGTTTTGCTTAAGTGTTTCTTTCTTTAATTGTTAATGCAACCTTTTCACACCACAGACTGAACCAAATTAAGCATTTCTTGCTTGGTAACTGTTCAACAAAGTATTGATAGTTGTGTAAATATTGTCATACTGACAGCTGTCTGAAGTTTTGGTTGATTCCATTACATATCTTTTTATCAAAGTTATCCGAAATTATCAATATGATTTTGTTCTGAGTTATTGTCATATATTATTACCAGTTTCTAAACTACAGCAAATAAACTGTGATTATGTGAGAAATGTTGAAGGTGTCTGAATACATTTTGGTTTGATTGTGTATTTTATCTTACAGTGAAGACTATGCAGTGCTATTTTAAATTAACATAAACAAACTTAAAAAAATGTAAACATTATGTAAATAGCACAAATAAATAAATACAATGAACATACAGTACAAATTAAACAATTTTAAACAGTGTGTAACTGCATCATCTATACAAACCATTGTGCTTGGACCCCTTATGATCTCCTTGATTTAAAATGCATTGTTTCAGTTATCTTGTGTGTCGTTGCCCACAACGTGACGGTGGCAGGACTGTGAAATACATACACGAGAAAAATAGGCATGACTTATTTCACATCCAGCTAGACAACCCTGTCATAGCTGTTATCATAGCCCAGGCTTTTTATTAAAAAAAGAAAACAGCAAGGGAGCATGGAAAAAGACTGTTGCAGGTGTATTTTTTTATGGCATTATTATTTGTATTAATTTTGCAGCGGGGCAACTCAATGTTGGGCACACAAGTACTTTGGCTCTTTTGCTCCATGGCCAAGATGGCCAAGCCAACATCAAAGTTAGTTCACTAACTTTTAATTCTAGTTATGTTGGCTTGTTGGCAACAAGCCAACATACTGTTATGCTATTTAAACTTATTTTTATTTTTATTATTATTATTCTTCTGAGAAAAAAATTCTGAACGCTACTCCTCCTAGGGCTTTAAAGCCACAAGCCCCAAACTCGGCAGACACCTGCGGGATATAGGGGTGGTGTGTGCTATATCTTTTCAGAGTGATCAGACTTAAAGTTTTTTTTTTATTAATTTTTAAATGTAAAAAAAAAATAAAAAAATTGCGCCCCTACAGTTGCAATGACATTTAGGGGCGGAGTCGGGTTTCGTTTCACTTTTAAACTGGTTAAAAATACTGCTGCTCAGCCCAGGCTGTCTACACGGAGCCGACAACTAGCGAATTCATTCTTATTTAAGACCTTTTAAAAACGCGATTGCACGCAATCCACACGTTAGAACACACCAAGAGCTAAATGCAGATGTTTCTGAACTGTTTAAAGTAATAACATTATATATTCGCGGCAGCCAACTGCTCGCGAGCTGGCGATGTATTTCTCTGAACACTTGAAGTCCACAGAGAATTTACAGCCTTTCGCATTAAAACACTGCAGCGAAACGGCACAAAACAATTAGAATAATATATTATATGGTTTTAAAGTAGTTTTGGCCACTGTCACGCTGGTCTTAGCTGGTTTCTAACTGAATCATCATGCTGAACGTCACAGATGAGCTCGCGATGTATTTATCTGAACACTTGAAGTACACATTTACAGGCTTTCACATTAAAACACTGCAGCGAAACGGCACAAAACAATTAGAAGAATATATTACACATATGAAAATGAGTGTTTATATGTGCTTGTGAGATTTCTCTGTCAGGCTTAACGTCGCAGCAATTGCTCAGCGTTGCATAACATGGTAAAGCAGGGAGCTACACTGAGACCAAAAGGGTCGCATGCATCACTGATTATTTTTGTACCTACTTATGTGTTATGCTATGATTTAATATGACCATTTATTAAAACAGAAATGTGTATTTTAAGAATACGTTTTATAACGTGCTCCGAGCATTCAACACATCAAGTTGGCTTCAGCCCCGAGCTGCGGGAAACTAAACTGAGCCGCTGATGGCGCGTGTGCACGAGAGAGAGCCGCGCGTATCGCGGACAGGGACAGCAACACTGAACAGAGCTGTCGTTCAGGACGTTCACTTCCTCCTGGACCTGAACGAACAAATTCAAATCGCAGTTTAAATAAACAGAAAAAAGAGCGAAAAGCAAAAGAGCTCAATTCAGCAGCGCGGTGTTGTTCAGGGCAAGCAGAGACGCGTCTCAAAGTCTTCTTGCTTTTGTACCGACAACAAATACATACAAAATATGTCGAAATACCCGTGTTGGAAAGTGTGTTCGAATAAGTATGTGGTTATGTCTTAAGTGAAAGTAAAGATTTGCAAAAAACAAATCGGATGTGTATCATCATAATGGATGCGTTTGTCTCTTAAAGGGACCGCGCCTAATTTACTAGCTCTGCTGTCAGAGTCTTTAATGTATGAAAATGAAAGTAAATCACTTACTGCTCTTGACTGAATTACCTTGTAGTACAAGAATTTATCCAAAGTCAATCCAAAAATAACATAGAATTGTTTTACTAGTGGGTGCAGGCCACTAGTTCATTTATGTAAGTGAGTATGGCAAAATAGTGATCTGTGAAATATTATACCCACTAATTCCTTATACAGTAGGCTACCAGTGAAATTGATTTAAAAAAATAATAATTAAGGACCTGCCCATGTTTTGCTTAAGTGTTTCTTTCTTTAATTGTTAATGCAACCTTTTCACACCACAGACTGAACCAAATTAAGCATTTCTTGCTTGGTAACTGTTCAACAAAGTATTGATAGTTGTGTAAATATTGTCATACTGACAGTCTGAAGTTTTGGTTGATTCCATTACATATCTTTTTATCAAAGTTATCCGAAATTATCAGTTATTGTTGTTATTATTATTAATATAATATAATATAATTATTGTTATATTGAGTTATTGTCATATATTATTACCAGTTTCTAAACTACAGCAAATAAACTGTGATTATGTGAGAAATGTTGAAGGTGTCTGAATACATTTTGGTTTGATTGTGTATTTTATCTTACAGTGAAGACTATGCAGTGCTATTTTACATTAACAAAAACAAACTTAAAAAAAGTAAACATTATGTAAATAGCACAAATAAATAAATAGAATGAACATACAGTACAAATTAAACAATTTTAAACAGTGTGTAACTGCATCATCTATACAAACCATTGTGCTTGGACCCCTTATGATCTCCTTGATTTAAAATGCATTGTTTCAGTAATCTTGTGTGTCGTTGCCCACAACGCAACGGTGGCAGGACTGTGAAATACATACACGAGAAAAATAGGCATGACTTATTTCACATCCAGCTAGACAACCCTGTCATAGCTGTTATCATAGCCCAGGCTTTTTATTAAAAAAAGAAAACAGCAAGGGAGCATGGAAAAAGACTGTTGCAGGTGTATTTTTTTATGGCATTATTATGTGTATTAATTTTGCAGCGGGGCAACTCAATGTTGGGCACACAAGTACTTTGGCTCTTTTGCTCCATGGCCAAGATGGCCAAGCCAACATCAAAGTTAGTTCACTAACTTTTAATTCTAGTTATGTTGGCTTGGCAACAAGCCAACATACTGTTATGCTATTTAAACTTCTTCTTTTTTTTCTTATTATTATTTTTCTGACAGAAATTCTAAACGCTACTCCTCCTAGGGCTTTAAAGCCACAAGCCCCAAACTCGGCAGACACCTGCGGGATAGAGCGGTGATGGTTGCTATATCTTTTCAGACTGATCAGACTTAAAGTTTTTTTTTTATTAATTTTTAAATGTCAAAATTCATTACCCATAGACTTACATTGTCTGAGAAAAATTGCGCCCCTACAGTTGCAATGACATTTAGGGGCGGAGTCGGGTTTCGTTTCACTTTTAAACTGGTTAAAAATACTGCTGCTCAGCCCAGGCTGTCTACACGGAGCCGAGAACTAGCGAATTCATTCTTATTTAAGACCTTTTAAAAACGCGATTACACGCAATCCACACGTTAGAACACATCAAGAGCTAAATTCAGATGTTTCTGAACTGTTTAAAGTAATAACATTATATATTCGCGGCAGCCAACTGCTCGCGAGCTGGCGATGTATTTCTCTGAACACTTGAAGTCCACAGAGAATTTACAGCCTTTCGCATTAAAACACTGCAGCGAAACGGCACAAAACAATTAGAATAATATATTATATGGTTTTAAAGTAGTTTCGGCCACTGTCACGCTGGTCTTAGCTGGTTTCTAACTGAATCATCATGCTGAACGTCACAGATGAGCTCGCGATGTATTTGTCTGAACACTTGAAGTACACATTTACAGCCTTTCACATTAAAACACTGCAGCGAAACGGCACAAAACAATTAGAAGAATATATTACACATATGAAAATGAGTGTTTATATGTGCTTGTGAGATTTCTCTGTCAGGCTTAACGTCGCAGCAATTGCTCAGCGTTGCATAACATGGTAAAGCAGGGAGCTACACTGAGACCAAAAGGGTCGCATGCATCACTGATTATTTTTGTACCTACTTATGTGTTATGCTATGATTTAATATGACCATTTATTAAAACAGAAATGTGTATTTTAAGAATACGTTTTATAACGTGCTCCGAGCATTCAACACATCAAGTTGGCTTCAGCCCCGCGCTGCGGGAGACTGAACTGAGCAGATGATGGCGCGTGTGCACGAGAGAGAGCCGCGCGTATCGCGGACAGGGACAGCAACACTGAAGAGAGCTGTCGTTCAGGACGTTCACTTCCTCCTGGACCTGAACGAACAAATTCAAATCGCAGTTTAAATAAACAGAAAAAAGAGCGAAAAGCAAAAGAGCTCAATTCAGCAGCGCGGTGTTGTTCAGGGAGCAAGCAGAGACGCGTCTCAAAGTCTTCTTGCTTTTGTACCGACAACAAATACATACAAAATATGTCGAAATACCCGTGTTGGAAAGTGTGTTCGAATAAGTATGTGGTTATGTCTTAAGTGAAAGTAAAGATTTGCAAAAAAAAAATCGGATGTGTATCATCATAATGGATGCGTTTGTCTCTTAAAGGCACCGCGCCTAATTTACTAGCTCTGCTGTCAGTGTCTTTAATGTATGAAAATGAAAGTAATCACTCACTGCTCTTGACTGAATTACCTTGTAGTACAAGAATTTATCCAAAGTCAATCCAAAAATAAGATAGAATTGTTTTACTAGTGGGTGCAGGCCACTAGTTCATTTATGTAAGTGAGTATGGCAAAATAGTGATCTGTGAAATATTATACCCACTAATTCTTCATACAGTAGGCTACCAGTGAAATTGATTTAATAATAATAATAATTAAGGACCTGCCCATGTTTTGCTTAAGTGTTTCTTTCTTTAATTGGTAATGCAACCTTTTCACACCACAGACTGAACCAAATTAAGCATTTCTTGCTTGGTAACTGTTCAAAAAAGTATTGATAGTTGTGTAAATATTGTCATACTGACAGTCTGAAGTTTTGGTTGATTCCATTACATATCTTTTTATCAAAGTTATCCGAAATTATCAAGATGAATTTGTTCTGAGTTATTGTCATATATTATTACCAGTTTCTAAACTACAGCAAATAAACTGTGATTATGTGAGAAATGTTGAAGGTGTCTGAATACATTTTGGTTTGATTGTGTATTTTATCTTACAGTGAAGACTATGCAGTGCTATTTTACATTAACAAAAACAAACTTAAAAAAAGTAAACATTATGTAAATAGCACAAATAAATAAATAGAATGAACATACAGTACAAATTAAACAATTTTAAACAGTGTGTAACTGCATCATCTATACAAACCATTGTGCTTGGACCCCTTATGATCTCCTTGATTTAAAATGCATTGTTTCAGTAATCTTGTGTGTCGTTGCCCACAACGCAACGGTGGCAGGACTGTGAAATACATACACGAGAAAAATAGGCAAGACTTATTTCACATCCAGCTAGACAACCCTGTCATGGCTGTTATCATAGCCCAGGCTTTTTATTAAAAAAAGAAAACAGCAAGGGAGCATGGAAAAAGACTGTTGCAGGTGTATTTTTTTATGGCATTATTATGTGTATTAATTTTGCAGCGGGGCAACTCAATGTTGGGCACACAAGTACTTTGGCTCTTTTGCTCCATGGCCAAGATGGCCAAGCCAACATCAAAGTTAGTTCACTAACTTTTAATTCTAGTTATTATTATTCTTCTTCTGAGAAAAAATTCTAAACGCTACTCCTCCTAGGGCTTTAAAGCCACAAGCCCCAAACTCGGCAGACACCTGCGGGATAGAGTGGTGGTGTGTGCTATATCTTTTCAGAGTGATCAGACTTAAAGTTTTTTTTTTATTAATTTTTAAATGTCAAAATTCATTACCCATAGACTTACATTGTCTGAGAAAAATTGCGCCCCTACAGTTGCAATGAGATTTAGGGGAGGAGTCGGGTTTCGTTTCACTTTTAAACCGGTTAAATACAAATACAAGTAAATAATAAAATTTCCTTCAAACTGACAAGCTAAACCAACATATCTGATTAGTACAGGGGTTAGGGCTCATTAATAATTGATTTCTGGGCAGAGAGCAGTCAGAAAGACGAGAGAAGAATCACGGCTGCTCAACTCAGGCTGTCTCCACGGAGCTCACAACGAGCGAATTAATTCTTATTTAAGACCTTTTAAATCGGCGATTGCACGCAATCCACACGTTAGAACACACCAAGAGCTATATTCAGAAGTTTCTGAACTGTTTAAAGTAATAACATGATATATTCGCGGCAGCCAAATGTCCGCGAGCTCGCGATGTATTTCTCCGAACACTTGAAGTCCACATGAAAGCCGCGTTTCGGTGCGAGATCGGACAAATAAATAGGCTACACATTTCATTCACACTGACAAGCTAAACCAACATATGTTATTATTACCGGGTCAGATCTCATTTATAAATTATGTCTCTGGCCAAAGAACAGAGAGAAAGACGAGAGAGAAATGAGCGCTTCATCAGCATTTTTTAAGCGCTTCCAAAAATAATATCACAGCGAATTGCACTAATCCACCCATTAGAACACAACAAGAGCAGAATTCAGGTGTTTTTGAACTGTTTATGTGTGCAAAATGAAATATAATTTGACAGCGTGATACAGCTTATGAATACTTGATGTCTGGGCAGAGAGCAGTCAGAAAGACGAGAGAAGAATCACGGCTGCTCAGCTCATGCTGTCTCCACGGAGCTCACAACGAGCGAATTTATTCTTATTTAAGACCTTTTATAATTAAATTATATCGGCGATTGCACGCAATCCACACGTTAGAACACACCAATAGCTGAATTCAGATGTTTCTGAACTGTTTAAAGTAATAACATGATATATTCGCGGCAGCCAAATGTCCGCGAGCTCGCAATGTATTTCTCTGAACAAGTCTAAATAGAGAATTCACAGCCTTTCACATTAAAACCCTGCAGCGAAACGGCACAAAACACTTAGAAGAATATATTATACACATGAAAATGAGTGTTTATATGTGCTTGTGAGATTTTATCTGTCAGGCTGAAGTTCTGAACGTCACATCAATTGCTATCCATCGTCACAACATGGTAAAGTCATTTATATATATTTTTAAGAGCTTCTTAAAATATTAATGCACACAATCCACTCATTAGAACAAAACAAGAGCAAAATCCAGGTGTTTGTTGAGCCGTGCAAAATGAAATATCATTTGACATCGAGGGGAAAAAAGTAACTGTAACTCCATGAATACTCAACGAAGAGACAGATATATATATATCACACATTAGACGTGAAAAAAGGACATTGCATTGTTTTGATATGGATTACTTTATCACAGAATATTTGTTCGGCAGCACTTGTTTGGTTTAAAAGTAGACATGTCAAGCTTTCTATATATATATATATTTATGGTATTATTATTTTATTTTTTTTGCAGCGGGGCAACTCAAGAATGTTGGGCACACAAGTACTGTGGCTCTTTTGCCCCATGGCCAAGATGGCCAAGCCAACATCAAAGTTAGTTCACTAACTTTTAATTCTAGTTATTATTATTTTTCTTGCTGCAAAATTTTTGGACACTAACTCCTCCTAGACCGTTCAAGCTACATACTCCAAACTCGGGTCAGACCTTCATACTGTTCTGACTTCGTGTGCTATATCTTTTCAGACTGGTTTGAGTTACGGTTTTCTTAAAAATTAATATTAAAAATCATAAAAATCATGCTAGAATCAGTAAATCATACTTGAACATGGTAAATCGTGGTATACTATAGTAAATCATGGTAAACTATGGTAAATCGTAGTAAATCATGGTAAACTATGATAAATAATTCTAGAATCAGTAAATCATACTTGAACATGGTAAATCGTGGTATACTATCATGGTAAACTATGGTAAATCGTGGTAAATCGTGGTAAACTATGATAAATCATGGTAAACTATGGTAAATCGTGGTAAACTATGGTAAATCATTGTAAACTATGGTAAACCATGGTAAATCATGCTAGAATCATAGTAAATCATACTTGAACATGGTAAATCATGGTATACTATAGTAAATTATGGTAAATCATTGTAAACTATGGTAAACCATGGTAAATCATGCTAGAATCATAGTAAATCATACTTGAACATGGTAAATCATGGTATACTATAGTAAATTATGGTAAACTATGGTAAATCATGGTAAACAGGCACGTGCACACATAGACATCAAAGGTGGCTTGAGCACCTGCCCTTTTTATTCCTGGAGAGAAAGTGCCCTTTTTTCTGTTTTTTTTTTTTTTTTTTTGAAAAAAATAATATATATTCCTGTTTGCGCACAGCTTCCCTGTCAAACAAATATATTTACTGAAGAATAGTATAAATATCAGGTCAGGCATTCTGAAGCGCTCATTGACCACCAATACACCCCTCCCCCCCAACTCCCTTCCCCCCTGCGCGCAGCGGCGCACATCGGAACACATCAGATACACAGACACACACCTGCAGGCAGCAGCAGCCCCTCCCAGCAGTGTTTTTCTTGGCTTGTGCTGAGGTGAGTGGAGCTGGTGATGAACAAAAGATTAAAATACCAGTGCCCCGAATAATGCTCGAATTTACTGCTGATTAGCCAAAGGCAAATATAACTTACTTAACCTGTGTTTTGCTAGCATGCATGCCTCATGAGCTACTAGATTAGAGCTGTGTAAGGGATAATCGCTATACATTATCCTCCTGCTTATTACCTGGCTACCTACCAAATAAATCAATAATTTGACACAAAATATTAAAAGGGAGTTTATTGATTTAAACCCGATTGTATTGCTTCCGCTAAAGAAAATAGTATGCTCCGTCTCTACGGTTAGAATCCTGTGAGTCCATAGCAACTCTCTGTTTTTCATGGCAACGGTCTGTTATACTCCGCACAGCGGTCTGTTATCAAGAAATAACAGACCGCATTCTACATTGGAGATCAACCAAGCCAGGGGCGTAGATTACGCGGGGGACACGGGGGACGTGACATTTTTCAGTCAAATGTTTTCCCATACATGTTTTCAAGAGCTGGTGTGAACAAATATAGATTTAAACTCAAAGAGACAGAAAAGTCTGCGCATGACCTGATATTTTATTCGGACACAGAAGCGCTAAACACTCCTGTTTGAAAACAGTTGTTTTGACAGAAGAATTTAAACTTTTGGAAACATGAAGACATTAATATACGATTGCGACAATATATGGTTTTTCAAGTAATCTCCAGCAAGTGATAAATACAGTATATCAACAAAACGTCTCGGGTTACTTGAGTGTAACCCTGTTCCCTGAAAACGCGGGAACGAGATGCTGCACTCAATAGCGCTAATGAGAACATTCTTTGTTCGACCGGTTGCGAAGCACGTGTGTCAAACACGCCAAGAATTGGCTTATATAACCTCGGTGAAAACGTCATTGATTACGTGCACCTGCAGGTTATAAATAGACGTGAAACGGAAACATCCCCAGGTTACCCCTTTGTCTGAGAAACGTCCGGGCACGTCGACAGTGCGGCATTGAGGCGCAGCATCTCGTTCCCGCTTTTTCAGGGAACAGGGTTACACTCAAGTAACCCGAGACGTTCCCTTTCAAAAGCTACTCTCGATGCTGCGCTCAATAGCGCTAATGGGAATGAGAATACCAACGCCGCCGCACTGTAAGTGTCCGGACCCCCAAGGTTGTGTAGTGTGTGCGCACAAACATCGAGGAGGTCTCAGATATGACTCTGAGATGTCGACTCAAGGACATGCGAGCCCGGAGTAGCATGGACATCCAAGCTATAGAATCTGACAAATGTGTGCGGAGAGGACCAACCTGCCGCATCACACACATGCTGCAAGGGTGCACCTCTTGCTAACGCCATTGAAGATGCCACCCCCCCCGGTTGAATGGGCCCTAACGCCTAGAGGCGAAGTTTGACCATGCGCCTCGTAGGCTAGGGCAATAGCATCCCTCACCCAATGTGAAATCGTTTGCCTGGTGGCAGCCGACCCCCGGTTGCGGCCCCCATGGCATATTAAAAGTTGCTCTGACTTACGCCACTGGCTAGTGCGGTGGACATAGATCTGAAGAGCACGTACTGGGCACAGTAAGTAAAGTCTTTGCTGCTCCGGTGACGTGAATGGTGGAGGAGAGAAAGCTTCGAGAATGACCGGATGTATGGTCGAGAAAGGAACTTTTGGAAGATAGTTAGGGTGAGGATGCAAAATAACTTTGACTCGCCCAGGGGCAAAATCTAAGCAGGATGGCAGGACTGACAAAGCCTGTAAATCCCCAATTCTCTTTAGAGAGGTAATGGCCATGAGAAAAAACATCTTTAGAGTCAGAAGCCTGTCAAGCGCTGATTCTAAAGGTTCGAATGGGGGGCCAGCCAACCCTTCGAGCACTATGGCTAAATCCCATGAAGGGACCGTAGCTCTAGTGGGTGGCCTCAACCGCTTAGCCCCACAAATGAAGCGGCAATTAGAGGGTGCTTTCCCACAGAAATCCCATCAATCAGACCGTGGCAAGCCAAAATAGCGGCCAAATAGGTTCTGAGAGTACTAGGGCCTGTGCCTGAGGACAATTTCTCTTGCAGAAACTCCAGTACTGAAACAATTTGGCAGTGAGCTGGGTCTACATGGTGTGTCATGCACCAGTCCTCGTAAACACGCCATTTGAGGGCATACATTCTTCTAGTGGAGGGAGCCCTAGCACTTAGAATAGTTTCTATTACATTTGCTGAAAGGCCAGCATCTCTTAGTTAGACATGAAGGTTCCAGAGCTCGGGCCGGGGATGAAATACTGTCCCCTGCGCCTGAGAGAGAAGATCTCTCCTGATCGGAATCGCCCACGGCGAGCCGTCGAGGAGGGATATTAGATCTGAGAACCAGACTCTGGTCGGCCAACGGGGCGCTATCAGTAAGAGGCGAGACCCCTGTTGACGGACCTTGGCCAGGACTCCCGGGAGCAGAGCGATCGGAGGAAAGGCGTAAAGACGCAGTCTGGGCCACGTATGGGCCATAGCGTCCAGACCCAGGGGAGCTGGATGAGTCAGAGAGAAGTAGAGGGGACATTGTGCTGTCTCCTGTGTGGCAAAGAGGTCCACCTCTGCTTCGTAAAATCTTTCCCAGATTTGACTCACTACTTCGGGGTGGAGTTTCCATTTCCCGTGTTTCACAGCTTGTCTGGACAGCAAGTCTGCTCCCACATTCATATGCCCAGGAATGTAAATCGCCTTGAGGGACAGGAACTTGTCCTGTGCCCAAATCAGGACCTGCTGCGCTAACTTGTTAACAAGCGACGCGAACGCAGTCAGAAACCGGGGTCTGAACCACATAGATAGGGTACGAAGCCCCTGGCGCGTAACCCTTATTTGCCTCTGGGGATTGGCCCTTGGATGAAATCCCCTGGCTCTGAGCCACAACTGAAACGATCTCATGTGCAACAGGCCCAAAGGTATCACCGTGGATGCAGCTGCCATGAGACCTAAAACTTTCTGAAAACGATGAACTGTGACTTTCTGGCCTAGCTTTATGTTCTTTAGGGTGTTTAGAATGGATTCAACACGTGCAGGAGACAGCTGTGCCTGCATTACGACCGAGTCCCATACCACCCCCAAATACGTTGTCCTCTGGGAGGGTGAGAGAATGCTTTTATTGGCGTTGAGTCTCAACCCCAGAGATTCGAGATGAGCTAGAACGACATCCCGATGTCGAAGCGCTAGCTCCTGAGACTGAGCCAGAATCAGCCAGTCGTCTATATAATTCAAAATGCAGATGCCCTGGAGTCGTAGAGGAGCCAGAGCTGCATCCATACATTTTGTGTTCGTGCGGGGTGACAAAGCTAGGCCGAATGGAAGAACCCGATACTGGTAAGCTTCGCCCCCGAAAGCGAACCTCAGGAACTTCCTGTGTTGTGGCAAGATTTCGATGTGAAAATAAGCGTCCTTGAGATCGATAGTCACAAACCAATCGCCTAACTGTATCTGAGACACAATCATCTGGATTGTCAGCATTTTGAACTTGTATGTTCTGAGGTAGCGGTTTAACCCGCGAAGATCTAAAATTGGACGCAACCCCCCATCTTTCTTGGGAACAAGAAAATACCGGCTGTAATAGCCTGACCGTCTGTCTGGCAGGGGAACATGTTCTATGGCCCCTTTTCCCAGCAGCGTTTGCAATTCCTGTGTCAACAAATGTGCTCGTTCCGGTTTCACGGAAGTGGATACCACGCCGTGGAAACGCGGAGGACGATATGCAAACTGAATCCTGTAGCCTTTTGCTACGGTATTTTGCACCCATGGGGAGATATTTGGCAGTAGCTTCCACGCTGCCAGTTTCTCTGAAAGGGGCAGTAATTTTGACACTTTGTTTTGTTGGGGGGATGTTAGATGTCCGGTGTCCTGAAATGTGGCAGGAGGCAACAGAGCATTTAACATTTCGATGGAGGCCGCTGCTCCCCGAAACACCAACGGTGGCGGAGATTGTACAGCGGCCCCATGGGGGTGCCAGGAAGGAACATCTACTTTCTGATAGAACTTTTCGTGCCCCTCCCTGGGGGGGCACACCCCCACGTTCCAGGTCGCTTGACCGTCAGGACTTCTTTTTCGATAAAATAATCGTCCTCAGATCTGGCCTCTTGCTGGGCTGTTGAGCTCGGCGAGCCGCTCCCCAGTCCCTGCGAGGAGGGGGCACACGGCTTGCCACACTCTGCTTCTGCGACTCTCGCTGCAGAGAGACCGGATTGGGTCGGGGCTGGGTGGCCGACAGCCCTGACGCCTGAGCACGCCGGAGAAGAAATTGATCAAAGGCTTCAGCGTGTCTCTTGGCCTCCCTGAACCTAGTGACAACTGTATTCATGGAGTCGCCAAATAGGCCAGAGGGCGACACTGGAGCATCAAGGAGGAACACTTTGTCTCTATCTTTGATGCCTGTGAGGTTGAGCCACAGATGTCTTTCAGTGGAGACCAGTGCAGCCATAGAACGGCCAATGGCACGGGCCGTCTGCTTGGTCGCACGAAGAGACAGATCTGTGGCTCGGCGTAACTCTGAAAACGCAAATGTATCTTTTTAATTGTGTGTAGTTGCATCTGATCAAAGGTGCATTTTTATTCATTAGCTTGGGTTAAACTAATTTTACTTTGTTGGATCAGCAGCTATGCTAATGATGTCTGTATTTTGTTTCTATGTTTCGCCACGGGATTTACATCCCGTGGTAACTAGGATTTACACAAGCTCCAGTCTGGATCCAGAACACCTGAGAAGAGATGATGCTGACCCTGAGAGGACCACAGATGATGCTAACCCTGAATCAACAAAAAGAACTAACAATTATTGCTAAATGTGTGACTGAATCATATAATAACTTAATTGATAATATTGATAGTTCATCGTCTAGCTGACTACGTCTTGTATTATTATTATTATTTTTTTTTTTTTTTATTTATTTTTTTTTTTTTCTAAAATCCTGTCAAATGTGCACAAACTACTAGCTACTACTAAATATCGTAGAAACATAATTTTCTGTAAAGTTGCTTTGTAACGATTTGTTTTGTAAAAAGCGCTATACAAATAAACTTGAATTGAATTGAATTGAATCTGGGACAAAGGGGAGAGATCGATGTTGGGATGTTTCTTAATGTTCTCTTCCTCTTGTGGCCATTCTAATTTAAGCCTGGCCACCGCGTTAGTCACGACCTCGAGAAGCTCCCCAAACGCTTTATGTATATGTATATGTATATGTATATGGGTGTATATATATACAATTTCTGTCCCCCTCACTTCTGAAAAGATGGCTACGCCCCTGAACCAAGCCATGTAATAAAATAAGTTAATAAAATAAGAACATCCCCAGTTAGTTAATGACTTGCATCAAAAGTCTTTCCCCCTGAAAATTAGAAATCTAAATTGGTGAATCTAGAAGAAATCTACAGATGCAAACAGATGGAGGATAGGCTACACTCTAAAAAATTTAGTAAATCTGAGTAACTGCATCTGTACATTAATAAATAAAACTGAGTAGAAATAAGTTAACATTAAAAATAACAATATTTATGAATTAACTTTTTAATTATGAACTTTTTTTTTATTTCCTTTAAATCTGAGTAACTGCTTCTGTAGATTAATAAATAAAACTGAGTAGAAATAAGTTAACATTAAAAATAACAATATTTATAAATTAACTTTTTAATTATGAACTTTTTTTTTATTTCCTCTAAACCTTTATAAAATAGTATTCCATACAACAACAAATACATACATGACATTGGCTTTTATAAAATTTTATTTAATTTTTACTCAGTTATTTTGGTAAGTTTAATTCAAAGAATCAAGTAAGATTTTCAGAGATTTTATTAAGTTAATTAAGTTAAATATTTACTAAGCCACATAATATTTTTTGAGTGTAGTAAACAAACTCCATCTAAATGTGGATTTTGAAGGTTTTATTTGATGATGGTGATGATACAGTCCTCCCTCAAATGTGAAACTAAGTCCTTGTCAGTCACCATCAGTTATTGTGTATGTGTACATGCATAGCAATAATAATATTAATGTATTTGATTAAAACATTAAGGCAATTCAGTATTCTGATGCTTAGTTGTGTGAAGCTAAAAAGTTATTTTGCTTGTGAAACAAAAAGTATTTAAAAACAATTAATTTTAATCATGCTTGCAGTGCAGGGCCAGGCAGGCAGCATAATGCAAAGTTAACAAAATAGCAGCAACAACCCTATTCAGTTTAGAGTGAATATTTGTGTTGATTTAAAAGTGTTATGTGTTCTGATAACACCAAAATAATTAAAATGATGTAGTGCCTTGTGCAAAAAAAAAAAAACAAATTATTAGTAAAACACCCCCCTCTGCTTGATGCAGTTATTTTGGTTATTCTAAATATATACTTGAAGCTAGTAGCCTAGCACATTGTGGGATGGTTTCCTTTGCTGCTCCATAAACCTAGTGAATACTAAGGAGACCATGGTTTCTGTGTGAACTGGTTATTTTGTAGAGATCTTTTGAAAATTAGAGTTTGAGGAAAAAAAAAATTATTAACTTTTTTTTGTTTTTTGTTTTTTTAAAGTCAGTCAGTGTTGCGTTAATATATATACTTTTTTGTTTCAAAAAAGAAAAAGAAATACGTAATTATGAGAAGTGCCCTTTATTTCACTTGAGCCCCTGCCCCTCAAAATGTCTGTGCACGTCCCTGATGGTAAACTATGGTAAATCATGCTAAACTATGGTAAATCATGCTAGAATCAATAAAATCATACTTGAACATGGTAAATCGTGGTATACTATAGTAAATCATGGTAAACTACGGTAAATCGTGGTAAATCATGGTAAACTCTGCTAAATCATGCTAGAATCAGTAAATCATACTTGAACATGGTAAATTATGGTATACTATAGTAAATCATGGTAATCTATGGTAAATCGTGGTAAATCATGATAAACTATGGTAAATCATGGTAAACTTTGGTAAATCATGCTAGAATCAATAAATCATACTTGAACATGGTAAATCATGGTATATTATAGTAAATCATGGTAAACTATGGTAAATTGTGGTAAATCATGGTAAACTATGGTAAATCATGCTAGAATCAGTAAATTATACTTGAACATGGCAAATAGTGGTATACTATAGTAAATCATGGTAAACTATAGTAAATCGTGGTAAATCATGGTAAACTATGGTAAATCATGCTAGAATCAATAAATCATACTTGAACATGGTAAATTGTGGTATACTATAGTAAATCATGGTAAACTACGGTAAATCGTGGTAAATCATGGTAAACTGCTAAATCATGCTAGAATCAGTAAATCATACTTGAACATGGTAAATCATGGTATACTATAGTAAATCATGGTAAACTATGGTAAATCGTGGTAAATCATGGTAAGCTATGGTAAATCATGGTAAACTATGATAAATCATGCTAGAATCAGTAAATCATACTTGACCATGGTAAATAGTGGTATACTATAGTAAATCATGGTAAACTATGGTAAATCATGGTAAATCATGGTAAACTATGGTAAATCATGGTAAACTATGGTAAACTATGGTAAATCATGCAATCATAGTAAATCATACACATGGTAAATCATGGTATACTATAATAAATCATGGTAAACTATGGTAAATCGTGATAAATAATGGTAAACTATGGTAAATCATGGTAAACTGTGGTAAATCATGCTAAAATCATTAAATCATACTTGAACATGGTAAATCATGGTATACTATAGTAAATCATGGTAAACTATGGTAAATCGTGGTAAATCATGGTAAACCATTGTAAATCGTGGTAAACTATGCTAGCCACGTGGTAAAAGCATGCTAGCATCATCTTAGCAACATAATAATCATGCTAGCAAAATGCTAATAATGCTAACATGATGCTAGTATAATGCTAATAATGCTAGCATGGTGCTCGCATTATGTTAGTCACATGCTTACCATGCTTGCATGATGTTAATTTTGTTATCATCTTGCTAAAATCTAGCTAACCGCACCCTAGCAACCGAGTGGCGAGTTTTGCCACTACAAGCACCACTTCACATTTTCTTCAGGAAATGTACACTCTAGTTATTATTAAGTTGGCTTGAGATTTTTATCTATCTATCTATCTATCTATCTATCTATCTATCTATCCTAAAAATATGCTAATCATGCTAAAATCAAGCTAGCAACATGCTAGTCGCATGCTAGTCATGCTAGAAACATGCTAGCAACATGCTAGTTGCATGCTAGTCATGCTAGAAACATGCTAGCAACCTGTTAATAATGCTAAATTAATGCTAGCAACATGTTAGTCGCATGATAATCATGCTAGAAACATGCTAGCGGCATGCTAATAATGCTAAAATCATGCTAGCAGAATGCTAATCATGCTAAACTCATGCTAACAACATGATAATCATGCTAAAATCACGCTAGCAACATGCAAGTTGCATGCTAGACATGTTTGAAAAATGCTAAGAACATGCTAATCATGCTAAAATCATGCTAGCTACATGTTAATCATGTTAAAATCATGCTAGCAAAATGCTAGTCGCACGCTAGTCATGCTAGAAACATCCTAGCAACATGCTAATCATGCTAGAAACATGTTAACGACATGCTAGCAACATGATAATCATGCTAGCAACATGATAACAACATGCTAGTTGCATGCTAATCATGCTAGTCGAATGCTAATCATGCTAGAAACATGTTAGCAACATGCTAATCATGCTAGAAACATGCTAGTCACATGCTAGAAACATGATAGCAACATGCTAATCATGCTAGCAACATGCTAGCAACATTCTAGTCGCATGCTAATCATGCTAGAAACATGCTAACAACATGCTGGTCAAATGCTAATCATGCTAGAAATATACTTGCAACATGTTAGTCATGATAACAATATGATAGTAACATGCTATTAACATGCTAATCATGCTAGAAACATGCTAGCAACATGCTAGTCGCATGCTAGTCATGTTAGAAACATGCTAGCAACATTATAGTTGCATTCTAGTCGCATGCTAGTCATGCTAGAAACATGCTAGCAACATGCTAGTCATTGTAACAACATGCTAGTAACTTGCTAATCATGCTAGAAACATGTCAGCAACATGCTAGTAGCATGTTAATCATGCTAGAAACATTCTAGAAACATGGTAGCGACATGCTAGTCATGGTAACAACATGCTATTTGCATGCTAATAATGCTAGAAACATGTTAGCAACATGCTAGTCATTGTAACAACATGCTAGTAACTTGATAATCATGCTAGAAACATGCCAGCAACATGCTAGCAGCATGTTAATCATGTTAGAAGCATGCTAGAAACATGGTAGCGACATGCTAGTCATGCTAACAACATGCTATTTGCATGCTAATCATGCTAGAAACATGCTAGCAACATGCTAGTCATGCTAGAAACATGGTAGTGACATGCTAGTCATGGTAACAACATGCTAGTAACTTGCTAATCATGCTAGAAACATGTTAGTCGCATGCATTCTTTCTGTCAAACTAATCTATCTATCATTCTTTCTTTTGAACTAATCTATATCATTATTCCTAACTAAACTATCTGTCATTCTTTCTAACTAATATTTCTTTCTTTCTTTCAACTAATCTATCAATCTAACTTTAAACTATAAACTTCTAACTTCTTTAAACTTCTTCAAACTTTCCGGTCAGGCTTTCTCAAGCCAACTTAAAGTTTGTCTCAACAAACTTTTCTTTCTAGTTTACACATGAAGTTGCACTAATAATGCAGTACTTAATCACGTATTAATGCATATTAGTTTACCTGTGTTATCTGGAAGTTGAAATTCAGGGCTTTGGCTCATTGTGGTAATTAACATATCAGTTAAAGTTTTTCTAGTAGTAGTTATTAGGGAATTAATTCACAAAGATATATATAATTAATAACAATTCATGTATGAACTAATATATTAACCAGACATACTCTTAATTAATTCCTAATGTGGTAATAATTATTGAATAGTTTAGATAATCATGAGCTACGCATTAATTCAGTATTATCTGTGCATTAGTTAAGCATGAATTACAGTCCTCCGTGTTGTAAAGTGTTAACAAGGGTCCTTTATGAATGGTTCATTGAATCATTAGGCTTGTTCAGCTTGAAGTGGATCATCACCATCGGACTGATCGATGTGTGACGTCAAAGAACCACAAGAGCTTTAGAGAGCAGACGACTCCTTGTGCTTTTGGATCACTCTCGCGGTACTTTGATGTCATACAACGATCGGTCTGTGCAGCACCACTTCAAATCCAACGCGACTATAGCCAGTGGTTCAACGTGCCAATGGCTTGTGCATTATCTGTGCATTAGTTAAGCATGAATTCATGCTTATTAGTGTCCCGTATTGTAAAGTGTTACCGAACCCTTTACTTCACTCCTGAATGACTCAACCATTTTAAAGTATCAAACGAATTAATAAATGACTCGATGACTTAATCATCAAGTCATTTACCACCACCTACTGGTAGTTTTAGTTTATTATTTAGACTATCATTTCATTAAAGAAATCATTTTATATTTTCATAGTAATAATAAGAAAATTAAGAAAATCATTAAAGTTATTGTTCAATTCTGTCATTATTGGGGAAGTGGCCTAATGGTTAGAGAGTCTGACTCCCAATCGAAAGGTTGTGAGTTTGAGTCTCGGGCCGGCAGGAATTGTAGGTGGGGGGAGTGCATGTACAGTTCTCTCTCCACCTTCAATACCACGACTTAGGTACCCTTGAGCAAGGCATTGAACCCCCAACTGCTCCCCGGGTGCCGCAGCATAAATGACTGCCCACTGCTCTGGGTGTGTGTGTGTGTGTGTGTGTGTTCACTGCTCTGTGTGTGTGTGCATTAATTAGATTAATTAATCACCACAACATGTAATTAATTAGATTACATCTTTGTAATCGCTTACCAGCCCTAAAAATCAGTAATAGGGCCAGATTTACTAATGTTTTGCACCAGCGTATGCCTCCTTTGGGGTTAAACAACTACTGTCAGGATTTATTAAAGACACAAAGTGAAAAAAAGAGTATTTGAATGAATCATGTAACATGCTTTACTAAGATTTACTGTAGTCAGTCATTAATTGACATCCAAATAAAAGCTTTTCCTAACCCATTTTGTACATGACATCAGTGATTTAAGAAAACATTTCTGGAATCTGCATCTGAAATGGCATTTATCCTCCAAAGCATACAGAAGAATTTGTATTTTTTTATTTAGAATGCCTGGAATTTTTAGCTTTAATAAATAAATCTAATCTAATAAATCAATGTGCATGCACTCTGTGTGTGATTTGGTGATATGGCCTAGCCTACTTGAAAACATCAGATTGCACATCATTACAACAACACTTACCATATTATCACAGACGATGCTTTATATTGCACACCCCAACCTTGACTTGAGTGGAAAATGAAATCATCTTCAGTTGTGCATGGCACACACTTGTTTGCACATGAGCAAAGGTCTTTTTATGAGCCTAACTTGCAACCACCATTACTATTTTGTAGTTAAGTAACAAATATACTTAACGGAAATGTATTAGAGTAAAAGTAAACATTTTAATGAGGAAATGTGGTGGAGTAAATGTAAAAGTTGGCTGAAATATAAAAATTCACGTAAAGTACAGATACTTTTCCAAAAATTACTTAAGTACTGTAACTGTTTGGACACATGCACAGTTTTTATTATTTAGCTGTTAACCAAAACATATTTAAGTTATAGTTGTACAATGGGTGTATTCCCATTAAAACTGGATGAAATGTTAATGAAAAACAGCTCCTTATTAAGTACCCCACCCTTTTTTCAAGTATAAACTGTTATTTTAATGTGATATTACACAACTGGTTTAATTTATCATATATATACAGTTAGGTCTATATATATATATATATATATATATATATATATATATATATATATATATATATATATATATATATTTGGACACATGCACAGTTTTTATTATTTAGCTGTTAACCAAAACATATTTAAGTTATAGTTGTACAATGGGTGTATTCCCATTAAAACTGGATGAAATGTTAATGAAAAACAGCTCCTTATTAAGTACCCCACCCTTTTTTCAAGGGATCATTTGCCCAATGGCCTCTGACCATCATGGCCTCCAAACAATCCCCATATCTGCTGATTGGCTTCATCACTCTGTCTCCTCTCCACCAGTGAGCTGGTGTGTGGTGGGCATTCTGGCGCAATATGGCTGCCCTCGCATCATCCAGGTGGATGCTGCACACTGGTGGTGGATGAGGAGATAACCCCCTGACAATGTAAAGCGCTTTGAGTGCCTAGAAAAGTGCTATATAAATTTAAGAAATTATTATTATTATTATTACTATAAGGAATTGGACAGTTGACTCTAAAGCTTTTTCATGGACACGTGTGGGCTATTCCTTTGCTATTTCTACATCAATTAAGCAGGTACAAGTTATGGAGTTGGTTCCAAGTGTGCCATTTGCATTTGGAAGCTGTTGCTGTGAATCCACATCATGTGGTCAAAGGAGCTCTCAAGTTAAACAGAAAATTGTTAGGCTTCAAAAACAAAACAAATCCATCAGAAAGATAGCAGGAATATTAGGAGTGGCCAAATCAACAGTTCGGTACCTTCTGAGAAAGACCGCACTGGTGAGGTCAGCAACATAAAAAGGCCTGGACGTCCATGGAGGACAACAGATATGGATGATCGGAGGATCCTCTCCATGGTAAAAACCATATATTATAGGTGCTTTGCCTAGCCAGCCAGTTGAAACTACACCAGAGTATTGCAACGCCTTTTTTAATTACTTTAATGATAAAATAGTGTAGATTAGACTGTTATTCTGTTCATTTGTTATACTTTATAGATAATAAATGCCTACCTAGCAAACCTCAGGATGGGTTATGTCATCAACCAACAACCTTGTAGTAAGGGATTAAAAAAAGGCCTGAAAATATAACAAACCTGCTTTATTAACTATTTAGTAAATAAGAGTCTACTGCTTGCATCAATTAGTGGCAATGTTTCACAACCCTCATCCACGTGCCTGCCTTGTGAATTTATTGTCAATGAGATGATATTGAAACATTATACCTTACCTCTTTTCTATCAGGTGAGAAATGGTGAGTCTCGGAGAAGCTGGATAGAATGCTGGTGGATTCATCATAAGTTTCCACATTTTCCTGAACATAGTATACAGTATTCAGGTTACAAATGCAGACAATTATATAAACATGAACACAACCTCATATACAATTATTCATTTTGTGTTTTAAGCATTCCAGAATTAAATCAAATCCATGTTAAACGGGTTTACTCCATGGTATAGTAACTCCTAGAAATAATAATTGAAGTCATATAGTCCAGAGTTTATTGGATCTCCAGAGGTTAAACATTGGATATGCTAGAATGCTAATTCTTAATCCTGCACACTTTGTATGTCTCCCGTATCTGACACACTGAGTTTAATTTATATGGAGATGTCTCATAGTGCACAGCTAATCAGAATCAACTGCTTTACTTACTGATTCTGTCAGCTTTTTGTTTTAAAGAAACAAAACAATACTTAATGATTACTAGGCAGGTGTTCTAGAGTTAACTCTGCAAAAAGATGGCCCTCCAGGAGCAAGTTTGGACATCTATACTGTACCATGTTTTGTGGCTGCATGGATGAAGTGCATTATATTACCTCCATAAAAGTCCACTTTTGTAGTAAACTCATGACTGAAAAATACAGCAGTAGGAGCACCAGTGGGTTAACCATTGCAGGCCAGCCACCATCATCATTCAGCACCAGGATATATGGTTCTGACATGTTGGTCTGGATAAGCGCTGTCAAACCAAACAACCTGTTAAACAGACAGAAACCTTAAATGCCAAAAAATTACAAAATTACCAGTGGTTGGTTTGCAAGAAGAGCATTATTGAGCACCCATGTCTTAAAAAAGTACTTTGTAATTTCACTAATGTCCTAAAATGTAACCTTAATTGTAATAATCAAGTGTATTCTAGAGCAGTACTTCTGTTAAAATATGTTCATTATGTCCTCAGTTGTGTAATGCTGTACTGGTTTCTGTGTTATGCATATGTGTCTGCCACAAGTGGGCACTAAAGTGTAAGCTACAGAAGACGCGTTTGCTTTATTATGTTTGTCCCATTTGATTTACGGTTCTCTCTTACTGATGGCTGTCTGACCGTGAGAATGATGTGTCAGCAGCTAGAAAAATAAATATGCCAAGAACGGCTTAAGATGATTCATCTCTATCGTCCACTTTTTCCTCTGAATGCAACGCACAAGTGTAGCACAACTTCTCATAGGTATAGCAATGGGAATAGCCATTGTTATGTCAGCATTGCCAGACTTGTGTAACATTATTTTAACCCCTTCTATCCTAAAGGCATATTAATAATTGCCATTGGCACACTTAAAGGTACAATTTGTAAGATATTTGCAGTAAAATATCCAAAAACCACTAGGCTAGTGTTATATATTTTGTCCAGCAGATTACTAACGATATCTCTAATGTTTTCAACTACTTGTAAATCATGATAAAATTCCCATTCTAAACAGTGACACGGGGCAGTGCAGTCGCCTTTAAATAACATTAGATACCCTCTGTTACCGTTTGTAACCTGTACCTTTAAAAGCAAGGACTTATGAATGATTGAATGGTACATCCTCACCGCCCCTGGGATTGTGCCATTGATTTGATTCCGGGTGAGCCAATGCCTCGTGGGAAGATTTATCCCCTGTCCTTACCCGAACATAAGGCCATGGAGGAGTATGTGGAGGAAGCCCTCAAACAAGGTTATATTGTACCATCTAACTCCCCTGCTGCCTCAAGCTTCTTCTTTGTGATGAAGAATGACGGAGGCTTGCGGCCTTGCATAGATTATTGAGCACTCAACCAGATCACCATCAATTCCGATATCCTCTTCCCCTCATCCCAGCCGCCCTAGAACAACTCAGAGGAGCCACTGTATTCACTATATAGGCCGCCACAGTCCTTGTAATCTCATCTGCATTCATAAGGGAGATGAGTGGAAGACGGCATTTGTAACCCCAACTGGCCACTACAAATAACGGGTCATGCTGTACGGCCTTGTCAACACCCCCTCCATCTTTCAAGACCTCATGCATACAGTGCTCTGGGAGTATCTCAACCGCTTTGTGATCGTATATACTGATGACATCCTTATTTACTCCCGGAGCCTCGCAGAACATTGCGTGCATGTAAGATCCGTCCTCACAACACTCCCACCTCTTCCTCAAAGCATTCCATCAGTCCTCCATTCACTTCCTGGGTTACATCATTAATGAAACTGCTATCCACATGGACGAGGTTAAGATTGAAGCCATCACCTCCTGGCCACAACCCTCTACCATCAAAGAACTCTGACGCTTCCTAGGATTTGCAAACTTCTACCATCAATTCATCAAAGATTACAGTACCATCACCAGTCCTAAAACCAGTCTCCTCTGTGACAAGCCCAAGTCTCTGTCCTAGACTCAAGCGGCCACAAAGCTTTCACCACCCTAAAACAGGCCTTCACCACCGCTCCCCTTCTGGTACATCCGGACCCTGAACTCCCTTTGGTGGTTGAAGTGGATGCCTCCACCACCGGAGTGGGAGCGGTTCTCTGCCAGCGGCAAGGTTCTCCTCCTTGACTCCATCCATGTGCCTTCTTCTCCAGAAAGCTCAGCCCAGCTGAGAAAAATTATGACATTGGAAACCGTGAGTTACTGGCCTTTAACCTGTTAACCTGATCCCCCATTATGGGACTCACAGCTGAAAGTGCTCTACCTAACTTATAATTGTAACAGTTTCCTACTTCAGTGTGTTACAAACATAATTTTGGTGTCTTTAGAAAGAAGACCCTTTGGGCTTTACTTTTTATCAACCAGATTTGATAATGCTCAAAAATATTAAAACTTATAGACACTGAAGTGCCATTTTTATTTGATATAAAAATACATGAAATGAGTCCTGGAGCAATCTAGAAAAGTAATGGGTTGAAAGTTACATGTCTCATGAGTTTCTATTTCAAATCTGAATAATATTTCATGAAACATTTGACCCCCGCCCCCCAAATATATATAAAAAAAAATTTACCAACTGTATTGAAGGCTTCTACAAACTATTTAGTCATTAAACATACCACTGCATAGTTTTTTTTTTTGTTCAATTATTAAACACTAGACAGAAACTTAGACATCATATAAGTGATTTATTTGATCACTAGAAAAATACAATACGAATATTTTAAGAAAAATAAGAATAATAAGAAAAATTCAAAAAAGATTTAACTTTGCATGCCAATTACCAATTACTCTCTCTATTTATATAGACGTGTTCACTTTGATAGCTGTGGTCATACAGTAAAAGCAAATTGATTTGGGCTGATTTGCACTCAAACAGATGGTAATCATGCAGATACGTTCACATTCAACATAAAACACACTCTCAACAATATAAAAACTGCTAAAAAATAAAACAAACAAAGAAAAAGACGATTGCTATAAGTTCTGCCTCCATCAGCTGACAGGTACGTCGAAGCGCGCGTCACGAGCCATCACGAGAGAGCACCACAATTATATTATACTATTATATTAATAATATAATATATTTTGCCTATATTTCATTCATTCTTTTTTCCGGTGGATCATCTCATTCAGTTTGTGACACTGTAAGCTACAAAACCATTCCGTTTTTTTACTACCAAGACGCAGTTTCTGAGCTTGAGTTATTCCATAACGGACACAAACAATTCTGTTGCTAAAGAACTGAAACATAAACAAAGGAATTATGATCCATATTAAAATGTTATTCCTGTGTTTATGACTCGTTATTACGACGAATCTGGTATGTACAGCATTTCTATTGTTCATGTTTTTATGTGTACTGCTTACACAAATGTAGCAAATACAGTCTTTATAAGCTTTCCATTGAAAAAGAGCAATCTGTCGTCGATGCTTGAGGCTTAGATATTTATAATGATATATAGTTTGTCAAGATTAAATTTGTCCCGTTTTATTTAATCTATTCGTAAACACTGGCATGTGCAAGGTGAGGTGCATTGAGGATTTCCGCGTCGAGGTGCTGGTTAAACTAGTACTGGAGGAATGGCGCCACTGGCTTGAGGGGGCAGCTCATCCATTTCCCATCCTCACGGACCATAAGAACTTACATTATCGTAGAGAGGCCAGACAGCTGAACCCCCGCCAAGCTCGATAGGCACTTTTCTTCACCAGATTCAATTTCTCAATCTCTTACAGACCTGGACCTCGAAACATCAAGGCAGATGCCCTGTCCCATCTCAATGCTCCCGAGGAAGGTATGGAAGAACCCGCAAATTTAATACCCACTAAACTTATTTCCAGCCCCATTCAGTAGTCCTCACTGCCAGTCACCGCGGAAGTCCCTTCTGCTGCTCTGCTGGGCTGCCCACCAGGATGTTGGTATGTCCCACATAACCAACGCACTGTTACTGTTTTACTGAATTACTGTTGCCTCATTCCCCTACAGGGTCTGCCCACAGCCCTAGAAACTGCTGAACTCCTTTATCAATTGGGTATTCCGCCCGTTTGGTCTCCCAGAGGACATAGTGTCAGACCATGGGCCCCAGTTCATCTCCCATGTATGGAAGGCTTTCTTTTCTCTCCTAGGTGTGACCGTCAGACCGTCAGAGCGGAAAATACAGGAGATAAGAAGGTTTCTCCTGACTTTCTGCCATGGCCAGCAGGTCTCCTGGAACCAGGGCTAACACCTTTCTAATGCTTATTCGGTTACCAACCTCCTCTCTTCCCCTGGTCTGGGGAACCGTCTGATGTGCCCACTGTAGATTACTGGTTCTGGGAGAGCGAGAGAGTCTGGGATGAGGCCCATCACCAACTCCAATGGGCAGTGCGCGGACAGAAGATGGCAGCTGACCTTCGTAGGACACCTTCTCCGACCTACCAACCTGGACAGAAGGTTTGGCTATCGACCCGAGACATCAGACTGCACCTGCCCTGCCGGAAACTCAGTCCCAGATTCGTCAGCCCCTTCACTTTCCTGTATCGGATCAATCCCGTCACATACAAGCTCCAGCTCCCTCCACAATATAGAATTCACCCCACCCTCCATGTGTCCCAACTAAAACCCTTTTACCCTCCTGTGTCCACAGAACCTGAACGGACAGAGGAACCCCCTATCCCATTACTCCTGGAGGAAGGAACCATCTATAAGGTCAAGGAAATCCTGGAATCCTGGCGGTGTGGGGGTAATCTCAAATACCTAGTCGACTGGGAAGGTTTCGGCCCGCAGGAACAATCCTGGGTCCCGAGAAACAATATTCTTGATCCCACACTTCTGGAGGATTTTCCCACGGACCATCCGTGAATGATCCGTGCTCTCAGGAATTGTAGGTGGGTGGGAGGGATTGAATGAAAAGCGCTATCTTCTACCCTCAATACACATGGCTGAAGTGTCGCTGAAGTGAAATGTCTCTACAGTCTACTCACAATGCTTTTTTTGCTTTTGAAGGAGATGAGATGGAATTGGATCAAGCGGGCAAGTTGTAGGGTGATTAGAAAGGATGAGTTTTGACACTTCTGCCTCAGAGAGTGAAGAGAAGGACGTAAATGAGTGTAAGTTTGCTGGTGATATGAGCTTGACTGATTGTGGTGTGGAAATTTGTGCACTAATGTGTTTAATTTTATTAATGAAAAACGTTGCAAAGTCGTCAGCTATTAGAGATGAAGCAGGAGGAGGAGGACAAAAAAGTGAGGAAAATGTTTTAAAAAGCATGCGAGAGTTAGATGAATTGTTAATTTTGTTATGGTAGTATGTCCTTTTAGCAGAGGAGACATTAGCAGAGAAAGAAGATAGGATTTTGATATTTATAAAATAGGATATAGATATTTTGGATTTCATAAGAGCTACACATTCCAAAAAAGTTGGGATAGGTAGCAATAAGAGGTCGGAAAAGTTAAATGTACATATAAGGAACAGCTGGAGGAACAATTTGCAACTTATTAGGTCAATTGGCAACATTATTGGGTATAAAAAGAGCCTCTCTCAGTGGCAGTATCTCTCAGAAGTCAAGATGGGCAGAGGATCACCAATTCCCCCAATGATGCGGCGAAAAATATTGAAGAAGTATCAGAAAGGAGTTTCTCTGAGAAAAATTGCAAAGAGTTGTGGAAGATTTTTAGTAGTAAGGTTTTAATTAATCAAGTATATAATCAATGAGAATCTAGCCATTTTTGTTTTAAGTTATTATTCTATTAAAAGCTAATAGAAATTTGCCTACGCCCTGGAATGTACCAAACTGATAAGAAACACAGGGTCAGATATACATTGAGGGCCTGCGTAAAGCAAGCAGAAGGCCTCTCCTCTAGGGATGTATGAAATGTGTAGACTAAAGATAAAGTTGTTGACTATGTGGAACCGCCCCATATCATGGATAAAAGGAAAAAACAAATAGGATACGGGAGATCTTCTTGCCAGGAGCTCTCGACTTTGTTTTGCGCAAAATAAAGTCTTTTCTTCTGAGAGAAAAATCCCTGACTGAGTTCGATTCTTTGGAGAACCGGCAAAATACACCACATATTTGGCACCCCAGATGGGACTGGAAAGGAGCAGAGTGGACGACTGCTTTTGAGCTGACTGATGAACAACACACACACACAGTGGTGGCCACCATAGAATAAGGTAAGCATTTTTGCTTATATAATTAGTGTGTGTTGTTGACTGGTCAGTTCTGAGTGGTAAGGACACTTAAAATCTGCTCTTCCAAATTTAGAAAAATAATAGGATATCTAAATTGAAAAAGGGGTTTTACTCCAGAAGAAATAACTGCATGCACATATTTGGGTTATTAATAGGAAAGCCTTGGAAGGTAACCTTGATTTAAAACAAAAATGGTGTAGGCAGAAAGACATTGCATGCTGTGGGTCTGTGTTTATTGGATAGCTGTGACCTAGGAAAGGGCAGTGATAAACGGATAAGCAGATTAGTTAAGGAATCGCGAGGAAAAGTCCCACGGATACCGCTTTGAGAAAGTATAAGTGAAATTCTCGAAGGACTGAATAGGTGGGCCCTTAAGGAGCTCTAGGTGAGCTGTGTTTTGTTGTGTGGATGTATCTGTGTTCGGACAAATGAATGTGTGAGCAAATAAATTCTGTGTTGGGTGGGTAAAAGTTGCGCACCATTCATGGACTGTCACTTCAGGGTGGCTGGGTGGAGTTGGACGCAACGGGTATCCACTTGAGAGGGATGAATGTATGACAAGCCTTGATAATAAAAGTATAATTAATGACTGATTATCCCTTAGATCAAGGGGAAAAGTATGCGAGAATAAGCACTCTGGCTCAATAAAGAGTGCAGAAAGTGTGAATGAGTTGAGGAAAATAGTATCAATAAAGTTTGAACCAAAATCTATAATGGATTTTTGCATTTTGGATGTCTGTGTGAAAGGGGAGAAAAATTTCTGAGCCCAGTACAGTGGGAGTGAGAGCAAGGGAGGAAGTTTCCACATTAAAGTTGTATTACATGGGTGGACAAAAAAGGAAAGAGAAGTAAAAATAAAAATAAAGAATTATTGTTAGAAATAGTTATCTAAAAAGTGATAATAAAATAGAGTAAATAAAATAGACAGTTAAATAATAATAAAAATTAAAAAAGTGTAAACGCATGAGACAATAAAAACTGAATTCAAAAAGGTATGACACATAATAAAGAATAAAAAGTAGGGGGAAATGGTTAAAAAATAGTTAAATTCAGTGAGAGGGAAAGAAGAGATTGTAACCAAGTTACTATATAAAACTAAAAAGTTGATTTTTGGTGGTAATAATATAAATAAAGATATGGCAACCACACCAGTGGAAATCATTGGATTAAAAAATCCACTGTGTAAAGAGCAAATAAACAAAATCTCAAAAAAATGGCAGAAGAGAACAAAAATATGACGACAAAATGGCCAAAGGAAGGGACATTTGATGTAGCATTGTGTGAGGAAATGGAAACTCTGATAAAAAACTATAAAATTAAAAGCATCAATATGAAAAAAGAAAAAAGAGAAACAAAAAGGGAAAAAGAGAAAGAAGTACTTGCGCTGTTTAAAAAAGAAGGCGAAGATATGTTGAAGAGTATAAAACAGGCTAGGAAAGTCCTGAAGGAGGCAGAGAAAGATAACATGAGAAAAGAAAAGATATATGCAGAGCCCCCTCCTTATCTGCCTTTAGCATGGAGGTAACAGGAGAACTAGAGTTAGAAGGGCAGTTAGACATGGATGAGGAAAATAAGCCAGCTGTAAAAACACAGAGGCAACCCAGAAAGGCTAAGTGCAGGAGCCCTAAAACAATAAAGTTAACTGTATGAAGGTTGTTTTAGAGAAAAATAAATACAAATGTTCCAAGAAATGGACTAATATAGAGATGGCAGATATGGTGGAATATAGAAATAATAATAAATTAATTAAAATAAGTATGTATTTATTATTTAATAACTTATATTAATAGATTAATTAATTTAAAAGATGCACGTGCTTAAAACTTTATATCTAATATGTGAAGACATCTAAAATTTATATCTTGTTATCCCTGGGACACAGTATGAAAGTTAATCCATTACAGAGTTTCAGAGATTGGGCTTGTTTAAATGTAAAAAATAAAAGAAATAACTTGTGCAATGTGGAATGAAAGCAAGATTGGGTGACCAAGTTAATAGACATTTTGATACAAAAGCCATAGGCATTTTACAATAGGAAGGGAACTAGTTGCTTAAATAATTTAATTTAATTATTTTATTTACAATAATAGGAATTATTTTATGTTGGTTAGGAAACATTAATTCACCAATACCAGATTATGCTGAATCATGTATGCAAATATAGAAGAAAAATTATAATTGAAGTCTTTATTTTACTATACGCATGTCATGCTGTTATAAAAGGGTTTATTTTATTTTATTGCAGTATACTTAGATAATAAAGGTAGCTGATTTCTGCATTTTGCAAAGAAGAAAAAATGCTTGCTATTTTTCTGCAATGAAGAACTTGCTTAACTAACAAAGAATAAGAGAACTGCTGTTTTCAACCAGATGATTTTGTTTTTATTAAGGGACCACTGAAAGAGGAGGATTAAAAGTATATAAAATTTGAAAAAGAGCTGACTGCTCAGAAACAATTTGGTCAGAAGTTACATAGGTACATTTGATTAATGCAGTCTCTGAGTGTTAAACTTTCAGATGATTTCTGGAACAGTGCCTTGACAAAGGAAAGCAATGAACTAGAGAAGTGGCAAAGCAGCAAACACAGCAGCGGAGAGAAGACGAGGGAGGGGCTGATGGATGTTCCCCTCCCCTCCTGAAAGAGAAGAACACACTTCAGAAAGGAGAAAGACTGAATTTAAGCAGGAAAAGGTGAATCTTTCACTTGAGACTTTTCCTGAGGGTGAAAAGAACATTATGAAATGCCAAACTCTGGCAGAAAGCAACCAGAAGCCAGACTGAGAAGAAGCAGAGGAACAACAGAGACCGTACGCCACAACATCAAGTCTTTGAGTGCCATCACAGACTGACGACCCAGTACAACAGCCCAGGCTGATGATGTCATCAGAAGGACTTCCATGCCTTCAGTGCACAGGTCCTGCAGATTCAATGAACACATAGAGACTGCTTCAAATGTAAATTATTTTATTTCATTATCTTATTTACTATGTTTTAATCTTGATTATTCACTGGTCTCACAGCATTTCTTTAAACTCTGTGTTTTAACTAACTCTCTCAATCTGCTTTTCAATAGGTTCCAGTCCAATCTTATATTTAAAAAAAAAAAAATATATATATATATATATTCTGACAGACAGAAGTGAGTACTTGACTCACCGATCAGATAAACATGGAGCTGGATTTGGCATAGTAGGGCTGTTTCATTAACCAACTAGGGGAAAATGCATAACTGAATACTTGACAACAATGCTGAGTGCTTTGGGAAAAGAGAATAAATAAAAAAAATAAAAAAAAAAGGGTATCTTGATGAACAATAGAAAAAATATATATGGTTGAAAAAATAGAAATATTGGTCACTCCATTTTGTTTAAAGGTAATTGTCTAAGGTAAAACTGAATAAAATAATAATGAATAAAAAATTATTCAAAAGATCCAAAATCATGAAATCAAATATGCTGTCATCACTGGGGATAACAAGATGGAAATGTTGATGACCATGGATCCAAGATTTACGGAGATCTCCAATCCTCTTCTCAGAGTCGCTCATGAGCAATAACAAAAAAGTATTTGACTAAACTTTAAATTAGACAAACACATGACATTTGAGAAATTATAATTGGCTCTCTCAAATGCCCAATGCCTAGGCCTAATATTCTAAACAAATTCATCTATGAGATTTTGAAAAAAGGAGAAGAAAATAAAAGTTTTTGGCAAAAAAAAAAAAAAAAAAAAAAAAAAAAAAAAAGGGGGAGTGAAAGTGTGTGAAAAAGCATGAATGATGGTGTTGTATGGCATGAAAGAGAGTGTCTGACGAGACACTGAGGCAATTCAACCAATTTGCCCAAACAGCTGTATACAAATATGAATGTGGGCCCACAGGGCTAAATTATGCCCAGTAAAATAATGACCATGGATGTATTTGGTTAAGTATCCTGTTCAGTACCTAGGTCTTTGTTGTGGCAGAAAGAAAAACAGTGCCACACATGCGCAGCGTATAACATGGGAAGGCAGAGCAGAGCAAAGCAAGCTTGCTCTGTATACCCAACATTTAACTTTCTTTTCAGCATATCATGATGGAGCTGAATGTGTCAAAAGGATGAAATATTGTCTTTCTGACTGTTAAAATAAATACAGTGGGTTGAGTGTTTTCCAGGTCAAAAGGCCTATGCTTCTGAGCAACATAGGCTTGGATAAATTATCCATTAATCTAGTGGAACTCAGTTTACAAAACAAAGAGATAACTAAATAAGCAAATTGTTGAGAATAAAATTGAAATGAATTAAAAAATAGTAAAGACAGCACTGGAATTGTAAATTGAAATTGAAAACTCAAAAAGGGGCCAGGACAGCCCTCAACCCACATTACATTTCCACAGGTCACACCAAGAAGGACGACTAGCAAGATGAGCAAATTAGCATGCTTGATAACACTAACAAAAAACTCTTAAGTTTTCCATTTACAGGTGACAGCAGTTCCAGTAATGCCAAGGAATGCTTCGCCCCATCAAAGAGAACCAGTGAGGGTGCAGTTATGATCTCAAAAGAGCCTTGCATGAATCAGCAAAATGGTTACAGAGTGACACCTGAGTTCACATCTCTAACCTTAAAATACCCCAACCAGCTTCAACAACTCTACACAGCATGAAGTGAGGGATGAAGGGCGTGCTAGTAACGACCCACCCTTGCCAACGAGGGAAAGACCATTGCAACGACTCGCAAAGAGTCTCCCTGGTGAAGATGGAATGAGAGAATGATGGGACTGCTACTGAGATCAAAATACTTGGGAGCAGATATGAGCCAACAAATAGAAAAGAAAAAGTGGAAAAAGAATGTCAAGTAATGGTAGATGAAGAATTTGAAGGTTATGAGAAGGGAAATATGGATGTAGGAAGGATAGAAGGGAGAATAGAGCAATTGGATGCAACAAATAGCATGAAAGGAGCAAAATAGAAAAGCTCAAGATTATTTGTGAATTGAAGAAGGAAAAGTATGTGTTATGTTTGGGGGACAATGCTGTATTTATATACCAAATAATACTGCTCAAGAAGGAGCATTTAATGAAGTACTGATCAAATTGAAAAGGCTAAGAAGGGTAGATAAAGAAACTGTTGGAAAAGATAATAAAATGTAAGACTGGTTTGATTTACAGTTAGGAGCATGGGGAGCATAGTTTATAACTAAATTGGGAAAGTTTTTAGGAATTGCATTATTGACAGGAGATTTACTATTTTAATGTATACTTCCTATATTGAAGTCACAAGTCAAAGCCACAGTTAAGCAAATTAAAATTCAAAGATGTCAAAATGATGGGAAATAGATTTTTGAAGGTAACCGAAAAGGCTCTCTATGATACATAAGGTATCTAAGCTGAAGATCAACTCTTATAATCTTGTGATATTCAATGTGTGATGTGATGTATGTATTTGTATGTCTTTTATACATAACTGTGATAACCACCGGCCAGTGCTGAACCAATTGCACATTCATGCTTTTAACAATGTTTACTATTAAAAGAGGGGTTAGGGAGACTGGATCTTTTACTCGCTCCTAGTCAAATTAGGAGAGAGATGTTTGGTCCAGTAATCCCTCAGAGTGGAATTTCATAATCTAGTCACTGGTGATAATACAATGTGACTTATTTAGTCACTAGGTAGTGTAAATAATATGAATGGATTATGGAGTAGCACTCTGGATAAGAATAACCAAATGTGAGACTTATTAAGTCTCAAAGGGGAGAATATGTGGAAGATTTTTAGTAGTAAGGTTTTAATTAATCAAGTATATAATCAATGAGAATCTAGCCATTTTTGTTTTAAGTTATTATTCTATTAAAAGCTAATAGAAATTTGCCTACGCCCTGGAATGTACCAAACTGATAAGAAACACAGGGTCAGATATACATTGAGGGCCTGCGTAAAGCAAGCAGAAGGCCTCTCCTCTAGGGATGTATGAAATGTGTAGACTAAAGATAAAGTTGTTGACTATGTGGAACCGCCCCATATCATGGATAAAAGGAAAAAACAAATAGGATACGGGAGATCTTCTTGCCAGGAGCTCTCGACTTTGTTTTGCGCAAAATAAAGTCTTTTCTTCTGAGAGAAAAATCCCTGACTGAGTTCGATTCTTTGGAGAACCGGCAAAATACACCACAGAGTTTGAAGATATCATCATCTACAGTGCATAATATCATCCAAAGATTCTGAGAATCTGGAACAATCTCTGTGTGTAAGGGTCGAGGCCGGAAAACATTACAGGATGCCTGTGATCTTCTGGCCCTTAGATGGCACTGCATCACATACAGAAATGCTACTGTAATGGAAATCACAACATAGGTTTAGGAATACTTTCAGAAAACAGTCAGTGAGCACAATCCACCGTGCCATTCCCCCGTTGCCGGCTAAAACTCTATTGGTCCAAAAAGAAGCCATATCTAAACATGATCCAGAAGCACAGGTGTTTTCTCTGGGCCAAGGCTCATTTAAAATGGACTGTGGCAAAGTGGATATTAATTAATAAACTTCATTTCCAGACCCAAAGGGATCCATAGTACAATACAAAAACACATACATAGAAGAAGAAAAAATAAAAATAAATAAATAAATATACAAGAAGTAAAAATAGACCCTCCACAGTGTTCAGTGTCTAACATACAGACATGTACACCAATGGTTCCACAGTCTGGACGAAAATCTTACAGAACTTCGTCTAGGGTTAGCCAACACAGCAATTAGATCATATTTAGACTTACCCCGGCACTAACAAACATATGGCTTGCACTGGAGTTTCTTGGAACTCTTAGCAGCAGCCTCATGCTGTCATTATAAGCCACTGTGAGCTTTCTAATGATATCTTGCTTATAACGGCACCAAAGATAGGCAGTATACAATGCTGTACAGTATGTTCTAAAGAGTGAAATCTTCACAGGGACAGAGCACATACTAAACTTACGACACAACATGTTCGCTTGCATATACAGCTTACGACGCTGCCTATAAATATACTTGTCATCAGACCGGTCATTTGCAATAATATGGCCAATATATGTAATATCTGTGCATACATCAAGTACAGTACCAGATAGATAAAAATCAGGAAAATGAGAATGTTTATCATCTCTACTTCTTCATAATTTATAGTCATAATTTTACTCTTTTTTGGATTATACTTTATATCAAAATCTACACCATACTGTGTGCATAGTCTCAACAGCTGTTGTATACCAGCACTTTATGGGCTAAAAATGACCAAGTCATCAGCGTACATAAGGTGATTAATTAGTGAGTCACCAACCCTACAACCTGTACCACAAGCATTTAAAATCATAGACAAATCATTCATATACACATTAAAAAGAAAATGAAACAGAATTCCACCCTGTCGAACCCCATTGGTCACTTTAAAGGGAGCCGTTGTTACACTCCCCCATTTAACTCTCATTGTCTGATGAGAATACCAATAGACCAAGATTCTAATAAAAAAACCAGGGACCCCACTTTTAATCAATTTTAAAAACAATGTTTGATGATTAACACGGTCAAATGCTTTAGAGGCATCAATGAAGCACAAGAACATTGTGGAATTTTGTTTATTATATCTATCTAAAATTTCCTTTAGTGCAAAAATACATAAATCAGTACCATGCTTTCGTTTAAAACTAAATTGATTATCCGTAGACAGGAGGACGTACCTCTCAAGTCTACACAGAACAACTGTCTCCAGCACTTTTGACATAACACTGGCCAAAGCTATTGGCCTATAGTTATCTGAGCTATTCAGCTTCCCCACTTTATCCTTGATAACAGGTACCAGCTCAACAGACAGCATAGAATCAGGTAACTCCCCATGAACAAAAAACCCTGTGTAGCACATAGCCACCAGAGGACACAGTTTCTTACTAGCAAGTTTAAGATGTTCAGCTGTAATATGGTCCGGACCACATGCCTTATTATCCCTTAGCTTCAATATTGCTTCATGGATTTCAGAAGAAGTAATAACAACATCATCATTATACTCCACATTATCCACCACAAACAGATTACTTTTTTACACAGTTTAGTAGTTCACAATAATGTTTCCGCCATAACTGTGAGATTTCATCAGGACCACTCACACCATCTATATTAGACGGAAGAGATATTTTGAAATTATTAATAGTTTAAATTTCTTTCTAGAAATCATTAAGATTATTATTTTGCAGCTTCCATGCCAGTGAATCAGACCTCATAATGTTTTCATTTCTTTTAATATAGCGAAGTGCACATTTAAATCTGGCATTAGTGCTTTTTTTTTGTTTCAAACAAGGGGACATGCCTACTTTTGCCTGACTCAGCCCATTTTTTAAAAGCATTACGGGCCTCTACATGAAGCTCTTCTACGTATTCCTTCCACCCTGGCTTAACAATGCACGAAAGTTTTTCCTAGGTTTATATAGAGGCCTACTCTAAATACTGAGAGGCTCCACAATAGCTTCATACAGGGAACATAAAGCCTTACAGTGTTGCACATTCTTACAATTCATATCCCGACACAACAAGGCATCATTTGGGACCTCAATATTGGCCAACAAAGCATCTGAATGATCCACATATCTATTAAGATCTCGCTTAGAAATTTTTGACCAATTTATTTTCCCTACATCAAACTGTTCTGTTTTAATATCCATGTTGGAACTAATTTTCCAACATGACAATGCCAGACCACATACTGCATCAATTATAACATCATAGCTGCGTAGAATAAGGATCTGGGTACTGAAATGGTCAGCCTTCAGTCCAGATCTTTTACCCATAGAAGACATTTGGTGCATCATAAAGAGGAAGATTCGAAAAATAAGCCCTAAGACATCTGAGCAACTAGAAACCTGTATTAGACAAGAATGGGACAACATTCCTATTCCTAAACTTGAGCAACTTGTCTCATCAGTCCCCAGACGTTTGCAGACTGTTATAAAAAGAAGAGGGGATGCCACACAGTGGTAAACATGGCCTTGTCCCAATTTTTTGAGATGTGTTGATGCCATGAAATTTTAAATCAACTTATTTTTCCCTTAATATGATAAATTTTCTCAATTTAAACATTTCATATGTCATCTATTTCGTATTCTGAATAAAATATTTAAATTTGAAAATTCCACATCATTACATTCTGTTTTTATTCACAATTTGTACAGTGTCCTAAATTGTTTGGAATCGGCTTTGTAACTGAATTCAACCGCTAATAAATAATTCAACATAATAAATGGGAATCTGTGAAAATATTTTGGATCTCTCCAGTTGATCTGGCAATCCATCTCCTAAACTTCGATATCTATTATTAGTTTAATCAGAGGCTTCTGCATGAGCTCTCAACCAATGATTCACCTGCGATCCACAAGGACTGCCTCCCTTTTCTCCATGTTGCAAATGGAAAAGTAAAAATAATTAATTAAATAAATAAATATATAATCTAGAAATAAATACATGTGGGAAAAAATAAATTGTTACGGGGTCTTAATCTGGCTCAAATTTATATATCATGTTGATGCCATCCTTAACTAAACCGGAGCTGACTGAGGAACATGCTGCTTTGGCAAGTAGTGAGGCAGTACTGAAACACTGTCTTAAACTGTTCGCCAATCACAACGCACTGGAACAGCTAACCAGTCACATCACATTTCCTTTTTCGAAGGCAGGCCTTCATGAAACCCGGAACTACACAAGCCATTCATGCCAGGATGGGGAGAAAGAAATTGTAATATTGTAAATTATGTTTAAAAAATTATGCGTTTTTCAAACCACCAAGCATGCGAGCATGTTCTAGTACAACCCCAAAACAAATTCAAGACATTGTAAAAGAGCATAATAGGACCCCTTTAAGAAAACAAGCAGCATTAAGAATAGAAATAATACAGCTGGAACAGAGAGTGTTAGAGTTATTTTTTTTTTTTTACTTGATAAGACTTCCCTCTATAATCTCTATATTCACTATAAAGCCAAGCATCTAAAATGTAAAATCACACATTTGTTTCCAAACAAATGACTATTAAGTAACAATCTCTCTTTTTTTTTTTTTTTTTTTTTAACTTGTATAGCATACTTGATATTCATGCATACTGAGTGTTTTACACTGTTAAAGATTTGGATTCCCATGCTAAACATGGACAAAGTTTCAAAAATTAAGTTGTACGTTTGAAGGAGTATTTTTGTTCCAAAAAAACCTCTTCCGGTTTGTCGCAAGTTTCGGAAAGTTTTTTTTCGAGTATGGGTCTGTGTGACGTTAAATGGAGCGGAATTTCCTTATATGGGTCCTAAGGCACTTCTGCCGGAAGAGCGCGCGCTCCCGTATAGCAGAGCACTGAGAGGCTAAGCACAGGCTTTCTCTGATCAGAGCGAGAGCGTCGCGAAAAGTCACAAAAGAAGTGTGTTTTTGGTTGCCAGGGCAAGACAACCCTGCACAGATTACCAAAAGAGAAACAGCATTAAGGGACCAGTGGATGGAGTTTATTTTTACAGAGCATCAACGGAGTTGTGCAAGTGTTTTTGTTTGTTCCCTGCATTTCGAAGATGCTTGTTTTACAAACAAGGCCCAGTTTGACACCGGATTTGCACATCATTTATTTCTTAAGGATAATGCAGTCCCAACGAAAAAGGGTCACGATCGTGTGTTGGAACCGCATGCGGTGAGTAAAACTGCTTCAAATATCTCTGTGTTATTAACTTAGCTATCAGCGTGTAAGCACATCAAGTAAACAACATGCGATGTTGTCATCAAACTGCACTTTCCACATGTACAGCTTAAAAAAAAAAAAGACGACATAAAGTGGAACTTAATCATTTTCCAAAACCGCTAAGCAAATATATACAGTTTCAGTACATACCACATAGAGACGCCTTTGCTGATGCTGCTCTTGTTAAATTTCAGCCTCTGGATCTGTGTCACAGCTTCCAAACGCTCTCAACGCAAAAGCCTACTCACGCTCGTGATTCTTTAGCTCCGCCCCCACAAGTCACGCCTCTAGGCGCTCGTGTTTTTCCGGGAAAAATCGGTACAGAGTATCTTTCTCTTATAAATATAATAAAAATAAAGACTTTTTGGAGTTATGAAGGATGCAGTACTACTCTATAGGTACTCAAGATTAACAGGATATTGAGTGAAAACGAGCATTTCACCCTCCCTTTAATGATACGGTTTACTGGGTAGAAATCTGCACTGCACCTTGCAAAGCCATCCTGAGGAGGAATAAGCTGTTGGATGAGAGGTAGCTGGTAGAGGTAAAGGATAAGGATGTGTCCTCCACTGAAGATGGTCATCATTACACACAAAGAGCTGAAGTGTAGCAAAGAGATGGTATAGTCTAATACCCAGCACCACACAATGCCAAGAAACACCATGAAATACAGTGTTGACGTCAGCGAGGGAAACGATATACCTGTCAAAATATATAAGATCATTGACTGCATCTATAGATCATTTTTTTTAGAATAGACACAAACATTCCTATCAATATGCATTACCTGCCAACCCCAACAGAACAGTCACCAAGACTTTTCCAGCAATGTTCATTGTAGAAGACATAAGAAGTCTCAGACTGGTCAAAAATATGATACATTTTTGCAGAACGTCAGGAGAGGAGAGTGGAGAGGTGTGACTCTTATCAGAGGAGCTGAGGGAGGATTCCTCAGATGTCCTACTTTCCTCTTCACATTCTGAGTCCGGAGTCTCTCCATCTGAACCCTGTCAAATATTGAAACGGGAACAGAGAAGACAACACTAAAAATATTAGTTGTTTTATGTTTGAAAATGCATTCAGTTAAAATGTTTTATACCTTACGATCATTTATAATGCATATAAAGTAGCTAGTAAGTTTATAATGATTTAATAAAGAAAAATAATAATGTAATCCTGCAGAGTTTAGCTCCAGCCATGCCGTAATTTTCAAGTAAACTCAAAGTTCTTTATCAACTGCCCTAATTGTGTTTGATTAGGCTTGCAGGATGGTGGGCCTCCAGGAAGAAGACTAAGCAGCCCTGATCTACAACTAATTTATACAATTACAAGTTGCTCATTACCTCACTGTTGTAGTGGTTTTCACTATGATGTGGCTTCTTGGCTTTACACCAATGAAGGATGAACAGTGTAGACAGGATGACAGTGAGATCTGGCATTAGTAGACGTATTATGTTAAGTGTGTCCACATCACTAAACCTGGGAAGAGGTGTAAAAAGATACATATGTATTTTACTAAGAAAAACAAATATATATAATTGAGACAATTTAAGTACACACAAAAAATCAGAGGAAGAAAAGAACATTACTGTTCAATTAACTTAAAATATAGGTTCAATATAAAAAATATAAAAAGTGGAACACCACATAGAATATTAAACATATATTTTCACTGGGTGGGAGAAAACATTTAATAACCAGAAATGCCATAAAATTTTATAGATCACATTAGGGATGTGCAACAAAGCCTATATTTGCATCTCTATCTGTAGCAATGGCTAACTCAAATGTATCTTTTCTCACTTTACAAATCTTCACTATGTGGGAGAGCTAAACGTATGCTGCTCATGATGTCTTGTTCATACAGGTGACTGTTATTGATGTTAACTCTAATTATTAATTGGCAGTGACACTATGGGTATATTTCAAGCTTGCAGCTTTAATCATTTGCTATCTTTACCTGTTTGAGAAGTGATACCAATCTGCATCACTAATGTTACATGGATTTACACTGTTCCCCTAGTGTTCAGCTACTGACACAATGTTGATTGAACCAGAATCGAAGAGGAATGTTTTCTGTTACACATGCAGGCTGGCCACATTACTGTGTGTGAAAATTTACATTGATCTTATTACTATATCTGTTCAACTGTTGAAAGAATCTCACAAAATTGTGTTCACCCCACCTCATGAACAGGATTTGCCCCAACTAAAGTGGACTCAAACACTATTAGGCAACTGTATGCTACTGATGTAATGTCTTACTTTGAAAGAAACATTTTAATTAATATATTCCATACCTGACAATGCCAAGGTGAAAGAAAATGCTGTCCCATGGCCCAGTCTCTGAAGAATAAAAAGCATACATTTATTACTATGCATGAATAGCACAGGGTAAAACCTGAAATAAAAACTTGGTTCCATTCTATATTAGGTGGCCATAACTACTATGTAGTTAAATAATAATAAAAATAAAAACTTATTGTGTTCAATTTGAAATGCAGAACACTTCTGCTGCTATCGAGGTTGAATATGGGAAAGGTTAGATACAGGTTTGGTGGTTTTAGACCGTATCATAGTACTGAGATTGCTCTCCTTAGAGTTACAAATGATCTGCTTTTATCATCTGATCGTGGGTATATCTCTCTATTAGTTTTATTGGATCTTAGTGCTGCGTTTGACACAATTGACCACAACATTATTTTACATAGACTTGAACACTTTGTTGACATTAATGGAAGTGCATTAGCATGGTTTGAATCGTACTTATATGACCGCCATCAGTTCGTAGCAGTGAATGAAGATGTATCATATCGATCACAAGTGCAGTATTGAGTACCTCAAGGCTCAGTACTAGGGCCGCTACTCTTCACGCTTTATATGTAACCCTTGGGAGATATCATCAGGAAACATGGTGTTAGCTTTCACTGTTATGCTGATGATAGTCAGCTCTATACTTATCCGTGGCCTGGTGAAACACACCAATTTGAAAAACTAATGGAATGCATAGTCGATATAAAAACTGGATGACGAGTAATTTCTTACTGCTAAATTCTGAAAAAACAGAGGTGTTAATTATAGGACCTAAAAACTCTGCTTGTAATAACCTAGAACAATGTCTAAGACTTGATGGCTGCTCTGTTAATTCTTCTTCATCAGTTAGAAACCTAGGTGTGCTCTCAATGTCAAATGCAGAAATGTGTTAGGGTTGCTGGGAGAAAAAGGGACCCAAGAGCAGATTCGCAGTTTGCCAAAATTTATTGAACAAAAACAGGCAATAGTCCAAAACAAAGACAGTAGTCCAAAACAAAGGCAATAATCCAAAACAAACGCTGACAATCAGCAACCCGGGAAGGACTCCAAAAACTGGACTGTGTACGGGACTGGGTACACCAAAAAGACAAAAAACAAGATTAAATGAACAAACAGGGCATGACAACTAGGCACAACTTGAGCACAATAGTTTTAAGGACAGTAGTGAAACGGATGGTAGCCAAGACACACTGACAGAGAAGCACAGAAAGAGAGAAGCATAAGTATAGAAGAAAATCAATGTGAAATTGAGAGACAGGTGTGTGTGTGTGAGCTGGAACACTAATTAGGATGAGGTGCAGCTGTGAAGACAGAGTGAGTGGAATTAACCACTTTAGACATAACACAACAGAAGTCCTGATGATCAAACCAGTGTCCTGACAGGACCCCCCGCCCCAGGAATGCCACCAGGCTTTCCAGGGTGAGGGGCAGATCGATGGTAATCCTCAATAAGAGAGCGGTCCAGAATGTCCCGAGTCGGGACCCAACATCTCTCCTCTGGACCGTACCCCTCCCAATCAACCAGGTACTGGTATCCCCTGCCCCGCCGCCTGGAATCAAGAATCCTCCTAACGGTAAAAGCGGGAGCACCCTCAACTATCAAGGGAGGAGGGGGTAGGGGTTTAGGGGAAGATGATGAAGAGAGAGAACGAATAAAAGGCTTGACACAAGACACGTGAAACACTGGATGCACTCGACGAAGAGGATGCGGAAGCCGAAGCCGAACCGCCACCGGACTGAGCACCTTAACAATGGGGTATGGCCCAATGAACCGCGGTGCCAACTTCTTGGAGGGCACCTTAAGAGGCAGGTTCTTGGTGGAGAGCCATACCTTTTGCCCACAGATGTATCTGGGTGCCTCAGCCCGACGACGATCCGCCAATCTCTTGGTGCGTTCCCTAGTTCTCAGAAGCGCTTCCCTGGCCCTCCTCCAGGTTCGCCGGCATCGACTGATAAATGCCTGAACTGAGGGAACCGCAGCTTCGGAACTCTGTGAAGGAAACAGAGGGGGTTGATATCCGAGACAGCAAAAGAAAGGAGACAATCCAGTAGACGACACCGGCAATGTATTGTGCGCATACTCAACCCACGTAAGCTGCTGGCACCAGGACGAGGGATTATGTGAAGCCAGACAACGAAGGGTCCTCCCAAGGTCCTGGTTCGCACGCTCGGTCTGGCCATTGGTCTGTGGGTGGAATCCTGACGACAGGCTAGTGGTAGCACCAATCTGTCGACAGAACTCCCTCCAGAAGTGGGAGACGAACTGGGGTCCCCGGTCAGAAACCACGTCCTCCGGAAGACCATGGATCCGAAAGACGTGGTCCACGACCGCCCGAGCAGTCTCCCTGGCAGAAGGAAGTTTAGGGAGAGGGATAAAGTGAACCGCCTTAGAAAAGCGGTCCACTACAGTGAGAACAACCGTATTGCCACTGGACTCTGGTAAACCACACACAAAGTCCAGCGCAATATGAGACCAGGGACGAGATGGGACAGGAAGAGGTTGGAGCAAACCAATGGGTACAGAACTAGAGGACTTGTTTTGGGCACAGACCGAGCAGGCGACCACAAAATCACGAACCTCCCCCCCCATGCCTGGCCACCAAAAACGCTGACGAATGGCAGCCAACGTTCTCCTCACTCCTGGGTGACAGACCAGTTTGGAGGCGTGACCCCACTCCAGAACCTCTGGCCGAACCAACTCCGGAACAAACAGCCGACCCACCGGGCCCCCCTCTGGCACCTCTGCCTCCGACTGAGCCAGCCTGACATGCTCCTCGATGCCCCAGGTGACGGACCCCACCACACAACCAGGTGAAATAATGGTGTCTGGTGGAGTTGCATCCTCCGGGGCAGTGAATTGACGGGAGAGCGCATCAGGCTTAATGTTTTTGGAGCCTGGTCGGTAAGACAGGGTAAAATTAAAGCGACCAAAGAAGAGTGCCCAGCGAGCCTGCCTGGAATTTAGTCGTTTGGCAGTTTGGATATATTCCAAGTTCCGATGGTCGGTCCAGACCAGAAACGGCTCCGCCGAGCCCTCCAACCAGTGGCGCCACTCCCCCAAAGCTAGCCGTACAGCCAGCAACTCCCGGTTGCCGATGTCGTAGTTCCGTTCTGTGGGGGACAATCGGTGTGAAAAATAAGCGCAAGGATGTATTTTATTGTCAAGAGGGGATCGTTGAGATAAAACCGCTCCAACACCTACCTCTGACGCATCAACCTCCACAATAAACTGCCGGGAAGGGTCCGGAGTTATTAAAATAGGTGCGGATGAAAACCGCCTCTTAAGTTCATCAAAGGCTGCCTGAGCAGCTAAGGACCAGCAAAACGGTTTCTTTGTGGAGGTTAATGCTGTCAGAGGAGCCGCCACCTGGCCGAAATTACGGATAAACCGCCTGTAGAAATTAGCAAATCCAATAAAACTTTGCAGAGATTTACGGTTGCCAGGGGTGGGCCAGTCAGAGACGGCCTTTACCTTCGTAGGGTCCATGCAGATCCCCTCCACCGAGATGATGTGGCCCAAGAACGGAACTGACTGGTTGTGGAAGGAACACTTCTCCACCTTAGCAAACAGTTGGTTCTCTAGCAACCGCTGCAGCACTCGTCTGACGTGCTGAATGTGTACCTGGAGTGAACGAGAAAAAATTAGGATGTCATCCAGATACACAAAGACAAATTTGTTGATCATGTCTCTCAGCACGTCATTGACGAGCGCCTGGAAGACGGCTGGGGCATTAGTCAAACCGAAGGGAAGGACCCTGTACTCAAAATGCCCTGTGGGTGTATTAAAAGCCGTCTTCCATTCATCCCCCTCCCTGATCCGAACCAAATGATAGGCATTGCGAAGGTCCAACTTCGTGAAGTACCTTGCCCCCTGCAGGATCTCAAAGGCTGATGACATCAAAGGTAGGGGATACCTATTCTTAATGGTGATGTCATTCAGCCCCCGATAATCAATGCAAGGATGCAAGGAACCATCCTTCTTCTTCACGAAGAAGAACCCCGCCCCCGCCGGAGAAGAGGAGGGACGAATAACACCGGCCGCCAGAGACTCAGACAGATACCGCTCCATGGCCGCCCTTTCAGGACCGGACAAGGAGAACAATCGCCCCCTAGGAGGAGAAGTGCCAGGGAGAAGATTGATGGCACAATCATAGGGACGGTGTGGAGGGAGAGATGCGGCCCGGGAATGACTGAAAACCGCCCGCAAATCATGGTAGACCTCAGGAACACTGGAGAGATCAATCGGCTCCTCCTGCAACACAGGAAAAGAAGAGACAGAAGACAAGGCAGACACAAGACAATGGGCATGACAATAGGGACTCCATGATAGGATGGTGCTTTCAGACCAATTAATGTGTGGATTGTGAGTGGTTAACCAGGAATGGCCTAAGACCACCGGAGTGAGGGGTGAGCGAGTGACAAAGAATACTATTTCCTCTCTATGATTACCAGATGTGATTAATTGTAATGGAACTGTGGCCTGAGAAATGGTGGTAAGTTCGCGACCATCTAAAGCATGAGCAGTGAGGACAGGAGAGAGAGATTGAAAAGAAATGCCCTTCTTCAAAGCCCAAGAAAAATCTATAAAATTCCCCTCAGCTCCTGAATCGATGAGAGCAGAGAGTTGATGAACTGCACCTTCATAAGTGACTGAGACAGGAATCATAGAGCGCGAACCAGTAGACGGGGTGGTGGAAGTAGCGCTCGCCAGAACCCCCTTTCTTACTAGCGAGCGTTGGCTTTTGCCGGACAGGAAGAAGCAAAATGTCCATGACGGCCACAGTAGAGGCATAATGCTTTGGAAAGACGTTTCTGTTTCTCCTCTGCAGATAACCGGTACCTGCCCAACTGCATAGGTTCCGGAGCAGATAAGGGAACGGGAGTATCGGACCCCGAAAAGGCAGACACAGGGTTTACAAAAGGCAAGAATGTAGAAGCCCGAGCTCTCCGACGAAGATCCCGTCGATTATCCAAACGGATAGCCAGGTCAACAAGTTCATCTAGATGTTCAGGAAGATCGTGAGCATACATCTCATCCCTTATCTCATCCTCCAGGCCTTCCGTGAACCTGGCTGCCAGTGCTGCATCATTCCACTTACTGGACGGAGCCAGAGTGCGAAACTTGATAGCGAAGTCCGCCACCGAACGCCTCCCCTGATGAAGTGCTGCCAACAGCCGCGATGCCTCTTTACCGAGTGCTGAGCGGTCAAATATCTTGACAAATTCCGCTTTGAAGCTGGCGAACTCCATACAACATGCTGCCTTAGCAGCCCATACAGCAGTGGCCCATTCCCGAGCCCGACCGGTAAGAAGGGAGATGACAAATGCCACCTTGGCTGAATCTGAGGCATAAGTGAGGGGTTGCAGAGAGAAAATCACCTCACATTGTATAATAAATGATCGACATTCCGTAGGCTCACCGGAGTAATTGGGAGGATTGTTGATGCGTGGTTCAGGGGTGACTGAAGAACGTCCGGTGGCTGTTGACAGTAGGTTACGTTCAGTCTCCATCCGGCGAATGGTTTCAGTTAGCTCAGAGACTTGACTGGCTAAAGTGTCCATGGCATGATGAGCTGCCGCCAGCTTTCCCTGATGCTGTCCGAGCAGCACACCCTGCGCTTCCAAAGCTGAGCGAAACTGCGATTGATCTGCTGGATCCATCCTGGTCAGTGTGTACTGTTAGGGTTGCTGGGAGAAAAAGGGACCCAAGAGCAGATTCGCAGTTTGCCAAAATTTATTGAACAAAAACAGGCAATAGTCCAAAACAAAGACAGTAGTCCAAAACAAAGGCAATAATCCAAAACAAACGCTGACAATCAGCAACCCGGGAAGGACTCCAAAAACTGGACTGTGTACGGGACTGGGTACACCAAAAAGACAAAAAACAAGATTAAATGAACAAACAGGGCATGACAACTAGGCACAACTTGAGCACAATAGTTTTAAGGACAGTAGTGAAACGGATGGTAGCCAAGACACACTGACAGAGAAGCACAGAAAGAGAGAAGCATAAGTATAGAAGAAAATCAATGTGAAATTGAGAGACAGGTGTGTGTGTGTGAGCTGGAACACTAATTAGGATGAGGTGCAGCTGTGAAGACAGAGTGAGTGGAATTAACCACTTTAGACATAACACAACAGAAGTCCTGATGATCAAACCAGTGTCCTGACAAAATGTTAATCCATGCATTTATGACCTCAAGGTTAGATTATTGTAATGCTTTATTGGGTGGTTGTTCTGCATGCTTAGTAAACAAACTACAGCTAGTCCAAAATGCAGCAGCAAGAGTTCTTATCACTGAAAAAAGTGCAACTGCCTTATCATTACTCTAAAGCTAATTTTATACTTGATCCGACTTAAATTACTTAATTTTCTGTCTTGTTATTGAGCCAAAGTAAATTATTTTCTTAAATTGGAAGTAAATCTAAGTTTTGTTGGTTTAATTTAAACTATTTTCTACACATCAAATCAATAATTTTGAGTTTTGTGAGAAGCACGTGACCACTGACGTCATCGAGGTTAGGTTTGATAATTTTCTGGTCAACGGCCATCTTGTTTTCCTCGCGTCCAGACTGCTGCTGATACACATGGTTGGATCCTCAATATTGGTGAGTAATTATACAAATAAGCTTTAAATTATGGTTACTTATTGATAAGTATGTAACGTTATATGATGATTTTGACTAAGTTAATTGTTTAATGGGTGTGTTTTGTCACATATACGCGCATCTTTCATTATGCGGATTGCATAAAGTTACTGACACGTTAGAGTGATCAAAGAAACATGGATCAATGAAAAATGAAGAGCTTGATATTTTAAAAGCGCCATATAGCCGCGAAACAGAACTGAAATTGTTAATAGCACAAAGGCTTTCTGCGCTCGTGCATCCCAAAGCGCACGCGCATGAGACTCGCGCGTCAACATTGTCCTCTGCCGCATAAATGGTAAAATATGTCGAAAATTTCCGTCTTGACGAGCTTTAACACAACACATTGACTTATGACTTAAGAGATTGTAAACTTTTATAAATGCTTGTTTTGTAAATACAAACACGCACCATCGTTTATAGACTACTTCCTTCACATTGGGCAGCACCTGAAAAATAATGAAACTGTTCCTTGTGTTTTTAGTGGGTGATCATACAAAACCTATAGATACGGATACTTTTAAATGCACAAGGCAAGACAACATATGCCTTACGCAGACAATAGATTGTGGAAAACCAACCTTGTGTTCAAGAACTGCCAGAAAGATGGCCAGCTCTTATTCAACAAGAGGAGGTAAAAGCATTTATTTTAATGAAAAATGTTAAAATGTACGTAAATAATCCTGTATTTACCATAGTTTTTCTTTACCATTTAAATTTAGTTTGTAGAGTAAATATATTTGAGTTTGTAGAGAAAATATCTTAAATGCCCTAATTATACCTTTTGTTGTTTAATGCTTTGTGTGTGTATATGTACTTTTACAACTAGATCTCAATTTATTTATTTTTTCAGAAGTCTATTTTCTGTTTCTCTTTCTTACAGATTAATGCTGATTTTTTTGGACAGACCGAGCTCTCAGCTTCTCCAGGTTATTAGGAGCAAAGGTGGAGTTCTCCATGTAAAAACTAAGGACAATATTAAAGTTATGGATCAGGTATTTGTAACATGCGAACAAATTTGCTGGTGGCAATCAATTTAGTAGTGTTTTGGTCTAATAAAAAACGAAGAGAGTGCCTGCTGAAGTGCCTGATAACGTACCCATGGTGAAGATGAAAGCTGTCTGAATACCAGGTAATGTAGACAATGTAAACTACTGAAATTTTCTCCAACCATGTTTGCCTTAAAGTGATATTTCACTACCAAATCAACATTTGGTGAGTAAAACGTGGGGAAATTTTGATTTGTTAGTGAAATATAGCTTTAAAGTAATTCAAGTAATTGTTATAATTTATACATCCACCTGTGTGACTTTTCTTCCACAGAACACAAACGAATACATTTTGAAGAGTGTTGTTAAGAGCCCCCCATTCACTTGCATTTGTTTTTTGTCCATACATTAATAGTGAATGGGGGCTCAGCTCTTCTGTTTCCAGCATTGTTCAAAATGCTACAGAGGACAGTAATTCATATAGGCTTGAAATTACAAGAGACCATGTAAATGATGACAGAATTTTGAATTTGAACTACTCCTTTAAAAGGGGTTGGTTTACCCAAAAATGCATTTTGTTGAGTAGATTGATAAATGCCTCTGATTGGCCAACAAATTTGTCTGTGATTGGTCAACACATGGTAGTATTTGATTGTACAAGTGTTTAAAAAGATTTTCAAAGCCAAAGAGAGTGTAAAAGTATGTCTTCACCCAAAAATTATCATCACTTACTCTACTCTTGTAATAAACTGTATATATTTTATTTTTGTGCTGCACACAAATTAAGATATTTTAATGAAAGTTGGCAACAAACGTTTGTGTTCTGCATTGATCTCCATAGAAGGAAAGCTAAATAAATGTTGTAGTATTCAGATGAAGTGGTGTTTTTTTTTTCTCCCACAGTCCCTCAATTACTCTCTGTTCTTCTATGTTTTTAGGCTGACCAGAGGGAGAAGCGGAGAGAGAATTTGACCACCATGGCATTTTTTGTGATCATTGAAACTGATGCTCCTTATCGTGCACTGGACATTTCCATTGTCATGGACGGTGTGGAAGTACTAATTGAGTTGCCCTCTTTTGCACATGCCTGTGCCATCATGTTTGGACACATTTATGCACTGAACTTAAAATATCCTGAAGGACTAAAATATATAATTTAGGCCTTTCAAAGAATAATCATGGACATCGAGAGTAAGTAGATGAGCCGAAGGGTGCAGAACCTCTCTTCAAAGCTGTTGGAGTAAATTTGTTTCCTTTGACTCAGCTACAATATTCTACTGATGGTAAGTTTCTTTGAAGATGTTGTACTGTTTTAAGCCTTTTATACAAAGTTAACTGTCTGTTTACTTAACCTGATTTGTTTTATCTTGGCTAAAGGCTGGTTCACACGGCAGGATAATTAGGCCGATTTTAGCCCCGATTCACCCCTTCCGACAATCTTAGGATGCTCCGATTATCGTAAAATAATCTGATCAAATATTCCTGCCGTGTGTGGTGTGTTAAGACTGCTCTCCTCTGCTCGGAAGAATGTCGGGACCGCTCCGATCTCAAATCGGGGATATCCAACATGTCGGATTTATTTGGCCCGATTTCTTCTCGTGTGTGGTGTCCCCCGAGGACAAACAATCATGCAGCCTGTGGACTGTGGCGTGTAGCCAATCAGAAAGCGAGGTGACGAGGCAAGTTAGTTAGTACCGGGAAACAAAATCAAAACAGCCGGCGTATATAATATAACAAATACAAATAAAGTCGATGTGCATAACTACATCCACAACTGCAGTCCACCAGAGTACACGGAAACGAATATATGAACGTTTATTTCAACGGTTATTAATCTGTGTAGTACGTAACAACATTTATATGAGATAAAACAACAACTTATCTCCATATTATGATATAGCAAGTATAGTCCATCCTCGCGTTGTCTCCACCTCTTTGACCATCGCCTTTTCTTGTTTTTCTTATGTTTTTTTTTTCAGTTAAAAACCAAGAACAAACTATGGCCACTGCATCCTCTTCGTCCGCCATGATTGTTTACTCTAAAGTCACGTTTGATCTCGAGGGATTTTGCGAGATTTCCCGTCTGACCTGGGAATGCTCGGGAGTCAAATCGGTTCGTGTGTGATGTGTTGATATTGCCGTGTGGCTGCACACCACACACGGAACGACCAAAACTGTTAGACCCGTGATTTTTTATCGCTGTGTGTGGGGTCTCTCATATTTGGAAAATCGGCCGACAATTTTAAAATCGTCCCGTGTGAACCAGGCCTTAGTTGTGTTTTATCCAGGGTAAGTTAAATAGTTTACCCAACAAATGGAAATTCTTATGTTTTTTACTCACCCTTAAGCTAATCAAGTATTTAACTTTAATTAAATTAGGTTCAGATACATTATGACAATTATGAGAGACGTTTCATTTTTGAATAAACTTTTCCATGAAGCTAAAAAGACTTCAGAAGAATTTGAAAGGTTTAATTTTGTAGTAAGATTGACAGTTCATGGAAAGATTGCATGTTTCTCTTTGAAACCATAACTATTTCTTAAGGTGAATTTATCCAGTGTGTCTATGTATAACGACACTAAAAACTGTTATACAATATGTGTTTTTATATCAATACTATACACATTGTAGAAATATTTTATGATAAAAAAATGTCAAGTGTATGATGTTTACATTGATAGACAGTTTGTATTTGTATCAGGATACTGTACACATTGTAAAAAAAATTATTATGACAAAATAAATTGTCAAAAGTTTGATGCTTGTCATTCATCTTAGATGATACAATTACACATTCTGAAAGTAAATAAAATTTGTCTATATTTACATTACATTACAATTTTAAATTGTATTTGGTTGGATATTTGGTTAGATGTAAAGTAAAAGAATTAAGTTAATACAAAGAGAAAACATTAAGACAAGGTATAATTTGAGATTTCATTAAACCTAAAAACTTTATTTGATTCAAAGATACTTTTTGCTTTGGCTAAGTAATGATAGTTAATTCTTTTCAAATTAAAAATTTTAAGTTGATAAAAAGTAAAGTAATTAGATGTAAGAAGTTGACGTAAAATTTTTACTTTGATCCAATGAAACGCTTTTTTTCAGTAGAACCAGGAAGTATGACCATATTAGCCCGGTCCTGTCAACACTGCACTGGCTCCCTATCAAACCCTGAATAGATTTTAAAATATTGATTACTACTTATAAAGCCCTGAATGGTTTAGCAACTCAGTATTTGAATGAGCTTCTTTTACATTATAATCCTCTACGTCCGTTACGTTCTCAAATCTCAGGCAATTTGATAATACCTAAAATATCAAAATCAACTGCGGGCGGCAGATCCTTTTCCTATTTGGCGCCTAAACTCTGGAATAACCTACCTAACATTGTTCGGGAGGCAAACACATAACTGGCTTACACATAACATACTAATATGCTTTTAATATCCAAATCCGTTAAAGGATTTTTAGGCTGCATTAATTAGGTAAACCGGAAACACTTACCATAACACCCCATTTACTTGCTACATCATTAGAAGAATGGAATCTACGCTAATATTTGTCTGCTTCTGTTTTATTCCAAGGTCACTGTAGCCACCAGATCCAGTCTGTATCCAGATCAGAGGGTCACTGCAGTCACCCGGATCCAGTACGTATCCAGACCAGATGGTGGATCAGTACCTAGAAAGGACCTCTACTGCACTGAAAGACAGCGGAGACCAGGACAACTAGAGCCCCAGATACAGATCCCCTGTAAAGACCTTGTCTCAGTGGACCACCAGGACAACACCACAGGAAATAGATGATTCTTCTGCACAATCTGACTTTACTACAGCCTGGAATTGAACTACTGGTTTCGTCTGGTCAGAGGAGAACTGGCCCCCCAACTGAGCCTGGTTTCTCCCAAGGTTTTTTTCTCCATTCTGTCACCTCTGGCTTGCTTAGTTGAGGTCACTTCATCTACAGTGATATTGTTGACTTGATTGCAAATAAATGCACAGACACTATTTAACTGAACAGAGATGACATCACTGAATTCAATGATGAACTGCCTTTAACTATCATTTTGCATTATTGACACACAGTTTTCCTAATGAATGTTGTTCAGTTGCTTTGACGCAATGTATTTTGTTTAAAGCACTATATAAATAAAGGTGACTTGACTTGAATTGACAACATGTCCCGCTGTTTGCTAAAGTTAAAGGTGTTTGGAGGCTACAAACAAATAATACTGCTTTAAAATGAAACGGTGGTTAATATCCACAACAGAAAAACCGAGAGGGGGAGAAAAGTCACATGTGCCACAGGTGAGGTTGATGGTGCAAAGACTGCAGTTGCATAGGAAACATCCCAGAGAGCATTGGAGGTCACTGAGGGTGAGCCACAAGAAATGCCCTCCACTTCTGCTAAGGGTGGAGCCCGCCAAGCCCATCACTGGGACCCAGCTTACTCCAAATCAAGAAAATACAGAGAGGAATTTATTAAAGGGTAACTAAACCCCTGGTAAGACAACCAGTCAGGAGATAGAGGGGACGAACCGAAGGCAGGCTGAGTGGGTGGGGCGTGAACCTGAGACCCACAGTGACGGATTAATTGAGAGCTGCTGTCAGACTCACTAAAATGGATAGTCACTGTAGGTATGCAAGTAGCTTTGCAACAGAGCGTTCTTCTGAAGTAGAGGACTTTTCTCCCCCACCTACACCTGAAGTGGAGGATGTCAAGGTGTCTGTGGACACAGGGCCAGGGCCAGGGCCAGGGTCTAAGCCATATCAATTCGAGCCGCTGGCTCAAACTGCAGTCTTAACTCCTGCATAGTGATCAGCACTGCATCACTTTTCAGCGTGAGCTGTGTGGAGAAGCTCAATTCCACATCAATTGCTTTGGAGAAGCAATCCCGCGTAAAATGCAATTTGCACATTCCAGCTCTAGGCGGGAACTCGCGGTCTTTCACTGGCACCTAATTTTCAAGACTGCTGGGAAACTATGCAGTACAGCAGTGTTGTTGCAACCAGCAACACAACACCTACGTACCATCCTGACCACCGTAAATAAAAATATGCTTACTTGAAGCTATCCTAACTGATGCAATACTATGCTACTAACTAACTATGCTTCTAACAATACTAATGTTACACTAACAGCTATGTTAATTAACTGCATAGGCTACACTAAAAAGTCTAAATAACTATATAAACGCTATGCTAAATAGAAGCTAAAATACTCTATCCTGATCGTTTTCAATACTCACAATTCCAACTCCTGACCCACTACAGTGATTTTGATGGAACAAGATGGTTTTATACTGCCAAGGGCATGGTAGCTCGTACAGTACAAAGGGTGTGGTGAGCTGGAAACTGCTTAAGTCACCTGCCACCGCTTACGTCACATACCACCACAAACATCCAATAGGAAAATTCAACTTCGGTAGCCACCGTTCAACCTGAACATTTTTACACCACATATTGTAAAATTAAAACACTTTATACTCAAATGTAAAAAAGTTACTCGAATCGATGAACAGCACTAATGAAGCCCCATTCTTACAGATCATTAATTAAAAAAATTTTGGTTTAGGGTTTAGTTACTCTTTAAGCATGGATTTGTGTGTCAGGTTGTAAATGGAGTACAACATTCCCAGTTTGTAATGTGCTCTGAAGTCCTTGCTCACGAGAGTCTTAAGCCGGTAAAAATGCAAAGACATTTGAACACTAAACATCCCAGTCTCTCTGCTAAACCTATCGAGTTTTTCCTCAGAAAAGAGGAAGATTTACAAGGGCAAAAGAAACTCCTAACTTTACAAACAACGATCCCCACTAAAGCTCAGAGGGCTTCCTATGAAGTGGCATATTTTACTGCACAAACTAAAAAGCCTCACACGATAGGTGAAACTTTAATTAAGCCAGCTGTGATTCTCAGACAGGACTGTAGCCCTCAGCATCAGTGACATGGCACTGGACATTAAACGTCAACTCATTGATGCAGTGAAAGGAGTATTCTTTACAATCTCCACTGACATCTCCGATTCCGCCCAGCTCCTAGTTTTTGTCAGGTACATTTTTGAGGCGAAGCTTAACAAGGAAATGCTGTTTTGCGTGCTGCTGGAGGGAACATACACTGGTGAGGACATTTTTAACAAACTGGACTGCAATCTAAAAGAAGAGGGTCTCTCTTGAAGCGAGGGCCTGTCAGGGTGCAGGCGCAATGCCTGGAAAAAAGAAGGGTTTAAAAGCACGAGTCCTGCAAGTGGCACCTCATGTCAATTATACTCACTGCATCATACACAGAGAAGCCCTCGCATGTAAAACACTGAACCCAGAGTTAAAACACGTTCTTGAAACTGCAGTAAAAATGGTCAATCACATTAAATCACGACCACTTAACACGAGATTGTTTTTAACACTCTGCAATGAAATGGGATCAGAGCACCGGGGCCTGCTGCTCCACACAGAAGTCTGCTGGCTATCGCGGGGCAATGTGCTGAGCCATCTGTATGAGCTGCGAGATGAGGTGCACATTTTCCTCACTTACCAAAGATCTCCTCTCGCCGAGCACCTCACTGATACTGGCTGGGTTACAAAGCTGGCATATTTGTCATCTATATTTAAAAACTGAACAGACTTAACATTTCACTGCAGGGCAAAAACGCATCCTGTCTCTTAATGATACAATTTATGTGTAAAGTGGAGCGCTGGAGAGAACGGGTGGAAACTGGGCACATAGACATGTTCACTAAATTAGACGAATTCCTCAAGAAAAATACATTGAGTGTAAATATGGTTAGGGAGTCTATTACTGACCATATCCAATCCCTTCTGGATAATTTTAACAAGAACATTCCAGAGGAAGGTACGCAAGACAAACACTGGATTCGATCCCCTTTCACTGCCACCGCAAACCATCTGACGTGTGACACAGAGGATGCGCTGATTGAACTTTCATATGATCAAACCTTGAGGACACGTTTGTGACTCAAAAATGCTGGACGAGTTCTGGATTTCGGTGAAGGATGAGTACCCGCAGCTTTCCAAAGCCACTTTGGATACACTGATGCCATTTGGTCAACTTATTTATGCGAGAAGACTTTCTTAGCACTGACTTACATAAAACATAAACATAGATCACATTAACGTGGAAGATGATCTCCGTGTTGCCATCTCCAAAACTAAACCCAGACTGGATCTGCTTTGCTCAGTGCTCAGCGTCAGCGCGCACCCATCACATTAAAGTGGTTACCAAACCTGTCCTGAAGGATCCCCCAACACTGTACGTTTTCTTTGTCTCCCTAATCAAACACACCTGATTTAACTCATCAGCTCATGGGTCCTCTGAATTACTGCCCTCTTCATCGTTAAAAAATGCAAATAGTTTTCTCTGTTTAATCAGAGCTCATTTATATTGTGTAGCCTGTAATCTTTGACCCTAAATTAACAATGCTCTGCAACTGGGATCTATTTTTAACATTTAATCCATAAAACCAGATCATATCAAAAGTTAAAACAGTTTCAATAAAAGATCTATAAAACAATATCAATATAGATTTAACCACATCAAATGACTTAAGCTTCCTCAATAAATATAACCGTTTTGTGCTTTTGATACAAAAAGATTTTAGTTTTCCACTCAAATCGAGTGCAAAGTTAGTTCAGTCAGGCCACGGAGGCATAGGCTGCAACCAGCTGATGTGGTCAGCTATCAAATTGCTCCAATCAGTACCACTCTACTATTAGACACAAGAAATATACTCGTGGCACCACTGCTCAGTGAGCATGCTCAAACCGCTCGCAACCCTCTCCCTCCCCATTATAAGCATGAGCATATTACCGTGCACCTTCTAGTTGTCATGTTCTTCGTTTCAGATCACTTGAAAGACACAAGTACAAGACCTCACTGCTTAGAGACACTCATTCTCATAACCAAGGTACAGGACAGATGTCCCACTGCCACATCTACATGATTACCACTGTTTTATTTTAAAGACATTATTAAGAGTCTTAAATGTCATGTATTTCCAAGCTGATGGTTCTGGGGGGTTATTGGTTAAAGCTCTTGTATGTTCAATTATTTTGAGAGCAAGCACCTCTAAAAGGAACCATACTGCCATATAACTTGTGTTCAATAAACTCAAGTAAACTTGCCAAAGTAGTCCTGTCTGAACTAAACTTATCATCAATAACTGTACCAAAATACTTGTATGAACTAACATTTTCAACTTCTTTGCCCGCAGTAACTACTTCAGATGGAGTATCAACAGAAGTATAAAATTCTATCATCATATCTTTAGTTTTGGAGACATTAATTTGTAAATGTGAACTCTCACACCAGTACAAAAAAAAAAAAAAAAAAAAAAATTGGGCCCATGTTCTGTGTCACTGTGACGGTGGGTAAAAGGACAGTCTGGAAACAAGTGCAAGTTAATTAATTTAATGAGATATAGTTGATAGACAATGACACACGATGACGATGAAGACAGCTACACTCCAGAGAGATGGTAAGGCGGTGAGTAATCCAGACTGTTGTGGAAGACAGGTGAAGAATCCGGATGTTGATGGCGTGAGGCAGCAGGAGAGAGTGGCACAGGAACTGCGGAGAATAGAGCCGAAGGTAAATGTCCGTGGCTAAGTGATTGTGCAGAGAGTGGATGAGGTTCTGGGGAAACACAGACATCCAAAACGCAAACTACACAGAAGCCAGACGGGGGTAAACACAATGACATGAAACAACGATCTCACAAACACTAGACGTGAGACAAACCATTATATAGAGGATGAGTAATGAGTGGCAGCTGATGCTGATACAATTAACGGAAACGCCCACAACTAATCAGTGCAGACGCGGAACACACAGAATTCACCACAAAGTGTAAACAACCCAAGATCACGGTTTACCAGCCGTGACAGTACCCCCCAACCCCCCCCCCCCTCTAAGAACTCCTCTTGGAGTTCCCAGAAGGGCCTACCTGCTGATTGAATTCATCAATAAGGGAGTGATCCAATATGTCCCTAGCAGGTACCCAACTCCTCTCCTCCGGACCGTAACCTTCCCAGTCCACCAGATACTGGAATCCTCGTCCCCTCCGTCTCGAGTCCACCATAGAGAGTTGTTGACTCCAGGAAGAAGGATTTTTGGAGACCAAACATCTCAATGTCCTTTCTAAATCTTGGTTGGCTCGCTCAGATTGTCCGTTGCTTTGGGGATGATAACCCGACGACAAGCTAACAGACACTCCTAATAATTTGCAAAACTCTTTCCAAAATTTGGATATAAACTGAGATCCCCTGTCTGACACCACATCTACCGGGAGGCCATGAAGCCAGAAGACGTGATCTAAAACAGTAACCGCTGTCTCCTTGGCTGTCGGTAATTTGGGCAAGGGAATGAAATGTGCCGCCTTCGAGAACCGGTCCACTACAGTCAAAACGACTGTCATGCCATTAGAGGGCGGGAGGGCGGTGACAAAATCTAGAGCGATATGTGACCAGGGTCTCGAAGGGACAGACAGCGGTTGAAGAAGCCCATCAGTCGATTAGATGACTTACCACTGGCGCAAACTGAACAAGCCAAAACAAAATCGCGGACATCGCAAGCCATACGTGGCCACCAGAATCGTTGTCTAACCAACCCATTAGTTCTTCTTATCCCTGGATGACAAGCCATGTTGGAACAATGACCCCACTGGACAACTTCGGACCTTAACTCCTCCGGCACAAATAAACGGTTCGGTGGACAACCGGACGGAGGCATTACCCCTTCTAAGGCCATCTTGACCTTCGACTCGACCTCCCATACGAGTGCTGAGACTACTAATCTCTCAGGCAAAATACACTCGGGAGTAGCGGGACGGGCGGAGGGATCAAAAAGACGTGACAAAGAGTCGGGTTTAACATTTTTGGAACCCGGGCGGTACGAAAGGGTAAATTCAAAACGACCGAAAAAAAGTGCCCACCGAGCCTGCCTGGAATTGAGTCTTTTGGCAGTTCTGATGTACTCTAAGTTCTTATGATCGGTCCAAACAATAAAGGAAACCCCTGAACCCTCTAACCAGTGGCGCCACTCCTCCAACGCTAATTTGACCGCCAACTATTCTCTATTGCCAATGTCATAATTAAGTTCGGCAGGAGATAATTGATGAGAGAAAAACGCACAAGGGTGTACCTTATCGTCTGAAGCAGCCCGTTGGGACAACACTGCTCCTACCCCCACCTCTGATGCGTCGACCTCCACCACGAACTGCCGTGTGGGATCAGGGGCGACAAGGATGGGAGCCGAAACAAAGTGGTTCTTGAGGTTGGTGAACGCAGCCTCAGCTGCGTCAGACCACCTGAACGGAGTACTGGGGGAAGTCAAGGCTGTCAGAGGTGAGGCTAGTTGGCTGTAATTACGAATAAAACGCAGATAGAAAGCGGCGAACCCCAGAAACCGCTGTAGGGCCTTACGGGAATCTGGAGATGGCCAATCTATCACAGCCTTTACCTTGTCAGGGTCCATACGTATTCCCTCAGACGATACGATATACCCTAGGAAGGGGACCGACTGTGCATGGAATACGCACTTCTCCACCTTGACAAAAAGCCCATTCTCTAATAACCTCTGGAGTACTCGTCTGACGTGTTGCACATGTTCCTGGAGAGATGAAGAAAAAATCAGTATGTCATCCAGGTAAACATATATAAACTGATCTACCATATCTCTCAACACGTCATTCACGAGTGCTTGAAAAACCCCGGGCGAGTTGAAGAGCCCAAACGGCATCACCAAATATTCAAAATGCCCTCTAGGGGTATTAAAGGCAGTTTTCCATTCATCCCCCTTCCTGATGCGGACCAAATGATAAGCGTTACGTAAATCCAATTTTGTGAATACAGATGCTCCCTGCAACCTCTCGAAAGCTGAAGACATGGGTGGTAAAGGATAAGTATTCTTAATAGTAATGTTGTTCAGCTCTCGGTAATCAATGCAAGGTCGCAGAGAACCATCCTTCTTACCCACAAAAAAGAACCCCGCCCCCGCTGGAGAAGAGGAAGGACGGATGAAACCAGAGTCTAAAGAATCAGAAATATATTTCTCCATGGCCTCCCTCTCAGGAATAGAAAGAGAGTATAACTTGCCTTTGGGCGGAGATTTACCTGACACTAAATCTATGGTACAGTCGTAGGGACGATGCGGAGGAAGAGAAGCAGCCCGGAACTTACTGAACACTTCCTTCAGGTCCAGATACTCAACGGGCACGTTTGGCAACGCCGTGGTCTTCTTCTGAAAAACAGAAACAGGAACAACAGGACAGGCAGAAACCAGACAAGACTCATGACAACTTTCACTCCACAATGTGACAGTGTTAGAACCCCAATCCACCCGTGGATTATGTTTGAACAACCAGGGGTGATCTAAAACAATGGGAGCAACAGGGGAGTCCATGAGGAAAAAGGATATGGTTTCTTGATGGTTGCCAGAAGTGATGAGTGTGATGGGTTCAGTATGGTGGGTGACGTGAGGCAGTTCCTGGCCGTTGAGTGCGGTGACATGGATGGGGAGAGACACAGAAAGGACAGGAATGTTCAGGTGATGTGCGAGTGAAGAATCAATGAAATTACCTTTGGCTCCGGAGTCCAGAAGAGCTTGGCATTCATGATGGTGATTCTTCCACCGCAGTCTCACCGGAAGGAGGGTCGATGATGTGGGTGAGGACTTTTCAGCGGAGATCCCACCCGATAGTAGCCTCAGATTTACTATCGGGCTGACCTCCGCTGTTCCCTCTCCCTCCGGGACAGCCGAGCTCGACCCACCTGCATGGGCTCGTGATCGTCGACAGAACCGACCGTGTTCTCTCGACTCAAGCGCCCCCTACTGGGAGAGAATGGAGGTCTGGGAGGACTGTGTTGGCGGCCCAGGCGATTAAACCTGGCCTCCACCCGCAACGCCAGGTCTATCAGTTCGTTTAGAGTAGGGGGCAGCTCGAGGAGGTAGATCTCCTGCTGAACACGGTCGGATAACCCATGCAGGAATCTATCCCACTGCGCCGCCTCGTTCCACTGGCACGCGGCCGCCAGGGTGCGGAACTCGATGGAATAATCAGTGACCGATGAATGTCCTTGACAGAGTTCCGAGAGGCGATGGGCGGCCTCCCTGCCGGTCGCGGCCTGGTTGAAGACTCTTTTCATCTCGGTTGACAGGAGGTGGAACGAGGCACAGCATGGATGACGATTTTCCCACACCGCCGTTTCCCATAAGGCTGCCTTGCCAGAGAGAAGTCTGAGCGTGAACGCTACTTTGGATTCTTCTGTGGCGAAAGTGCGGGGCTGCAGAGAGAAATGTATCGAGCATTTGTTGAGGAATGTTCTACAGAAGGTTGGTTCACCAGCGTTACTCTCTGGCGCCGGAAATCGCGGCTCTGGCCGGAAGTGGTCCTGGGGAATCTCCGGGGGAACGGTCGGCGCAGGCGGTGCGATGGGCACAGTGGGAGACGTGAGCTGATGGATCTGCTGGGTGAGCTCGGACACCTGTGCCACCAGCGCTTGGACAGCGCGTCCGGTGTTCGAGATGCTTTCACCCAGCTGATCCATTCTTTTGCTGCTGTGGTGCATGAATTCGGTGAGGGTATTGGTGCTCGCTGCTTCCATGTTTGGTGAGATCGTTCTGTGACGGTGGGTGAAAGGACAGTCTGGAAACAAATGCGAGTTAATGAATTTAATGAGATATAGTTGATAGACAATGACACACGATGACGATGAAGACAGCTACACTCCAGAGAGATGGTAAGGCGGTGAGTAATCCAGACTGTTGTGGAAGACAGGTGAAGAATCCGGATGTTGACGGCGTGAGGCAGCAGGAGAGAGTGGCACAGGAACTGTGGGGAATAGAGCCGAAGGTAAATGTCCGTGGCTGAGTGATCGTGCGGAGAGTGGATGAGGTTCTGGGGAAACACAGACATCCAAAACGCAAACTACACAGAAGCCAGACGGGGGTAAACACAATGACATGAAACAACGAACTCACAAACACTAGACGTGAGACAAACTATTATATAGAGGATGAGTAATGAGTGGCAGCTGATGCTGATACAATTAACGGAAACGGCCACAACTAATCAGTGCAGACGCGGAACACACAGAATTCACCACAAAGTGTAAACAACCCAAGATCACGGTTTGCCAACCGTGACAGTCACCCTCTTTTAACAGACTTAGCACCACTGTATCATCAGCATATTTAAATAATATGTCAGTCTGAAAATTGGTTTCTGCACCTATCAGTATATAAAATAAATAATAAAGGTGAAAGAATACATCATTGGGGGCAGCCCACTGAAGAATAAAGTTTCTGGGAATGTTCTCCATTTACCTGTACTACTTGAAATCTTCTGGTCAGAAATTCTAAAATCTAGGCCAACAAACCCTTAGGAACCTCATATTCGGACAGCAAATGTTCAGCTAAAAGAAGTGTGCAGCAATGTTCTTTCGTGGGAAGAAGGAGGCGGGAACTGGTGGACAATCAAATCATTAATAATAAAATAAAGACAAAACAGCGCGGCAGCCCCTCGCGGATAACTGCCGTGCACAAACAAAACCCAAAACATAACATAAAACCCAGGCCCGGCCCTCTCTTGTCCTTCACTGTCGTCGCCCCCCTTTTGTATCCTTTCATCTCCTCCGTGGGACTTGAGAACGGTGAGTGTCACAGGTGCCATTCATTTCCAATCATTCCACCGGCCTTGCTCCGTTCCCACGGCTCTCGGCCCTCCCCACTCGTCATATACCCCCATCGCCCCTCGCAGGCCGGGGGGTACCCACAAGACTGCGCTCTACTCCCCCGTGCACTCTAATCTAGGAGGGGCCACCCACGGTGACCTGCGGGAACCTGGGGGTAAGACAGACGAGGCGAGAGAAGGATGGAAGGATGAGGAGCAACAGAGATGAGAGAGGAAAATAAAAAATAAATAAATAATTAGTTCCGGTTCCCAGGTGCACTGCCACTCGGCCCCCCACCAGCTGGGTGAACTCCTCCGCGGTGCCTGGTGGTGGCACTGGACGGCCTTCAGTGGATGGCACGACACTCCTCCACCACTTGGTGGATGGCGACGGCTCCTCCATTCTTGGCCAGCCAGCAGGAGTCCCCCGTTCCCTGCTTTTCCGCATCACTCGTCACAAAGTGATTTAATAGTGTTGAACGCTGATGAAAAATCTACAAATAATAAACGTGCTTGACACTTGCCAGTATCCACATATTTATATAAAAAATTTGTGTGTCAGGGTGTCAGGGTTGCATCCTCCAGAATTCTATTTCTCCTATAAGCAAAATGTAGTGGATCAATCAACTAATTAGTATGCTCTACAATCCAAGTTTTAATAGTTCTCTCAAAACACTCAATTAATAATGATGTTAAAGAAATTGGTCTTAAGTCGTTCATTTGTCTGGCATTAGTCTTTTTAGAAATGGGTACAACAATGGAGTTTTTCCACACTGAGGGTACTTTCTGTAATTTCAATGAGGTCTGAAAGATAAAATGACTAATATCACAGAGCTGATAAGTACAACTCCTCAGAACTCTCCGACTCACTTTATCAGGCCCAGGATTAATTTTGTTGGGTGGTTTGCAAAACCCTCAAAAATAGTGGCTTTATCAATTTGCAAATATTCCTCTGTTTTCAAACTAGAATAAAAATCCATACATTTTTCATTAAAATCATGTGTATCAAATCGGCTAAAAAATCATTAAATTAATTTGTCATCTCTCCCTTTTCTATTAAAGACTCAGTTCGAGTAATTCCAATTGGTCTCTTATTTTTTGCACCAGCCATTATATATATAGCTAAGCCTATATCATTATTTACTGCAATTATATTTAAACATTAGAATTATATATTTTAAATTCTTCTTCTGTTCATATAGCCTAGTTAAATTTAAAGTATTTGTTGCAAAGTGAAGGGAACTAAAAATATCCTATAGGCTAGTGTTTATAATGTTGGTACATTATAACATTATTAGGTTATTATTTCTGAATGTAATAAAATGCGACTTATACATGACTTATATTTTTTGTCCTCTCAAAATTGTAATTTATTTTTAGCTTGTTTTAGAAAAAAACATGCAGCAAAATAAAAATAGGCAATTAATTGGTTAAAATGTGTTACTGTGGGTTAACAGATTTACATTATAGTATACTTAGCAACAGAGTCTGGTCCTAATCTAGATGTGTTAACTATGTGTTGACTAAATGTTAACTATTTAGAAGTTTGATGTTTTTATCCAGGTTTTTTTTTTTTTTTTTTTTTTCTCACTGCATCTGAAAATTACTTTAAGGAACGAAAAAAGATTTCCCCACCCCACCTAAAAATCGTACATTCCCATTCACGTTGTGCGCTCTGGTGCAGAACCTGCCCCACGCGTTACATAGCTGTGGATGATTTAAAAATGTTTGATATAAAGGTTGCTGTCGCATTTTACACAGGAATTGTTAATAATAATAAAAAAACCTAATTATATTGTTAGTTTCATGGTAGCATGAAATCAAGGTCTTCGGATACTATACATGATACAAGTTCATTAACATGCATCGTGACATTTTCACCCGTTTCAACTTATAAAATCCTTGAGATTTTAAAGTCAGTTTAATAGTATTGAATTTCAAGTTGAATCTAGTAAAATAAAAATGTAAAATGCACAAATTATCTCTATGAATTAAAGTAACCTTAAAATTAAACTTAAATTTCAAAATATGTAATCATGACTTTTCATCATATAATTTTTTTTACAGTGTGATAATAAGCTGTGTTAATTTTACATTCTGGAAACCAAGCACCCACATTTTTTTCTTTTTTAAATCTATTATTCGCTCGCATATCTTCTACAACTGAAGTTTTAGTTTTTTGAAGAAGGTGCCACTGTTGGGGGAGTCAAAAGATAATTACATTATCATTAGGGTTGCCAGTTAACTTCAGAAATGGGAAATAAGGGCTAATTGTAATTATTTCTCTTTTATTCTTTAAGAAATAAGAGACATGTATGATGTACAGAATAAGGGACATGTATGATGTACAATAATGTAGGCCTATATCAGCCTGCAATTAAAAATGTATCAGAAAAAAATTATATTTGTTTTTCTTCACCCATGTTTGTAAAATTATTACAACAAAAAAAAAAAATAACAAATAAAAAATAAAAATGAAAATGTATAATAATTTTGTCATTTAAAAAATGCCAATGGCCTTTGTGACTTCACAAGGGTAGTAATTTAGGAGGTGAAAAAAAAACCTGTGAAATTACAAATGAAATGGAATTTTAAAGCATAACATATGAAGGTCTATGAAACATTAGTCAATAAAACTTTTTTTGAACAATGGCACTTAAAAGATTTGAACTAAAATATGATTTCAATATATTTTCGCCCAAATGGTGAATTATGTTTGTTAGATGTTGTAAAACAAAGGTCCTTGTTTACTCACATTCTGGTCTCCAAGTGCAGAATGTGTTAGAGAGTTAGGATTCATTAATATGGAACAGATGGCTGAAATACCATCCGCTCATAAGTGCTACATTATTATTATTATTATTATTATCACTCACTCACCCACAGCAGGCTTCTGGTGGGGGAGCAAATTTGTAAGCGAGTGGAGGCAGAAAAATGCAGAACCTGTGGCTGTTTTCAATGTTTTGAACTTGATGTGAGCAGTAACCAGTAGCCAGTGAAAGAAATTGTTGCTTTGAAGTTTAGATTTGACTCATTAAAGATCAGCTGTACTGCTGCATTCAGTTGTAGAGGTTTGATTGCACATGCTGAAAAGTCCAGAGAGAAGAGCAATTTCCAGTTTACAAATTAGAAGAGCCTAGACAAGGAGTTGTGGAACATATTCACAGTGTCTAGCTTATGAATAAGACTAAAATAACACTTTGCTGGTTGTCATTTTCTAATTCACTAAACATTCTAAAACTTTTGACTGGTCACAATTTGGTCAAATTTAGTTTCTAGACCTTAGTTCAAAAGTTCTAAGCATAAACATTAGTGCATATTTGACCCATTGGTGGCACTGTAGGGTTTACAGATGCAAGCAGGGTTTGCATTCCCAATGAAGAGGAAGAAGACAGATCTTACCATCCTTGGGAATATATGTGAAGGTGATTTGCATTCCACACTGCAATGCCAGAAATGTCACACCAGTTGAGCAAATAGCATGTAGAAACCTTCCGGTTTTCCCTGCATATGAACAAATACACACAATTTTGCATCATTCAGTTCATTAACATTTTCTCATATGATCTAAAAACCCTTTAGTTGTAGTTTTGTGAAGAAGCTTGTGATAACCTTTTGATACTGTACCCAATCTAAACCCTGCTAATCTTTAACCTTAACCTGATATTATGAGTACAGACTTCAGGTGTGATGATTTTCTGAAGCCCATATAAAATCCTGCCAATTGTTTACCAAATCTCAAATCCTTTTTAGGGATGACAAGGCCAGTGACAATACTGACTTCAGAGAAAGAATCAGGGGCCGTCCTCAAACATTTGTGGTAGTTGCTGTGGTTTCCTACCTTGTAAATGCATTTAATTTCATGCCACAGCCATATCAGCCTGCAGTCAAAGACTGGTTGCCCACTGAAGCTAAGGTTGAGTCCAGTCATTACCTGATTTGGGGACCTCCTGGGAAAACTAGGTTGCTGCTGGAAGAGGTGTTAGAAATGGCTTAGTGGTTAGAGAGCTTGACTCTTGACTCTAACGTTGTGGTTTTGAGTCTTGGGCCAGCAATACCACGACTGAGGTGTCATTGAGCAAGGCACTGAACCCCCAACTGCTCCACGGTGCTGCTGCATAAATGGCTGCCCACTGCTCCGTGTGTGTGTGTGTGTGTGTGTGTGTGTGTGTGTGTGTGTGTGTGCACACTTTGGATGGGTTAAATGCAGAGCACAAATTCTGAGTATGGGTCACTATACTTGGCTGTATGCCATGTCACTTTGCCACAGGGGGTGCTCACCCTGTGGTCTGTGTGAGTCCTAATGCACAAGTATAGTGACAGGGACATCCTTCTGATATATGACTCATAACTCTGATTTGGAGCACTGGTAGATTGTTTCCATGTAATATGACTGATTTCAGAACTGCTGTGTGCTGGCTCTCTGTGAGATGTAATTACGCTCAGCAATGCCTGATGCAGCCATAACACCCAAGTTCCTTTGCATACACATCTCTTAGGACCTTTGCTTTCACTCAGACACCACAGTGAGATCCGCTCTTCTTCTGACTGCAAAGCTCTTTAGAGAGTGATGAGAACAGCTGAGCTCATTACTAAACATGATCCCCTGGTCTACAGGACACTGATTCATCCCGCTCACCCCCTTGTTTGCTACATTGCTGTCTGGCAGATGCTTACATTCCCTTCAATCACGTATAACCAGACTGAAGAACATCTTTTATCTTCAAGCCATCAAACTGCTTAAGAGCCAGCTGTTTTTCATCTTGATCCTTAATTCTTTATTTTCTTTTTTTTTTTTTTTTTTTTTTTAAATCATCTTACCACATCTAAACATACAAGAAAGAAGCTATGCTTCTTATTAGCATGGTGTTTCGTGGTAAAATGGTACTCTTTGAATTCAAGGAACCATTACATCCATGTTCTTGGCTCGAGCCATCCACTTTAGGAGTGAATACTACAGGAATACTTTACAGCTTACTGAAACCTGCCATTTGTTTGGTTTTTGATTATTTTTTAATAAAGTTTCAGTTCAGCATCTTTTTGATACCGAGTCCTCATTCAAAGAATCTGCCAGTTCAGAATTGCTTGAATATATTAGGCTTGTGTGTTGAACTGAAGTCTGCTGGAATGTATCCTTCCAGAAACAAGGTTGGCTATCCCTGCACTACAATTTAATATGAGAGTTGATTTTAGATAAATATATCTGCCAAAAAACTAAATATAAATGAACATCAGAATAAGCGATTGTTGCATTCCTTTAGTCATACTGTCATGATTGTATCAGTCATTTTTGAAACTTTCAAACTCCCCATTTAACTTAAACACCCACAGCGTGGCATATATATCAAATCTGGAAACCTTTTGGCACTAACACACAACTGAAATTTCATAGTTCCTTCCCTAACTGACTGACTAACATCTTACAAAAAAAAAACACCTTCTCTAGCTGCCTCCAGCCCCGAAACATGATCCTAATCATCTGAACCATGAGTTCACCAATTTATTCTGTGCTAACCCCCAGGTCGGACCATATAACGCCACATGACATCCACACTCCAGAAGTTGTCATAAGGCCCTAAACCTTTTGGTTGTTTACAATGGCTTACCATTTAGATTGGTGCCTGATAATGTCCAAAAAGGAAACAATCACTACAGTAGTCATCTCTAGAGAGGATGGCTCGAGCCAAGGGCATGGAAGCCAATGTAATATAATGGTTATTTCAGGAGTCTTCTTCTTTAACATGGTTTGAACAAAATAAAGAGGGTGTGAAATTATTATTATTTATTTTTATTCAGTTTGTACAGCAGTTTTAAAATGAATCTGTTGTACATATTTTTTTTTTTTTTTTTTTTTTTTTTTTTTTACATTTTTTAGGGAATTAATTGTAGATTTACATTTTAAATGTATTACGTTTATAAATGAAGGCTCAATAAAAAACTAAGATAACATTTGTTTGTATATTATACAATTTTTTTTTATTTATTATATTATTTAAAAGCCCTTGCTATGTGTACTGTGCTAAGCTAACTGAGACTTGTTATAGCACTTATATATCATTGCTCGTCTTGATTGCTTCCACTGTCCTCATCTGTAAGTCACTTTGGATAAAAGCATCTGCTAATTGAATAAATGTAACTATATACAAACAAAGTACATCATCAGATTTTCACACAAATTCTGAAAGTACACAAAGAGAATCCAGTCAAACAAATGAGACAAAAATAATTACTGAGAATAATGATCCAGTGTTACATATCTGTGAGAGGCAAAAGTGTGTGAATCTTTGCTTTCAATATTTGTAGTGACTCCTTCCCCAATAATCCTCTGGCTTGTCCACATGATCATTAACAAACTGCAAAAGGGCAGCAGTGCTCTCTTCGGAGAGCAGTGGCTTTCTCCTTGCCTTCTCCATGGTTGTTCAGTGGTACTCTGATGGTGGACTCATGAGCTTTAACAGTCAACGTGAGAAAGGTCTTTTGCAACCTCACAGAATATTACACATCTTGCTTTTGGAGTGATCTTTGTTGGTTGACAACTCCTGGGAAGGGAAACAGTGGTCTCAAATCTCCTCCATTTGTACTTTATGACTGTGATTAGACTTTGATATGTCCCGGTTCTTTAAATAAAACACAGCAGGCAATGAGACCTGATAGTCATCCCATTGATTGAACTCCTCTGAACAGATGGACTTTAATTTCACATTTAAATTAACTGCTTATCCTAGAAATTCAAATCCTTTTGCCACTCACAGATATGTAATATTGGAGCATTTTCCTGAATAAATAAATGAAAATAAAAATAGTAATAAAAAATTAAAAAATCTAATTTGTGTGACTGGGTTCTGTTTGTCTACTTTCAGGACTTGTGTAAAAATCTGATTATGTTTTGGGTAAAGCAGCACTCTCTATATATAAACTATAATACAACCTTTGTAAAAATGCTAGCACTGCAAATTATATCTATTAATTATCACTATTTGATCCGGTGCTTTTACATTTACATTTAATCATTTAGCAGATGCTTTTAACTAAAGCGACTTACAAATGAGGAAAATGGAAGTAATCAAAATCAAGAAAAGATCAATGATATACAAGCGATATAACTTATGCTATAAAAAGACTATATGCTTTTAAGTCATTAATCCTTGTAAATTTATGGGAAACGAGAATGCTTTTTGTCTTGCTAGTGTAAGATTTTGATTATTTAGCAATAAACCCATTATATTTCTGAAAACACTCAGCTGATGCAGCAAATGTGTTTCAGGATTGAAGTTTTACTAAAAGCATTATGTCATCTTTTTTTTAAGCTGAGACCTTACACAATCATTCCATCCTTTACATCTTACAGGAAACACTGAAAGGGAGTGTGAAAAGATGGAATAGGTGTGTGTGTGTGTGTGTGTGTGTGTGTGTGTGTGTGTGTGTGTGTGTGTGTGTGTGTGTGTGTGTGTGTGTTAAAAGGCTAAATTAGTTTAAAGTCAGGTCAGAGGAAATAAATGGAAAAAAGTGAGAAAATGTCTGACATGATTGTATGGATCTATAAAGCACTCAACCAAATGTCCACTTGAAGGTAATCTCTATAGCTTAACTCTGCTGACAGCACAACTCTATGTAATTATTGTAATGCATCATTGATGAGATGGCTAGAACAGTATTAGCAGAATTGAGAAGAAAACAAGACAAAAATTTACCGTGTGACCTGAATCACTACACAAAAACAAATGTGCATTTCCATTTACTATGCTTTAACTCATTTCAGAAGCAATTTTGTGAATGCTGCACAGTAATTATTTATAACTATTTGCAGTTTTTGCCAATACTGTAACTCTTTAAACTGATAAAGCACCCTACAACATATGCATTTTCTCTTTTATCTGTAAAAAAAAAAAAAACTTTTACTAAATATTACACTACCTTAGACATTACCTTAAAGATAAGGCATTATTCATGACTCAAGCATTACTTACCCTTCATGGAAGCCAAGTTTGGACTAGGAAACAGTGGTACGGACAGAAGGAAAAGAAGATACACAACTGATAGCCCATTGTACCTCAGTGATATTGCTGTGGGAGAAAAAGTAATTACAGTATAAGTAAAAAAAAAAAAAAAAAATTGAAAACAGACACAAGAATATACTTCATTTGCCTTCATTATTTTATTGTTTCTTTCTGCTACTATGCTTTTCCATGATACTATGCTACAGTAATGTGAAACGAACTCTAATTTAATAATGAATGTAATAAAAATCACAGTTATACCTCCAACATAAAATTTTGGTTATGTTTTATAGCAAAATATATTTTTAAGTAATGTTGAAGAACATTATATGATCCCACTAAAATGTCATTCAGTGTAACAACAGTTTATACTGTATGACAGTCTTGTCAGGCATATTTAAAATTAGAATAATTTTGAGGACATATTAGAAAGTTCTGTTTAAGGACCACAGTGTAGACCCTAAAATACAAATCATTTTAATTTCAAATCTTTATTCTTTGCCAATACTGTTAAAACAACTAGGTTTTACACAGTTGTCAAGAAAGAAGTTTTTGTAAGGAAGTTAAAATCATTTTAAATATATTTAATAATAACAATAGTAATTATAATAATGCATTTTACAAATATAAAATTTAGTATGATCATATATTTATATAAGTACATGTCAGAATAAGTATCATATATTGTTTTGTTTTCATAAATTTATCTGATATGTAAATACAATTTTAAAATAATAATAAAGAGGTCATACATTATTAATATTTTTCTTTCTAGTTTTCCTCTGATCACGTATGTTTTATCTCGTAATCTCGACCAAAAGCAAGAGCTATTAATAAAACAAATATTTCCATATTTTTACCTTGTTATTTTAATGAGTAAGTTAAGGTTAAATATTTTTTAATTAATGTTTTTAAAAAGAAGAAAGAAGAAAGAAAATATATTAATATATGTATCGCATAAGTGTATTCTCTTCTTTTTCTTTTCCCACTTTAGTCTGTGGAGATAATCTAAATAAACAAAATGGACATTCGTCCTTTTTAAAAAAAATAAAAAATAAACCCACAATCAATAGATTGGAAGTCTCTAAATCTGACACTTTCAATATTAGTTCTACTGACACAGCAATCAAGGCCTCTTGAGAGAACACTTCCAGCCCAGGAGCCTGCAGCACCTGTACAACAACTGTGTCGCACAACACGTAACCACATGTGGATACGTCAACCACCCTGGGGAGAAAGCTACAGGGCCAAAACAGCCTATCCTTTCTTTTGTATATGTATAAATGTGGTATATAAATTAAATTTATGCACTTAGCAGACGGTTTTATCCAAAGCGACCTACAGTGCATTCAGGCTTTCAATTTTTACTTATCATGTGTTCCTGTGGAATTGAACCCCCAACCTTACACTTGATAGCGCAATGCTCTACCAATTGAGCTACAAGCACACAGGTATATACAGTATGGTAAGAAAAAAAATCAGAGCTTGGTCTGCTGGTAGGCGTCTCCCTTGGGCAAAAATGTAAAACTTCTGCATCCTTCTGAAGGTGCTCAGACTGTGTTTGCGATGTTAAATGCTTTGACCATTTAAACATGTTAATTAGACAAACAAAATGTTTCTGGGAAAGAAAAAAACTGGACAGTGATTGATTTATTTATTACCAAAGTCAATAAGGCAAATTAGTTTAAGGCAAGTCATGTTCCTTGGTGGCCATATTTGAAATGCCTCTCGGGCATGCAAGTGCAGTTCCTAAATATTTGAATGGGGAAACATCAAATTCTTCAAAAGAGTTCACCAAGTTTAGGATTAAATGTCATATTTGAAATCACCACTGAAATCTGACAACAACTGACAACATTATAAAAAAGCCAATTTTTTAAGGCTAGACAAGCCAGTGTGCATGCGCAGTCCTCGGCGCACATCTCTGAATGCTGACTGTTTCTAGAGCAAAAGAGAATTCTAATGGCAGCTGCAGCGATGCCCCATATTGAGCGTTGCAATTTTCCCCATTCCAAACAATACAACTGACATGTCTTGGGTATTCTATAGTCTTTGTTATTACTAAGCGAAGCCAAATTTGTTGAAATATCAACAACACAGTATAAGAGCGTATGGCCTCAAACTTGCATTCGTTACTATAGCAATAGAAGCTCATGATGCATTTTTAAAAAAATAAAACAAGCATAAATAAAATAAATAAAAAGAAAAAGAAACAACTTCTGTTATGTAGAGATTACACACACACAAAAAAAAAAGAATCATAATCATAATCCATGGCTTCTTAGGAGTTCCATATCTGAAAAATCACTGTAAAATGTATAATGTATATTTGCATGCTTACAGTGTAAATTTAATCTATGGAGCAATCTAGTTGTAATGAGTTCCATGTTGCCTCCTCAATGTAGATGCAATGATTAACAGTGTTAATGCAAGAGGTATCAGTAATGTCAAATTTAAACTGTATGATAAATGTATAACATATTTGTTTCAAATCAGTATTTTGTTTTTAGTTTGTATGTTTTTTATGCAATTTTTGCATAAATGCATAATGTGTACATACTAAATATTTATTTATATTTTTATGTTTTTAATTTCATATAGAAACAAAAAATAACAAATCCCCTGCACACCTCACGAGAAACAGCTGTTGTGAGAAATCCTTAAAGGGGTCCTATTATGCTCTTTTACAAAGTCTTGATTTTGTTTTGGGGTGTACTAGAACAGTTTCTCATACTAGGTTGTTTGGAAAACACATTCTTTTTCACAGATTTTACATTGCAACACCTCTCTCCCCAGACTGGTATGAACCAAGGTTTTAAAAGCATGATCAATGTCCTCAACCCAGTATACACCCTTTCCTCAAGAACACAATTCACTAAACTGATGGAGAGATGGTACCAGGGGACATTACAGAAAGTAAAGTGTGACATCAACAATACTGAACGCAGAATGGCTTTAATTTCAGATATATGGACAAGTTCAGCCATTGAAACCTCTAGGAGATGAATGTCTGTCTGTCTGTCTGTCTGTCTGCCTGCTCACTACTATGCCACTAGCAGAATGGTTGGAGGAGGTAGAGGCCAAGTTTGAAATTCTTCCAGAGAATTAAAGAATACCGCCATCGATGGTCTCATGGCAAATACATACCTCTAGGGATGTTTCTGCAACACTGGTTTTAAGTACCTTACTGAATGTTTAAAAGCAGTTTCAAAGAGAAATGTCCACTGAGTGGCGCTCAAACACAGTTTCAATACTTGAACCCTGGCATGTTTTCTAGGTACGTATTGCTGTGTTTTTATTACGTTGTTTCTGGTGTGGCAGTTCATAATTAAAATATCCGGGGACTGTAGCTAAAAGTTAATGCTCTATCATGTTGGAAATATGTCCTACATCCAACCTGACCCGAAACTTAAGTGCTCCTGTGGCTCAAGCGGTAGAGCATTGTGTTAGCAGCGCAAAGTTGTGGGTTTTATTCCCAGGGAACACATGTTAGGTGAAAACTGTTGTACTGAAAAAACTGTGAAAACTGAATGTACTGTAAGTCGCTTTGGATATAAGAGACTGCTAAATGCATACATTTAATTTAATTTCTTTTTTTACCTAACCGATAGTGTTAACAAATGCAAAACTGTTGTAAAAACGCATTTGTTCATGCAACTGTGCCATTTCAACTTCCTTACATGTAGATTTGAACCGACTCTGAAAACCTATAGATATGAAGCTGGATATGTGCAATGCTAATGTTCAAAAGCATCAGTTTTCAAATTTCCCAGTAATATTAATATTGTTTTGCAGTCAAAACATGATATTCTTCTAATTATTGTGCAAGGAAATTAATCAAAACTCTGTAAATGTGTGTGAAAAGGAATAAAAGGTGATATTAAGGTAAGTGTTTTATTGCCTCTAGTGTTCATTTCTTTTGGAATCTGTAGTGATATGTACTTATTGCCCCCAGGTATGTATTTACCATGAGACCAGTTGGGGCTGCAATATGTATTTTTTTTACTTTTTTTTTTTTTTTTTCCAGCCTGTAGCAAGCAAAAAGAAACTAACAGTAACTTCTTCAGGATATAAGTACAAGATGAAGCAGTACAAAAGTTGTCTGAAACTGTAACCCTATCGGACCCATTCAGCATGAAAACAAGGCAAAAACATAAATGTTATATTGACATAAAACCTTGCCTGTGGAGTCTGTTTGAAGGGCTTTTTGCTTCTCTTCAGACATTTGAATGTGTAACTGCGTTTATGAGTGGGCAAACAAAAGTGCAAACAGGGAAGGAGATGGCACAACAGCAACAACAAATGGCCATTACAACAGTTTTTAATGAAAACAAACAAACAAACAAACACGAGGGAACAATGAGACTGAGAAGACGATAATCCAAGGTGGTGGTGAAGAGGTGAGGAATCCGGATGATGGTGTTGAGAAGGCAGCAGGAGAGGATGACATAGGAACTGTGGGGAATAGAGCCGAAGGTAAGTGTTTGTAGCTGAGTGGAAGTGCGTAGAGTGGATGAGGTTCTGGGAAAACACAGACATCCAACGCAGACAACACTGAAGCCGACAAACAGGGGAAATTACATTAAACAATGATCTCACAAACACAAGACGTGAGACAAGCCAATATATAGGGGATGAGTAATGAGTGACAGCTGCTGCTGATGACAATTAACGGAGACGCCCCCAACAAAATAATCAGTGCTGACGCGAAACACACAGACTTCACCACAAAGTGCAAACACCCCGAGACAGTACCCCCCACTCTAAGAACTCCTCTTGGAGTTCCCAGAAGGGCATACCTGCTGATTGTAGTCATCAAAAATGATAGTAGTCATCAAAAGTCCCTAGCAGGTACCCAAATCCTCTCCTCCGGACCGTAACCTTCCCAGTCCACCAGATACTGGAATCCTCGTCCCCTCCGTCTCGAGTCCAGAATACGATTTACTGAATAAGTCAGTTCCTCATCTACAAGACACGGCGGCGGGGGAACCGGAGTTTAATTTTGGACACATGAAAGTCGGGGTGTATCCTCTTGTATGCAGGAGATAGTTTAAGGTGGACTGTCACCTAACTAATGATCTCTGTGATAGTAAACGGGCCGATAAATTTGGGAGCTAATTTATTAGAAACGGAACGCAGAGGCTATTAGAAAGCCACACCTTTTGACCCATGACATAAACGGGAGGCTTTGACCGGTGGCGATCGGCCTTAGCCTTAGTGCGCTCCCTCATCAAGAGCAGAGTCTCACGGGCTCTGGTCCAGGTGCGGTGGCACCTCTGGACAAACGCGTGAGCGGAGAGGACTGCGACTTCAGATTCCAGACTGGGAAAGACTGGTGGCTGGTACCCTACACTACACTGAAAGCCCATCAGGAGGTCGGTTAGATGACTTACCACTGGCGCAAACTGAGCAAGCCAAAACAAAATCGTGGACGTCACTAGCCATACATGGCCACCAGAATTGTTGTCTAACCAACCCACTAGTTCTACTTATCCCTGGGTGACAAGCTACATTAGAACAATGACCCCACTGGACAACCTCGGACCTTAACTCCTCAGGCACAAATAAACGGTTTGGTGGACAACTGGACAGAGGTGTTACCCCTTTTAAAGCCGTCTTGACCTTCGACTTGACCTCCCATACGAGTGCTGAGACCACTAACTTCTCAGGTAGAATACACTCGGGAGTCACCGGGCGGGCGGAGGGATCAAAAAGGCATGATAAAGAGTCGGGTTTGACATTCTTGGAACCCAGGCGGTACGATAAAGTAAACTCAAAATGACCGAGAAAAAAAAGTGCCCACTGAGCCTGCCTGGAATTGAGTCTTTTGGCAGTTCTAATGTACTCTAAATTCTTATGATTGGTCCAAACAATAAAAGGAACCCCTGAACCTTCCAGCCAGTGACGCCACTCCTCTAATGCTAATTTGACGGCCAACAACTCTCTATTGCCAATGTCATAATTACATTCGGCAGGAGATAGTCGATGAGAGTAAAACGCGCAAGGATGTACCTTATCATCCGAAGCAGCAAGTTGGGACAACACTGCTCTTACCCCCACCTCTGACGCGTCGACCTCCACCACAAACTGCCGTGTGGGATCAGGGGCCACAAGGATGGGAGCCGAAACGAAGCAGCTCCTGAACGGAGTACTGGGGGAGCTCAAGGCTGTCAGAGGTGAGACTAGTTGGCTGCAATTGCGAATGAAACGCTGATAGAAATTGGCGAACCCCAGAAACCGCTGTAGGGCCTTACAGGAATCTGGGGATGGCCAATCTACCACAGCCTTAACCTTGCCAGTGTCCATACGGCCTGAACGGCATCACCAAGTATTCAAAGTGCCCTCTAGGGGTATTAAAGGCGGTTTTCCATTCATCCCCCTTCCTGATGAGGACCAAATGATAGGCATTACGTAAATCCAGTTTTGTGAATATGGATGCTCCCTGCAACCTCTCGAAAGCTGAAGACATGAGTGGTAAAGGATAGGTGTTCTTTATCGTGATGTTGTTCAGCTCTCGGTAATCAATGCAAGGTCACAGGGAACCATCCTTCTTACCCACAAAAAAGAATCCCGCCCCCGCTGGAGAAGAGGAAGGACGGATGAACCCAGAGGCTAAGGAATCAGAAATGTATTTCTCCATGGCCTCCCTCTCAGGAATAGACAAAAAGTATAACTTGCCCTTAGGCGAAGACATACCTGACACTAAATCTATAGCACAGTCGTAGGGGCGATGCAGAGGAAGATAAGCAGCACGGGACTTACTGAACACTTCCTTCAGGTCCAGATACTCTAGGGGGATGTTTGGCAAAACCATGTTCTCCTTCTGAAAGACAGAAACAGGGACAACAGGACAACTAGAAACCAGACAAGACTCATTACAACTTTCACTCCACAATGTGACAGTGTTAGAACCCCATTCCACTCGTGGATTATGTTTGGTTAACCAGGGGTGACCTAAGACAATGGGAGCAACAGGGGAGTCCATGAGAAAAAAGGATATGGTTTCATGATGGTTTCCAGACGTGAGCAGTGTGATGGGTTCAGTATGGTGAGTGACGTGAGGCAGTTCCTGGCCGTTGAGTGCGGTGACATGGATGGGGAGAGACACAGGAAGGACAGGAATGTTCAAGTGATGTGCAAGTGAAGAATCAATGAAATTACCTTCGGCTCTGGAGTCCAGAAGGGCGTGACATTCGTGACATTGATTCCTCCACCGCAGTTTCACCGGAAGGAGGGTCGATGATGTAGATGAGGACTTCCCAGCGGAGATCCCACCCGATAGTAGCCTCAAGTTTACTACCGGGCTGGCTCTTTTACCGGGCATGAGTTGATGTTATGAGCTGAGCCTCCACAGTATAAACACAGTCCTTGGGACCTCCGCCATTCCCTACCCACCTGCCCGACTCAAGCACTCCCTGACAGGAGAGATGGTAGGGCATGTAGGACTGGGCTGGCAACCCAGGCGGTTAATCCGTGCGTCCACTCGTAGAGCCAGGTCGATGATTCCGTTGAGTGTGGGGGGCAGCTCGAGGAGGTAGATTTCCTTCTGAACATGGTCAGATAACCCATGCAGGAATCGATCCCACTGCACGGGCTCGTTCCACTGGCAAGCGGCCGCCAGGGTGCGGAACTTGATGGAATAGTCAGTCACTGACGAAGAGCCTTGATGGAGTTCAGAGAGTTGATGAGCGGCTTCCCTGCCGGCCGCGGCATGGTCGAATACTCTTCTCATTTCCTCTGTTGATTCTCCCACACCGCCGTCCCCCATAGGGCGGCCCTGCCCGACAGTAACATGAGGGTGAATGCCACCTTTGATGCCACCTTTGGCTGTAGAGCGAATTGCATTGAGCATTTGGTTAAGAAAGTTCTACAAAATGCTGGCTCACCAGAATAGTTTTCAAGCGCCGGAAGTCGCGGCTCTGGCCGGAAGTGATCCTGGGGGGTTTCCCGGGGGTAAGATGGCGTAGGCGGTGCGATGGGCGCAGTGGGAGAGGTGAGCTGGTGGATCTGCTGAGTGAGCTCGGACACCTGTGCCACCGGCGCTTGGACAGCGCATCCGGTGTTCGAGATGCTCTCCTGCTGCTGATCCATTCATTTGACGATGTGGTGCATGTAGTCCGTGAGGGTGTTGGTGCTCACTGCTTCCATGTTGGTGAGATCGTTCTGTGACGGTGGGATGAAGGAAAGGCGAGTAAACAATTTTTAATGAAAACAAACAAACACGAGGGAACAATGAGACTGAGAAGACGATAATCCAGGGTGGTGGTGAGGAGGTGAGGAATCCGGATGATGGCGGTGAGAAGGCAGCAGGAGAGGATGACACAGGAACTGCGGGGAATAGAGCCGAAGGTAAGTGTTTGTAGCTGAGTGGAAGTGCGTAGAGTGGATGAGGTTCTGGGAAAACACAGACATCCAACGCAGACAACACTGAAGCCGACAAACAGGGGAAATTACATTAAACAATGATCTCACAAACACAAGACGTGAGACAAGCCAATATATTGGGAATGAGTAATGAGTGACAGATGCTGCTGATGACAATTAACAGAGATGCCCACAAACTAATCAGTGCTGACGCGAAACACACAGACTTCACCACAAAGTGCAAACACCCCCAGATCACGGTTTACCAACTGTGACAATTTTAAGCCTAGATAGATCATAGAAATTAATAATACAAGCTGATTCCAAAAGTGACAGAACTTAAGTAATTCAGTCACCTGCAGAACAACTGCAAAATCACATCTAACCTTAATATGGTTATGACTGTAATATTAGAACATATTTATTAATATTCTGTTTACTTTTTAAATCAATATTTTAAAAGAATTACACATTTAATTCATAAATTATTTGAAATGATAAATTAGTATCCTGAATAATAATACACATAAAATTAGGGCACCAAAAGGCTGGGTAAAATGGAACCCCATTTAATGTTTAATTAGGTACATTTTCACGGAACATTTGTAATTGTTTTCTTCAGAATGGGAATGGTATTTCATTGAATTATTATAATCTTTTATCAGTAACACGTTATTATAATCTTTATTAATACATCATTAACCCCTTACCTGTCACTCCCCATTTTCTGCATGAAGACACACATGACATACCCAAAATAAAAATGTTTCTGCTAATGGGTCTTTCTGACTAGATACATAATAAACATATGTTCACAAAGCATTACATACATTATATAATGGTTAGCAGATCATTAGTTAATATTCAAACGGCTAGAAACAACAAGCAACATTAAACATTTCCTAGTGATTAACAGATAATTATTTCATTTAAATTAAAATAATTACAAACTGCAAAATGCACTTCTTGAAAATCTTCATAATAGTTTAATATACGTTTTAAAATGACTACAAGCTTTTTTAAAAACACAACAATTTAGCTGTTAGTGAGGTGTGATGGAGGTAAGGTTAGGGACAGGTTTGGGGGTATGGGTAGGTTTAAGGGTTTGTTATAGTCAGAAGTGTACAAAGTCAAATTGATTAATATAAGGAATACACGGTTCAATCTGTTTATATAGTTTATTGTTTTATAATTTATTCATTGTTTTGATAAATGAACAAGTATTTTCTTGAAAAATGTATTTGTTTTCTCCTTTTGATGTATGATTTAAGGAATATTATATATTAATGTAGGTGTTGAGGCAGTAAAAACATGTTTTGCACAGAAAATTACAATGTTATGGGTTGTCTTTAGAAAGCTAAACTAAACTACTTATTCTTAACATAAACATTGTTACAGCAGCTAAATGTCTTATGATTATAAAGGTACTGAATTATCAGTAAAATATTAAATATTTTCAACTTTAGATTGACTACTGCAAAAGCATGAGTAAATGAAAAAAAAATATATTATTATTAAAGATAATAAATTGGGTAAATTGTCAGGATAGTAACGAGAGGCAGAGGTAAGTGAATCTAACACATTTTAGTTTATTTACAAAATTGCAATGCCACACAATCACAGTTCACTAATACTATTTTTTTCAGGAGCGGAAACTTTCAAGCGAGCTCGGAGGAAACAAAGCAGATTCAGGAGATCTCTTAGCTTCCTTTATTTATTGCCAGTTCTTGTGATCCATAAGTATGAGAAATGCCTGCCTGGCTATCTCCAACCAGTGTCTCCATTCTTCCAGGGCGAGTTTCAGGGATAGGGGTTCCCGGTTGCCAACATCATACTTTTTTTCAGCAGGGAAAAAATATTGAGAGAAAAATGCACAAGGCATAGGTTTTTACGAGTTTTCAGAGCATTGTGACAGGGTGGCTCCCGCGCCTGTTGTAGAAGCGTCTACCTCAATAATTAATTTCTTTTCTGAGTCTGGATGCTGGAGCAGGAGGGCCTTGGTGAAGGAGGTCTTTAATGCCTGGAAGGCATGTTCAGCTTCTGGAGTCCAGTGAAGGGTCTTAGGCTTGTAATTATCATGCTGTAACGGTCTATGAAACGGCAGTAAAACTTTGCAAAACCCAGGAACCTCTGTAAATCTTTGATTGAATTGGGAGTGGGCCAGGAAGTGATGGCTTGGGTCTTACAGTCATCAATCTTAACTCCTTTCTCGCTGAGGTGGTAACCCAAGAATTCAACAGAGGTCTGGTGGAAAATGCTCTTTTTGCTTTTATGAACAAGGAGAACTCTCTGAGTCGTTGGAGTACTGGGGAAACAGAGTTCTGATGTTCAACTATATTGCGGGGGAAAATGAGAATATCATCAGTGACTACGTTTACAAGCTGTTAAAATCCGGGTTATGGTCGGGTTAAGGTCACTATTTGGGTTTCTGAAACATTCGGGATAACCCGATTACATGCGTGAGCAGAGAGAGTTACTCCTGTATACATGGAATGTTTAATCAGTCGCCAATATCCCGATGTAAACGGCGACGCACGGTTAGCGTATGGACGTAAGACGCAATATGCGTCATTTCCGATTCTTCTTCCTGTATCCAAAGACTCAAAAGACCAAGATTCATTGCGAATAGAACATGCGCAGAACACACATTTTGATGGGGATATGCCGAAACGCGTTTACAAGACCAAATATTCGGGTTACAAAAGGGGTACCCCAGGTATAATGTCCCGGTTTTTAAAAACCGGAATATGAGCATATCCGGGTTTTTGCCGGTGTTTACATGGCCGTGCGCGACCGGGTTATTGCTAATATCCTGGTTTTGAACGGGTTATTGGCTGCATGTAAACGTAGTCAATGTAAACAAGGACAAAATGGTTCAGGAACTCTCGGAGGACCTCGTCCATAAAACTCTGGAACACAGAGTGGGTGTTTACTAGACCATATGGCATCACGAGATATTTGTAGTCCCCTGCGGGGGTGATGAACGCTGTCTTCCATTCGTCTCCTTTCCGAATCCTTACCAAGTTGTATGTGCTTCTAAGATCTAGTTTAGTGAATATTCGGGCTTCACGGAGTTGTTAATTTCACTGTAATTTTGTTTTATAATCGATACAGGGACGCAAGCCCCCATGCTTCTTAGGGACAAAGAAGAAGCTGGTGGCAGCTGGAGAGGTGGAAGTTCTAATGTACCCTTGTCTTAAAGCCTCTTTGACATATTCTTGCATGGCGGCTTGTTCAGGGATGGACAATGATTACATCCAACCCTTGGGAATGGTTTCACCTGTGATTAACTCTAAAGCACAATCCCAAGGTTGGTGTGGCAGTAGCTTGGAGGTTGCTATTGTGTTGAAGACGCAAAGCATGCATAACATGAAGGAACGTCGACAGATAGATTTTCTTTGGGTCTCTCAAAGGATGTGGAGTTCACTGACATTGGTGCAGGTTGATCATCAATGGGCTGGATGGGGGATAAGGTGTTAGCGGATAGGCAGTTGCAGCCCCAGTTCAAAATTTTCCCCATCTTCCTATCTATTGTGGGTTGATGTTGGATGAGCCATGGGCATGCTAGAATTAAGTCAGCTTGGCTATCCTTAAGAATGAACGGGTCAAATAATTTGTGATGGGTATTTTCAACACATAGGGTGATATTTGAGATGTCACATACCTCTTGTTGATAACCTCACCAGTCACTGCATTGATGGAGTATGATTTAGTGGTACGGGTCCTTTGGAGCTTGAGTGTCTTTGGCGAGTTCTCCAGATATGAAGTTGCCCGCTGATCCGGAGTCAACTTTAGCGGTGGCTGCAACGTTGAGATCTCGAAAGCTCAGAGTCACACATATAGTTAGTGCGGCTGATACAGAGGGTTGGTGGAGAACTGGGCGAGATGGTCAGGTCTGTATAAAATGTCCTTCGTTCCCGCAGTAGAGGCATTATTTTAGTTCTCGTGGACGGCTGCAGTCTATGGGTTTCCACCTGCATCCTCTCAGGTCTCGGTTCTGGGAATTCTTCAGGTAATTTCTGATGGTGAACAGGAACTGAGACGTGAGTTTCTCGATAGCAGATCGTGATCTTGTGATTTTGAACTCGAAGGACTAGTTGCATGAGTTTTTCTAACCCCAACTTATCATCATAAATGTCAAGCTGTAGGTGAAGCGAGGGATTTAATCCTCTTCGGTAAACTGTAAGAAGTGCTTTCTCATTCCACTCACTTGCCGCAGCCAGAGTTCGGAATTCAAGGGAATACTCAGAAACAGGTCTCTTACCTTGACGTAAGTGTAACAATTGGTCGCTGACCGAAGAATCACCTACCCAAACACTTCTTTAAAATGGCTGATGAAATTTTGTACTGATGAGGTGACCGTAGTCTCTTGGAACAACAGCGCTTCAGCCACACTGCATAACTGCTGAATGATGAACGCAATTTTGGATCTTTCTGTGTGATATTGGTTGGCATTTTATTCAAGGGCGAATGAACATTGCAAAAGGAACCTGTTGCAATCCTCCGCCCGGCCAGAGAAGGGCGCTGGTCGAGAGACTGTTTTGGCGTTGTACACCAGTGTAGGAGTGGTGTTTGCGGAAGCCCTGTCTTTGTGTTGCGTTGAATTAATTTTGGTGTTGGTCAAGCCTTCTGTCAGGATAGTAACGAGAGGCAGAGGTCAGTGAATCCAACACAGAGTTTATTTACAAAATTGCAAGTGCAAGGTGAGTAGTCATGATTTCAGATGCAGGTTCGGTGTAGATCACTAAGTGTGGGGCTGAAAGCAGGTGAGTACGTCCTTGGCAGATATGTCAATGTCATACAATTCAGGTCAAAAACTAATACTTTTCCCTTTCCTTTTCAGAAGTGGAAACTTTCAAGCAAGCTCGGAGGAAACACAGGAGATTCGGGGGATCGTTGGGATTTAAGGTAAGCTCTGGAATCCTAGAAGCAGCAGACCTATGACACAAAGGTAAGTGTTTCAAAAGTATGTATACGTTACGTCTTAGAATCCGCGGGGCATCAGACGATCAGGGGACAATAGCATTAGGTTGTTCCTGTTGGAGGCTTGACATTGAACTGGGGCTGTGGTGAGTTCTTTATAGTGCTGTGTGATGAGGTTGCTGATGGTGAGCAGGTGTGGGTGATTAATACACAGGGGAGAGTGATCGTTGTGGGATGGCTGCGACCAGGCTTGACTGGTCCCTGACATAAATACTGGTCATTCTGGACATATTTTGCCATTGCGATGACTGCACATGAAAGTACTAATGATTAGTAATCATTTATAAGTATTTATCAATTATGAATAGTTTATACTTTAGATTGGTACTGCAAAAACATGAACAAATAATTAAATGAAGTTTCATTGACAAGATTCGGGAGGAGCACGTCAGATATTTAGCCTAATTAGCACAGGTGGAGCACACTTAAGATAATCAACCCTAGGTTATATATATGTCACGGTTTTACGCTGCCTGAAGGAATACGGAGTCGAGGATAAACGGAATAAGGCTTTTAATATATCCAACACAGGGGATATCCAACATGGAGCACAGAGGTAGACACACGTAAGTAGCAAGTGAGGAATAGAATTGACACACCTGGGAACTAATCAAACTAAACACGGAAGACAGAAACTGGGTCACTGGGGCAAAAACACTAAATGAGTCCAGGTGTGTGACAATATACTGTACAGCTGACTTACTTGTCTCCATTGACGGATTATCAGTATCCCCCCTCCACCCCTTCTCCTCGAGTAGAGTTAATTTCACACTTTTTTATACGGGGGTGGGTACTGTAGGTTTAGGCCATTCCCGAGCTCGGACCCTTCCCCGGACAGCACACCAAATATGCATTATAATACTTCAGCTAATTATATGTAAGTGTGATCTTGTGAATAAATGATATGTTAAGATGTGAAAATAGTACAACTCTACATAACCAACAAAGGCTACATTTGTGATCTTTACAGATTTTGATACAAAATTGTATTATTTGAGTTGAATTATATGTTAACATATAGTTTAGTATAGCTTAAGATTATTAAGCTATTTTTTAATACCATTAGGTAATAAATGAACTTAAATTAATTTCATGACAATGTTAGCATTCAAAATTACCTTAACAAATAAAATCGTAATCACTGTATTATGTCTGTTAAATTATTATTATTTATTTTTTTTTATTTTTTTTTGTAAGTGCTTGATCATATGAATTGAAAGTTTAACAGCATTTTTCAATAAATAATGATCTGTTATTCATTAGGCAATTTTTTGTAAGTACATTAATAAACTTTGACAATAACATTATCTCAAATATCTAGCTATGCAAATATGAAGCACTGGAGCAGAGTTAACGTTAATGAGATAATTGTATGTGTTTTTTTTTTTTTTTTTTTTTTTTTTTTTTTTGTGATACTGGAGCATTAGTGATGAACACCTGCTGTAAACAAGCAGAATCACTGAAGAAAAGAGAAACACAAGAACTACAACTGATTTTGGCCACTGGCTTTTTTTAAATTAAAATTAAAAAAAGACATTAAATCTCTCAAAATCTCAGCAGGGGATGATCAACAAACTCCACAAAAAGCATCACCAGCTTCACTCATTAGTAACCAGATTGATTATTTCTGTGAGACAGAAGCTCTTATTGAGAATTAACAGAGGTTTAGATGTTAATGATTTATTGGTCCAAAAATTATTCTTGACTTCCTGTGTTACTACATGTACACCCCATAGTACACAGCCTCCCTGTACACTGAAAATGGTGTGCTTATCTTTTAGGTACGTTCTGAAAATTAGATTTTTTTTTTTTTTTTCAGTCTCTTTTTCCATCCTCTGGGAACATATTTTCCTGTGCTAAAACAGCATATTTATCTGCCCATTTCCTCACCAGCTCTGCATTCACAGGTGCTACATTATTTCCTTCCAGCAGTATTAACTCATTCACTGAAGTCTCCACAGAGGCAATCCGTTCAGTCCATCAGCATTTTTATGTTCCTTGCTACTTGTGTACACGTCCTTGCCCATCTTTGGATGAGTGACGAGGCCATTTGTGCCAGTTCTCAGGATAAATTACTTATTAAGTATAAATACCCAGAGGGCAAATATTGCTAACATTAATGCAGAAAAGCAGAAATGTCCTTTATCACAGTGAAACAGGTTTTATAATCTCTTTTGTATAAAGAGCTATTGAAGTAAAGGTGACTTGACATGAACTCCATTTTAGTTTTTGTATTTCCTGAAAATTAAGAAATTACTGTGGCTATAAGATTGTACATGAGTTGTTTGTTTGCCCTGAAGTTGTTGTTGAATGCATTGCCACATGCACTGTTAGCTTAAGTCACAGAGGGATGCAAACAATGTAAACAAAGTATTTTCTTTTTTCTACAACAATTAGTGGCATGTTTTAAATTGGATTAAAACTTTGATAAAATTCACTGTTATTTTATTATTATTATTATCATTATTGTAATAAATGCATGATATTTAAATTAGTGAGTATTCAATTATTATGGTTTCAATCTTGAACAAAATAACTTTCATTATGATTTTTGACATAATCAAGCAGCTCTTAATGCTAGATAAGCAAAGCAAAATGTTACTTAGATAAGTTACAGTAAGTGTAAAAATGGAAATGGAAAGATCGTATTTACATTGAGTGTAGAGTGGTAGATATTGTTTGTCTAGAAAATAATACTGGCTTCTAGTTATTGGTTAGTATACACACCATAAAATGTTTCTACAGAGACATTTCAGTCCTTCTACTTGCACATTAACATGAACAGATGCCTTAAGATATTCAACGGATGGCAGGATATTTGCCTCTGTTTCACTAAGAACAAGCTGCATTTTATAGATTTATTACATGAATAAGATAAACTCATAACAAGCTAACTGATTTCAAGTAAACTTTAAACAGAGCTTACCAGTCAGTAGTAAAACAGGTAGTAATAAATTAAATAGTGTCCCCACTATGACATCTGGCATTTCATCGGACATTGTGCTCTCATGATGGAGTTGTACTGAGACTGAGCTGACAGCACATTAAATCAATGCTGGACACCACATCATCTTCAGGAAGTCAACCCCCATGCTTACACAACACATGAGCATCTATAAAAACATGAAATTCATATTGATAAAAGGGTTGCACAAATTTTATAACATAAACATGAAATTCTCATATGCATACAACATGCACACATTTAGGACTAATTGATTCTGATGTCACTGTTATCCAGATGTTATTCATAATTTTATGAGCTGTGGGTTTTTCATTATGTGTTGCATTATGTGACCTCCTCTGTGAAACTCTTGCTTGAGTCTCATTATATAATTTTGAGATAAAGATTGTTAAAGTTTCTATAGCCATAAAATGACGAAAATTGGTATTTTGTGTTTATTGCTATACATTATAGATTATATAATTGAATTTGAGATACAGTTCTCTTATTTCAATTTATAACATGATAAATACTTAAATTAATGATTTTATTGAGACTATGATTTTTTACTTTGGGCAAAAAAATACAGGAGGTTTGCTTCCTAATTTTATTTGCATCATATCTGGGTTCTCTTTAGATACTACACTCATAATGACTGTCGCTAGTGTCACGTTCGGTGTACAGGAACGAGAGAGCTGGTGGCCATCGGGTACTGTGGTGTGAGGCTGGCTTCCATCTTGCCTCGTGATGTGAGTTTGGTGGCCATGCACCGCAGCGGCGCATGGTTGGCGGCCATCTTGTGCTGTGGCGCGGAGCTGGCGGCCATCTTGTGTTGTGGTACTGGCCTAGTGACCACTTGGTGCTGTGGCGCTGGGCTGGCAGCCATCTTGGGTTGTGGCACTACCATGGCGGGCGTGCGCTTCTTCTCACCTCTCCGTCCGCCATGGTGAGAGGGTGGCTCTGATCCATCCCACACGAGCCCCGGGTCGAAGGGAGGCCATGGTTGAGAGTGGTGCTGAATCTCCTCTCGACCCCTCCCTCCTCGGCGACCTCCCCTGGTCCCCCGGAAAACCACCAGGCGAGTTCCCTCTAAACCGCCTCTGTCCCTCTCTGTGCTTGGGGATGAGGCATGAGCAGACATACCGCTGGTTCTCTGTTTGACGGAGTCCTTCTGTCACGTTCGGTGTACAGGAACGAGAGAAGGAACCAATTGCAGGTAAGTATGTTTTATTTAGGGATAATCCAAAGGGGTAAACAGTCCAGGCAGGGTCAAAACCAGAGAATCCAAATCAGAACATAAACAGGACACGAACACAGGGCAAGGCAAAGCAAGGCAAGGCAAGGCAAGGCAAGGCAAGGCAAGGCAAGGCAAGGCAAGGCAAGGCAAGGCAAGGCAAGGCAAGGATGACGGACATGAATTAACATAACATTAAACAAGGACTCCGTAACACAGACTAAGACAGACTGGGTATAAATAGATAGAAGGATAATGAGGGAACAAGAGAACGGTGGGGGACAATCAATTACACAACAAGGAGGAAGGTGACCAAATAAGGGAGGAGGAAGTGATCTGGTGACAGACACCGTGAGCAAGGAGGACATCTAGTGGAACCCCAGGGAACAACAACCCAGACACTGTGACAGCTAGACGCTATGAAAAAAAAAAAATCTGATACTGAAGCCTTTTTTAATGATGCAGTGTAACTGCATGGCAATTGGTTCGTGAAGTGAAAATAAAAACAAACCAATGGCAAGTCAGCATCGCTGCACAATCCTATGGCCATGTAGCCTGCCAATATAGCCTGCCATCTGATTATATAACTGGGCATTCTGGCATAAGATCCTCAGATTTCTTCTCCTTCAGCGACGACCATGCTCTTCACCAAATGACTAACAATCAAAGCCTTCACCATTGACTAGCTTTGCAGCAGATCAAGACCTCTCTGCTTGGCTGATTCACCATTCTCACAAACTGCCTTCAGCATCTGCAGGAGCTATGGTCTCTGTGATTCCATGCTGCTATCCAGTGATATTTAAAAGAGCAAATGTTAAAGAGTAATTTTATTCTGCATTGATGCAAATGCTGTGCCATTATTGTGGCTCATACAAGGCCCCCTTGAATGCCGCTGATGGTTAAGATGAGTGCATTTCATGCTTTGGAAAATACCACGCTGAAGCCCTGCTCTCAAAGATGGAGTGTTTAACATGAGTCTCATTTCTCTGTGCTCGCGGATAGCTTTCTTTGCCACCAAAAAGCTAATGGACAGTAGCTAGAGTCCCCCTTACTCCAGGGTGCGCAGCAAGCCCGGAGGCATGGCTAGTGGAGAACAGCTGGATACACAGACTTAGGGACAAACAATCTTCCCGTCTGACATTCTAGAGGAATAGTGACATGAGTAAGTGCCCTCTTTACCTACTGTTCAATTCCCCAGACCTCTGCCCTGACCAAACAACCTCCGAAGGTAGAATAGTCTCTATGGATGAGCCATCCTCCGGAGAACCGAACTGATGAGAAAGAGCCTCGGTTTTGTATTCTTAGGAAATGGTAAAGTCGAACCATCCAAAGAATAGAGCCTACCATGTCTGTCTAGCATTTAATATCTTAGTTGAATGAGTAAGGCTGTAACCCTGAATAAAGTAAAGATAAAAATTTGCAAACACTAAAAAATCTTTGGAGAGCTGTGCGAGAGACAGTGATGGGCCAATCGATAATGGTGCTCACCTTGACCGGATCCATAGTAATGCCCTGGGCGGACACGACAAAACCCAAAAACATAACTGAACTACCATGAAAAATGCACTTAACAAAAAAGCAGTTATCTTAACAGGCATTGCAGCACACAATGCACATGCTGAACATGCTCCTGGGGAGAGGGAAAAAAAATAAGAATGTCATCCAGGTACACAAAAAGGGCACATTGAAACCTGTGTTCAACTCATCTCCCTCGTTGATGTGTACTAAATGGTATGCATTGCAAAGTTCTAATTATGTGTTGCATTATGTGACCTCCTCTGTGAAACTCTTGCTTGAGTCTCATTATATAATTTTGAGATAAAGATTGTTAAAGTTTCTATAGCCATAAAATGACGAAAATTGGTATTTTGTGTTTATTGCTATACATTATAGATTATATAATTGAATTTGAGATACAGTTCTCTTATTTCAATTTATAACATGATAAATACTTAAATTAATGATTTTATTGAGACTATGATTTTTTACTTTGGGCAAAAAAATACAGGAGGTTTGCTTCCTAATTTTATTTGCATCATATCTGGGTTCTCTTTAGATACTACACTCATAATGACTGTCGCTAGTGTCACGTTCGGTGTACAGGAACGAGAGAGCTGGTGGCCATCGGGTACTGTGGTGTGAGGCTGGCTTCCATCTTGCCTCGTGATGTGAGTTTGGTGGCCATGCACCGCAGCGGCGCATGGTTGGCGGCCATCTTGTGCTGTGGCGCGGAGCTGGCGGCCATCTTGTGTTGTGGTACTGGCCTAGTGACCACTTGTTGCTGTGGCGCTGGGCTGGCAGCCATCTTGGGTTGTGGCACTACCATGGCGGGCGTGCGCTTCTTCTCACCTCTCCGTCCGCCATGGTGAGAGGGTGGCTCTGATCCATCCCACACGAGCCCCGGGTCGAAGGGAGGCCATGGTTGAGAGTGGTGCTGAATCTCCTCTCGACCCCTCCCTCCTCGGCGACCTCCCCTGGTCCCCCGGAAAACCACCAGGCGAGTTCCCTCTAAACCGCCTCTGTCCCTCTCTGTGCCTGGGGATGAGGCATGAGCAGACATACCGCTGGTTCTCTGTTTGACGGAGTCCTTCTGTCACGTTCGGTGTACAGGAACGAGAGAAGGAACCAATTGCAGGTAAGTATGTTTTATTTAGGGATAATCCAAAGGGGTAAACAGTCCAGGCAGGGTCAAAACCAGAGAAACCAAATCAGAACATAAACAGGACACGAACACAGGGCAAGGCAAAGCAAGGCAAGACAAGGCAAGGCAAGGCAAGGCAAGGCAAGGCAAGGCAAGGCAAGGCAAGGATGACGGCCATGAATTAACATAACATTAAACAAGGACTCCGTAACACAGACTAAGACAGACTGGGTATAAATAGATAGAAGGATAATGAGGGAACAAGAGAACGGTGGGGGACAATCAATTACACAACAAGGAGGAAGGTGACCAAATAAGGGAGGAGGAAGTGATCTGGTGACAGACACCGTGAGCAAGGAGGACATCTAGTGGAACCCCAGGGAACAACAACCCAGACACTGTGACAGCTAGACGCTATGAAAAAAAAAAATTCTGATACTGAAGCCTTTTTTAATGATGCAGTGTAACTGCATGGCAATTGGTTCGTGAAGTGAAAATAAAAACAAACCAATGGCAAGTCAGCATCGCTGCACAATCCTATGGCCATGTAGCCTGCCAATATAGCCTGCCATCTGATTATATAACTGGGCATTCTGGCATAAGATCCTCAGATTTCTTCTCCTTCAGCGACGACCATGCTCTTCACCAAATGACTAACAATCAAAGCCTTCACCATTGACTAGCTTTGCAGCAGATCAAGACCTCTCTGCTTGGCTGATTCACCATTCTCACAAACTGCCTTCAGCATCTGCAGGAGCTATGGTCTCTGTCATTCCATGCTGCTATCCAGTGATATTTAAAAGAGCAAATGTTAAAGAGTAATTTTATTCTGCATTGATGCAAATGCTGTGCCATTATTGTGGCTCATACAAGGCCCCCTTGAATGCCGCTGATGGTTAAGATGAGTGCATTTCATGCTTTGGAAAATACCACGCTGAAGCCCTGCTCTCAAAGATGGAGTGTTTAACATGAGTCTCATTTCTCTGTGCTCGCGGATAGCTTTCTTTGCCACCAAAAAGCTAATGGACAGTAGCTAGAGTCCCCCTTACTCCAGGGTGCGCAGCAAGCCCGGAGGCATGGCTAGTGGAGAACAGCTGGATACACAGACTTAGGGACAAACAATCTTCCCGTCTGACATTCTAGAGGAATAGTGACATGAGTAAGTGCCCTCTTTACCTACTGTTCAATTCCCCAGACCTCTGCCCTGACCAAACAACCTCCGAAGGTAGAATAGTCTCTATGGATGAGCCATCCTCCGGAGAACCGAACTGATGAGAAAGAGCCTCGGTTTTGTATTCTTAGGAAATGGTAAAGTCGAACCATCCAAAGAATAGAGCCTACCATGTCTGTCTAGCATTTAATATCTTAGTTGAATGAGTAAGGCTGTAACCCTGAATAAAGTAAAGATAAAAATTTGCAAACACTAAAAAATCTTTGGAGAGCTGTGCGAGAGACAGTGATGGGCCAATCGATAATGGTGCTCACCTTGACCGGATCCATAGTAATGCCCTGGGCGGACACGACAAAACCCAAAAACATAACTGAACTACCATGAAAAATGCACTTAACAAAAAAGCAGTTATCTTAACAGGCATTGCAGCACACAATGCACATGCTGAACATGCTCCTGGGGAGAGGGAAAAAAAATAAGAATGTCATCCAGGTACACAAAAAGGGCACATTGAAACCTGTGTTCAACTCATCTCCCTCGTTGATGTGTACTAAATGGTATGCATTGCAAAGTTCTAATTATGTGTTGCATTATGTGACCTCCTCTGTGAAACTCTTGCTTGAGTCTCATTATATAATTTTGAGATAAAGATTGTTAAAGTTTCTATAGCCATAAAATGACGAAAATTGGTATTTTGTGTTTATTGCTATACATTATAGATTATATAATTGAATTTGAGATACAGTTCTCTTATTTCAATTTATAACATGATAAATACTTAAATTAATGATTTTATTGAGACTATGATTTTTTACTTTGGGCAAAAAAATACAGGAGGTTTGCTTCCTAATTTTATTTGCATCATATCTGGGTTCTCTTTAGATACTACACTCATAATGACTGTCGCTAGTGTCACGTTCGGTGTACAGGAACGAGAGAGCTGGTGGCCATCGGGTACTGTGGTGTGAGGCTGGCTTCCATCTTGCCTCGTGATGTGAGTTTGGTGGCCATGCACCGCAGCGGCGCATGGTTGGCGGCCATCTTGTGCTGTGGCGCGGAGCTGGCGGCCATCTTGTGTTGTGGTACTGGCCTAGTGACCACTTGTTGCTGTGGCGCTGGGCTGGCAGCCATCTTGGGTTGTGGCACTACCATGGCGGGCGTGCGCTTCTTCTCACCTCTCCGTCCGCCATGGTGAGAGGGTGGCTCTGATCCATCCCACACGAGCCCCGGGTCGAAGGGAGGCCATGGTTGAGAGTGGTGCTGAATCTCCTCTCGACCCCTCCCTCCTCGGCGACCTCCCCTGGTCCCCCGGAAAACCACCAGGCGAGTTCCCTCTAAACCGCCTCTGTCCCTCTCTGTGCCTGGGGATGAGGCATGAGCAGACATACCGCTGGTTCTCTGTTTGACGGAGTCCTTCTGTCACGTTCGGTGTACAGGAACGAGAGAAGGAACCAATTGCAGGTAAGTATGTTTTATTTAGGGATAATCCAAAGGGGTAAACAGTCCAGGCAGGGTCAAAACCAGAGAAACCAAATCAGAACATAAACAGGACACGAACACAGGGCAAGGCAAAGCAAGGCAAGACAAGGCAAGGCAAGGCAAGGCAAGGCAAGGCAAGGCAAGGCAAGGATGACGGCCATGAATTAACATAACATTAAACAAGGACTCCGTAACACAGACTAAGACAGACTGGGTATAAATAGATAGAAGGATAATGAGGGAACAAGAGAACGGTGGGGGACAATCAATTACACAACAAGGAGGAAGGTGACCAAATAAGGGAGGAGGAAGTGATCTGGTGACAGACACCGTGAGCAAGGAGGACATCTAGTGGAACCCCAGGGAACAACAACCCAGACACTGTGACAGCTAGACGCTATGAAAAAAAAAAAATTCTGATACTGAAGCCTTTTTTAATGATGCAGTGTAACTGCATGGCAATTGGTTCGTGAAGTGAAAATAAAAACAAACCAATGGCAAGTCAGCATCGCTGCACAATCCTATGGCCATGTAGCCTGCCAATATAGCCTGCCATCTGATTATATAACTGGGCATTCTGGCATAAGATCCTCAGATTTCTTCTCCTTCAGCGACGACCATGCTCTTCACCAAATGACTAACAATCAAAGCCTTCACCATTGACTAGCTTTGCAGCAGATCAAGACCTCTCTGCTTGGCTGATTCACCATTCTCACAAACTGCCTTCAGCATCTGCAGGAGCTATGGTCTCTGTCATTCCATGCTGCTATCCAGTGATATTTAAAAGAGCAAATGTTAAAGAGTAATTTTATTCTGCATTGATGCAAATGCTGTGCCATTATTGTGGCTCATACAAGGCCCCCTTGAATGCCGCTGATGGTTAAGATGAGTGCATTTCATGCTTTGGAAAATACCACGCTGAAGCCCTGCTCTCAAAGATGGAGTGTTTAACATGAGTCTCATTTCTCTGTGCTCGCGGATAGCTTTCTTTGCCACCAAAAAGCTAATGGACAGTAGCTAGAGTCCCCCTTACTCCAGGGTGCGCAGCAAGCCCGGAGGCATGGCTAGTGGAGAACAGCTGGATACACAGACTTAGGGACAAACAATCTTCCCGTCTGACATTCTAGAGGAATAGTGACATGAGTAAGTGCCCTCTTTACCTACTGTTCAATTCCCCAGACCTCTGCCCTGACCAAACAACCTCCGAAGGTAGAATAGTCTCTATGGATGAGCCATCCTCCGGAGAACCGAACTGATGAGAAAGAGCCTCGGTTTTGTATTCTTAGGAAATGGTAAAGTCGAACCATCCAAAGAATAGAGCCTACCATGTCTGTCTAGCATTTAATATCTTAGTTGAATGAGTAAGGCTGTAACCCTGAATAAAGTAAAGATAAAAATTTGCAAACACTAAAAAATCTTTGGAGAGCTGTGCGAGAGACAGTGATGGGCCAATCGATAATGGTGCTCACCTTGACCGGATCCATAGTAATGCCCTGGGCGGACACGACAAAACCCAAAAACATAACTGAACTACCATGAAAAATGCACTTAACAAAAAAGCAGTTATCTTAACAGGCATTGCAGCACACAATGCACATGCTGAACATGCTCCTGGGGAGAGGGAAAAAAAATAAGAATGTCATCCAGGTACACAAAAAGGGCACATTGAAACCTGTGTTCAACTCATCTCCCTCGTTGATGTGTACTAAATGGTATGCTTTGCGAAGTTCTAATTATGTGTTGCATTATGTGACCTCCTCTGTGAAACTCTTGCTTGAGTCTCATTATATAATTTTGAGATAAAGATTGTTAAAGTTTCTATAGCCATAAAATGACGAAAATTGGTATTTTGTGTTTATTGCTATACATTATAGATTATATAATTGAATTTGAGATACAGTTCTCTTATTTCAATTTATAACATGATAAATACTTAAATTAATGATTTTATTGAGACTATGATTTTTTACTTTGGGCAAAAAAATACAGGAGGTTTGCTTCCTAATTTTATTTGCATCATATCTGGGTTCTCTTTAGATACTACACTCATAATGACTGTCGCTAGTGTCACGTTCGGTGTACAGGAACGAGAGAGCTGGTGGCCATCGGGTACTGTGGTGTGAGGCTGGCTTCCATCTTGCCTCGTGATGTGAGTTTGGTGGCCATGCACCGCAGCGGCGCATGGTTGGCGGCCATCTTGTGCTGTGGCGCGGAGCTGGCGGCCATCTTGTGTTGTGGTACTGGCCTAGTGACCACTTGGTGCTGTGGCGCTGGGCTGGCAGCCATCTTGGGTTGTGGCACTACCATGGCGGGCGTGCGCTTCTTCTCACCTCTGCGTCCGCCATGGTGAGAGGGTGGCTCTGATCCATCCCACACGAGCCCCGGGTCGAAGGGAGGCCATGGTTGAGAGTGGTGCTGAATCTCCTCTCGACCCCTCCCTCCTCGGCGACCTCCCCTGGTCCCCCGGAAAACCACCAGGCGAGTTCCCTCTAAACCGCCTCTGTCCCTCTCTGTGCCTGGGGATGAGGCATGAGCAGACATACCGCTGGTTCTCTGTTTGACGGAGTCCTTCTGTCACGTTCGGTGTACAGGAACGAGAGAAGGAACCAATTGCAGGTAAGTATGTTTTATTTAGGGATAATCCAAAGGGGTAAACAGTCCAGGCAGGGTCAAAACCAGAGAATCCAAATCAGAACATAAACAGGACACGAACACAGGGCAAGGCAAAGCAAGGCAAGGCAAGGCAAGGCAAGGCAAGGCAAGGCAAGGCAAGGCAAGGCAAGGCAAGGCAAGGCAAGGCAAGGCAAGGCAAGGCAAGGATGACGGCCATGAATTAACATAACATTAAACAAGGACTCCGTAACACAGACTAAGACAGACTGGGTATAAATAGATAGAAGGATAATGAGGGAACAAGAGAACGGTGGGGGACAATCAATTACACAACAAGGAGGAAGGTGACCAAATAAGGGAGGAGGAAGTGATCTGGTGACAGACACCGTGAGCAAGGAGGACATCTAGTGGAACCCCAGGGAACAACAACCCAGACACTGTGACAGCTAGACGCTATGAAAAAAAAAAAATTCTGATACTGAAGCCTTTTTTAATGATGCAGTGTAACTGCATGGCAATTGGTTCGTGAAGTGAAAATAAAAACAAACCAATGGCAAGTCAGCATCGCTGCACAATCCTATGGCCATGTAGCCTGCCAATATAGCCTGCCATCTGATTATATAACTGGGCATTCTGGCATAAGATCCTCAGATTTCTTCTCCTTCAGCGACGACCATGCTCTTCACCAAATGACTAACAATCAAAGCCTTCACCATTGACTAGCTTTGCAGCAGATCAAGACCTCTCTGCTTGGCTGATTCACCATTCTCACAAACTGCCTTCAGCATCTGCAGGAGCTATGGTCTCTGTGATTCCATGCTGCTATCCAGTGATATTTAAAAGAGCAAATGTTAAAGAGTAATTTTATTCTGCATTGATGCAAATGCTGTGCCATTATTGTGGCTCATACAAGGCCCCCTTGAATGCCGCTGATGGTTAAGATGAGTGCATTTCATGCTTTGGAAAATACCACGCTGAAGCCCTGCTCTCAAAGATGGAGTGTTTAACATGAGTCTCATTTCTCTGTGCTCGCGGATAGCTTTCTTTGCCACCAAAAAGCTAATGGACAGTAGCTAGAGTCCCCCTTACTCCAGGGTGCGCAGCAAGCCCGGAGGCATGGCTAGTGGAGAACAGCTGGATACACAGACTTAGGGACAAACAATCTTCCCGTCTGACATTCTAGAGGAATAGTGACATGAGTAAGTGCCCTCTTTACCTACTGTTCAATTCCCCAGACCTCTGCCCTGACCAAACAACCTCCGAAGGTAGAATAGTCTCTATGGATGAGCCATCCTCCGGAGAACCGAACTGATGAGAAAGAGCCTCGGTTTTGTATTCTTAGGAAATGGTAAAGTCGAACCATCCAAAGAATAGAGCCTACCATGTCTGTCTAGCATTTAATATCTTAGTTGAATGAGTAAGGCTGTAACCCTGAATAAAGTAAAGATAAAAATTTGCAAACACTAAAAAATCTTTGGAGAGCTGTGCGAGAGACAGTGATGGGCCAATCGATAATGGTGCTCACCTTGACCGGATCCATAGTAATGCCCTGGGCGGACACGACAAAACCCAAAAACATAACTGAACTACCATGAAAAATGCACTTAACAAAAAAGCAGTTATCTTAACAGGCATTGCAGCACACAATGCACATGCTGAACATGCTCCTGGGGAGAGGGAAAAAAAATAAGAATGTCATCCAGGTACACAAAAAGGGCACATTGAAACCTGTGTTCAACTCATCTCCCTCGTTGATGTGTACTAAATGGTATGCTTTGCGAAGTTCTAATTATGTGTTGCATTATGTGACCTCCTCTGTGAAACTCTTGCTTGAGTCTCATTATATAATTTTGAGATAAAGATTGTTAAAGTTTCTATAGCCATAAAATGACGAAAATTGGTATTTTGTGTTTATTGCTATACATTATAGATTATATAATTGAATTTGAGATACAGTTCTCTTATTTCAATTTATAACATGATAAATACTTAAATTAATGATTTTATTGAGACTATGATTTTTTACTTTGGGCAAAAAAATACAGGAGGTTTGCTTCCTAATTTTATTTGCATCATATCTGGGTTCTCTTTAGATACTACACTCATAATGACTGTCGCTAGTGTCACGTTCGGTGTACAGGAACGAGAGAGCTGGTGGCCATCGGGTACTGTGGTGTGAGGCTGGCTTCCATCTTGCCTCGTGATGTGAGTTTGGTGGCCATGCACCGCAGCGGCGCATGGTTGGCGGCCATCTTGTGCTGTGGCGCGGAGCTGGCGGCCATCTTGTGTTGTGGTACTGGCCTAGTGACCACTTGGTGCTGTGGCGCTGGGCTGGCAGCCATCTTGGGTTGTGGCACTACCATGGCGGGCGTGCGCTTCTTCTCACCTCTCCGTCCGCCATGGTGAGAGGGTGGCTCTGATCCATCCCACACGAGCCCCGGGTCGAAGAGAGGCCATGGTTGAGAGTGGTGCTGAATCTCCTCTCGACCCCTCCCTCCTCGGCGACCTCCCCTGGTCCCCCGGAAAACCACCAGGCGAGTTCCCTCTAAACCGCCTCTGTCCCTCTCTGTGCCTGGGGATGAGGCATGAGCAGACATACCGCTGGTTCTCTGTTTGACGGAGTCCTTCTGTCACGTTCGGTGTACAGGAACGAGAGAAGGAACCAATTGCAGGTAAGTATGTTTTATTTAGGGATAATCCAAAGGGGTAAACAGTCCAGGCAGGGTCAAAACCAGAGAATCCAAATCAGAACATAAACAGGACACGAACACAGGGCAAGGCAAAGCAAGGCAAGGCAAGGCAAGGCAAGGCAAGGCAAGGCAAGGCAAGGCAAGGCAAGGCAAGGATGACGGACATGAATTAACATAACATTAAACAAGGACTCCGTAACACAGACTAAGACAGACTGGGTATAAATAGATAGAAGGATAATGAGGGAACAAGAGAACGGTGGGGGACAATCAATTACACAACAAGGAGGAAGGTGACCAAATAAGGGAGGAGGAAGTGATCTGGTGACAGACACCGTGAGCAAGGAGGACATCTAGTGGAACCCCAGGGAACAACAACCCAGACACTGTGACAGCTAGACGCTATGAAAAAAAAAATTCTGATACTGAAGCCTTTTTTAATGATGCAGTGTAACTGCATGGCAATTGGTTCGTGAAGTGAAAATAAAAACAAACCAATGGCAAGTCAGCATCGCTGCACAATCCTATGGCCATGTAGCCTGCCAATATAGCCTGCCATCTGATTATATAACTGGGCATTCTGGCATAAGATCCTCAGATTTCTTCTCCTTCAGCGACGACCATGCTCTTCACCAAATGACTAACAATCAAAGCCTTCACCATTGACTAGCTTTGCAGCAGATCAAGACCTCTCTGCTTGGCTGATTCACCATTCTCACAAACTGCCTTCAGCATCTGCAGGAGCTATGGTCTCTGTGATTCCATGCTGCTATCCAGTGATATTTAAAAGAGCAAATGTTAAAGAGTAATTTTATTCTGCATTGATGCAAATGCTGTGCCATTATTGTGGCTCATACAAGGCCCCCTTGAATGCCGCTGATGGTTAAGATGAGTGCATTTCATGCTTTGGAAAATACCACGCTGAAGCCCTGCTCTCAAAGATGGAGTGTTTAACATGAGTCTCATTTCTCTGTGCTCGCGGATAGCTTTCTTTGCCACCAAAAAGCTAATGGACAGTAGCTAGAGTCCCCCTTACTCCAGGGTGCGCAGCAAGCCCGGAGGCATGGCTAGTGGAGAACAGCTGGATACACAGACTTAGGGACAAACAATCTTCCCGTCTGACATTCTAGAGGAATAGTGACATGAGTAAGTGCCCTCTTTACCTACTGTTCAATTCCCCAGACCTCTGCCCTGACCAAACAACCTCCGAAGGTAGAATAGTCTCTATGGATGAGCCATCCTCCGGAGAACCGAACTGATGAGAAAGAGCCTCGGTTTTGTATTCTTAGGAAATGGTAAAGTCGAACCATCCAAAGAATAGAGCCTACCATGTCTGTCTAGCATTTAATATCTTAGTTGAATGAGTAAGGCTGTAACCCTGAATAAAGTAAAGATAAAAATTTGCAAACACTAAAAAATCTTTGGAGAGCTGTGCGAGAGACAGTGATGGGCCAATCGATAATGGTGCTCACCTTGACCGGATCCATAGTAATGCCCTGGGCGGACACGACAAAACCCAAAAACATAACTGAACTACCATGAAAAATGCACTTAACAAAAAAACAGTTATCTTAACAGGCATTGCAGCACACAATGCACATGCTGAACATGCTCCTGGGGAGAGGGAAAAAAAATAAGAATGTCATCCAGGTACACAAAAAGGGCACATTGAAACCTGTGTTCAACTCATCTCCCTCGTTGATGTGTACTAAATGGTATGCATTGCGAAGTTCTAATTATGTGTTGCATTATGTGACCTCCTCTGTGAAACTCTTGCTTGAGTCTCATTATATAATTTTGAGATAAAGATTGTTAAAGTTTCTATAGCCATAAAATGACGAAAATTGGTATTTTGTGTTTATTGCTATACATTATAGATTATATAATTGAATTTGAGATACAGTTCTCTTATTTCAATTTATAACATGATAAATACTTAAATTAATGATTTTATTGAGACTATGATTTTTTACTTTGGGCAAAAAAATACAGGAGGTTTGCTTCCTAATTTTATTTGCATCATATCTGGGTTCTCTTTAGATACTACACTCATAATGACTGTCGCTAGTGTCACGTTCGGTGTACAGGAACGAGAGAGCTGGTGGCCATCGGGTACTGTGGTGTGAGGCTGGCTTCCATCTTGCCTCGTGATGTGAGTTTGGTGGCCATGCACCGCAGCGGTGCATGGTTGGCGGCCATCTTGTGCTGTGGCGCGGAGCTGGCGGCCATCTTGTGTTGTGGTACTGGCCTAGTGACCACTTGGTGCTGTGGCGCTGGGCTGGCAGCCATCTTGGGTTGTGGCACTACCATGGCGGGCGTGCGCTTCTTCTCACCTCTCCGTCCGCCATGGTGAGAGGGTGGCTCTGATCCATCCCACACGAGCCCCGGGTCGAAGGGAGGCCATGGTTGAGAGTGGTGCTGAATCTCCTCTCGACCCCTCCCTCCTCGGCGACCTCCCCTGGTCCCCCGGAAAACCACCAGGCGAGTTCCCTCTAAACCGCCTCTGTCCCTCTCTGTGCCTGGGGATGAGGCATGAGCAGACATACCGCTGGTTCTCTGTTTGACGGAGTCCTTCTGTCACGTTCGGTGTACAGGAACGAGAGAAGGAACCAATTGCAGGTAAGTATGTTTTATTTAGGGATAATCCAAAGGGGTAAACAGTCCAGGCAGGGTCAAAACAAGAGAATCCAAATCAGAACATAAACAGGACACGAACACAGGGCAAGGCAAAGCAGGGCAAGGCAAAGCAAGGCAAGACAAGGCAAGGCAAGGCAAGGATGACGGACATGAATTAACATAACATTAAACAAGGACTCCGTAACACAGACTAAGACAGACTGGGTATAAATAGATAGAAGGATAATGAGGGAACAAGAGAACGGTGGGGGACAATCAATTACACAACAAGGAGGAAGGTGACCAAATAAGGGAGGAGGAAGTGATCTGGTGACAGACACCGTGAGCAAGGAGGACATCTAGTGGAACCCCAGGGAACAACAACCCAGACACTGTGACAGCTAGACGCTATGAAAAAAAAAAAATTCTGATACTGAAGCCTTTTTTAATGATGCAGTGTAACTGCATGGCAATTGGTTCGTGAAGTGAAAATAAAAACAAACCAATGGCAAGTCAGCATCGCTGCACAATCCTATGGCCATGTAGCCTGCCAATATAGCCTGCCATCTGATTATATAACTGGGCATTCTGGCATAAGATCCTCAGATTTCTTCTCCTTCAGCGACGACCATGCTCTTCACCAAATGACTAACAATCAAAGCCTTCACCATTGACTAGCTTTGCAGCAGATCAAGACCTCTCTGCTTGGCTGATTCACCATTCTCACAAACTGCCTTCAGCATCTGCAGGAGCTATGGTCTCTGTGATTCCATGCTGCTATCCAGTGATATTTAAAAGAGCAAATGTTAAAGAGTAATTTTATTCTGCATTGATGCAAATGCTGTGCCATTATTGTGGCTCATACAAGGCCCCCTTGAATGCCGCTGATGGTTAAGATGAGTGCATTTCATGCTTTGGAAAATACCACGCTGAAGCCCTGCTCTCAAAGATGGAGTGTTTAACATGAGTCTCATTTCTCTGTGCTCGCGGATAGCTTTCTTTGCCACCAAAAAGCTAATGGACAGTAGCTAGAGTCCCCCTTACTCCAGGGTGCGCAGCAAGCCCGGAGGCATGGCTAGTGGAGAACAGCTGGATACACAGACTTAGGGACAAACAATCTTCCCGTCTGACATTCTAGAGGAATAGTGACATGAGTAAGTGCCCTCTTTACCTACTGTTCAATTCCCCAGACCTCTGCCCTGACCAAACAACCTCCGAAGGTAGAATAGTCTCTATGGATGAGCCATCCTCCGGAGAACCGAACTGATGAGAAAGAGCCTCGGTTTTGTATTCTTAGGAAATGGTAAAGTCGAACCATCCAAAGAATAGAGCCTACCATGTCTGTCTAGCATTTAATATCTTAGTTGAATGAGTAAGGCTGTAACCCTGAATAAAGTAAAGATAAAAATTTGCAAACACTAAAAAATCTTTGGAGAGCTGTGCGAGAGACAGTGATGGGCCAATCGATAATGGTGCTCACCTTGACCGGATCCATAGTAATGCCCTGGGCGGACACGACAAAACCCAAAAACATAACTGAACTACCATGAAAAATGCACTTAACAAAAAAACAGTTATCTTAACAGGCATTGCAGCACACAATGCACATGCTGAACATGCTCCTGGGGAGAGGGAAAAAAAATAAGAATGTCATCCAGGTACACAAAAAGGGCACATTGAAACCTGTGTTCAACTCATCTCCCTCGTTGATGTGTACTAAATGGTATGCATTGCGAAGTTCTAATTACGTGAAAATCCCTGCAAGATTTCAAAGCCCAATGACATAAGTAGCAATGTGTACCTGTTCTTAGCTGTTATGTCATTCAACCCGAAATAATCTATGCAGGCACGCAAAGAATCATCCTTCTTTTTCACAAAAAAAATAAAAATAAAAACGGCGGGAAGGCATGAAGGAACAATGGTGCCAGCAGCAAGTCAATCAGCAAGGTATTTATCAAGCGCCTCATGTTCAGGTGTGGACAAGGAATAAAGTGTACTTCGAGGTGGCATACTAACCAGATCGATACTAAAGTCATATGGTCGATGTGGAGGGAAAAAAGCAGATCAAGGTACTCCTCAGGGACACCAGATAAATCGATGGGTTCCTCCTACAACACAGAAACAGAGGACACAACAGGCATAGTCAAGACAAAATATTTAACATAAGATGATAAGCTCCAAGACTTTACGGTCCCTTCTAACCACTTAATATGGAGAATCATGACATCTTCTGTTTGCTTTCAGGCTTCTTGTAATGATCAGGATCACAGGAGACGAGAGATCCAAGAGCAGTGCGAGGGTAATCCAAAATCAAAATCAAAAACAGGCAAAAGGTCATAACCAAAAACATCCGTCCAAAAACAGAACAAACAGGAAACAAGAAACTAGAACCAAGAGGGAACACTTGGAAACTAGGTGATGGAAAGTAAGGACTCCATGACACAAACAGAATCAGACCAGTTTAATTAGGCAGGATTATGACTATGAAAGTGAAGACACCTGGGTGCAATTAACAGGTGTGTAATTACTGTGATGAAGGGACAAGGCCTTGTGGGAATTGTAGTGCCTGCAGTGAGGTGCCTATGGGTAAGTGAGACCACTAGTGGAGACCCAGGGAAACACAGACCAGACACCGTGACATTACCCCCTCCTCTACGGAGCAGCTACCAGATGCTCCACCTGAACATAAGAACATCCCAAGGAACACAGAGACCAGGAGGGAGGTGGACTGGTGAAGGACCAGGGGGAGGAATGGAGGACCAGGTAATGGAGGGAAACAGACACAGGAAGTACAAAAAAATAAAACAAGGAGACCAGGAGGGAGGTGGACCAGCGGAGGACCGGGGGAGGGACGGAGGGCCAGGTAATAGAGGGTAACAGAGACAGAAAGTGGAAAAAACAAGGAAACCAGGAGGGAGGAGGACCGGTGGAGGACAAGGGGTGGGGGGACGGAGGCCAAGGTCCACAGAAGGAAACAGATAGAAAAACAAGAAACGAAACACAAGACCAGGAGGGAACAGAAAGTTCGGGGCCCGGGGCTGAGCTGACAGGGCAATTATAATGGATCAGGTGGAACTGGAGCCATATAGTCGAGACAGAAACCCACCAGTGCGGGGCGGAAGACCACCACATCCGTGCGGTCGAGACAGAAGTCTACCAGGGTGGTGCAGAAGACCACCACAGTCGTACGGTTGAGACATAAGCCCACCAGGGCGGCGCAGAAGACCACCACAGCTGTGCGGTCGAGACAGAAGCCCACCAGGGCGGCGAAGAAGACCACCACAGCCATGCGGTTGAGACAGAAGACCACCAGCGTGGCGCAGAAGACCACCACAGCCATGCGGTCGGGACAGGAGCCCACCAGGGCGGCGCCGAAGACCACCACAGTGGGATCGATGACACAGGAGAGCAAGTCTGGTTAGGCAAGTCTGAAACAGACAACATGAACAGGTTAAGGGTGGCCTCCGTGGCCACTACAGGATAAGTCGAGCGCTCAGAGAGTTCGACTGAGATGTGGAGAGGCTCTGGTAGTTCAGCAGAGACGTGGAGAGGCTCTGGTAGTTCAGCAGAGACGTGGAGAGACTTTGGTAGTTCAGCAGAGACGTGACTCTGCTCATGAAGATCATTGGTGACCTGACTCTGCTCATGAAGATCATTGGTGACCTAAATCTGCTCATGAAGATCAATGGTGACCTGCATTTGCCCATGAAGAACACTGGTGACTTGACTTTGCCCATGAAGAACACTGGTGACTTTACTTTGCCCATGAAGAACACTGGTGACTTGACTTTGCCCATGAAGATCATTGGTGACTTGCCTTTGTGCATGAAGATAGACGGAGACTTGACTTTGCCCATGAAGAAAACTGGTGACTTTACTTTGCCCTTGAAGATCAACGGTGACTTGACTTGACTCCTGAGGTCAAACTGTGGTAGTGCTTAACTCATGAGTGTCAACGGTGACTATGTGACTTGACCTGACTCTGGAGTGTCAACGATGACCTGACCCGACTCTGGAGGGTCAACGGTGACCTGACCCAACTCTGGAGGGTCAACAGTGACCTGACCCGACTCGACTCTGGAAGGTCAGCGGGAACCTCACTCGACTCTGGAGGGTCAATTGGAACCTGACTCGACTCTGGAGGGTCAACTGTGGCTGTAATCATGTGCAGAGATGCTGGACAGGCGGCCATCTTGTGCAGTGGCGCTGGGCCAGCGGCCAACTTGTGCAGTGGTGCTGGGCCAGCGGCCAACTTGTGCTTTGGCACTGGGCCAGCGGCCAACTTATGCTTTGGCACTGGGCCAGCGGCCATATTGTGCAGTGGCGCTGTGCTGGTGGTCTTGCTGTCTGTAGACCCCGGTCTAGAGTCGGCCATCCCACCGGGAGAGACAGGTCTGGCTGGGGTATCCCACTGAGACTGATGTAATAGGTACAAAATGAACCCCCAAAAATCAAAGGCGTCCAGCTGATCCATTTCCCTTTCTGGCACAGGCTTATCCAGACCGGCGTTGAAAAGGTCTTTCAGGGGCACATCATTATATCCCATTCCACCCGCCAGGGTCCAGAACACTTGTGCCACACTCCCCACCTCATTCCCCTCTTGACGGAGGGTGGGTAATTTGAGGAATTTCGCCCTCCGCTCCTCCACACTGGCTGGGGAATGGACACAAAGTCCCACACTGCTGGATCTAGACATGATGGAGTCCTTCTGTAATGATCAGGAACACAGGAGACGAGAGATCCAAGAGCAGTGTGAGTGTTATTGGGTAATCCAAAATCAAAATCCAAAAACAGGCAAAAGGTCATGACCAGAAACATCCGTCCAAAACAAACAGGAAACAGGAAACAAGAAACAAGAAACAAGAAACTAGAAACTAGAAACTAGAAACTAGAAACTAGAAACTAGAAACTAGAACCACAAGGGAACGCGAGGAAACTAGGTGACGGTAAGTAAGGACTCCATGACACAAACAGAATCAGACCAGTTTAAATAGGCAGGATAATGACTATGAAAGTGAAGACACCTGGGTGCAATTAACAGGTGTGCAATTACTTTGATGAAGAGACAAGGAATTGTGGGAATTGTAGTCCCTGCGGTGAGGTGCCTATGGGGAAGTGAGACCATTAGTGGAGACCCATGGAAACACAGACCACACACCATGACACTTCTTCAGGTTGAGTGAAGACGTTGACTGAAGGAGAAAAAATCTGAAGAGCCACTGTTCTATATATAGTGCATGGGCCTACTCAAATGCCATTGTTGAATGAACATCTTTTTATCATAAAAAATTATAACAACAAAAATAGCAAGTGACACCTAGAAATGTAATGGAACCAAAGTGTAAACGTTTCATGTTTCAAATTTGAGGACAATATAAATAAAGTTTACAACCCGCAATGTACCGCATTATTAAACAGAGTTTACAGCGTACCTATTTGTAACTATAGAGTACCTCTACAGAATCTACTCATAGGTAAAAGGGAACAATATGCAATGTTTGGGGAATAAGGGGGTATTAAAATGCAAAATTATAAAGCATTTATACTGTAAGGATTTTATAACTAAATAAAAAAAAACACACAAGCACACACACACACAAAATAATGTTCTACATTTATTCTATACATTTATATTAACTGCTTTAGCCTTTCCTTCTACACGCCTGATGCCATCGTCAGATCTATTCCCATTTCTCACCATGTCTTGTCAATAAAAGCTTTGCATTTGGATCCGCACGTCTCCCATCTTGTGTGCCCCATTACAGAATACTCGGCAAAAAAAAGGATTCAGTAGCTTCACAGACGGACATTGGCCAGGCCTGGACACACCAAGAATATTGTTAGCCCTCAATCAGGGTACACGATCAGGGTACATAATCACAAAGGCTATATCAAGGGGTTTCTAGCCATTGCTCATTATTCAGATCTGCTGGACTTTTTTAGTGATGGACTAAACGAACCTCTGTAGTCACGATTAATCAGTGAGGGTCCCCGCTCATCTATTGGTCAGTTTATGGACTGTGCTTTGCTGATTGTTGGCTCAGCATTCACTGTGGGTGTCGTGGAGCCACACGACCCCGAACTCACTCACGTAATGGCTTTTGCACTGGAGCACAATCACAAAATGCTGGTGGCAGCTTGAACCACCAGAGCCACTGCACAAAATGGCCACCAGCCCAGAGCCACTGCACAATATGGCCAATCCGGCACCACAGCACAAAATGGCCGCTAATCCAGAATGCAATCTTCGCATGTGCCCTCTAGAGGGAGGTCAGGTCATGGTACTTCCTCCAGAAATGGTAGCCACAGCTGATCTTCCAGAGTCAAGTCTAGTTAACCTTGACCTTCCAGAGTCAAGTCAAGTCCATGTTGACAAAGAAGGTCGAACGCCCTATATAAAAACAGTGCAATAAAGGATGATTTAGGACGACTTTGTAGTTGGCGTAAAAAAATTAGATGACCTTAAAAGTCCACTGTATGAAGAAAAATCCTGGAATGTTTTCTTAAATAAACGTATAATGTGTCCGAAATCGCTCACTCTTTCACTCATTCACTAATTCCTATATAGTGTATGGCAGCTGAGTGGACTATATCAGGAAAGAGTGAACAAATAAGTGATCGGATTCGGACAGTGATGTATACCCTACGTGTGAGACTTGGAGCGTTTGCAAAAACAATGTCATGTGTTCTTTTATATTACATGTATCTTATTTTAGAAAATAACATTAATAGCAATAACACTCAAAATGACTTTATATTGTAATTATACATATCTCTACATCAGTTTTTTATGTTCACAATCATTGAATACTATTAAAATACTAACAAAAATAAACAGACATTAATAAGTTAATAATTTTTATGTATTTATTTTTAGTGTCTTTACACTCTCCCGAGCAGTGTTAAGATAAGATAAGTTAACATTTTTGAGACATTTCTTTAAGTTAATAACGATGCTAAATTCGAGTTATTGCCTAAATAACAGTTTAACATAAATAATTCTATGAAATAACCGTTATAGCAGAAATAATAAAGATGTAAATGGTATCGAAATCACTCGAAATCAGAATAAATTGTGGGGAAAAAAAGCAGTGGACAAATGTAGGGAATTAAGTAATTTACTCAAAATTCGGATATCAGTACAAAATGGCTGACACCCAATATGGTGCACTATACAGTGAATAGGAAGCAGTTTTTGACACAGCATTAATTTCTTTGCGACTGAAAAAAGGACGACATACAGGATTGTAACTTTTCAGGAATTTTTTTTTTTTTTTTTTTGTGTTTGTCATAAAATTATGAACAAATACATTAAAACAACACCATGGTTTAGAATTATGAGTGTTTTCGGTCCGTCTTTTTATTGCGTGGCCTTTACATTTAAATTAATAATTTGGTACTATGCACATTTTGTGTACATTTATTTTATTTTTCTTTACATTGTACTTATATTTAAACTGTTGGACCATCCCTTAAAGCTGCAGTAGGGAACTTTTGACGCTCTAGCGGTTAATAAACAGAAGTGCTTGCGTCTTGTGGAAGAACATCGTAGCCGGAACTACTTCTCTCTGTTTATGTCTATGAAGAATCACAAAGGTACTGGGTTACTTCGCCGCGGTACCCCGAAGCAATCTAAAATAGTCAGAATATAAACACTTATTACAGGTGTACCCTAGTGATTCAGGACAAGCTAAAAACACGATTTGGAAAATGGATTCATGGTGTACTCGCTTATTATGTTCATTTTTCTACATTTTGAACACAAACAAAGTTACGGACCGCAGCTCTGATTGGTTGTTTTTTACCGGGAGCGCATGACTTTCTGCAAATGGCAATAGGACCACTGGGAGGGGCCAGAGGAGCTTGATTTTTTTCACAGATTATCTGTCTCACATTCTACTGTCAGGACATAATGACAGGCTTAACAAATATGTATAAAATATATTTTTACAAAAGTTCCCTACAGCACCTTTAAGACCTTCACCCACCCTTAAACCTACCCACAACACCAAACCTGTCCCTAACCTCACCCGTTTCCTACCTCAATACCAGAAAAAGTGATTTGCAATACAATATAAATACAATAAGTACATGTACTTATTTCTTGATGGAAGTACATAGTAGTTAAAGGGATAGTTCACCCAAAAAGGAAAATTATGTCATTAATGACCCTCATGTCGTTCCAAAACCCATAAGACCTCTGTTCATCTTCGGATCACAGTTTAAGATATTTTAAATTTAGTCTGAGAGCTTTCTGTCCCTCCATTGAAAGCTTATGTACAGTGTACTTTCCATGTCCAGAAAGGTAATACAACATCTTCAAAGTAGTCCTTGTGACATCATGACCCTCTGACCTTCAGTTAGAATTTTTTGAAGCATCGAAAATACATTTTGGTCCAAAAATAGCAAAAACTACAACTTTATTCAGCATTGTCTTCTCTTCCGGGTCTGTTGTGAGACCGTTCAAAACACTGCAGTTTAGTGATATCCGGTTCGTGAACGATTCATTCGATGTAACTGGATCTTCTTGAACCAGTTCACAAAATCTAACTCAATCATTTGAAATGGTTCGCGTCTCCAATAAACATTATTCCACAAATGACTTAAGCTGTTAACTTTTTTAACATGGCTGACACTCCCTCTGAGTTCAAAAAAACCAATATCCCGGAGTTATTAATTTACTCAAACAGTACACTGACTGAACTGCTGTGAAGAGAGAAATGAAAATGAACACCGAGCAGAGCCAGATAATGAACGAAAGACTGACTGGTCACCCGGATCCAGTCTGTATCCAGATCAGAGGGTCACTGCAGTCACCCGGATCCAGTACGTATCCAGACCAGATGGTGGTTTAGCACCTAGAAAGGACCTCTGCTGCCCTGAAAGACAGCGGAGACCAGGACAACTAGAGCCCCAGATACAGATCACCTGTAAAGACCTTGTCTCAGAGGACCACCAGGACAAGACCACAGGAAACAGACGATTCTTCTGCACAATCTGACTTTGCTGCAGCCTGGAATTGAACTACTGGTTTCGTCTGGTCAGAGGAGAACTGGCCCCCCAACTGAGTCTGGTTTCTCCCAAGGTTTTTTTCTCCATTCTGTCACCGATGGAGTTTTGGTTCCTTCCCGCTGTCGCCTCTGGCTTGCTTAGTTGGGGTCACTTCATCTACAGCGATATCGTTGACTTGATTGCAAATAAATGCACAGACACTATTTAACTGAACAGAGATGACATCACTGAATTCAATGAGGAACTGCCTTTAACTATCATTTTGCATTATTGACACACTGATTTCCTAATGAATGTTGTTCAGTTGCTTTGACGCAATGTATTTTGTTTAAAGTGCTATATAAATAAAGGTGACTTGACATATTCTTTATTTTGATTTAATATTAAGTTATTTGTTATTTTCCAGTTATCTTTGTAAGGTTTGTAGTCCTTTGTTGTTGTTGTTTTTTTTTACAGTGTTGGTGACTCTTGCAGATTTGCCTTGAAACATTGCTGTGAAACAGAGTCCTCACAGAAGTCCTTTTTTATATTTGGTTAAATATAAGCTTTTTGCAACAATTCTTTACATTATGCAAACATGACGTATTAACAATTAACTTATTTAAATGTATTTTTATTTTTTGCAATGTATCTTTCTCCAGTTGTGGTCAAACGGCATCAGAGGGGGAGGAGTTTTCTGCCCCATCATATACTGCAGGGACAACTTTGCCAGCATATGCAAAATATCTCCAGAAATTTGTTGACTTCTGGCCACATCTGAAAGGAAAAAATATAATATGCCTATTAAAAATGAATATAGAACATGATTTGTGTGTGTGTGTTTACCGTTCTTTGTATTTTGTATAAGTGGTTGCAAATTAGTTTTTTTTCTGCATTCTGTTCTTGAAAAATACCTGTTAAAAATTTTGTTAAATAATACAAATATTTCTTTAACTTAAGGTCTTTGGACCTTGCATTTAACTATGTAATACAGTTCATTGTTAATAATTTTGAAACACACCTATTGTAGCATAACTAAAATTGTTTAATGTTACACTTACACTGTAACTACACTTAGCAAGAGGGTAACAAATGATCACTTTAGATTACAGCCCACGGATGTTAGACTTATAACAAGGGTGTATGTTTGCACAGTGGTTAAGAAAAAGTTACTTGCCTAAAACCACATACAGAAGCCCAGTGCACCAACAGCAAATCCTGGGAGGAGCTGTAGACAGGTAATCTACTTTTTCACTGTATTGCACCTCGACAGTACAACGCTGCTAACCTGACTCGCTGCTGAGATGACCTTAAACAATATTCTTTCATCAGGTTAATTTTCATATGGGAATTTCTAAACCAAATCATCTCAGAAGCTCATCACATAGTTACCCCATACTTCCAGATGAGTTGTTCAGTAATCTCCATGACCCCACACAAATAATACTAGTAAATACTATAGCATATGTTATTTAGTAAACTGTTGTAAAATTTAATAAACAAATTATACTATACTATACTACAATCTACTATTTGTATCAATGTCATGTTAGATATTTACATTTACATTTATTCATTTAGCAAACGCTTTTATCCAAAGCGACTTACAGATGAAGACAGTGGAAGCAATCAAAAACAACAAAAAGAGCAATGATATATAAGTGCTATAACAAGTCTCAGTTTAGCACAGTACACGTAGCAAGGGATTTTAACTAATATAATAAATAAAAAGAAAACAGATAGAATAAAAAATAAAAGAATAGAGCAAGCTAGTTAGAGGTCTTTACACATACACACACAAATACATATACAATTGCATAATAAATGAAAAGAAAATAGAATATAAAAAGATTAGAAAGGTAGTTAGATTTTTTTAAAGAATAGAATTAGAATAGTGAGTGTTAAAGTTAGAGGATCAAATAAAGATGGAAGAGATGTGTTTTAAGCCGATTCTTGAAGATGGCTAAGGACTGCTCGGATTGAGTTGGGGAGTTCATTCCACCAGAAGGGAACATTTAATTTAAAAGTCTAAAAAGTTTAAAAGTGACTTTGTGCTTCTTTGGGATGGCACAATCAAGCGACGTTCACTTGCAGAACGCAAGCTTCTAGAAGGCACATGAGTCTGAAGTAACAATATATAATAATACAAATAGGCTACCCAGTACATAGTGTAAATTATGTTGCATCATATATTTTGTGTTGTTACAATAAGGCAACTTGTTATAAATCATAATATTGTTGCTTAACACAGTAGGTTATAAAAACCACGTAATCTTAGAATAGTTACACCTTGCTATGAAATACTAACAGTGATTTATTTTTTTACGTCAATACCCACTTGTTCCCCAGTTGTTTCCGTTTATGTACGATCAGCTTTAAGTTATGTTGACATGGGAAATCGCGGACTCTACATACATGTAATTTCAGAATAGGTACCCTTTACTTATAAAATACTTACAGTATAAATGATTTATGATTTGGCACAATATTACCCCCTTATTCCTCAAACGCTGTATATTGTTCCTTTATACCTATGAGCAGTTTCTGTAGAGGTATGCCTACTCTATAGTTACAAATAGGTACACTGTAAATTCTGTTTAATTACACGGTACATTATGGGTTGTTATCTAAAGCATTGCCAAAAAAAGTGAAGGATCCAATAACGACCACATGCAGTTTTTAAAATGCCACTCTGCTGTCTCCATGAATAATCAAATTATACATTCATGACCAACCATTCAGACAGCAATCAGCCTCCAAAAACATTTTTTGTCAGTTTTATGACTTTATGACCAATGGCCGGGGATATCCATCTAGACCATGGAGACTGGGTGGCACAGGAATGTCTGAGCATACAGGGATGGACTTCGTTGCCAGTACAGGGAGAGCCAATGGGTCTCTTGGGTCCACTGGACTCAGGACATCTAAGAGAGTCATGGGTCACAAGGGAGCAGGAGCCCTTCTTCTATTCCTCCTAAAAACTAAAATGCACAATTAAATTAAATAATTACTTTTGTGATAAAGTTTTTGCTATTAAATATTTGAAATGCTACATATTTGTGGCTTCTTATGATAAAGCATATGATAAAACAACTTGAGAGTAAGCAAAATGAAATTAAAGTGCATAGTGTGTTTTTCAAATTCACACTGTTTCAACAAGTTTCATTATTTGCTTTGATTCAATGTGTAATCTATTGAAGAGCTGTTGCAAAACCCTCAGTGTGTCCTGTGCTGTATGCAGTTGGAGATAAATGTACATTTACTATGTTGACAAAGTCTTTAGAGCATGTGTTGTGAATTTGCAGTTATTGAAAGTAATTATTTTTTTTAATGTTGTCTCAACTATGTACAACCTTAGTTACCCCTTAATGCTGTCTTAGCATGTAAAATAAATAAATAAATAAAAAGCAAAGCTGCTGATTTCTCCGTGAACTCCGTGTAAACACATTTCTGATCTCATTCCCAGCTAATTGAGAATGAACTAGTTGTGTAAGTAATGTGTGGATATTTGTTGTTTTATAATTGCAGTTTTTACAGTGCCATAATTTGATTTCTAAGGTAGAGGAATCTAAATCAATAAAATGAATGAATTAATAAACTAACCAGCCATGTGGCCTTTGGTCAGCCTTGGGTTTTAAGTTCCTGGGAGGATTTCTGGTTTTAATTCTTGTCACAAATTATTTTAGTAATAAATAAATACATTTTATTACTTGTGCAGATTATGAGGTGTCATACAAGATGAATATAATTTTCTGAATCTGTTTCACAGAGCTCAGAACTATTCAATGGATAAACGTATTAAGACATTTCAAACAGAAAAATGTGATAAATGTATCTCATATATTTTCATTTATATTCCTCTACTTTCAGTTAGGCACTTATACACTCATATTATTATCTAATATTATTTATTTACATCTAATATTATTATCTAGTTACTAATAAAATTTAATATAGAAATTTTCTCTGCTATTATTTTGTCTAGATAGCAACAACAGAATGTCAATATTTACTTCACCCTCTCGTTGCACCCGAGAAGATTTTCTTTTTCCCGAAAATACTAGTTAATGTTATTGCGTATGACTCAAACTTACTGACTTTGTTTACAGAGGGTATAAATGCTTCTCAGTTATTTTTGGGGAATTTTCGTATTTCTTTGTGGGTTGTATTTTCACCTTGTTACACTCGTGTGACTTCAGTGCCCATAGGCAGAAAAATAAAATAAAATATATATGAATATTATTTCACAATATATTTTTTTAATTATGAAAATGTGCACTTCACTTGATCACACTAGAGCGCTTTAATGTTTAATCTGGAAGTTTGCTTGGAAATACTTTTATTTAAAAAGTCAGACTTGTGGTATTCCACAGCCAATGAAAGTGAATGGGGAAGAATGAAAATAAAAGAAACAACTAGTGTTCTGGAGCATGTTGATTATGCTCATATATGTATATGTGTGCTTACAAACATAAAGGCCTTGGGACCTGTGCATGTGTGTATGCATGCATACTCACGCTACCACACACATTATACAAACTATCACGGATATTACATGCTCTCTATTTCATCCTACCCTAAACGGCATCCGATATCCTTTCATAAGTCTGACATTTAAAATCTCTGAATAAAAAATGAAACAAGGTAATTTCAACTTCTCATTATTCTAACTTATATATATACCCTTATATATATAATTATATATATATATACCCTTATATATATATATATATATATATATATATATAATTGCGAGATAAACTGCGAGATAAACTCATAATTGCAAGTAAAAAGTCAGAATTGCAAGATATAAACTTGCAATTGGGAGAAAAAATAATAATTTGTTAAATATAAACTTGCAATTGCAAGAAAAAAAAGAACTGCAAGATAAAGTAGCAACTGCAAGGCAAAAAAAAAAAAAAAAACTCTCAATTGTGAGACAAAAAGTCTCTAATACCTTGTTGTAGATGAAAAATATTATTTTGAAGCCAATGCAGGCTAAAGACAAGACAGTTTGAGTGTGTGTGTGTGTGTGTGTGTGTGTGTGTGGTAGTGTGAGTATGAATACATGCACACATGCACAGGTCCAAGGTCTTTATTTTTGCAAACACACATGTACAAATGTGAGCATAATCAACATGCTCCTGGATACTAGTTGTTTCTCTTACTTCATTCTACCCAATCACTTTGACTGATTTTTTTTTTTCAAACTTCCTGATTAAACATTCAACTACACTAGTGTGATAAACTGAAACATTTAAAAAATTTAAAAATAAAATTATCTCATATTGTAAAAATTATGTATAAAAACTATAAAAACACTCAAAAAAATTAGGCACCTACTCTCATATAAATTAGGCCTATGATTAATCAAATGCAAATAGAAACACAAAACCAGTCCTAAATGAAAGAAATAAATTGACAAAAAGATTGGATCCATGGGACTTGAGACCAGTGAGTGGAGCAGGTGTCACTCATTGCTAATTACTCCACCGGCCTCGCTCCGTTCCCATGGCTCTCGGCCCCGCCCCACTCGTCACACCAATATTTGGTGATAATATAGCATAAAGAGAGATTTATTATAAGCAATGGTTTGGAGGCCGGTCATTTTTGACCGGGAACACCTTGAGTGTTACAGGAATTTGGACACAACCAGGGTTAAATTAAACTGGCAATATTTATTTTAGCATTGAGTTTTGCCAGCTCTATTGATCATGTTACAAAATCCCTTAAACACTTGTACAGTCACCATCAAGCAGTCCTATATTTAAATGCATGTAATTCTTTCTGTTCAACTATACATTTTTCATTTTAATGGATGGGTTGGAGCAGATGGAGAAGTGGTGAGGGTGAAAAACAGTAACGAAGTTTAGTAAACTAAACACACACAAACACACAAACACACACACACACACACACACACACACACGCATACACTCGTACAAATAAAATTGTGCGCACACAACAAGCCTGTCTGTGTTCAGAGGTGATGTTGGCACAGTGCTGCATCTCTCTGTAGAGCATAAGTCTATTTGAGAACATGTCAGTAGAGATAGGTAACCAGGTAAAGAAAGATGTAGAAGGTGCTACACCTCCCTCTTTAACCAATCAATGCATTCTGAGCTCTATATATGAGCTTGTCTTAGAGAGACATTTTTATTCTCTAAAGGTTCTGATGACACGCTAAGGATCTAAAAATAGAAGTAGAAAAATAGGATATCTTTTAAAAATATTAAAAGGATATCTTTTAAAAAATACAATTGCTGTAAGAGATATATACATATACTATAAATAAATTTTATTCTGCATATTTTTCCTCATATCTATGTGTGAAGATATTGAATTTATTCAACTTTCTTGCAGATTGACGAGAACTACAACCATGGCTCCTATTTTACTGAACAGAATGGGAAATGAACACAGTGATTACATTCAGTAAGAAAACTGTATTTTACTCAAATCATTCTTATTTAACAGGTCAGAGCAGAAGCAAGAAGTTAAAGTTTAGAAGGTTAGATAAGGGTTTAAGTAGCTAGGCATTTCAGGCTGATGGTTGTGTAAAGATTTACTAAAGTTTACTGGCTTAAGTCTTGGGAGATACTGTGCTCAGTTCAGTTCTCATGTATCATTTACATAGTCAGGATACTAAGAAAAAGAGTGTAGAGTTATTTTAATGAGAACATTTTCGAAAGCTGTGAAAACATTCACTAAATCTTTTATTTTTCTTTAGATTCATTGTTGCTTTTTGAGTAACCCACTATTGCCGTAGTCTACGTCAATAACAGATGTGATGTGTAACAGACAGGTGGAGTATGTGAAGAACCCTCATCTGGACAGCATGGAAGAGGACATCCTGTACCACTTCAACCTGGGCACCAAGACCCATGACCTGCCCCAGATGTTTGGAGATGTGAAGGTGTGTAAGTCCTGACCAGACAAGAGTTAGACAGCAGATTTAAGCTTAACTTACATTTGATTACATGTTAAGTAAGAAAGTCTATAGGATTTAGAGTAGACGTTCTCAATTCTCAATCGCTCTTCACATTTTGTATGTATGTGTTAACTTTTTGCTTATTAGCATACATATTACTGGCATATTGGCTGCTTGTTAGTATTTAATGCCTTATTCTTAACCCTTAACCCTACCCAAATACCTAAACTAAACAACTACCTTACTAACTAATAATAAGAAGCAATTTAGGAGTGAGTTCAGGGAAATGTCTTAGTTAATACTGGATATGTGTCCCCTATTCTAAAGTGTCACCAACCAGATTTGGTTATATTAGATGTCTACTTTACACCGGACCAGAATTAAGAGCCACTGGTTTAAAGTATGATTGATAAAGATGGGTATGTTCTATATTCATAAAGATTAATGAACTGTCAGTCTGTCTGTCCATACCACACAATCAACATCCTGACTGGAAAACCCACTTAAACTCTTGTATCCCCTTAAAGGGGATTATTTTCCAATAATGAGTGTGCCTTATGTTCCTTATTACTTGCTGCTTAGAAAAATGAACAAGAAAGTAATGAGTAAGAAACATTCATTTGAGTCAGAATTATTTTATGTGGACCGCTATGTCAGAAAAAAAGTTGCCTAACACTACAGTCCGTTACACCGTTTAGTGCCTGATAAAAAATACATTTGTGGGAAAGTGATTCCTTTTGCTTCAATTGTCTTTCTGTAGTTTGTTTGTGTTGGCGGAAGTCCCAATCGGATGAGATCTTTTGCCCAGTTTATCCATGAGGAGCTGGAGCTGCCCAGCAACATCGCAGACATCAGAGATATCTGTGAAGGAACAGACCGGTATTCCATGTATAAAGTGGGACCTGTGCTGTCCATTAGTGTGAGTATCTCAAATATGGATGAGGCTGGTGTTTCATTCATTACGCGCATATTAATTGATTTTAACATCATGTGATGTGGGAGAATGTAGGAGTAGGAATCTTACCGATTCAGTAATATTGCTAATAGTGCTAAAAGTGCTAATGCACAATGAGGTGGGAAACATGTTTAGAGGTGTTTAAGACAAGCTGTAAGTTATTCTTGTACTTCAAATCATGCAACTTACTTTTCTAAAGGGCTGGACTTGTTTTGTGGCAGACTATTTTAACTAATTAATAATCATTTTAGTTATATCAATTATTCTGTATGGGGCTAGCATCACTTTGTCACAAGGATCATAACTTATGGATATTTTGATGTCTTTGACAGCATGGCATGGGCGTTCCCTCAATCTCCATCATGTTGCATGAGCTCATTAAATTGCTCTATCATGCTCGCTGTCGAGATGTCGTCATCTTTCGTATTGGCACGTCCGGCGGAGTTGGTGAGAACTTCCTGCTTTATTTTATGACTGAATTATGAAGTGCAAATACATCACACACGTGATTACAAATTTAATGGGAATTGTGGAGAGACAAACAGTAATCATTCAATAATTCAAACTCAGAAGCATTATATATTAGAGCTTAATAATGTTGCATGAAGGGGGCATGAAGTTTATGGGTTTGTTGCCCTGTTCTCTCGGGGGAACAAATTAATTTAGCCTTTTGTTTGAACACACAGGTCTGCCTGCAGGTACCGTAGTGATCACAGATAAAGCTGTAGACTCGTTCTTCAGGCCACAGTTTGAGCAGGTGGTTTTGGGAAAGGTAATCATCAGGAGCACAGAGCTAGATGTGGATGTGGCCAAAGAGCTGCTGCAGTACTCCTCAGAGCTTCCTAATATCCCCACTGTTATCGGAAACACAATGTGCACACATGACTTCTATGAAGGTACACTAATTGTTTTCTGTTTTATTTTGCTGTTGTTTTTGGCCCATATTGGGTTATCAAACAGTAGAGCAAGTTGCTAGTGATATGAGCATCATGGGTTTGATTTCCAGTGATTGCATAAACTGGTCAAATATATACTTTCAATGCAGTGCAAGTCAATTTAAAAATGTCAAATGTATAAAAATTTTAATTAGTTTATAAAACTGATAGTTGTGGTCCTGGATGTTGATTGGTCAATACAGTGCTCCGGTTGTGTAAAATATATAATATGGTGTAGATGTGCTACAAATACTATATAATTGTAGAATGGCCGTATAATCTGTTCATCAGCTATTGTGTGCGTACTAGTGTGAAGTACATCTAAAAGGCCAAATATTAGCCTTAGTTTACTTGTCAGACTTGCATAACAATAGCTGACTCTGTTTACATCATGGCCTCTTACACCTTACTGATCACAAGCATTCAAACCCAGACATCCTTTTGAAGACTGCATACTAAAAAATTTTTTTTTCCATCATTACTTCTTTCCCTGTTGTAGGTCAAGGGCGACTGGATGGAGCCCTGTGCTCATTTTCCACTGAAGAAAAATGGGAATATCTGAGAAAAGCCAGTGAAGCAGGCGTCAGGAACATTGAGATGGAGTCCACGGTCTTCGCTGCCATGTGTCGTGTCTGCAATCTTAAAGGTAGTTAGAAAGTTTACATTGTTTGGTGTCCTCATCACCACTATGACAGTTAACATTTTATTATTATTAACATTATTATTTAATGGGGCAACATAATAGATAATAACTACATTTTATTGGTTTTCAACCAAGTTGTGCCAAGCTTTATAGATTTTTGAGCAATGCAAGTAAGATATTAAACGTTTTTTTTTTTTAAAGGCAAAGGTTTTCTATGAAGAACTTCAATTGGAGTATGTTCCTGACACATACAATTATAACATAATTTTTATCTAGTATGCACCAATCCTTCAATCATGAGTATGCAGTACTGCTTTATAAGCTTTATACCTCCTTTAAGCCATATGTTATAACCTTAAAACTACTTAAAGTAATACTTAATTATCATGCCATTGAACACTTAGTGGTGTCATCATTTTATATATTTATTTAGTTTATTTTTTATTTTTTGCAGCTGCAGTAGTGTGTGTGACTCTGCTGAACCGGTTTGAGGGGGATCAAATATCTACACCTCACGATGTTCTCCTGGAATATCAGCAGAGACCGCAGTGCCTGGTGGCTCATTTCATCAAGAAACGCCTTGGACTTATCCCATAAAACCCTGTAATGATTTACAGTGTATATAATACTGTTCATAGTGTCTATGTGTTATTTAAAGGTGACTTTCACATTCTCACACCATCTTCAGTGGACTTCCTTACATATTATCTCACTTTACACGTTACTAGTACTAGTACTAAAACAGCTTGTGTGTATTTTAAATTGTAAATTAAATATATATATATATATATATATATATATATATATATATATATATATATACTGGAAAGCTTTTTGTTGTTTTTGTTGTTTTTTAATTACATAAAGTGAGTTTTCACACTGACCTTTTACACTGTACCAATAAAAATAAAATATTCTTTAGATTGTTTATGCTAAGCGTTCATGTAGTAACATGATTGTTGATGGTAGCTTTGGTGTCTAAGCAGAAATAAACTAATCTAAATAAAGTATATGTTAAGGTAATGAAATGAGTCATGTGGTTTTGTACTTTAACACTTGATACTAATAATACAGTATAACAAACTCAAAGCAACTGAATCTTCTGGAAATGCTGGATTCTGTGTGTCAAAAGGTTTGAATCATTAAGAACTTTGTACTGCAATAACAGTGTTTTAGGTCATAGTGTCACTTCTTACCACAACATAGTTTTTTTAAAGTGACAGCCAAGTATTCTCAGAATTCGTGCTCTGCATTTAACCCATCCAAAGTGTGCGTGCGCACACACAACACGTACACACATGACACACCACACGACACACACACACACGTTTGTTTTTGTGAAAAGTGGGGACATCCCATAGGCGTAATGGTTTTTATACTGTAGAAACTGTATATTCTATCGCCATTCACCAACCCTAACCCTCACAGGAAACTTTGTGCATTTTTACTTTCTCAAAAAAACTCATTCTGTATGATTTATAAGCGTTTTGAAAAATGGGGACATGGCTTATGTCCTCATAAGTCACCCTCTCCTTGTAATACCTGTGTCATACCCATGTCATTATACAGAGTTGTGTCCTGATATGTCACAAAAACATGCCCACAACACACACACACACACACACACACACACACACACACACACACACACACCATACACACACACACACACACAATACACACGACACACACACACACCCCGAGCAGTGGGCAGCCATTTATGCTGCGGCACCTGGGGAGCAGCTGGGGGTTCAGTGCCTTTCTCAAGTGGTATTACTCTCTCAGCACTAGGCCATGACTTCCCCCGAATCTTAAATCTGAATCTGAGGCCGGTCAATAACATTGTCAAAAAAGCACTATAGCACTATATACTTTATTGTATATAAAAAGCCCAAAATGGTTAGATCTATTTGCCTCAGGCAAGCTGGATATATCATGAGAAATGAAATATTCCTTAATCTTTTGAGATCAAGACTTTGACACATCAATCAATCAACGCTCCAAATATTGAATAGTGTCCAAAGGAATATGGTTAAAAAATATGTAGACTAATTTGTAAGACAGTGGGCCACATGTAGACAAATCATGACTCATATATGTGAAAAGATGATTATATTCATATAATTATGGGTCAGGATCTGAAGGCAGCGGACTCCATGTCTCGTCTGGGTGGCTTTAGAGGTTGGATCTCAGAAAGAATCTGTCTTGCATAAGGGGTGTTATGGATACCCGCGGTTCTGAGCGCTTGTTCAATACGCACTCTGGGATCAGACACAATCTGAAAGAAGGAAAAAATAATAAGAGACTCAATTATTCATAACATTATCAACTGGTTACAAGTCCATATATCACCAAAATCTAAGTTTGAAGTGAGAACAACAATCAGGGAAGTAAAGTTAAATGGATTCCTATAAAAGTTCAATGATTTCTAGACTGTAATTCTGTAAACAGAGCAGCTGTTGCCAGGTTGATCTGCTTTAACATGAACAAGGTTAAAGTCAGTAACTTATCTCTGTTTTATGTGTATTTACAGGATGTGCTGTTAAATCTCCATGTTATGTAACAAAAGTCTGAAAAATATTGCTGTTTCACTGTTTGGCCTTGGACAGTGACTTTGTAGACGTCAGAGTCCCAAAATGTCATCACAGGTTAACCATTATTATTGGCAGAAACAGGATGTCCCATGTACTTGAGTGGACAATCAGAAGACAGGGCTGGGAAATGTGAGAATCTAACTATCGACCCTTTCAAATCATGAATTTGAAAAATGAATTGGCCACTACCCACAGGAAGAGAAAACTTAAATTACAAAACAGTAAAATGTGAAATTTAATTAAACGCATTAAATCTTATGTCTTCAACCCTGCTCCAGGGGACCCGCTGTCTTGCCAGTTTTATTTAAAGCCGACTTTGGCAAACCTGGCCTTTGATTTTTTTTAAGTGATCCTGAAGACTTTGTTTAACTGGTTCATATGTGTTTGGATATGATTTTAACTTAACACTGCAGGACAGTGGGTTTTCAGAAAAGAGGTTGAATATTGATTGAAATAGCTCATATATTGTGTTCAAGATATGTGATTCATACTACAAGCCAGCAGGTATGCAATTGTTGGTTACAGGTGCATCTCAATAAATTAGAATGTTATGGAAAAGATCATTTATTTCAGTAATTTACCACAAATTGTGAAACTTGTGTATTAAAGAAATTAAATGCACACTGACTAAAGTAGTTTAAGTCTTTGGTTCTTTTGACTGTAATGATTTGGGCTCAAATTTGAAAAAAAAAATCAGCTAATTAACTCAAAACACCTGCAAAGTTTTCCTGAGCCTTCAAAATGGTCTCTCAGTTTAGTTCACTAAGCTACAGCATCATTGGGGAAGACAGTTGTCCAGAAGACAATCATTGACACCCTTCACAAGGAGGGTAAGCCACAAACATTCGTTGCCAAAGAAGTGTGGAAGAAAAAGATGAACACCCGGCCGAAAGAACCGCAGCCTTATGAGGATTGTCAAGCAAAGTCGATTGAAGAATTTGAGTGAACTTCACAAGGAATGGACTGAGGCTGGGGTCAAGGCATACAGTCAAGGAATTTGGCTACAGTTGTCATATTCCTAGAGCTGTAGTCAAGTCCAGCTTTGTCGAGTCCAAGTCAAGTCCAAGTCCAGGACTAGTCGAGACTGAGTCAAGACCGAGTCCAAAGAGGTTCGAGTCCAAGTCAAGTCCAAGTCCAAAAGTTTCGAGTCCAAGTCGAGACCGAGTCCAAATGAGAAAAAAAATTGTCCTCTTCAAGACCACATACTTAACTACTGATAATGTTTGTGATGTGAGAGAAAGCATATCTCCTATTCTAAGAAAATACATTTACATTATTATTTGTTACATTATTATTAGGGAAGTCGTGGCCTAATGGTTAGAGGGTTGGACTCCCAATCGAAGGGTTGTGAGTTCTAGTCTCGGGCCGGACGGAATTGTGGGTGGGGGTAGTGCATTAACAGGGGTCTCCGAACTAGATCCTGGAGGACCAATGTCCTGAAAAGTTTAGCTCCAACTGGCTTTAACACACCTGAAAGATTATTGTGTCTAGTAAGAGCTTGATTAGCTGGTTCAAGTGTGTATAATTAGGGTTAAAGCTAACAGGGACGTTACACAAGATCCCGGGCCCTAAGCATAGGCGATCCTGATGGGCCCCCATGCCCCCCACCCATCAAAATATCCAGGTAAAATAAAATATATTTCAGATTCATACTTTTTCAAGGGCCCTCTCTTCATTTGGGCCCTGGTAATGAGTACTGGTTTTACCCCCAGTCCGACCCTGGGAGCTAAACTATAAAGGACACTGGCCCTCTAGAACAGAGTTTGGAGCTGTAAGGTCAAATTATTTTTATGTACTTTATTTTCATTTTATTTACGTAATAATGCTGCTTTTGCTGACATTATGTCTGTGGTCAAAAATTAAAATGACTGATGCCTTGGCACAGTGCACAGACACACGCAAAGCTCGGGATATGACAAATGCGCGCAGCAAGAAGGGATACGTTTGGCTCTACTGGGCATGCGCACATAAATACAGCGACATCTTTGTCATACTGTACTTAGTGCTTGCATAGACTACTCGGCGCTGTTGGAAACAATCAACTACTCCAGCATGCATTAACCATAATTCATACAACGTGTTTGCAAGTACGACGCAAATTTTAGAACTACAATATTGCGTGGAGCTGTTACTATATGATCTTATCTATGTTGCATGTAAAAATAAAACATGTAATGTAATAATTAGGGTTGTGCCTGAAGCCGAATACCTTATTCGGAATGGCAAGGATAATGGCTTAAAAAACGAATAACGGACAAGGAATATTTCTGCCTGAATACTTGACTGAAGCTGACACAGTCTGGTGTTTGCAGTCTTTATGAGTGAAAAGAGCGCAAATCAAACACCGCATTGTTGTCGCCTCTCTGCGCATCTCTCAGAAATCAGAGCGTTGCAAGAGTAATTTAACCTATACATCATACACGTTATAGTATTTGTTTATATTTAAAAGGTAAATACTTAAAGCTTAGGCCACGATATGATACGAATGAATGGAATAAGCACAGCGCGCTCACGAATCAAACAGACACGCTGCGCGTCTCAGTCTCTCAAAAACCAATTCAGTGTTCTCTCAAGATTGGCTAATAATCAGCTTAGATACGGATACATTGTCTACTTATCCTACATGTTTGCATCTTTACCTTTTGCTGGTTTGCGCGACACACACACATCTGTTTAGTGAAGTTCATTAACATTAAGATTCTGCGTAATGAAAATGTGCGCATTGAATGGATTCAGTCGTGTTCAAATGATCGCTAAACGTTTGTCATGACATCTCTCTGCTTGCATGATAAATATTATTTTAGAAATTAATAATTATTTTAGTTTAACTCAACATACTTGTTCAGTGATAACTACAAAATATATATATATATATAAAAAGTCATAACGGTCTTATCAAGTAACTGTACTATGTTGTATCCGAATGCAGACAGGAATATTTTTGTGATTGCTACAGATACAAATACTGGCTGTTACATGACAATTTAAATATGTAATGTCATAATTACATATTTGGCCGGAGGTCGATGATCGACTTTGTGGTCGTGTCATCAGACCTTCGGCCATATGTCTTGGACACTCGGGTGAAGAGAGGGGCGGAGCTGTCAACTGATCACCACCTGGTGGTGAGTTGGATCCGATGGCGGGGGAGGAAGCTGGACAGACTCGGCAGACCCAAACGTACTGTGAGGGTCTGTTGGGAACGTTTGGCCGAGCCCCCTGTCAGAGAGATCTTCAACTCCCACCTCCGGCAGAGCTTCGACCGGATCCCGAGGGAGTCTGGAGATATTGAGTCCGAGTGGACCATGTTCTCCACCTCCATTGTCGCTGCGGCTTCTCGGAGCTGTGGCCGTAAGGTCTCCGGTGCCTGTCGAGGCGGCAATCCCCGAACCCGGTGGTGGACACCGGAAGTAAGGGATGCTGTCAAGCTGAAGAAGGAGTCCTATCGGGCCTGGATGGCTTGTGGGACTCCGGAGGCAGCTGACAGGTACCGGCAGGCCAAGCGGACTGCAGCCCAGGTAGTCGTGGAGGCAAAAACTCGGGCCTGGGAGGAGTTCGGTGAGGCCATGGAGAAGGACTATCGGTTGGCCTCGAAGAGATTCTGGCAAACTGTTCGACGCCTCAGGAGGGGGAAGCAGTGCCCTACCAACACTGTTTACAGTAGAGATGGGCACCTGTTGACCTCAACTGGGGATATCGTCGGGCGGTGGAAGGAATACTTCGAGGATCTTCTCAATCCCACCGACTTGTGTTCCGTTGAGGAAGCAGTGGCTGGGGACTCGGAGGGGCACTCGTCCATCACCCGGGCTGAAGTCATCGAGGTAGTTAAAAAGCTCCTCGGTGGCAAGGCACCGGGGGTGGACGAGATCCGCCCCGAGTACCTCAAGTCTCTGGATGTTGTGGGGCTGTCTTGGCTGGCACGCCTCTGCAACATCGCATGGCGGTTGGGGACAGTACCTCTGGACTGGCAGACCGGGGTGGTGGCCCCTCTTTTCAAGAAGGGGGACCGGAGAGTGTGTTCCAACTATAGGGGGATCACACTTCTCAGCCTCCCTGGGAAAGTCTATGCCAGGGTACTGGAGAGGAGAATTCGGCCGATAGTGGAACCTCGGATCCAGGAGGAACAGTGTGGTTTTCGTCCCGGTCGTGGAACACTGGACCAGCTCTATACCCTTTCCAGGGTGCTGGAGGGTTCATGGGAGTTTGCCCAACCAGTCCACATGTGTTTTGTGGACTTGGAGAAGGCATTCGACCGTGTTCCTCGCGACATCCTGTGGAGGGTGCTCCGGGAGTATGGGGTCGGCGGCTCCCTACTTAGGGCTGTTCGGTCCCTGTACGACCGGAGCAAGAGCTTGGTTCGCATTGCCGGCAGTAAGTCAGACCTGTTCCCGGTGCATGTTGGACTCCGGCAGGGCTGCCCTTTGTCACCGGTTCTGTTCATAATTTTTATGGACAGAATTTCTAGGCGCAGCCAAGGGCCGGAGAGTGTCCGGTTTGGGGACCATACGATTTCGTCGCTGCTTTTTGCGGATGATGTTGTCGTGTTGGCATCCTCAGACCAGGACCTTCAGTGTGCATTGGGACGGTTTGCAGCCGAGTGTGAATCGGCCGGGATGAGAATCAGCACCTCCAAGTCCGAGGCCATGGTTCTCAGCCGGAAAAGGGTGGATTGCCCACTTCAGGTTGGTGGAGAGTTCCTGCTTCAAGTGGAGGAGTTCAGGTATCTTGGAGTCTTGTTCACGAGTGAGGGAAGGATGGAACGTGAGATTGACAGACGGATCGGTGCAGCGTCTGCAGTAATGCGGTCGCTGTACCGGTCTGTCGTGGTGAAGAAGGAGCTGAGCTGTAAGGCAAAGCTCTCGATTTACCGGTCAATCTACGTTCCTACTCTCACCTATGGTCATGAGCTGTGGGTCATGACCGAAAGGACAAGATCCCGGATACAGGCGGCCGAAATGAGCTTTCTCCGTCGGGTGGCTGGGCGCTCCCTTAGAGATAGGGTGAGAAGCTCGGTCACTCGGGAGGAGCTCAGAGTAGAGCCGTTGCTCCTCCACATCGAGAGGAGCCAGCTGAGGTGGCTCGGGCATCTATTTCGGATGCCTCCTGGACGCCTTCCCAGGGAGGTGTTCCAGGCACGTCTCACCGGGAGGAGGCCCCGGGGAAGACCTAGGACACGCTGGAGGGACTATGTCTCCCGGCTGGCCTGGGAACGCCTCGGGGTCCCCCCGGAAGAGCTGGAGGAAGTGGCTAGGGAGAGGGAAGTCTGGGCGTCTCTGCTTAGACTGTTGCCCCCGCGACCCGGCCCCGGATAAGCGGAAGATGATGGATGGATGGATGGATGGATGTCATAATTATAAAGTTTTTTTTTTTTAATTTAACCCTTTCGAGTCGATTAACGCATATATGCGTTTTGAGTCATTTTCACCTGATAACCCCGAAAAGAACTTAAATTACACTCTCAGTTTTAATCGTACAGATAAGAGCAATACATCAATCGAATCTGTAAAGGGTGTAGTTTTTTTTGGATACAGACATAATAACAAAAAACCTTTGTGCACTTATAAAATAAAGATAACAAACAAGGTGCACTGTCTACAGTCTTTGTCTCCGCTGATCGTCATGTACAAACATTTCATTAAAATGAACTGTAACTCCGTGAATACTCAACGAAGAGACATGAGAGAGATATCTATAGAAAGCCTGGAATGTCTACTTTTAAACTAAACAAGTGCTGCCGAAAACAAATATTCTGAGATAAAGTAATCCATATGAAAACAACGCAATGTCTGTTTTTCATATCTCCGCTCATTATATCTAATGTGACCACGCCCCCACGCTGAACGCGCTATTCAGATTCAAACTGAAGCGCGCGGCTTGAATACGCCCACACAGAAGAAAAAGCAGCGAGACTATTCTTCAAGTTTTTATTTTATTTTACTGTTTGCTTCGCGATGAGAGGACTAAGACATAATTCACCCCAAAAAGATGTGATGTGGTTGAGGATTTGAGAAATGGATTTCCTCAGAAAAAAGAATGAAGCACTTTATTCAGCAGAGATCATAAACATGAGTAGGTCTCTTTTTATTTATTTGTACTAGTTTTCACATAACGTGTAAACATTTTACTAGTTAGACTTTTTCCAAATACTTTTTCCAAACTATAATTCCTGACTAAATTTATAATCAAGTGAAACATTATGAAGTTTCAATAACAATATACAATACTATACCATTCAAAAGCTTGATGTAAATAATATAAATGTGACAAATAGAGATAACTCTAACAAATGTAAAAACAATGCAGTTCTTTCGATTTATTCCCCCTAAAAAAACCTGAAAAATATTATCAGCTCTTTTCAACATTAATAATAATAATAATAATAATAATGATAATAAATGGGGTTTATTTGGTAGAAAATAAGATTGTTAAAAGGATTTCTGAAGGATTGTGTGACTAGAGAAAGGATGCCAAAAAATTTGAAAGTCAGCTTTGATTGTTCCTAATAAACTGTTTAACTGCTCCCCCAAGTGGATATCAAATTATGTTGTGGGATAATTAAATATATTCTTAATAAACTACAAACATAAAATTATATACTTTTATTTTGTTCTCTTTCTTGTTAGTCCTCCCTCACAGTGGCACAGTTGAATGAGAGGCTCATTATGCAGCTCATTATGCAGGCCTTTGTCTTCTCAGGTGTAAATCACAATGATATTCATGATAGTTGACGCCTACTCGCATATGACTTTTACCAACAAAAAGTGTTTTAGAAAATTTAAATCAATATATTGTTTTCTGTGAGTGAGTAAACAAGATGATTTTCACATCATTCAGAAAGAAAAATTCTAGGCTACAAGCTCCAGTTCTCAACTTTTCCGGCAACCAATTTTATGTATGTGTTTTATTGCCTTATTCAAGTGATTTAACATTTTTAGTTTTTCACTAACCATGCATAACATTTTTTTTCTCAAAAATACAATCATGTACATGCATGGGTTTCACATATTATTATAGCCCAGTTTGTGCTGATTACAGTGATATTAGACTTTACCCATTTAGATATTTATAATAAACTGAAAAAAGCACAAATGTCAGGGCATGACAAAACTTCTCAAGGCCCCAAAAATACCCTTAGACTCCAGAGGGTTAAACATGTAATTGTTGCATAAGGCTATACATTAATATAGCGTTTATTGATAAAAAAAATGATTTAGTGTTTTCATTTACAATAGCATGAACCACGAGTAGTCGAGTCACTCAAGCATTTTTAATTAAAAAAATCGACTAGTAGAAATCAGTAGTCTTGCAACCACTATACTGTACAACAATAATAAGTATATCATTATTGTAAAGGGGACGTTTGAGGCTATCTAGGTGTACGTTAGACGTAAATAAAACACAATCTAACAGGTAGAAAATTAAATTAGAAACATCTAAACTTTTGAGGTCGCAGTAAGTGCACCGCTGGTCATGCACATCCTTTCCCGGAACAATACTGAAAGCTAAGATGGAGAAACAGATGATCTTAGCTGTACAAGGATAGACATTTTGTAAATGAATCTATTAGCAGAGCTACTACAAGGGATGTTTAGTGCTGGAAATCCATTTATTCTTTGCTGAAACTTCTGCATCTTCATGGAGCGTGGGTCATGGTTGCCCAGCAACAGCAGACGCCACTGGAGCAAGAGCGCAGATTACAGAGTGCTTTCGAAATAAGGAGAGCTGCGCGCCTAGCGTTTTCCACAAGTTTTCAGTCGCGACATCATGCAAATGTGGTTTTGTTATGAAGGAGAAATTATTTTATTTTTTTGCTGGACTCGGTCGAGACCAACTAGAAGACTTGGCGAGTCCAATGGCCAAGTCCGAGACAAGTCTGAGTGAAAATGCAACGAGTCCGAGACAAGTCCGAGACGACAGAAAGATGTCTCGAGTCCGGACTCGAGTCCAAGACCGGACTCGAGTACTACAGCCCTACATATTCCTCTTGTGAAGCCACTCCTGAACCAGAAACAGAGGTGTCTTACCCGGGCTAATGAGAAGAAGAACTGGACTGTTGCCCAGTGGTCTAAAGTTCTCTTTTCAGATGAGAGCAGGTTTTGTATTTCATTTGGAAACCAAGGTCTTAGAATCTGGAAGATGGTGGAGAAGCTCATAGCCCAAGCTGCTTGAAGTCCAGTGTTAAATTTCCACAGTCTGTGATAATTTGGGGTGCAAAGTCATCTGCTGGTGTTAGTCCATTGTGTTCTTTGAAAACCAAAGTCACTGCACCGTTTACCAAGAAATCTCACATACTTTCAAGAAGGCCAACAATTCACTATTTTTTTTTTTAATTTATTTTTTTATTGGTCTTATCAAAATATTCTAATTTGTTGAGAATTAAATGTGAGCCAAAATCGCCACATTAAAAGAACCAAAGACTACTTAAGTCTGTGTGCATTAAATTTCTTTAATACAAAAGTTTCACAATTTGAGTTGAATTACTGAAATAAATGAACTTTTCCATGACATTCTAAGTTATTGAGATGCACCTGTAGATAGTGTAATAGTATTGACTGATAAAATGCTTCATGTGTATTTGTGTGTTGTAAGGTGAATGTGTGAGTGGTATGGTATGGTATCTACAGTATGTGCTGTGTGTGTTACCTGTGAATCCGTGTATGTATTTAGCTGGTACAGTGGCCTTTGTAATGTAAACACTTCTTCAGGCTGTTGACGTACTCTCCACACCACTGTGTTTCCCATCATCCTCTCTGGGTCGGCTTTAGCTACTTTAGAGACCTTAAAGCAAACAAATAAGCACAAGTTTTTTTTTTTTTTTTTTTTTTTTTCAAATGATGCTATACCCCAAACTTAGAATACACCCTGATTCAGATCAATAGGTGGAATGTGTGTGTACCTGGTTGCGTAAAGCCTGCAGTCTCTCCTCTCTCTCTTTATCTTCCTTCTGTTTTTGTTTTTCTTCAGCTTCACGCATCTGCAGTTTCTGCTGAAACTGCTCTTTCCTGAAATTCACTCTGTACAACATATACAACCAATGACAGAGCTGAAACAATTATGTCTGTAAAACACTGTCATTACATTTTTCAACTTTTTTGACAATATTTAGTGTGCAGTATTTCTCAATATTGTATTGTAATCATCATCGTCATCATCATCATCATCATCATCATCATCTACAATATTTTTTATGGAAACAAGGATGAAAATGATGTAATAATGTTTATTTATATGTACCCCATACAATACATAGTAAGTAATAGTATTATTTGAATACTTTCATACAAGTCATTGAAATATATGAAACAACCCAAGCAGAAACTTCCGTTAATTAGTTGTTATATTAGACTTTTGAACTGATTCAATGAAAAACCTGTTTTCTTTTAATTTATTAAATAAATAAACAAAAACCTTGACCCTCTTCCACTAGATTTGAACGATCGGGATCAAACGACAAAAAGATTTGGGGGGCTCGTCAAAATATGGATCCAAAACAAAGTCGGTAAATATATAATTTTTTATGCTTATAACTAGGTTTTTATTTTTAAAAAGAGCCTAGGTGTTAAGCTTTAAATGTATTGAGACCATTTTGTTTAAGTGCGTTTGATTTGGAAAGTGCTTTGATAGTTCATTGAATTGAAAGTTTTTGTTTTGATTCATTGGGAAGACGCATGTGTATTATTTTGAAAATTAATTTCGTTTGGAATAATTTGTTTATTTATTTTTCGTTGCAGGTGTGTGAGAGGAGGAGAACATTTAGTTAATTTGTGCCTGGGCTGTTTTTTTTTTAAGTGAGCCAGGTTGAAGTATTGGCGGTGGGCTATTGTTTGGTAAGTGTGGGACTGCGCGTTCAAGATTGAGTTTATTGATAAAGTATTCGATAAAATAATTATCGGAGCTTTAAGAGTGCCTGGCCGCGGGACATGCTTTTACTAGGGATGCACCGAAATGAAAATTCTTGGCCGATACCGAAAACCGAAAAAGAGAAAACCAAGGCCAAAAACCGAAACCGAAACACCGAAAGAAATTATGCCAATTATTAGTACCATTGCATTTATTGCTATGACCGTGTACTAACTTTACTAAAATTAAGACATTGCAATTGCATAAATTAATATTAAAGTTTCAAAGATAATTACAATTACATAACTTATTTAAAAAAAACATAAAAAAACATAATTACAAATGATGCAAATATTTATTAAGCACATTGCAACAATGCACAGTATAAAATAAAATTCGAACCAAAAATGTATCCCACTCATGTGTATATTTAATAATAATGTACAGGCCCACATGGCCTGCAGAAAGGTTTTAAAATGAACAGTTCTCTCATAAAAACAAAGTGCATTTAGGTGAAGTGCATTTGAAATTGTTCTCTGTAGGACTAGAAAGTGCATCACTTCTCCAGTATAGGCAAGACTGTTATCACTTCTGGGGATGGGGACTTCAGACAGATAACCATCTAGCTGTTGAGCAGTTGAGCTTGTCATCTGCCTGACATTTGAGAAATATTTGAGAGAGTGTATTTAAATAGGGCCAGGGCATAAATAAACATTTTTATCAAATTAAAGCAGAAATCTAGCAGAAAATCTAGCATAAATATGGCTACAATTTGATATCATGTATGTACATATGTTTGTGTGTGTGTGTGTGTGTGTATATATATATATATATATATATATATATATATATATATATATATATATATATATATATATATATATAGTAGCCTAAGAACAAAATAGCCAACGTATTATTATTATTTGAGGCACTTTCTTGCAGAATTCCACTGAACATATCAGACAACGATGGTGCATGGCACTCATCTGGTGCAGAGACAAGTCTTTTTTTTCTGCGCTCTGATCTGTCTCCTGCACTTGGCGCTTCTCCGTCTCCACACGGGTTCTCCGCATACAGCGCGGCCTGGATCATTTCTCGTGCGCGCTGCCTTATTTCCGCATCCTAGTAATGGTCTTTATAATGCGGATAAAGCACATTCGCGATGAAGTGCAGAGGATCCGAAAAGATCTCAGTGAGACGTGTGCTAACAGACTCTATAAGACTGTACTTTTCTTTGTTTTTACTTCGTGTTCCGTCTTAATCTCTTTGTTAGGAGACGCTTTAGTGCTGCGAATAAAGGAATACGAAGAGAGAGAATGTTCTCACTGGTGTTAAGTGAATGTCACGTGGAGCTCGTGGTCTGCGCTATGCAGGTGCACGTGCAGGTCGCGGTTTGCGTCCTCACAACATTTCGGCCGTGTTGTTTCGGTGATAAAAGTCTATCGGCCGAAAACCGAAAAGGTCATTTTCGGCCGAAAATTTTCGGTGGCCGAAATTTCGGTGCATCCCTAGCTTTTACATCAATGAACGGTGGTGTACAGATGTAACTGTGTTAAAGAAGACGTGCTGCTCAAATCTCGAAACACTCTTCATTAACTGCAAGCTGTTCTATTCGCCGCGGGAGTTTCACTCGTTCATTCTGGTTAGTGTTTACATTCCTCCGCAAGCGCATGTGAGCTCAGCTTTACAGAAACGCGCTGATCAGATCACAGACACAGAACAACAACACCCAGACTCCATTTTTATAATTCTTGGGGACTTTAATAAAGCCAATCTCTCCCGTGAACTGCCAAAATACAGACAGCATGTTACTTGTCCCACACGAGACAGTAATATATTGGATCACTGTTACACAACAATAAAGGATGCATTTCACTCTGTTCCGCAAGCAGCTTTGGGACGTTCTGATCACCTTCTGGTTCATCTTATACCGTCCTACAGGCAGAAACTAAAATCAGCTAAACCTGTGGTAAGGACAGTAAAAAGATGGACTAATGAAGCAGAGCAGGATTTACAATCTTGTTTTGACCTTACTGATTGGAGTGTTTTTGAAGCTGCTGCCACCGATCTGGATGAACTCACAGAGACCGTAACATCATATATCAGTTTCTGTGAGGATATGTGTATTCCTACAAAGACTCAACTAAATTACAACAATGACAAACCGTGGTTCACTGCAAAACTCAGACAGCTCCGTCAGGCCAAAGAAGATGCTTACGTGAAGGAAGACAATTTCCTGTATAAACAGGCTAAATATACACTGGAAAAAGAGATCAAAGTGGCAAAGAGGAATTATTCTGAAAAAATAAGGACTCTGTTAACTATGTGAGATAAAGTTTTTGGGCCACCTCCGACTGCAAGGGCTGAAATGGATTATCACTATGAAGGCCGAGGGTGTTGAGACACCGGAGGAAGCTGCCGCAAATTCTGATGCATATGCAGAATTGATACAATTCTTGGACAATAAAAGTTTATCGCTGGTGATGCGAGACGCAGCCGATGATGGACGTGCAGCGCTAAAGATTTTGAGAGACTATTATGCAGGTAAAGGAAAACCACGAGTAATAAGCCTGTATACTGAACTGACCTCGCTTCAAAAATCAAGCAGCGAAAGTGTGACTGAATACGTTATTCGAGCGGAAAACGCTATCACGGCATTATGAAATGCTGGAGAGACTTTGAGTGACGGGTTGCTGATAACTATGGTTTTGAAGGGGCTTCCTGAGACTTTTAAACCGTTTGCCATCCATATAACGCAAGCAGATGAGACGATATCATTTGCCGAATTCAAAACGAAGCTTCGAAGCTACGAGGACATCGAAAAGATGCGTGCCCCAGCCGCTGAGGACAATGTAATGTCAGTGCGGGCGCGACAAAGGACAGCGAGACCCGCCAGTGCAGGTTCAACTGAAAGTGGAGCTCAACAGGCTGCAGCGGACGTCGTGTGCTACAGGTGTGGTCTGAAAGGACACATATCCCGCGCTTGCCAGCGAAAACTGTGGTGTAGCCACTGCAAAAGCAGTACACACCGCGACTCAACCTGCAGGAGGAGACGGCGTCAGGACGCAACATGGAGAGCCGCTGAGGAAGTGACAGACGAATACGTATTCCTGGTGACGGATGGGGCGGCAGGATCCCAGCCAAGCAGCCAGGGTATCTACACGAGGGGCCTGATGGTCGACTGCGGGGCAACCTCGCATATCGTCACTGATATTGCAAAGTTCAAAAGTTTTGATGATGAGTTCCAGTCCGGGACACATTGCATGGAGTTGGCTGACGGCACGAGGTGTAAAGGAGTGGCAGAGCGCCGAGGTGATGCAGAAGTCTACTTGATGGACAGCCGAGGACGCCACCTCAAAACTACGCTGAGACGGGCGCTGTATATTCCTTCTTACCCGCAGGATATATTCTCGGTGCAAGCAGCAGCTAACAGCGGAGCGACTGTGACTTTCAAGAAAGGCAAGAACATTCTGATGCACAAAGACGGTACAAAATTTCCTATTCATGTACATGATAGACTATATTATTTGCATAAAGTACCAAATGAATGTGATGACCATGTTAAGGGATGCTATGATTTAAAGACATGGCATGAGATATTGGGACACTGTAATTTTGATGATGTTCAGAGGTTAGAAGGTATTGTTGATGGTATGAAAATTAAGGGTCCAATAAATAAACCCCCATTTTGTGAAGTGTGCACCCAAGGCAAGTTTACGCAAAGTAGAAACAGAAAGCCTGATGTGAGGGCTAAAAGACCTCTAGAGTTAGTACACACAGATCTGGCAGGTCCAATTCAGCCAGATTCCAGAGAGGGGTATAAATATGTCCTGTCATTCACTGATGATTTTTCCAGTGCAGTGTTTATATATGCCCTTAAGAATAAAAGTGACACACTACAAGCCACAGAGAGGTTTCTAGCAGATATGGCCCCATATGGTAAAATTCAACGCCTTAGATCTGATAATGGCACTGAGTTTACTGCAAAGCATTACAAAACACTGTTGATTAAGAATGGTATTAGACATGAGACTTCTGCACCTTATTCTCCCCATCAAAATGGTACAGCAGAGCGAAATTGGCGCACACTTTTTGACATGGCACGATGCATGTTGAGAGAGGAGGAGGCCAGCCTATCTCCATGACTATGTTTCTCAACAGGCATCTGATGAGGAAACTGATCAGGTACAGATTAACATAGATTACTGTTATAGAGTGACATGTAACATACCTGTAACTTTCACAGAAGCTGTAACCTCAGATAGATCAAAAGAGTGGGTTGCTGCGATGGATGAGGAGATGCAGTCACTTATAGAGAATAACACATTTACCCTAAGTAGCTTGCCAGAGGTTAAGACGGTAGTGGGGGGTAGATGGGTTTATGCAATCAAGAACAACATAGATGGATCTGAAAAGTGCAAAGCACGTTATGTGGCAAAAGGATACAGTCAGAAGAGAGGTGTAGATTATGAGGAGACATTTTCCCCTACAGCTAATTTGACGAGTATCAGAGTGATAATGCAAAAAGCAGCACAAGAAAACCTGATTTTGCACCAAGTGGATGTTAAAACTGCCTATTTGAATGCACCAATAGACCATGAAATTTACATGGAACAGCCAGAGGGCTATGAGGTGAAATCTGACACAAATGAAAAATTGTTTTGTAAATTGGAAAGATCACTGTATGGATTAAAACAATCTGGCAGAAATTGGAACAAATTGCTGCATGAGTACCTAACCAAAAACCACTTTGAGCAGAATCAAGCTGATCACTGTGTTTACACATGGGAAACGGAAAATGAAAAGGTGATAATTGTAATATGGGTTGATGATTTGTTGATTGCTGCAAGTGATGTAAATGTACTCAGAAATGTGAAGGACATGATTACAGAAAGATTCAAAATGAAGGACTTGGGCAAATTAAGGCATTTTTTGGGTATTGATTTTAATCAAAGTGATAACTGTGTGAGAATGTCACAAACAAAATATGTGGGAAAAATATTGAAAAGGTTTAACATGCAGGTAGATCGACACCTTGTGAACAAAAATTAGACTATACTAATGGTGCTGAAAAGATGACTGATGTGAGAAAATATAGAGAGGCAGTTGGAAGCCTTCTTTATCTGACCATTTGTACTTGACCTGATTTAAGTTTTGTGGTATGCAAACTGGCACAGTATTTCACAGAGCCAACTGTTGAGCAATGGGCCACAGTTAAACATGTAATGAGGTATCTTAAAGGTACAATTGACAAAGAGCTGTGTTACAGAAAATGTAATGAGACACTGGGAATAAGAGCATACTGTGATGCAGATTGGGCGGCTAGTAGTGATAGACGTAGTACAACAGGCTATTGTGTAAGTCTAACCAAATGTGGTGCTTTGATTTCATGGAGGACCAAGAAACAGCCCACTGTCGCACTGTCCACTTGTGAGGCAGAATATATATCACTAGCCACAACCATACAAGAGTGTCTCTATCTTAAACAGCTGTTAAACAATCTTGACAAATGTCAGTACTCCCCACCTAAGGTAGAAGATAACCAAGGTACAATAGCTTTACCAAAAAATCCTGTAAGCAGGCAAAGATGCAAACATGTAGACATCAAGTATCATTTTATTAGGTCTACTGTAAATAATGGTGTAATTATGTTAGAATATTGTCCAACTAATGAGATGGTAGAAGATGTATTGACAAAGCCTGCAACCAAGTGTAAGTTGATGAAGTTTGCTGCATTTATTTTTGGAAAATGATGTTACATATATTAACAATGTGAGAGCAAGTGGGGGTGTTAACTATGTGCTCTCAAATTGTAGTTTTGTTTTTGTTTTGTTTATTTGATTGAATGATGGAACAACTGTGATTGATTGTTAATGTGGGTGTGTACCTGTAATGTTTCAATAAAAATCACCTTGAGTGAGCGCAGCTGTTGCTGTGCGTTCGAAGTCAGTCAAGTCGTTGTGTCGACTCTATTAACAGACTCATTTCACTTCCAACGACTCCGCATCAGTGTGGAAAAGTCTAAAGAAGATCACCAATTACAAGACACCACCCCCCAGCACTGTGGAGAATCAACGACTGGCATACGATCTGAACGAGTTTTACTGCAGGTTTGAAAGAACACCCATCACCTGCCCTGAATGCCTCTCCAAACAACCATTCACATCATTCACAACTCCTGGAACCTGCCCAGAACACATCTCCAATCAAGCACTCTCACCATTCACACCTCCTGGATCCCCCCTCTCCCCCACACCTGCAATTCAGATCAGCGAGGTTGCGGTGCACCAGGTCTTCCGGAAGCAGAAAAGGAAAAAAGCACCAGGCCCAGATTGTGTTACACCAGCCTGTCTGGCCCCCATCTTCACAGAGATCTTCAACAGATCGCTGGAGCTGTGCGAAGTCCGTTCATGCTTCAAACGCTCCACCATCATCCCCATCCCAAAGAAATCCAAAATTACAGGACTAAATGACTACAGGCCTGTGGCTCTAACGTCTGTAGTCATGAAGTCATTTGAAAGACTGGTGCTGGCCCACCTGAAGGACATCACTGGACCCTTGCTGGATCCTCTTCAGTTTGCCTACAGAGCAAACAGGTCTGTGGACGATGCAGTAAACATCGGACTGCATTATGTTCTGCAACACCTAGACAAACCGGGGACTTATGTGAGGATCCTGTTTGTGGACTTCAGCTCTGCCTTAAACACGATCATCCCCAACCTCCTCTTGCCCAAACTAACTCAGCTCTCCGTGCCCACCTCCATCTGTCAGTGGATCAACAGTTTCCTGACAGACAGGCAGCAGCTAGTGAGGCTGGGAAAATACACATCCAGTACCCGTACAATCAGCACTGGAGCTCCCCAGGGCTGCATTCTCTCCCCACTGCTCTTCTCCCTGTACACTAATGATTGCAAGTCTAAGGACCCCTCTGTCAAGCTTCTGAAGTTTGCAGACGACACCACACTCATCGGCCTCATTCAGGACGGTGACGAGTCTGCTTACAGACAGGAGGTAAAAGAGCTGGCTGTCTGGTGCACTCTCAACAACCTGGAGCTTAACACGCTCAAAACAGTGGAGATGATCGTGGACTTCAGGAGAAACCCCCCTGCACTCCCCCCACTCACCATCATGAACAGCCCTGTGACTGCAGTGGAGTCATTCAGGTTCCTGGGCACCACTATCTCTCAGGACCTGAAGTGGGACATTCACATTGACTCCATCGTGAAAAAGGCCCAGCAGAGGTTGTACTTCCTCCGCCAGCTGAGGAAGTTTAACTTGCCACAGGAGCTGCTGAAACAGTTCTACTCCACCATCATTGAATCCATCCTCTGCACTTCAGTAACTGTCTAGTTCAGTTTAGCTTCTAAATTTGACCTCAGAAGACTACAGAGGGTAGTCCGGACTGCTGAGCGAATCATCGGTACAACCCTCCCTTCTATTCAAGAACTGTACTTATCCAGAGTGAGCAAAAGGGCTGTTAAAATCACACTGGACCCCTCACATCCAGCACACTCCCTATTTGAACTGTTTCCATCTGGTCGACGCTACAGAGCACTGAGCACTAGAACGACCAGACACAGGACCAGTTTCTTCCCTCAGGCAATCCATCTTATGAACAGCTGATAATAACTGTGGAACACTATTTATACTTATATACACATACACTTATTTATCTAACACACATACTTAGCATACACTTATATTTTTTGCACATACTATACATGTACATACATAAATGCCATTGTAATATACCTGCCATACATTGTCATTTGTATATTGTCATTCCTTACCCACCTATTTGTATTTTTTTGTATTTTTTATTCCTTATTGTGTGTTTTTTCTGTCGCTGCTATGTTGCACTGCGAAGCTTCTGTCACGAAAACAAATTCCTTGTATGTGTGAACATACCTGGCAATAAAGCTGATTCTGATTCTGATTCTCTTCTTCTGTTAGCTTTGTAAGGGAAACAGGTCAATTTAGCTCAAAGGGAATCATTTAAGATTTTAAAGGGAATTTGAACAGAATCACTGTTTCACGGCTGTTCACGGAGACGCGCCTGCGGTTCAGTGAACGAGCCGTTTAACATCAAATCTGCGCTGGATACTAATATCCAAACTATAGTGAAAACACTATCAATTAGCACAGTAACAAGATCGGCAGTTTAAGACATTAACTTGTAAGCACAAAACACAAGATACTTCTCTTTTCAATATGAATAAGGCTTTATTAGATAAATCTAAGACATATAAACTAATCTAACACATAAACGCACGCACTCACACATTCACACAAGTTGCAGGAAGATCGAAAGTTAGGAAAAGATGAGTTTAAGAGAATGGAAATATGGAATTCCGAGTTTACAGCAATACGTTAAATTGCATAGACATGAACAACCATCAATCACGTAATTAGCCCTTGCATTGAGTTCCTCAATGTGACTAAAATTATATTAGATACACCAGCACAGCAAATATCTGGGGATACGTTGCCTTCGTTTCCTGTGAAAGGGACTCCCGTTGAAAGGGGTATCCTGGTGTCGCTGATTGGCTGGAAGTTCAGTAGTGAAGTGACGTCTTGGGAAGCCCGTGGTTGTTGGGCGTTGGCTGAAAGTGCAGAGTCGTGTGCGCTGGTCGAAGTTGAACGGGCATCCGAGGTCAGGCGTCGGAGACTCGGCGTTACAAAACTTAACTCAGAACACGAAACTCTCAAACGGAAAAGAAAAGAAATAAAGTTTGACGAGACTAGGTTGTGTTCCTTCTCATCGTGGCATAGTAGCAGCAGGCAGGCACGCTGGAACCGCGCTCAAAGAACAATAATGACTAACCGCATGGCTAGATGCTACAAGCTAAAGCTAGGTAGCAAAGCTACAAGCTAAAAGCTAAGAGCAGGCATGACTAATAGCATGACTCAATAGCATGACTCAAGTCTTTTTGAGTTCATTCTGGTCCATATATAATGTACAAAAAGCAGTTTCTTTGCTATTCTCTGGCAAAGGGACTTTTCTCTGAAGACAAAGGTTTAAAGCCCTTCCCCCTTAGGAATTTCAGTCTGGTTCTGCTGGCTGGGGGGAAGTCAATGCAAGTATTTAACTTGATCTCCTGGGTTTACATGTGATGTCCAGCGTTGCATTTCAATCACGAACAATAAATTTGACAATCTCTTCTTCGAATTAAAATTGTTAATAATTGTTCTATTGGTGTTAATGTTGAAAGCTGTTGTGTGAACAAGTTGGTTGGTTGGTTATCTTGCTTGGTTCTTGTGGCACTAGAACTGATTTATGACTTCCTGAGGAGTTCGGCTCTCGTTTCAATGCACACAGCTCTGCTAGACTCTTTGATTTGTCTGGTTCAACTCATTTCTGCTACAGCTTTAATGTTTGTTATTATTTTTTTTTATTTTAGTTTGTTATTTTTGTGCTAACCTGGGCAAAAAAGGGACCGTCGTGGAAGCCTGCTTTAACGGCATTTTGTCGGAGGAGTTAAGGCTCCGCTGATATTGTGTAATAAAAATCTGTCCTTGGGAAATGCATGAAGAGGATCATTTTTTTTCTTCTTTTTTTTTCTTTTTATAGGGCAGCTCCATTTTGTCTCATCTGATGCGCAGTGTTGTGGCCACATTTGCATTTGAAAGGTGAGCTCGTTTTTCTTTAGTAGCCTATCTGCAAGAATTGTATGCTGTAGAATTCGTTTCATTTGTATGGCTAGTTTTGAGGATTTTTTTGTAGCTCCATCCGTGGAGGTTTTGAAAAATTTGACAAAGGATCAGTTGCGTCAGGTTTGTGACCATTATAACTTTGACTTAGGTTTACCCAGAACAGCTAAATTAGCCCAGATTAGAGTGTCACTTCAGGCTGAATTGGTTGTTAGGAATATTCTTTCATCACCTGTATCTCTAATTATGGATGAGTTAGAGTTAGGAGAAACATCAACACCAATTATGACAGAGTTTTCTAAAGTGTCACTTATGTTTGAGCAACAAAAAGTGTTGATGGAAATGCAACAGAAAGAGAGAGAAGCTCAATGTGAGGCAGAACGTCAAGAGAGGGAAGCTCAACGTAGAGAGAGAGAAGCTCAACATGAGGCAGATCGGAATGAAAGAGAAGCTCAACATGAGGCAGATCGGAATGAAAGAGAAGCTCAACGTGAGGCAGAGTGTCAATTAGAGATGGAAAGAATAAAAAGTGAACGTGATGTAGCTGTAGAAAGGCTGAGACTGAGTGTTGAAGGTAGGTTTCCAGTTGATGGGGATGAGGGTACTGCTCCTAGGGGGTCTGTGCATTCCCCTGATATATCTAGCATGGTTAAGTTGCGGCCAAAGTTTAATGAGAGAGATCCAGATATTTTCTTTTCTTTATTCGAGAGTGTGGCTGATGACCGTGGCTGGTCTGACTCTGAAAGAACGTTGTTACTCCAAAGTGTTCTGGAAGGTAGAGCACAAGAAGCATTTATTGCTTTGCCTGTACCAGATAGAAAAAAGTATGTCAAGGTAAAAGAGGCAGTGCTTAAAATTTCCGAATTAGTTCCTGAAGCTTATCGTTTGCGGTTTCGTAGCTGGAGGAAGGGAGATAAACAGACGTATACAGAGGTAGCGAGGGAATTGTACAGCCATTTTAATCATTGGTGCTCTGCAGTAGGAGTCACTACATTTAAAGAATTGTCTAATCTGATTGTTTTAGAACAGTTCAGAAATATCCTTCCTGAGCGTGTCTCTACCCATGTATTTGAGCATAAGATGAAAACCACAGCGGAAGCCGCAGTTATGGCTGATGATTTTGCTTTGACACACAAGTATAGTTTAAAAGAAAACAATACAGGTAAGGTTTATCAGGAACAACGTATTTGACATTTCAATAGAGCTTTGGGGTCTTCTTCTTTAGGTTCATTTGAGTCACCAACTCAGAGTAGAATAGATTCACACTCTAATCAGTCACACAAAGGTGCTGTGAGTTTTCTCAGAGATTCTAGGTTTTCTGCGCTTACACCTGCCAGTCAGGATAAGAATGATGCTGATGTATGTCAGTACTGCTTGGAAAAGGGGCATTGGAAGAAAGACTGTCCTGTTTTAAAGGGGAAAAGTCAGAGAAAGGGTACTGAGGTTGATAGGGGAGTCACACTTGCTGTATCTGAATCTGTTAGACCTGCCAAGGTTTTGATGGGTGAGACTGAGGTTGAACCTAAGGGCGTTGTGACGTCATTTCAGCTATCAGGCCTGAGGTCTCTTTGGGCTAATGAGAGAAACGGTGGAGCTGATTCAGCTGTGATTGGTGGAAGTGGTTACTTCCCTTTTGTTACAGATGGTTTAGTTTCACTGGTGGGTAGTTCCAACCGAGTGCCAGTTAAGATGCTTAGGGACACAGGGGCATCTGAGTCTTTTATCTTGGAGTCTGTATTGCCTTTTTCTGCAGACTCGAGTACTGGGAACAATGTTTTAGTCCGGGGGATTGGGTTGCAGGTTGTCTCTGTTCCATTGCACAGGATTAATCTGCAGTCTGATTTGGTAGAAGGGGAAGTAAAAATAGCAGTTCACCCTTCCTTACCTATAGAGGGCGTCCATCTTCTTTTAGGTAACAATTTGGCAGGAGAACGTGTCTGGCATGATATACCGCCCCCTGTAGTTGTTAACAATGTTCCTTCTATTGCAGCTGACAGTGTCGTTCGTGGTCAGAATTTGACTGTCTTTACAGCTTGTGCCGTGACACGGGCTATGAGCCGTGCCTCTAATGATGATGTTTCTCCGAGTAGAGAGTTTAAGTCTGCTGTTGTGCCTAATCTACCACCATCTCTCGCTCATAGTGATGTTGTGGCAGCTCAAAAGGAGGATGTAACATTAAAAGATCTGTTTGTTGGGGTGTTACCACCTGAGGAGTTGTGAAATGCAGCAAGGGGTTATTTTATTCAGGATGGGTTGTTGATCCGGAAGTGGTATTCCCACACTGACGAAGGGGTCGAGGATCCAGTGTTTCAAGTGATAGTGCCATTTAAGTTTAGAGACTTGGTCCTACAGACAGCTCATGGGGATATAGCTGGGCACTTGTGGGTAAGAAAGACCTATGACCGTCTTATGAAGTACTTCTATTGGCCTCGCCTAAAGAAGGATGTGCCATCCTTCAATAAGACTTGTCATGTATGCCAGTTGACAGGGAAGCCTTATCAGGTGTTAAAGCCAGCTCCACTTTAACCTATTCCAGCTATAGGAAAACCATTCAAACATTTGTTAATTGATTGTGTGGGACCATTGCCTTCATCTAAGTCAGGGTGTGTTTACCTACTGACTGTGATGTGTCAGTCTGCCTATGCTTTGCGTACGATCACAACTAGGTCTGTGGTGAAAGCCCTTTCACAGTTTATTTCCATCTTCGGTATCCCTCAAACTATACAGAGTGATAAAGGCTCTAACTTTATGTCACGCATGTTCAGAGAGGTGCTCGAGCGGTTGCGTGTGAAACATCAGCTTAGTAGTGCATATCATGCCCAGAGCCAAGGTGCTCTGGAGCGTTTTCATCAGACACTGAAGTCGCTTCTCAGGGGGTATTGTGTTGAGCTTAACAGAGACTGGGAAGAGGGGCTCCCATGGCTAATGTTGGCGGCACGAGAGGTTACCCAAGAGAGCACGGGTTTCTCGCCTAATGATCTGGTCTTTGGCCAGATTGGTCTAAAGCCCAACAGAAAATGAAGAGTTGGTATGACCGTCATGCTGAGCCGAGGGTGTTCAGTCCTGGTGATCAGGTGTTGGCATTATTGCCGATTGCCTTTCCTTGCAAAACACAAGGGTCCTTATAGGGTTGTTCAACAGGTGTCAGACCTGTATTATTTACTTTCTACACCAAATCGTAGGCGTTCCACTCAGCTCTGTCACATAAATCTGTTGAAGCCCTATTATGACAGGTTTTCAGTCTCTAGGGCAGCAGAGTCTGGTGAGCGGGTTATGCCTGTTTCTTTAGCTGCAGTTGTTGAGGTTCATAGGGCCCTTGGGACTCCCTACATGGTGGCAGCAAGTAGTGGGGAGGATGTGGTAGGTCCTGTTGACTGTGTGCTGAAACCTCGTTTGAGGAACTCTGAGAAACTGGCAGAGTTAAATGCTTTGTTTGGACATTTGCCAGAGGAGCGTGCATCAAAACTGTCATCTTTGTTGTCTGATTTTCCTTCTTTATTCTCAGATACACCATCATGTACTCATTTAATTGAGCATGATATTGATATTGGTAATGCAGAACCAATAAGACAGCGGTTCTATGGCGTGTCAACATCGACATCTAGAGGCAGAGGTGAAGTACCTTTTGGATAATGGGTTGGCTAAGCCTTCCTATTCGAGTTGGGCTTCATCCTGTATATTGGTCAGTAACCCTGATTACATAGATTCTGTACCGATTATTGTAAACTGAATAACATCACAAAATTAGATTCTTTTTTACTCCCAAGGGTTGAAGATTGCGTTGATCGTGTAGGATCTGCAAGGTTTGTGAGTAAATTTGACTTATTGAAAGGATATCATCAAGTCCCGTTGTCATCTCGAGCTCAGGAAGTTTCAGCCTTTATTACCGCCTCTGGGCTATATTCTTACTCTGTTATGAGTTTTGGTTTACGAAATGCTCCAGCCACATTTCAACGAATTATGAACCGTGTTGTTTCCGGTTTGCAGGGATGCGCTGTGTACCTCAATGATGTAGTTGTGTATAGCGAGGAGTGGTCGGAACATTTGGACCGTATTCGGTCTCTCTTTTCTAGGTTGGTTGATGCTCGCCTCACTGTAAATTTAGCCAAGTGCGAGTTTGCCCAGGCTACAGTGGTCTACTTGGGAAAGATTGTAGGGCAGGGGCAAGTGAAGCCAGTCCATGCTAAGGTGGTGGCGATTGATAAGTTTCCTGTTCCTACCACCCAACCGAGTTGCGGCAATTTTTGGGTATGGTAGGGTATTACCGCAGCTTTTGTTCCAACTTTTCTACGGTAGTAGCCCCTTTGACTAACTTGTTAAAAGAAGTTAAATTTGAATGGACTGTGACCTCTCAGACTGCCTTTGATAATGTCAAGTTGTTGTTGACTTCTGCCCCAGTTTTGATGGCACCCTGCTTAGATCAGCCTTTCCAGATGCAGGTTGACGCAAGCCAAGTTGGGGCTGGTGCGGTGCTCCTGCAGAGTGATGAGCAGGGGGTGGATAGGCCAACATGTTACTTCTCAAGAAAGTTTAATTGTTATCAGTTGATTTATTCAACTATTGAGAAGGAAACATTGACGCTAGTTTGGGGTCTACAACAGTTTGATGTGTACTTAGCTGGGGGCGCTGTTCCTATGACTGTCTACTCGGATCACAATCCACTGACATTCCTCCAAGAGTCCTAGTCAGCGCCTTATGCGCTGGGCTTTATTTTTGCAGCCATATAACTTGCAGATACAGCACATTCGGGGCGTGGACAATGTGATGGCTGACGCCTCGTCCCGTGCTCCGGGTGGGCTGGAGTGAATATTTTGTCTTGTCCTATATCTCTTTCTCTCTCTTCCTGTTTCTCCACTCTTCTTCTGCCTAGTCTCTTTAAATGTAGCTTTCCAGGTCCCGGGATTTGCTGGAGCTCTTGGTATGGAGGAGGGCGATTGGAGCTGTTGGAGGGTAGAAGAGTTTGGGGCTTGTGGACGAGAGTTCTTTTGTCCAGTCCATGTATATGGGCTGTTAACATCCCTTAAACTAAAGTTAAGTGCTCACTTTGTTTATAGAAATTATATATAAAAAAATAATAATAATATTTTGTCATTTGTTGTGTGGGGTTTTGACTGTTTTGAAGGGCCTCTGTCTTAAGGGAGGGGGTGTTACGGACCTGCCGGCTCCTCCTCCTCGTTTTGCCTTTGCGTCTCCCCTACAGGTGAGCAGAGCACAGGTGTGGCGTGTTGCCTATAATTGACTCCAGGACTGTGGGATTGCTTCTAGTATCCTGGATGTTTAAAAGCTCTCCAGACCGGGTTGAAGCAGGGCCGCCGCTTCTCCTTCTCTCCCACACCGTTTTGCTGATTTTGTTTCCTTTTACATGACTCTTCATAAACCCTGATTGCATACGCTTTAAGTTCTCTAGTTTAACACTTATACTGACTTTATTTACTTTGCGTTGCTCATTCTTTATTATTAATACATATAAATTCTTTAAAGCAAATATATAATAAAAAAAATATATATATATATATATATATATATATATATATATATATATATATATATATATATATATATTACTTGACACTATAACTGTTATTTGACGCAGTTTGAGTGCCACATTAAAATAATAATAATAATCTGCGATTACGAGATTTTTGCTAAATTGCAAGACCAACCAAAGTATTTTACCTTTCTTTATCTTTCTGCACCTGTTCTTCTATCTCTCTCCTCAGTTCTGCAAGCCTCTCCATATCCTTCTTTCTCTGCATTTCTTGTTTTCTCTGCTTCTCTGCATTGAATGTATTTATCTGAAAGGAAGAAAGAGAGAAAGAAAGAGAGAAAGAAAGAAAGAGTCTGTCATTAGTATTGACCAGGATCGGATTTACCTACTGTACGGCCCCTGTTTACTAAGAATATAATAGGCTTAATATTACCACCCAAACAAACAAACAAAACAAAACAAAACAAAAAAAAAATATATATATATATTAGTGCTGTCAAAATTAGCGCGTTAACGCATTCGATTAATTGGAAATATTTAACGCGTAAAAAAAAAAAAACGCAATTAACGCGGTTGCAGTTTTTTTATTTCCAGTTGTGGCCTATGTGTGTTCAACGTGCAAAGAAATATGGATAAGACCAAGGAAGGACTTTTAGACGGAAAGTTTCAGTATAAAACTCTGCCGGATTACTCTTCAGTCTGCCACAAGAAACATTACTCTTCATTTAGTCTGCCACAAGAAACAGCAACATTAAAATCATGAACTCAAATGTCATTGTTTAAAAAAAATCAAAAAAACAATGACTGTAACAGTGCATAAATCAGACCTTTCTGTAACGCTAACGTTAATAAGCTTAAACGAAAATAACGAAATAATTGTGTAGCGGAGTATTTTTTGTACACAGTGCCGCGAACTGTCAATCACTCCTGTACGCATGCATCACTGTCCTCCTCGCAGCTGCAGCAACTTGCGCTCTCTCTCTTCATCAAGCTTTAAAACAAAAAGGGGAAAAAAAGATCATATTGTCTTTGTGCATAGGCTATAGATTAATTACATAAATGAATATCTAAATTTGTGCCACGTTGAGTTGTTGACACTTAACAGTGGGAAAAGCGACACATGCGCTATTCACTTGTATAACTTAAGGGTGAATGGGTAATAGTTTCTGCTCTGGGTGGGATGAATTAGGAAGCTTGCATTGTGAAGGGCGCTCTGAAAATCGGCAGTGCAGGTAAAAGATTAAAACCTCTATTAAAACAGATGTCCAAATGAGCGTACCGGTACGCTACAAGCACGTTCTGGGCGCACGGAGAGGTGGCGGTACGCTCAAGAGCTATATTTGGAAGTGGCGGTACTCAGTACCGGTGCGTACTGGCCCACGTAAAGCACTGGCAATGACTATACTTTGGAATTTTTTTGCAGTCCACTTAGACTTCAACATGGAAATCATTTTTGTTTTTTATTGGCATTGATTGTTTTGAAATTCAAATGGTACTTACATGCCTGTGTTTTTATTTCTGTAATAAATATGGCTTTCAAGCCAACAGTTAATTTGGAGGATATTGATGGTTTATTGCAGGTATGTTGTTTACATGAGAAAATCTGTGTTACAAGTTAAACAAAAATTCCAATAAACAATCATATTTTGAATTTAAATAGTTTCTTTGTCTTGAGTTTACATTAATTATTTACATTTTACATTTACATATCCAAAAAGTTTCAGTCTTTTAATTGCGATTAATCGCGATTAATTTAAAAAAAAATGTGCGATTAATTAGTTAAATTTTTTTAATCGATTGACAGCACTAATATATATATATATATATATATATATATATATATATATATATATATATATATATGTATGTGTGTGTGTGTGTGTGTGTGTGTGTGTGTGTGTGTGTGTGTGTGTGTGTGTGTGTGTGTGTGTGTTACGGATCACTCGGAGACAGAGGAGTAACAAATGAAGTAGATGTTTATTTTAAGACACAAGCAGAGGAGCAGGTAGTGAGGAGTGGATGGGAGTTGGGATCCGTGCCGGGAAGGAGGTGAACACACACGCACCGTGGGGGTTTGGAGGAGTCTTCGGGAATAATCCTTGGAGAGAAGATGAAGGCGAAGTAATCCTTAGAGTATATCCTTGTTAGTCGTTACAGTTAGCGCAGATGAATGATCTTGTCATGAACGTGACCGGACAATGACTGGGTGCGTGCGTGTGGCTTTTATAGTGCTGTGATGGATGGCAGGTGATGATGATCAGGTGGTGATGGTTAGAATTCAGGTGAAGATGTGCGCCGTGATTGTGTGGAGGTGGAACCTGGCGTGTTTGTAACAGTACCCCCCTCCCCAGGGCCCGCTCCTGAGGGCCGGGGACCCCGACGACATGGTGGGCATCCTCTTCCTCTGGGAGCAGGTCGGTTGGGGTGCATGGAGTGGAAGGTATCCAGCAAGGTGGGGTCCAAGATGTCGTTGCGTGGGACCCAGGAACGTTCTTCTGGACCATATCCTTCCCAGTCCACTAAGTATTCCAGTTGTCCACCACGCCGCCGGGAGTCCAGGATGTCTTTGACCGAGTAGGCTGCGCCGTCATCTAGGAGGAGAAGAGGGGGGGCTTCCGTCTCGCCAGGTTCTGTGTAAGGAGTGAGACATGGAAGGTTGGGTGAATCCGGTAATCAGGGGGGAGTTGGAGTTTGTATGTGACCGGATTGATCTGCTGGGTGATGGTGAATGGGCCAATGAATCTGGGACTGAGCTTGCGGCAGGGTAGACGCAGGCGGATGTCCCGGGTAGACAGCCAGACCTTCTGACCGGGTTGGTACTGGGGGGCATCGGAACGGCGAAGGTCGGCTGTCATCCTGCGTCTACGGAGCGCCCGTTGCAGTTGGTGATGGGCCGCGTCCCAGACTCTCTCGCTCTCCCGAAACCAATAGTCGACCGCGGGAACATCTGAGGGCTCTCCAGACCAGGGGAATAGAGGCGGTTGGTACCCGAGTACGCACTGGAAGGGTGTGAGTCCGGTGGTGGGTTGACGGAGGGAGTTTTGTGTGTACTCGGCCCACCCCAGGAATTGGTTCCAGGAGTTCTGGTGGCCATGACAGAAGGTACGGAGGAAGCGTCCGATCTCCTGGACCTTTCTTTCCGTCTGCCCGTTGGATTGTGGGTGGTAGCCGGAGGACAGGCTGATGGCCACACTAGGAGGGAGTGAAACGCTCTCCATACCTGGGAGATGAACTGGGGGCCCCGATCTGACACAATGTCATCTGGAATGCCTAAGTACCTGAAGACATGGTTAAACATCAGTTCTGCCATTTCCATGGCAGTAGGGAGACCTTTCAGAGGAAGAAGACGACAAGCTTTAGAAAATCTATCCACAATTATCAGAATACAGGAATGTTATCAGAGGGTGGAAGGTCCGTTATGAAATCCACCCCTAGGTGTGACCACGGGCGGTTGGGAAGGGGCAGAGGATGAAGTTTGCCAGATGGTAGATGGCGAGGACTTTTTGACATGGTGCAGCTGCTACATCCACTCACGTACCTTCTGACATCCGAGGCCATGTTGGGCCACCAGAAGTATTCACGTAGCAACGAGAGGGTTCCATTGACCCCCGGGTGACCAGTGCCAGGTGATACATGGGTGGAGTGGATGAGAGGAGTGCGCTGTGTCCGAGGGATGTATTGGAGACCTGGTGGGCAACCCGGCGGATTGTTGTTGGGGCCCTCAGCTGGAGGGAGAGTTTCTGCAGACCAGGAGATAGGGGCGACTATGACATTGTCCGGAAGGATGGGTTTGGGGTTCTCTGACCTTTCTTCGGGTGCATAACATCTGGAGCATCGGCCTTTGTGTTTTTAGCCCCAGAGCGGTAGGTGATGGTAAACTGGAAGCGGGTGAAGAATAGCGCCCAGCGGGCTTATCTGGGATTGAGTCTCTTGGCTGCTCTAAGGTATTCCAGATTATTGTGGTCTGTGAGTACTTGAAAAGGGTGTTTGGCTCCCTCCAGCCAGTGTCTCCACTCCTCCAGGGCGAGCTTGATGACCAGTAGCTCCCTATTACCAATGTCGTAATTAACCTCCACCGGGTTGAGTTTCCTGGAGAAGAAGGCACATGGATGGAGACGGCTGGGTGTCCCCTGCTGCTGGGATAGGACCGCTCCCACTCCGGTGGTAGATGCATCCACTTCCACAATGAAGGGTAAGTCCGGGTCTGGATGCACAAGGAGTGGGGCGGTCGTGAAAGCCTGCTTCAAGGTCTGGAAGGCTTCGGTGGTCCATGACAGGGACTTGGGCTTCTGGCGAAGGAGGTTGGTAAGCGGACTGGTGATAGTAGTAAAATTCTGAATGAATCGTCTATAGAAGTTGGCGAAGCCAAGGAATCGCTGTAGTTCCTTTATGGTGCTAAGAATGGGCCAGTCCCTGACGGCGCTTACTTTCGATGGTATATCCAAGGAACTGCACTGAGGGTTGATGGAATGTACACTTCTCTGCTTTTAGGTAGAGTTGGTAGTCCCTCAGGCGTTGCAGGACCTCCGCAAAGTGGCGTTGATGTTCTGCCTGGCTCCGGGAGTATATCAGGATGTCATCGATGTAGACTAGGACGAACTGATGAAGGGAATCCCGGAGCACCTCGTGTATGAAATCCTGGAATATGGAGGGGACGTTTATAAGTCCAAACGGCATCACGCAGTATTCGTAGTAGCCAGTAGGAGTGATGAAGGCGGTCTTCCACTCGTCCCCCTCACGTATCCGGATGAGGTTATATGCGCTGCGGAGGTCCAACTTGGTAAACACAGTGGCACCACCACGGAGATGTTCTAGGGCCGCTGGGACGAGGGGAAGAGGATAACGAAACTTCTGAGTTATCTTATTGAGAGCTCTGTAATCGATATATGGCCGTAACCCTCCATCCTTCTTGGCCACGAAGAAGAAGCTGGAAGCAGCAGGGGAGGTAGATGGGCGGATGTATCCTTGAGCCAGCGCCTCCCTGATGTAATCCTCCATGGCCTTCTCCTCGGGGACGGATAAGGGATAAATCCGTCCCTTTGGCACTGGTTCACCCGGGAGCTGATCTATAGCACAGTCCCACGGCCGGTGTGGAGGCAGCTTGGAGGCCCGCTTAGGGCAGAAGACATCGCTGAAGGGGGCGTAGCACTTGGGTATGGAGATGGACTGATTCTCGACAGGGCTTTCAACAGATGTGGAGTAGACTGGTAGTGGTTCGTGGGGACGTTCTGCTGGAACAGGACAGCCGGAGATACATGATTGAAAGCAGGCTTCGCCCCACTTCAGGATTTCTCCGTTCTTCCAGGAGATCACCGGGTTGTGCTGCTCCAACCATGGGCGCCCTAAGATGACGTCAGCGGTGGAATCCTCCAGAACCAGCAGATGGATGTCCTCGTGGTGAAGGGGTCCAGTTTGAAGAGAGATAGGGCCCACGCAGTGGCGTACATATTTCTTGCTTAGCGGCCTGCCGGTGATTGTGTGGATTTGGTAAGCAGCCTGCGTGGCCTTGGTAGGGTGCCTGAGCTGACGGCAGAGGACGCCGGAGATGAAGTTGCCGGCTGACCCAGAATCGAGGAGGGCGGAAACTGGAAGAGATACATCAGCCGCAGTAATTGTCACAACAGTGACGAAGAGTGGCGAAGCGGATGGATAGCTGGATGAATCGCTCAAGGCTGATGGTATCCTCGTATGCAGTGAGATACAACCTCATTCTGGGATCCAGTCCTTGACGATAGGTAGTGAGCAGGGCCTGTTCATTCCACCCACTGGAGGCCGCCAGAGTTCTGAGCTGCAAGGCATAATCATTGACAGAGATTTTCCCTTGTTTTAAGTTGTAAAGTCTCTCACCTATTGAGGAGTCCCAGGCAGGTTTGCCGAAAATTTCCCGGAAGTGTTCGATGAAACTAGAATATGACTGGGTTACAGGATTATTCTGGGTCCAGAGAGAGTCTGCCCACTGCAATGCCTTGCCTTGTAACTGGGAAATTATAAAGGCTACCTTGGATCGGTCCGTTGGATATGAGAGTGGTTGCATCTCCAGGACCAGTGAACGCTGAAGCAGGAAACCGCTGCATTCCTCCGCCGAACCAGAGTAGGGCACTGGCCGGGCCATGGGACTGGCGTGCATGGCAGGTGAAGGAGAGATGACGGGGTTAGCGGAAGTGCTCGCTGGTGGTGGTGATGCGGGTGCTGACATGAGTGTCCAACGGAGTGTGTCAACCAGTTCCTGGAAGGGGTCCGTGAGGCTTATGCTTGCGTCTCTCAGTGCTGGTCCGGTCATCTGTTACGGATCACTCGGAGACAGAGGAGTAACAGATGAAGTAGATGTTTATTTTAAGACACAAGCAGAGGAGCAGGTAGTGAGGAGTGGATGGGAGTTGGGATCCGTGCCGGGAAGGAGGTGAACACACACGCACACACCGTGGGGGTTTGGAGGAGTCTCCGGGATTAATCCTTGGAGAGAAGATGAAGGCGAAGTAATCCTTAGAGTATATCCTTGGAGAGAAGATTAAGAGGAGTTAGTCGTTACAGTTAGCGCAGATGAATGATCTTGTCGCGAACGTGACCGGACAATGACTGGGTGCGTGTGTGTGGCTTTTATAGTGCTGTGATGGATGGCAGGTGATGAGGATCAGGTGGTGATGGTTAGAATTCAGGTGAGGGTGTGCGCCGTGATTGTGTGGAGGTGGAACCTGACGTGTTTGTAACAATATATATATATATACATATATATATAAACTATATAAGTACAGTGGGTTTTTCGGAGTGCACCAATCAGTGATAATGTATTATCTCAAGGGACTAATAATTACATTAAACAAGCATTCAATAAAAAAAAAAATAAAACACACAACACATACACAAACAAATTTTTGTCCATAATCTGTCACATCACAGAGGTGAATGGTTTGGGAATGCGATTTCATGTTGACTTTAATTAATGATGACATCACCTGCTTTTTCACTTGAGCTCTTTTAGTCTTTTCTCTTTGCTGTTCCTTCCTCAGTTTCTCCTCTTCCTCTTTGAACCAGTTAGCAGCAAGTGTAGCCTCCAACTCGGCAGCCTCCTCCTGCTGAATGCGCCACCGCTGGAGCTAAACACACACAGAATGATACAAGTATTTAGACAACTGAAGTGTTAAACTGGATATATGTAGCTACTCTTGTATGTTATCGATTCATCACAATACAACATAGCAAGAATAAAAACATGATTACACACTCAAATTAGATAAACATACAGTCTTAAACACTCACACAGATGGAATACTAGCATGGTTTACTTGTTACTACATACTGCAGACTATGTATGTATAAAACAGCATATGAAACAGTGTCCAAAATGCAACTATACTGTAAGTAGTAGTATGCTGAGTAGCTGAGTGTCTTTTTATCATTTGCAACACCTTAAGGCATGGTCACATTTCATTTACTTTCGCTTTTTTGTCCTGTTAGTTAAAAAGTCAACAATCCAGCCCACAACATTGTTACTCAATCCTAAATGTTTTAAAATTCTACTAATTAAAAATCAAAACTTAAATTGTGTTAAAAGCTGAGGCAAAAAAATCAACAAATAGAAGGCTAACATGAAAACCATTTCCAACCAAATGTTTAATTAAGCCAAGTAACATAGTATCCTCTGCTCCTCTATGGAGCCAGAAGAGTCTCAATAAAGATAAATGCACACACAGGATTCATAGATGCACACACATGATTCATAAATACACACACAAGATGCACAAATGCGCACAAAATTCACAAATGCACACACAAAATTTAAAAAGCACAGAAGATTCACAAATGCATACAAAATTCAGAAATGCACACAAAAATCAGAAATACACACACAATTCAGAAATGCAAACAACATTTACAAATGCACTCAAGATTCACAAATGCAAATCCTATGTGTGCATATGTGACTGTAGTGTGTGCATTTATCTTTATTGAGACTCTTCTGGCTCCATACTCCTCTATGTGGACTATAAGCAAATTGCAAATTGGGATCAAGTGCATGCTCAGTTGCCTTAAGATTTCAGGCCTTAAGAATTCAGTTAATTCAAATTAATGTGAAAGCACCTGATCTAAATAGCTAGATTTAGGAACAGAGACTACCACAATTCTCAGGTATTTGCTGTGCTTTTAGAGACTCAATATAGTAAAATACAGGTTGTGGCGAGTGGGGCGGGGCCGAGAGGCGTGGGAACGAGGAGTGAGGCCAGGTGTAGTGATTGGAGATGAGCTACACCTGCGCCCCACCGCCAGTATCGAGTCCCACGTAGGAGATGGAAGGATATAAAACTGGAGCGACTATAGTGAAGGACGAGAGAGGACCAGGCCTGGGACATTATTTTATGTGTTTGCTTTTTATTTATGCGCACCAGTCGGCCGTGAGGGGCTGGTGCACCGTTTTGTATTTATTTTGAATATTAAAATTATGTTTTGATTGTGCGCCGGTTCCCGCCTCCTTCTTCCCGATGAATATGGAGATTTGTATATCATTACACAGGTCTTCGTTCTTTTGCACAAGGTTTAAGAAAATAACCAGAGATATTATCAAAACTCTGGTCATTTGATACATAGAATATCTAAATCAACTGCATCTACGCTAATGTTAGTCTCTTTCACTCTTGATTCCAAGGTCACCGTACACCTCGTCGCCTTGATGACCCTCAGCACAAGACCACAGGAACCAGACCTCCACCCAGGAGGGTGTTGCTGCGGTGCCCGGATGTCTTGCTCAAGGGCCTCACCTCAATCATGGTATTGAGGGTCGAAGAGAGAGCTGTACATTCACTCCCCCCACCTACAATTCCTGCCATTCTGAGACTCGAACCCACAACCTTCTGGTGACTCTCTAACCATTAGACCGTGGCTGCCCTCTAAGTGGAAGATATAACTGTTGAGATTTAGAGAAAACTGTTGAAAAATTTAATCTGATGTAATAATCAAAGGGAAAGAACTGTAATGTCAATACTTTTGTAAAAAAAATAAAGAAGCATGCACAGACATGGTTCTGTATTCCTTCTCTTCTCTTCTCTTCTCTTCTCTTCTCTTCTCTTCTCTTCTCTTCTCACTCCCGTCAAATGGCTACATGATTCCTTTGCAGACACAACATTTCCCCTTTTCTTTGAAGCATATTCATTGGGGTACTGTCTTGAAACATTACAAAGCAATATCTTTACTTTCTTAGGAACACCATATGTAACAAAGATTTACAGAATTACTTCATTGCCAAATGTAATATCTGTTCTTTTGTAAAAAGTTCTGTATTCTTTCTCCTCTTCTCTTTACTTGATCTTTTCTTGTCTCTCACTGTCATCTAGTGGCTACACAATACAAAAAGATTCCCTCCTCCAGTCAACAGACTAAAAACAAGTACCAAACATAACGGACTCCCCTATAGAGAGGCCTATGGAGTGAAGGAACCACAGATAACACTATGCAGGGAGCAGTTGGGGGTTTGGTGCCTTGCTCAAGGGCACTTCAGTCGTGGTATTGAGGGAGGAGAGAGTATTGTACATTCACTCCCCCCACCTACAATCCCTGCTGCCCTTACAAAAAAGAAGTTTATTCAAGTGTGCTATTTTTTATACTTCTTTTAAACTAAAAATAGGAAAGTATGCTTTTTAATGTACTTTTTATGTACTTCTCAGAAATTGCCTTTATGTACTCCTCATAAATATACTTAAAATGACATTTAAGTATACTTGACTTATACTTACAAAAATTCTAAATATATTTTAGCTGTACCCCTAGAATCTGTGTTTTCAATGTTTTATGGTAGATAATTGTTTTGTGCTAGTACATATCTTCTGTACAGCATTTCCACACAAAAAAAAGTGAAGAAGAAAAAGAAACGTCAGATAATAACACGTAATCTGACATGAAACAGCATCAAAACTGTAACGTTATGGAATAAAATGACAGATGAAGAGGAAATAATTAAAGTCAAGCTTTGGGGTGTCGACAGACTCTGTCTACGTTTTGATTATCATTCTGAATCCAGTTCATTGTCTTTTTTCAGCTTTTTGATCAAAATGTTATTTCTTTATTTGTTATAAAACACATTAAAGTGTTTACAAATGGTAATGCATGAAGCTTGTATAAAATGTTTACTTTGACTATACTTCAGTGTACAAAGTATTTATTTAGTAAACTATCAGTAAACCTGTAAGCTCACTTTTAGTTTAATTGCAGTACAAACTACAAACATAGAGGTAAACTAGTTGTGTACTCAAAGTTTGCTACTGTTATACTTAAATATACTTAAAAGTATACTTTTATATACTAGAAAATGGGCCAATTTGGTCCCAAGGAATATTGAAACAGTACACTTACAAGTATACTACTAGAACACTGATATTTGTATACTTACTACATAAAGTATACTTAAAAATATACTTGAACTTTACTTAAGCATACTTAGTAAAATAAACTTGAAGTATACTACTTTTTTGTAAGGCTGGTCCAAGACTCAAACTCACAACCTTTGGACTGCAAGTCCGAATCTCTAACCATTAGGCCACAATATGATTCATAAATAAGGAATGGTGTGTCTCTTTCTTCACTTCTGTGTTGATGGTGTCCACTAAGCTATTACCACTTCTTGTGGACTATGTACAGCAAAGTGAGCGTGGGAGAGGAGTTAATTCAGCACAAACAACTAAATCCAAAAATGTGGGCCAAACACAAGGACAAAACAAATTTTTTCAATATTAGACTGTACACTGTATAAAAGGGATAGTTTACCAAAAAATCACGTTCTCAGTAACAGGCATGTGAGGCATCTTCCTCTTGCTTACATGCTTTATGGCGGATCACAGACTTATAAGAGCATTACTGCCACCTTTCTCTCAAAATGAACAATTACACTCTTGTCTACAATCTCTATTAGAGGTGTCAATGTTCCATTTGAGAGATAGATGGAGGTAATGAACTTATAAGACTGTGATCCTCAATAAAGCAAGAAGAGGAACACAACCCCTCACTCTCCTGCTGCTGAGAATGTGCTCAGAAAGACAAGCTCAGGAGAGATCTAACAGTTCGGGCATTGCGTGAGTTAAAAAAAAAAATTCATATATGAATACTGTTCAGTGTCTTGCACAGACTGATATTTTGTGTCTTCACCCATCAATCTATTATTAAGACCCACAGGGTTTATTTTATTTATTTTTTTAAATGTATGTTTTAGCCATGATTCCCATTCACCTCCATTATAAGATTGCCAGACTGCAACAGTTTGTGTAAAACATTTTGTTTGTGTTCTACTGAAGAAACAAAGGGTAAGCAGATAAACATCAAATATGAATTTTTGGGTGAACTATCCCTTTAACGAAAACACAGCCCAATCAATGTGAAAAAAATACTATTTTTCTTGAGAACAAGAAGGGTATTGAACTAGTGAACTAGTGATTAAAATTGTTGAAAACAACATTATTAAAGCTTACAACAGATTCACAATACTATAACAATAAAACTAAAAAGTAAAAATAAGAATTAAAATAAAGTGTGTGGGTACGAGGTTGAGACTTTGTTTTGAGGTATGTAATGCAGTTGTGCAAAGTACGCAACATTCAAGACATGATGTTTTTATAGTCTTTGATATGATATGAAGGGGGATAATAGTGCAATTTTAGAGACAGCTTTACAGTTTACTAAGGGTTTTGATGACCTGCAGGTAGAAGCTGTTTTTCAGCCTGCTGGTTCTGGACTGAATGCTCTGGTATCGCCTACCTGATGGCAGTTCAACAGATAAACAGACTGTGTGCTGGGTGATTAGGGTTAGTTGTGATTTTTCGAGCTTTCCTCAGACATTGCGATGAAAGATGTCTTGTAGGGATGGAAGTTTAATGACGATGATGATTTCAGCTGTTTTCACAACTCAAGGGCCTTGCAGTCAAGGAGTGAGCAGCCACTATACCATACAGTAAGGGACCCCGTCAGGATGCTCTCAATGGTGCATCTGTAAAAGTTTGTAAGGATATCGGGAGGCAGACCAAAGCTTTTGAGCTTCCGTAGGAAGTAGAGTAGCCGATGAACTACTGATGAGGTGTGCATAGACCAGAATAGATCTTCAGAGATGTGCACACCAAGGAACTTGATGCTCTTAACTCTTTCTACTGCAGATCTGTTGGTATATAATGGGGCATGGCTGACCTCCTGTAGTCCACATCTCTTTGGTCATCTCTTTGGTTTTGCTGACGTTGAGGCAGAGGTTGTTTTTATTGCACAATTGTGATAGTTTTCACACCTCATCTCTGTAGGCCATCTCATCTCCATTTGTGATGAGAACTAGGATTGATGTGTCATCAGCAAACTTAAAGATGACATTGGTACTGTGTTTGGCAGTACAGTCGTGTGTGAACAGAGAGTATAGGAGGGGGCTGAGAACGCAGCCCTGTGCTCAGGGTCAGTGTGGATGAGAAATGGTTACCAATTCTCACCACTTGGGGTCTGCAAGTCAGAATGTCCATTATCTAGTTTCAGAGATGAGAGTTCAGTCCTTTGTGATGAGTATTGATGGGATGATGGTGTTAAACCCAGAGCTGTGATCAATAAATGTAATTATCAATAAGATTCGGGAGGAGCGCGTCAGATACTTAGCCTAATCAACACAGGTGGACCACAATCAAGTAATCAATCCCATAGCATAAATATCGCTGACTTACCTCTATCCATTGACGGTTTATCAGCATGCTGGTTCGCTTCGTCAGTCACCTTATCACAGACCCAATTTTCGTACCAACGAAGAGTGCTACACAGGGGATTTATAAGACCTGCTGCTTTTGCCGGACCCGAGATCATTTCTACCCAGCCAAACACGGCCGTTGAGCAGCATTAAGCGTCATCGCGACAGCTGCTCTCCTCGCCAAGCCACACATCGTGGCCAATAGACTGTGCAAGCTCCGAGCTCGCCTCGCTCGATACACGATCGTGCCGCCCGAGACCGAGCTCTCGTCGAGCGCTGGATTGCAGCAGAAAGAATCCAACCAGCCTGGGCTGAACAGTTTTCACCGCGACTCAGTCTTTCACCACTGCGTTCCGGCCGAGTGGCAGTTTGAGGCCGCTTCCTCTAGCGGCGCAAACCGCGCGACGTTAACCAATACATTTACAGGTGAAGATGCTAAAAACAAGTTCTTCATTTTCTTCATTGGATTTTTACGGCAGTTGGCATCCAAAGTGTTGCATCTAAAAGCAGTTTCGCGGCTAAAGTTTGTTAAACGACGTGATGACGTAGTTCCGTCTTCTTCTACTAGTGTTTTATGGCGGTTTTGGCAAACCAGTGTAAAGGTGCATTACCGCCACCCGCTGATCCGGGGTGTGGATCGCGCATAGATTTGGACTACAGATACAACGTTCCGTCGGATGATGATGCCACTTTTAACCACGAAGCCCAGGCATTAGGTTAGATTATTGTAATGCCTTGTTCTCAGGCCTTCCAGCTAAATCGTTGAGCAAGCTTCAGTATATACAAATTCTGCCGCATGCGTGCTCACTTGTACTTCTCCTCGTGAACACATTACACCGGTTCTTTCACAATTACACGGGCTTCCCGTAAATGCGAGAATTGATTTTAAAATTCTTATCTTAACATACTAGGCACTTCATGGGACTGCACCTGAGTATCTTTGTGAACTCATCAGTCCTTATATTCCATCACGCTCTCTTCGCTCTACTGACTCTCTTTCACTTCACCAGCCATAATGTGAGCTAAAGACCATGGGGGAAAGAGCCTTTTCATATAAAGCCCCTAAGCTATGGAATGTACTTCCTCTGCACGTCAGATATGCACCAATGTTGGGTGATTTAAAAAAGTTGATTAAGTCACTTTTATTAAAAAAAAACCTTGTAAGTCTCTGGATAAAAGCGTCTGCTAAATGCTTAATTAGGGCCCGAGCCAATGGCCGCAGGGCCCTATTGTTCCCCTAAGGATTATTAGGGCTCAAGCCCAAAGGGGCGAAGAGCCCTATTGTTCTTCTAAGGATTATTCTTATTATTAGGGCTCAAGCCTGGAGGGCGAGAGCCCTATTGTTTTCCTTAGGATTATTTTTTATTATTATTTTTTTTTTTTTCTAACATTACGGGGGCTTTTGGGGCCCTTAACATGCTTAAAAAGTCTTGAAAATTGGCACACACATTGGAACCTGCGGCCATTAGGGCCGGGCAGAGACTGATACACGGGCGTGGCACAGGGGCTCTACAGCGCCCCCTGGAATATGGAGGGCCATATATTATACATACTTGTACGTAGACACACGAAACTCGGTACACATATAGAACTCATCAATAAAAACAACTTTCGTATTGCATATCATAGGCTCCGCCCAACAGGAAGTTGGCTATTTAGGGTTTATTATTCATATTTGTCATCAAAGTTGTGGGGGCTTTTGGAGTCCTTAACATACTCAAAAACTCTTGAAAATTTGCACACACTTTGGAATCTGTGGCCTTTAGGAGCCTGCAGAGGTTGGGACCCGGGCGTGGCACAGGGGCTCTACGGCACCCCCTGGAACACAGTCATAAATGTTGATTTATAGCTCACACATAATTGCACGTATTAATATGAAACTCAGTACACATATAGATCTCATCGTGCCGAACAACTTGCGTATTGCATGTCATAGGCTCCGCCCAACAGGAAGTCAGCTATTTAGAGTTATGTAAAAAGCGCATGCTCTGGAATTTGATATACTTGTCATAGGTTTTTTACTCGATTGCCACCAAACTCGGTCAACATGATCTCAAGACATTGGGGATGAAAAATTGCCAGGGGGTTTTTGATATCTCGAACGGTTTGCTCGTAGCGAGGCGTTGAATTTATGGCGAGAATTGAGAAACAGGAAGTGTCTAATACCATCCACATACATTTCCTAATTTTAATCAAACTTCATCAGATTATTCATTGTATGATGGCGATCGCATATATGTGACTATTAGGAGTCAAAGTTATAGCGCCACCAACTGGCAGCAGGAAGTGTGTCATTTTCAAAATGCTTTGAATTCAGCATCTTATTTTTACTCGATTTGCTTCAAACTTCATCAGAATAATGTTAAAACACAGCCGATACTAAATCTGCTGGGGGGATATTGATATCTAAAAATATTGTTGCAGTGGCAACATGTCAAACTGTAATACTTCTCAGGTGATTTTGAGGCATATAACATGCTTAGAATTTCATCAAACTCAGAACACATATCAGTATTAGTGACAGCTAGACACTGGCAAAAGTTCATAAGAGGGCGTGGAAGAGGCACTCTATAGCGCCACCTTTTGTCAAAAGTGGGGGGGTTAGTTTTAGCTACAGACACCAAACTCAGTACAAAAATTGTTCTCATCAAGACGGACAACTTTCTAATTCACAGTCATCAGCTACGACCAACAAGAAAGTCGGCTATTTTGATTTGAATGTGGATTGTTTTTTACATTTAGCTGTGAATTAATGCATACTGCTCAGAGGAGAGTAACACTATACACACCAAACTTTGTCTACATGTTGAAAAAACATTGAGGAACTTAAATTGTGAATGGGTTTTGGATAGCTTGGATGGTTTTGTCGTGGTGATTTTTTTAAATGACAGTAAAGATGGAATTATTAATTTTCCTGCATTTTTAAATTCCAAACACTTCAAAACCTTTTTTCATACAGAAAAAAAAGTTATTCTGAGTAAATATGCATAGTTTCATGACTTTACAACACTGTATGGATAACAGAAAATGAAAAAACTGTCAGACATCTCATCTCACTCTGTCCATCTGTTTGAGTGAGTTGTGCTTAGACTTCCATTGTCTGAGACAAAATGCGCCCCTAGGTGCAATTCCCGGACTAAAAAACGGAGGAGACTGTCTTTTGGTTTCACTTTTAAATCGGTTAAAATACAAATAAATACTTGGATTTAATTCACACTGACAAGCTAAACCAACATATATGATTATTATCAGGTCAGGGCTCATTAATAATTGATGTGTGGTCAGTGATACGTGAGAAACACGAGAGATGAATCACCGCTCTGAGCAAGAGCTTGTGGAATGATGAGCTCAGAAAAAAACGAGTTTATTCTTGTTTTATAGCTATTAAAAATAAAGTATTGCAGCGATATCACACAATTCACCAATTAGAGCACACCAAGAGCTAAATTAAGATGTTTTTGAACTGTTTGTGTGAAAATGAAATATTCGCGGCTGCCCTGAAATCACTGCCTCCGATCAGCGCGCACAGTGTCACAAGTTCAAAACTAACGAATTTATTCTTGTTTAAGAGCTTTTTAAAATAAATTATTGCCATAAATGCACACAATACATCCATTATAACACAACACGAGCTAAATGCAGGTGTTTGTGACCCGTTTAAGTGTGCAAGACTATTTCATCAAGCACGGTGAGTAATGGCTTCTCCTACAATTGTTATTTGCACCTCTTGCCACATGTACCGTTTATCTATCTCTGTCGCTGATGAGGGATTCACATGTGATAAATGCAGGGAAATAGTTAGGCTGACAGAGAAGATTTCAGAATTAGAGACACGCATCCAAACTTTAATTGAGGACAGTAAGAATGTTAGGGCTCTAGATATGGCTTTGGATGCGTCTAGCTCAGGGACTCCTGTACATTGTCCGGTTCCAGCAGAGCCCCTGCAGCAGGGCAACTGGGTGACGGTGAGGCAGCGTAGTCGTGGGTCAAAACACCGCTCTTCTGTTCCGATCAAAACATTAAACAGGTTCTCCCCACTCAGTGAAGCACCCACTGAGAAACCTGATGAAAGTGCTCTAGTTATTGGCGACTCTATTGTACGGAACGTGAATATAGAGACACCAGCCACCATAGTCAAATGTTTACCGGGAGCCAGAGCGCCTGACATCTTGGCAAATTTAAAAGTGCTGGCTAATGCTAAGCGTAAATACAGTAAGATTGTTATTCATGCCGGCGCTAATGATGTTCGACTTCGCCAGTCGGAGATCACTAAAAATAACTTTAAAGAGGTGTGTGAACTTGCAAGCACGATGTCAGACTCTGTAATATGCTCTGGTCCCCTGCCTGCTTACCGTGGTGACGAGATGCATAGCAGATTGTCATCACTCAATGGCTGGATGTCTAAGTGGTGCCCACAGAATAACATAGGTTTCATAGACAATTGGACGAGCTTTTGGGGCAGACCTGACCTGTTTAAAAGAGATGGTCTTCATCCCTCCTGGGGTGGTGCTGCTCTTCTGTCTAGAAATATGGCACATAGTCTTAGTGTTTATACTTGACTAATTGGGGCCCAGGTCAGGAAGCAGACAGACTGGCTAAACCGACCGTCTGCTAGCTGCCTCCCGTCACAGAGGTCAGTTAATTCTCAGCACATAGAGACTCTTTCACCTAGATATCACACTATAGAGACTGTGTCTGTTCCCCGAACTAGAAAATACAAAAAACGTCCAAACCAAGTTAAGGTTAACAATTTAATTGAGGTTCAACAAATAAAACACAAATGCAATATGGATAAACAAATGATAAAGATTGGCTTATTGAATATCAGATCCATTTCTACGAAAACACTTTTTGTAAATAATATGATAACTGATCATAATATAGATGTGCTCTGTTTGACAGAAACTTGGCTAAAACCTGATGATTACATTATTTTAAATGAGTCCACCCCCCAAGATTATTGTTATAAACACGAGCCGCGTCTAAAAGGCAAAGGGGGAGGAGTTGCTTCAATTTATAACAACGTTTTCAGGATTTCTCAGAGGGCAGGCTTCAAGTATAACTCGTTTGAAGTAATGGTGCTTCATATAACATTATCCAGAGAAACCAATGTTAATGATAAATCCCCTGTTATGTTTGTACTGGCTACTGTATACAGGCCACCAGGGCACCATACAGACTTTATTAAAGAGTTTGGTGATTTTACATCCGAGTTAGTTCTGGCTGCAGATAAAGTCTTAATAGTTGGTGATTTTAATATCCATGTCGATAATGAAAAAGATGCATTGGGATCAGCATTTATAGACATTCTGAACTCTATTGGTGTTAGACAACATGTTTCAGGACCTACTCATTGTCGAAATCATACTCTAGATTTAATACTGTCACATGGAATTGATGTTGATAGTGTTGAAATTATTCAGCCAAGTGATGATATCTCAGATCATTATTTAGTTCTGTGTAAACTTCATATAGCCAAAATTGTAAATTCTACTTCTTGTTACAAGTATCGAAGAACCATCACTTCTACCACAAAAGACTGCGTTTTAAGTTATCTTCCTGATGTATCCGAATTCCTTAGCATATCCAAAACCTCAGAACAACTTGATAACAGAAACTTGTAACAGAAACTATGGACTCTCTCTTTTCTAGCACTTTAAATACAGTTGCTCCTTTACGCTTAAGGAAGGTTAAGGAAAACAGTTTGACACCATGGTATAATGAGCATACTCGCACCCTAAAGAGAGCAGCCCGAAAAATGGAGCGCAGCTGGAGGAAAACAAAACTAGAGGTATTTCGTATTGCTTGGCGGGAAAGTAGCATATCCTATAGAAAAGCATTAAAAACTGCTAGATCTGATTACTTTTCTTCTCTTTTAGAAGAAAACAAACATAACCCCAGGTATTTATTCAATACAGTGGCTAAATTAACGAAAAATAAAGCCTCAACAAGTGTTGACATTTCCCAACACCACAACAGTAATGACTTTATGAACTACTTTACTTCTAAAATCGATACTATTAGAGATAAAATTGCAACCATTCAGCCGTCAGCTACCGTATCATATCAGACAGTGCACTATAGACCCCCTGAGGAACAGTTCCACTCATTCTCTACTATAGGAGAGGAAGAATTGTATAAACTTGTTAAATCATCTAAACCAACAACATGTATGTTAGACCCTATACCATCTAAGCTCCTAAAAGAGGTGCTTCCAGAAGTCATAGATCCTCTTCTGACTATTATTAATTCCTCATTGTCATTAGGATATGTCCCCAAAACCTTCAAACTGGCTGTTATTAAGCCTCTCATAAAAAAACCACAACTTGACCCCAGAGAACTTGTTAATTATAGACCAATCTCGAATCTCCCTTTTCTGTCCAAGATACTAGAAAAGGTGGTATCCTCACAATTATATTCCTTCTTAGAGAATAATGGTATATGTGAGGATTTCCAGTCAGGATTTAGACCGTATCATAGTACTGAGACTGCTCTCCTTAGAGTTACAAATGATCTGCTCTTATCATCTGATCGTGGGTGTATCTCTCTATTAGTTTTATTGGATCTTAGTGCTGCGTTTGACACAATTGACCACAACATTCTTTTGCATAGACTTGAACACTTTGTTGGCATCAGTGGAAGTGCATTAGCATGGTTTAAATCGTACTTATATGACCGCCATCAGTTCGTAGCAGTGAATGAAGATGTATCATATCGATCACAAGTGCAGTATGGAGTACCTCAAGGCTCAGTACTAGGGCCGCTACTCTTCACGCTTTATATGTTACCCTTGGGAGATATCATCAGGAAACATGGTGTTAGTTTTCACTGTTATGCTGATGATACGCAGCTCTATATTTCCTCGCAGCCTGGTGAAACACACCAATTTGAAAAACTAATGGAATGCATAGTCGATATAAAAAATTGGATGACGAGTAATTTCTTACTGCTAAATTCAGAAAAAACAGAGGTGTTAATCATAGGGCCTAAAAACTCTGCTTATAATAAACTAGAACACTGTCTAAGACTTGATGGTTGCTCTGTCAATTCTTCGTCATCAGTTAGGAACCTAGGTGTGCTACTTGATCGCAATCTTTCCTTAGAAAGCCACGTTTCTAGCATTTGTAAAACTGCATTTTTCCATCTCAAAAATATATCTAAATTACGGCCTATGCTCTCAATGTCAAATGCAGAAATGTTAATCCATGCATTTATGACTTCAAGGTTAGACTATTGTAATCCTTTATTGGGTGGTTGTTCTGCACGCTTGGTAAACAAACTACAGCTAGTCCAAAATGCAGCAGCAAGAGTTCTTACTAGAACTTACTGTGTGTGTGTGTGTTAAGTGAATTAGGTGTGAAACTATCAGGGAGCATTTAGTCTCCAGTGCCAACATTTTACAGAACTGCCACTTTCCTGGAGTCTCAGAATTACAATGTGTCAGGTTCTGAGAAATCAAAGATTCCAAAAAATGATTTAATTAGAATACCATGAAGTATTGTGAAATACTATATATTAAGACTTTATATATAGGCTTTATGAACAGATTAGAGTGACTTGTGAAGGACCAGCACCACCTCCTCTTGTCCGATGGGTTGAGGAATATATCTTCCAGAATCCGGGATTAAGATTTAGGAACTCATTTTTATTCCACCTCCTTTCCTGAAAGTCTGTCTTGCAGAATTGACTAAAAATTAATCTTCACATTAATTCCTAATTATTTTGCAATTATTTTTGTCAGTTCTTCTTGACCTGTTTTTTTTTTCTTCTTCTTTTCTGACCTCATGACCCAGTCAGCATTTTTGTGCAATGGTCAAGTCTTAACTTATCCATTTCTGTATTGCATTTGTGTTTGATATTTCTCATGGGTATTTCATAATTTTCGACTTTGAGTTAAAAAAGTTTGAGTTAAAACTCTTTTTTGGCGCATTTCATCTGTAAAAGAAAACATGCCTAATAATTCTGCACATGAATATAAGGAGTTTTTCTCTTCCAGCTTTCCTGGACTATTGTATAGCACTCATAAATGATTAGATAAAAAATAATGGTAGTTATTAAGATTGATATGGTTTGGAATTGGTAAAATGTGCTTGGAAAAAAAATTACAATAAAACAATGTTTTAATGTTTAAGTTTGGAATATTAACTGACATGAATGAATGCTATATAAATATTGTTCATGTTAACATAATGTTTATAAATGAAATCTTATTGTAAAGTGTTACTAAATAAATATATATATATATATATATATATATATATATATATATATATATATATATATATATATATTGTTCTGTGAATGTGATTTTAAAGTCTAGATGATTCCGATTAACCCTTTAACCGCCATATCCTTTAAAACCTCACTGCCAGAGGGATATTGTGAATGCACAGTTTACCTGATGCCACTGGGGTGGCGATGGCATTGGTGGCTTGAGCCCGCCATCGCAGCTATATATATATATATATATTTTTTTTTTTTTTTTTTTTTTATTAAACCTTCCGGGGGTTTTTGGGGGCCTTAACATGCTCAAAAACTCTAGAAAATTGGCACACACATTGGAATCTGCGGCCATCAGGACGCTGCAGAGGCTGGGACCCGGGCGTGACACAGGGGCTCTACAGCGCCCCCTGGAACACAGTCAGAAATCTTGAACCATAGCTCACACATACTTGCATGTATTTATATGAAACTCGGTACACTTATAGATCTCATTGAGCCGAACAACTTTCACACTATATGTCATAGGCTCCGCCCAACAGGAAGTCAGCTATTCAGGGCTGTTTAAAAAAAGCATGCTCTGGAATTTGAAATACTCCTCTGAGGTTGTCAACCCGTTCGCCACGAAACTCTGTGAACATGATCTCAAGACATTGGGGATGAAAAATTGCGAGGGGATTTTTGATATCTCGAACGGTTTGCCCGTGGCGAGGCGTGGAAATTATGGCTAGAAATGAGAAACAGGAAATGTCTAATAACATCCACATTCATTTCCTGAATTTGATCAAACTTCATCGGTTTGTTCGATGTATGATACCGATCTTATATATGTGACTATTAAGAGTCAACATTATAGCGCCACCAACTGGCAGCAAGAATTGAGTCATTTTCAAAATGCTTTGAATTTAGCATCTTATTTTTACTCGATTTGCTTCAAACTTCATCAGAATATTGACAAAACATGACCGATGTAAATCTGTTGTGGGGATATTGATATCTCATATATTGTTGCCATGGCAACGTGTCAAACTTTAATATTTTGTTATGGTGATTTTGAGGCAGACAACAACCTCAGATTTACATTAAACTCAGAACACATATCAGTATTAATGATATCTAGACAATGGCAAAAGCTTTTAAAAGGACGCGAAGGAGGCACTCTATAGCGCCACCTTTTGTCAAAAGTGGGGGGGTTAGTTTTAGCTACAGACACCAAACTTGGTACATAAATTGTTCTTATCAAGACGGACAATTTTCTAATTCACAGTCATAAGCTACGACCAACAGGAAGTCAGCTATTTTGATTTGAATATGTATTTTTGGGCTTAATTCGGCTGTGAATTAATGCATACTCCTCACAGGGGAAATGAACTATACACACCAAACTTTGTCTACATGTTGAAAAAACATTGAGGAACTTAAATTGCGAATGGATTTTGGTTAGCTTGAACGGTTTTGCCGTGGTGATTTTTTGAAATAACATTAAAAAGGGAAACATTAATTGTCTTGTATTTTTAAATTGCTGCTTCCAAACATTTCAAAACCATTTTTCATTTAGAGAACATGCGATATATGCATAGTTTCATGACTTTACAACACTGTATGATTAAAATAAAATTATAAAACTGTCAGACATCTAAACTCACTCTCTGGCATTCTCTCTGTGTGAGGGAAAGGAGGGGGAGGGGGAGGGGTGCTTGAGGGCCTGCCTGACAGAGAGAGAGAGAGAGAGAGAGAGAGAGAGAGAGAGAGAGAGAGAGAGAGTTAACATCTCTTTAATCACCAGAAAAAAACAGTAATTGTGTGTTGTTGATATTTTTTTTCATCATTAAGAAAGCTTAAGAAATCTCTAAATCATTTTCTGTCAGTTTTGGGGACGAAAAAAAAAAAAAAAAAACTATTACAATTTGTAGGGCTCAGACAAAATTATTTTATATGTTAATTTTAATTATGTTAATTGCAAAATAAAAAAAGATTTTAAAAATACATACACGTTGACTTGTATATATTTTTTTGTTCTGATAATAATTTTAAACTAATTTGATACTGACCTATGACAGACATTGTGATACATGACATGACCTGAATTTACACAATCTTGCTGATTTAACAGTAAAACAGTTCAGCTCACAGATAAAGACTAAGCTGTAATGCTGGCAAAAATATTTTACAAATGCTTATAGATCAATAAAATAGTTAAAAATGCTTTTTCACAAAGTGCATAATAATAAGGCATGTTGATATTCTGATGACATTTTTTTTCCAAGCACATTTTACCAATTTCAAATCACATCAATCTTAATAAATACTATAGATTTGGTATTTCATGATTTATGAGTGATATATATAATTTTCCTCGAAGGCTGGAAGTGAAAAGGCATGTTTTTAGGCATGTCTTCTTGTCATGAATTGGTCATAGAGCTCATTGTAGCAATGCTTCAGGTGTTGAAATAGATTTGTTATACATTATACAGGTTCACTGTTTGCAGAGTGTATACAGTATGTGTATGTGGTGCAGACGCAGCAGCAAGAGCATGTTATTGTAACACACCAATACCTACAAAAAAGACTCTTGGACCAAAATTCTAAATCCAACAGGAACTCAGTTATTTTTTATATTATGAGCAAATGTTGTGTAATTTTTGTCATTTCCAGGCTTTGTATTTTAACGAACTCCTCCTAGAGATTTATTCAGATCATTACCAAATTTGGTATGCCTAATCTAAAGGCCTTTGCGATGTTAAATTGCGAAGATTTTGAGTTTTCGTTGAAGGCCGTGTGTGTGGCGGCCTGGCGAATTTCGATGATTCGCCATGAAACAGGAAGTTGCTATAACTCACACATACAATGTCCAATCTGCCCCAAACTTCACATGTTGGATAAGACTCCTGACCTAAACAGATTGACATGCCCAAATTCAGTTATAGTCATAGCGCCACCTATTGGCTACAGGAAGTGACATATTTTAAGCTGCGACAAACTACTCCTAGAAATTTTTGACATCAATATCTTTTTTGTGGTCAGTCTAATCTAAAGGCCTGTGCGATGTTAAATTGTGAAGATTCTGAGTTTTCGTTAAAAGGCGTGTCCATGACGCCGTGACAAAGTTCGATGTCTCGCAATGGGAATAAAAGATGTTATAACTCAGGCATAAAATATCTGATCTTGCCCGAACTTCACATGTGTGATAAGGGTCCTGGCCTGAACACATCTGAAGGCCAATATTCCATTATAATGATAGCGCCACCTGCTGGCAACAGGAAGATTGGCAAATATATGGAATAAACTTTGATATATATTCCACTTTTATTTATGAGTTTAAATGCATATTTCTCACCGTTCACCTATTTACTAAATCCATTCGCTGCTGGTAAGCCCGGGTGCGAGGGCCCGTTCATCGCTGCTTGCAGCTTTAATTTAATTTTAAATTTTAATTTCCATGCAATTCTGGTAGGACCAAATCATTTAAGCATCTGTCCTCGTGTTTTGATGCAGGATAGCAAGTGTGAGTAAAATTACTGTCGCCCTTTAAGGACCGTAATACGGAAAAACTGGCAAGTAAATATCTTTAGAAACCACTTGGAAGTGAATAGCACATAACTGCTGTTAACCCATTTGCTGCAAGCATCGCCAACGGCCCCAGTCTACTATCGTTTCACTTTCACAGCACGTTAAACATCACTCTCTTACTTGATCTGGATAAACCGCGCATCAATTGAAGTCTAAAGACTTTGGCTTTTATATTTGACCAATATTTCGATAAAACATCATTCCAGTGATAATTTTCCATCATGTCAGGAAAACTATTCCTATTCCTGAATGGTAAACGTCAAAGTGTTAGCTCGTGGACAAATGTTGATCATGGATCTAGTCAGAAAGAATCATGAACAGAAACATCTTTATTTTGGGTATGTCATTTCTGTCTCCATGCCAAAAATGGGGGGTGTCCGGTAAGGGGTTAACGTTACTGCTATAATCATGTCTTTCGGTACAACGTCTTACAAGACTAAACATGCTCAATCGTTTCCAAAAGCCTCTGTTTCCACAGTCCATAATACAACGTGAAAACAGCGTTCCAAACGTATCCGCTCGGGAGACCGTCTAAAGAGCCCGGAGGCCAAATGAGAGGAAAGATGCTTTTCCAACAGGAACATAATAAGGTGGACAAGGCTTGAGGAATTGTCAAATCAGGCAACAAATTGCTAAGCTGGTAACACAGTAAGCTACCCATTTATTTTTAGCTTGCCCCATCAAATGTTACTAACCCTTTTTACTCTTCCCACAGCCAACATCTACAGCAGCCGAAGCAAGTAGCCTTTCATGTACCTCCTCACTGCCGCAGCAGTGTCTGCTCCCGCAGGAGCCTTACCTGTATCTCCCCACTGCCGCAGCAGTGTCTGCTCCCCAGGAGCCTTTCCTGTACCTCCTCACCGCCACAGCAGTGTCTGCTCCCGCAGGAGCCTTTCCTGTATCTCCCCACTGCCGCAGCAGTGTCTGCTCCCGCAGGAGCCTTTTCCGTTCTCCCCACTGCCGCAGCAGTGTCTGTTCCCGCAGGAGCCTTTCCTATACCATTCTCCAACCAACGATTTTTATAATAATCATTAGGCGGCCTACCATAATTCGGCTATCAAACCGCTCCGTTATCCCATCTCAGCACTGCATTTCCCGCTCGCCTGTGCTCTCAAAGGATGATGTGAGCCCGTAAGTGAAAAAAAAAAAAAAAAAAAAACGTCACAGGCAAACCTAGCAGTATTTAAACATAGTATTTTATACTTAATGCCAGTGTATCAGTACGTCCGAAGGTATATTTTTCGATTATTGGTTCCATAGGCTCTTTTCATGCACCTGCATGGTCAAAATGGCAAATAGTAAGCTCAGACAGTATAAAGAATCTTTCTCTTACTCCACCCATGCACGATTACATCGTCGATATGTACCATCGATCTCACGTGCTGACAATGACCACATCGCCGATACATGTCACCTATTTGGGGTACACTAGCACAGGAAATCCAATTTATTTTTCACGCTTAATTTCGGATACTATGATTGCACCAAGATTTTTCGGACTCATTATCGGAAGCAGCTCATTGGATTTGCTAAACAATTATTCAAGTAAGCCTTACAGCGTCTACCCTCGTAGACAAACAGATCATCCTTAGTATCGAACTCCCTGCCAGGCGCTGCAAGAGGGCTCCCGGTTGAACCAACCTTTGCCTTCTCCGTTCAACTATCAGCAAAGCTTACTCGTATGAAATCGCAAGTATTAAAATCCTGCCAGATGCTTTCCCACTTAATCAATCTTGGACTTTCCATCCGACCACCAGCGAAGCTTACCCGATTAAAAAAGGCAGATTATTTTAATAAATAATAATAATAATAATAAATAAAAATAAATATAAATATAAAAATAAATAAATAATAAATAAAAAGACACCGGATAACCTTACCTTTTTCAATCCTATGGCCGGCAAGGCTTCTCTCTTCGATGCCAAGAGCTTGAGCTCCCATCGGATGCTGACGAGAGCCTCCTGGCCAGACAACCTCACCTTTTCCATTCTGCGGCCAGCAAGGCTTACCCGTTCGTTGCCAGGAGCTCACACTCCCTTCGGACGTAGGTGAAAGCCCCCGGCTACCTGCTTTGCCATTCTGTCTTACGTACGGAGAGGTTTACCCATCCAATGCACGGAGTCAGGGCTCCCATTGAATGTAGGTGAGAGCTTCCCGGCTAGACAACCTTACCTTTTCCGTCCTTTGGCCAGCGAGGCTTAACCGTTCTATCCGGGAGCTAAGCTCCTGTTGGACGAAGGTAAGAGCCTCCCGGCCGGACAACCTTTTCCGTCCTTCAGCCAGAGAGGTTTACCCGTTCGATTCCTGGAGCTAAGCTCCCGGCTAGACAACCTGAACTTTTCCACCCTTGGCCAGCGAGGCTCACCCGTTCGATGTGAGTGCTCCCATCGGACGCTGGCGAGAGCCTCCTGGCCAGCCAACCATGACCTTACCATGTGGTTTAGGTTACAAACCTACAAGCAAGCTGTTCAATGCTGCAAGTACCAAACACACAAATAAACCCTCCTGTTCTGAGTTAGAGGCCCCATCGGATGCAGCGAGAGTCCTCCCAGTCGGGTTTTCCTTTCCAACCCTCCCCGTCCGCCGAGGCTTACCTGTCTGTCGCGTGTGCTCCCTTCAGACGTCTGGCGAGAGTCTCCCGGACGTGCCTATGTTTGCCGGCCGCAAACGAGTCTCATCCATCCGATGCCGTGAGTCGGGATCTCCCTTCAGATGTCGCCAGAGTCCTCCTTGTCGGCCAGCCCAAAGCTTTTTATCTGCCAAACCGAGAGGACCCAGACGTCCGTCATCCTGAGTCTCAATCTCCTGTCAGAGGCTTCATGGGCCCTCTCGGTCAGCGTTAGGCCCTTCACCCACTGAATAGCAGGGGGTTTCAGCCAGTAAGGCCCGTACGCCGACACCGTGACCTATTCCGGTCGAGGCAACTCGGGTCCTCCCGGTCGGGCACCACAACCACGCTGCTCCTCCTCATCGGCCGGTAGGGCTCACCGTTCCAACGCCAAAAAGTTGAGCCAGTTGAGCATCGGCTCGATACCGACCGGGCGCCAACAACCACGTAGTTCACTAGCTGCAGCCGGTAGGGCCTACTCTCCCAACCCCCAAGTCGCTCCCTCCGGAGTACGTAGGCCCTTCCAGCCTGCCAACGAGATGACTTCTCAGAAACCAAATCAGCCCCCGCCAGTACTCTGCTTTTTTTTCTTTAAATTGGCGGCTGTCCTCTTGTACATTTGCCTTTTTGGGGGGTACTCTAGGTTCGGGCCATTCCCGAGCTCGGAGCTCTTCCCCGGACAGCACGCCAAATACGCATACAATACCTCAGCTAATTATATGCAAGCGTGAACTAGTGAAATGTAATTATCAATAAGATTCGGGAGGAGTGCGTCAGATACTTAGCCTAATCAACACAGGTGGACCACAATCAAGTAATCAATCCCATGGTATAAATATCGCTGACTTACCTCTATCCATTGACGGTTTATCAGCATCCCTCCTCCACCCCATCTCCTTACTTCAAGTTCACTTGAAGTCTTTAATGAGATGCTAGAAACACATTTATGATGATAGACTTCAATGCCACAGGTCGGTAGTCATTCAGGCAGGTGACAACAGACTTCTAAGGCACAGGGACAATGGTGGTTTTCTTTAAGCAAGTGGGAATCACTTACAGTCTAAGAGAGAGATTGAAGATGTCTGTAAGCACCTCCGCTACTTGGTTGGCACGCGATCTGAGAACACCGCCATGAACACCATCAGGACCAGGTGCTTTGCATGGATTGATCGCTCTTCAGTGGTCTGGTTACATCATGCGAGGAGAAGGTAATAGATGCTCTGCATTTTTTCAGTGTTTTCTTGGCCAGAGAGACACATTTGCTGTTTAGATTGACCTATACTTGGACACGTCTTCATTAGGGCTATGTGGACTAGCATGCTGTGATTTCTGCAACGGTGAATATTTACAATATTCAAAATTTTTTATTAATATTTGATTAATCATTTGTTAATGTTTATGCAGTAGCCAACCTAAAGTTCAAACTATTCATAATTTGTAAATGTGTATAAATAATTGCTAATCATTTAATATCTTTACTGGCACTGGACTTTTAGCTGCTGAAAAGGTTTGTGTGAAGGGTGGCTGGACTAGCTAAGTTTAGCTAAATACTTGCTAAAGACATAACAGAAATTGTCATTTTGGTGCAAAATATGTTTTTACTGTCTTAACACTCACATTACTATACTATCTTTAGTATATCATTAAACAGTATATTCCTTGAATCAAAAATCAACAGGAGAGAAAAAAAAAATTGCTAATAATACAAAGTTTTAGACATTGCAGTCAAATCTTGCCGTAATAAATTAGTTTTCAGCTGTCACTGGAAAATTGTTAGAGATTCAGCATTCCGGGGGGGGGGGGGGGGTGAAGATCATTCCACTATTCAGGAACAGTGAATGAAAATGTTCTGGAAAGTGATTTTGTGCCTTTCTGGGATGGTACCATGAGGCGTCGCTCAATTGTAGATCTCATGCCTCTGGAGGGGCTGTAGATTTGTAAGAATTAGAAGAAGTATGATGGTGCTGAGCCTGTGGCTGTTCTATTTGCAAGCATCAATGTCTTGATGTGAACTGCAACTGGTAGCGAATGCAAGGCCTTTTGAGTCATTGAAGATCAGTTGTGCTGCTGTTTTCTGGATCATTTCAAGAGGTTTCATTGTGAATGATGAAAGTCCAGCCAGAAAAGCATTGCAGTAGTCCAGCCTAGAAATGGCAAAGGGCTGGACAAGAAGTTGTGCTGCATGTTTAGTTAGGAAGGGCCTGATCTTTGCACTGATGTTGTGCAGTGCAAACCTGGAAAATCAGTTTTTCCAATGTGGTCAGAAGTGGACATGTGAGTAAGGATTTTGGTTAAGAATGACTAATTTAAATTCAAACAAAAATTAATAGAATGCAGCCATTACACAGGATGAGGGACAGACATGGAGGATAGGATCAACACAGAGCTTTAATGACGAATTTTTGAGACAAGAACCGGAAAATTAACAACGGAGTATGGCAAGATATACACCTCAACTGAATGGTAACAGTCTTTCTATTTTGCAGGTTGTGGGACTGAAGAGGATGATGAAAGGCCATAGACTAATGTGATTGACGTTGAGGTCGGGCGGAGTTGAGCTGAGTTGGGTTGAGTTGGGCTGTGTATAGTGCGTCATCTAATGGAACCCATCAGCTGTTCTGAAAGTTGTTGCAGTATGTTTTCAGAAAGTATCCAATCTCCTGGTTTTAATTTTTTTTAAGATTAACTTTCACACTCTAAATAGAAACTGGGGGTCTTGATCAGAAATTAAATCTAAAGGTACATCATAGTTTCTGAAGATTTAGTAAAAAGGCTTTAGAGAACTTTTTTCTACTACAACTAGAATGCTTGTGAAGAATTCACAGGCATTGAATAGGCGATGGAAAAAGTTTACCATCAGTTGGGGGATCCTAGTACAAACCAATGGATTTCCTGAGACAGACAGAGCTAACAGTAGCGATTATGAATGAGCAAGATTATTTGTTAGATACCTGTGATACCATGGAGGAATGCACTGAGTCAATGAGGGAAATGTAAAGAATTGATGGAATGTGGGTCTTTCCCTCATGACATCTCAGCAGAATAGTTTCTGACTGAATGGCCTTGGTGATTTGGTGATCTGTTCATCAAGCGATCACTGAATCAAGCTGAATCAAGTCGACGGTTATGAAAGGATGAAGGATGTTCTCGGGAGGTACAGTTGGAGAGTCTGGAGAGTGCAGCTAAGAGAGGGCATCAGCTTTCACATTTTTGGTTGTGGCTGATGGTATCCAGGACAGAGACTTGGGCTTTTTGCATAGTAATGAGGTTAACAGTGAAGGAATTTGGCTGAAGTTGGAGATAAAATGTCTGTAGATGTTATAGCAAATCCAACAGATCATTGTAATTCCTTAACTATAAAAGATAATATCCAGTTTCTGACAGCTTTAACCATCCCCTGGTCCATCTGTGCACTATTGGCATTGATGATGTAGCCAAGAAACTAGTAAGAAGATTGATGAAATTCACATTTCTCACATTTGAGGTAGAGATTATTCTCCTGAACCTTTTTGAGGACAGGTTTAATATGGAGATAGAGATGGAATGGTTGGTTTCGCTCTGGAAGTAAATTAAGATGTCATCAATGTAGATAATAACAAAATGGTGGAGGTACTACCAGAACACTTTGTTTATAAATCCCTGGAATAAAGAGGGTTAGTTGGTTAGCATGTGGCATGACCTGGTACTCGTAGTGTCCAGTTAGTGTTATGAAGGCATCCTTCCATTCATCTCCTCTTCGTATAAAGATGAAGTTGTGTCATGTGTTATTCAGTTGCAGCGTGGTAAAGATTTTGCTCTGTGGAGCATCTTGAGGGCAGAGGGGACCAGGTTTGACCCTAGATTCAGTACAAGTAAAATACTTAAGGATTGTTAAAATAAGATATGTGAATACTTTTGCTCCAGTAGCATTCAAATTGGTCAACTGTAACTTTTAATGGAGTGAAAGTGACGTGACATACAGCCAAGTATGGGTGACCCATACCCAGAATTTGTGCTCTTAATTTAACCCATCCAAAGTGCACACACACAGCAGTGAACACACACACGGAGCAGTGGGCAGCCATTTATGCTGCAGCACCCGGGGGGGCAGTTGGGGGCAACAAGGGCACCTAAGTCGTGGGCTTTGCCAGCCCGAGACTCAAACCCACAATCCTAAGGTTAGAAAAAACGTGACCAAAGAAAAATGATTCGAGAATTTTTAAATATGAGATGAATGAGCACAAATTGAGTCAAGTTGCGATACCAAATAGGACTACAGGCAGATGGTAGTTGCCTTATCTTGACTGAATATGATTATATTCAGAATCACTAAACCATTGACCCTCACATACTCTAAAACACACTTCTTCAGCCAGCATCCACTACAAGGCAATGGCAGGATATGAATTTTGACAACTATGCAGCAATGCACATCAATGTTAACAAACTCATATCATGTCATTTACAAGTTCAGTGTAGACTGCCTGCTAGAATCTTTTTGCATTCTATCCATTCCTAACTCATATGGTAAATGACTGATTGACTTTGAGCTGAAACTACAAAAAGACTTTCATTAATTAATCATTAAAAGGCAGAGTATTTTCAGATATCATCACACTTATGTTTGGTGTCAACTGGAAATTACTCATCCAGTAAAAGCACAGCTGTGTTCTGATAAAGAGAGTAAGAGAGCAAGAAATATACAGAAAGAAACTAGAGAAGTGTAGATGTGTTGGGCTGTGTGTTCCTATTCCACTAAATGGAATTGCAAATGTAATATTTTGCAAACAGAATCCTCAAGTATTCACCACAGTATCTTAAGATGGTAAATGTCAAAACCTTTGCTCTGAGCTTGAGACAGATGTTCTGCTGGCCTGAGCGCTGTTTCTGAAGTTCCTGCTGCTGTATGTGAGATATCCTGCAGTCCTCCAACATGCTCAGAGCCCTCAGGAGCAGCTCTGAGTGATCCCGTTGCCAGCCCTGCAGGATCAGATTCTTCTGTGTAATGCTGAAATGATACCAGTCACTCTGACGCTCATGTGCAATCTACAATACAACAAATAATCACAGATACAGTGACTGTTCACAAGCATGACCAGGAAACAGACTCACTGACACCACCTTAGTTGAAGTATTTTTAACAGCTCTTTTGAGTATGATGCAAGAAGCTTTATACCCCTGAAATTGGTTTTTCAAAAAAAAAAATCTTTGATATGACATATTTAAAAATGTATCACCTTCTATGTTGAACAGTAGAGTAAGTGCTGTTTGTTAAAAATCAAATAGCTCAAGTTTACCGTAATTAAGCCCCAGTGCAAACTTAATGGAACAAAATTCAGTACACCTTTTATTACTAATATTCAAATATCTTAAATCTCAACACGTACTCAATCCTCCTTGACAGTTTTGCACAAATTTCTAGATTCTGATTTTTTTTTTTTTTTTTTTTTTTGCTAAATATGTTTTATTATTATTATTATTATTATTATTATTGGACTTAAGTCAGGTGAAATACTTGGCCAGATCAGTTTTTTTTTTATTTTTCTTTAGAAACTTTTAGGAACAAGAAAAAAACTATTAAGTGTGACTTAGATCATGGTCAGTCATCTTGACATCCAATGTTTGGGTAAATGCACCAATAATCTATAGATTGTAAAAGTATCACACTGTCTGTGGCATCATTTTAGAAGAAAAAACTCTACAGCTCTGATTATGATACTGTGGATTATTCTGCCCCATCTAATCATAAACTATGTTCAGTGTTTTTGTTTTTTATTTTTCATAAAAGGAAATATTTACTTGGCAACTTCAACTACAAGTGACTTATAGTATACAAGAGAAGTGAGTACACTCCTCGGCAATGTAGCAAAAAATGTCAAAGAGAGTTATTAAAATTTTGATTCATTTGACCTTTTTTGCTAAATTGTTGAGGAGTGTACTCACTTCTCTTGTACACACTTGTGCCATCTACTGACAAAGCTATGTAGACTGCAGACAGAAATCAGAAAATGATCAGAAAATTATTTTAAATACATCTTTTCAGTGTCACTGAGGTGAATCTACATCCCCACCAACAAGCATTTTAAACACAGTAGCTTTATTTTACATAAAGTAATAATAATAATAATAATAATAATAATAATGGAAAAAAAGAAAAAAAGTATTCTATGAATTATACAAGGGAGTTTACTGTATGTAAACTATAAAGAGAAAATCATCTTACGTCTTAAAAAAATAAGCTTTTCGGTTAGTTTTGACAAATTTCTGGTTCAAGCCCCACCCATATTAATTTATTCCTGAATAGAAACACCAAAACAGACAGATGTTCCTTTATGACCAGATACATTTCTGCATTTCTGCATTTGTAACTTTTCAGCTAGTTCATCCAGTTTTTACAAAAGAAATGCCATATTTTTGTGTATATTGGTATATATAGGGCTAGGATATAATATTGTTTGGTCAGAACAGGACAACCCTATATGTATGTGCATACGGGTTAACGTATGGGTGACTCTGCACAACTCTCTGCTTTATCAGACCTCACCAGAGAGAGAAAGACAAAAGGAGACCGCTATATGAAGGAGTACTGACCAGTTTCTGTTTGGATATATGTGGCAGCATTCTCTGCAACATGTCCATGTAAAGTGAGCGCTGGCTCCGCAGACTTGGGGAATACTGACTTATTATGTGCTGGAAACACCCATGATCTTCTGCATTCCAGCCACAAATTCTGAGATAAACACACACAGTATACAGATGACACTTCACAAATTATATTTCCAAGATTATACTGGACCGGCCCACTTCTGAAACAACAAAACAAAGCAAAAACGTTCTAAAAAAATGTTGTGATCAAGTTTAGCATCATTCTTAATGGATTTGTTTAAAAATAATAATAATAACTTCTAACTCTACATGGATTTGGAACAAGTCATGACCACTGTAGGTGATAATAAAGAGTTAATAATAATATGTTATGAGTATGTTACCTGTACAAGCCTTGCAGTTTGGTCTCCACTATCGCTAATCTGAGTTTATATTTATCCGTGAGAGAATGAAAGCTGTCGATAAGATCTGATCTGAGTTCAGTATATGGGCAGTCTGCAATAAAGATCTCATCTGGAACCTTCTCCAAATATGCTACCTGGTCTTCCATTCCAGCAGACAGCAGGTTCTCCTATAGGATAAATACAGTTTTATCTTCAAACATGGTTGAAAAAATGTTTTACTACAAATTAATGAGACTTATAGTACAAACACATTGTACAAATTTACACACCCTAATATCACTGATTAATGTTTGATTAAATACTCTTTAAAATGAAAACAGAAGTTTTCTGGCTATTTGTTAATGTCTTTTTAAGATAATCTTTTTGAGGTATCATTTATTTTTATTTTTTTTATGTTCTTTAAAATGAAAATGACCTGCCACCTGACTGGCTGGTAGTCAACTGTGATTCATGACGGTCATTGAACAAAAGGCTAATGGCTTAATTAAATAATAATAATAATCAAAAGGCATTTAAATTATATTTTACATAATAAATTAATTTCAAATAGAATGATCCTTACGAAAGCCTGTGGCCAATTAAAATCAGCATTTAAAGGTCACATAGCATATTTCAACAAATGAAGCTGTCCAAAAATACTGAAAGGATAGTTCAACCCAAAACTTTTGTCACCCTTAAGTTGTTCCAAACTTGAATGAATGTATTTTTTTGCTTGAACACAAAATAATACATATTTAAATTTGAGTAATAATGACAATTGTAATTTTTGGGTGAACTGACCTATAAAATTACAGGTTACCAACATTTTAATGCGAAGTAAAAAATAAAATAAAAATAATAATAATAATAATAACAATTATATATAATTACAGTGCAAGTGTAATTTTAAATGACCTTGAGTTGAGTAACACAGATGTCCTCCTGTAGAGACACACATTCACACTGCAGTCTGTCCATGACTTCCTCCTGCTGCTGTCTGACAGACAGAACCTAAAACACAAAATAAATGGGGTTAATTAAAGTGAGATAATCAATGTATATTTTGTATGTGTCACACATACAGTGGACTGCCCCTGTGTTCCTGTCTTGTATTCTGATTGTATTCATTTAATTCAGGTGTGTCTCATCTAGTACCCAAAGTTTAGTTGAGTATTTAAAGTGTGTTCTGCCCCTTTTTGTCCTGTCCAGTGTTATACGTCTACAGTATGTACTACATCTGTTCCTGTGTGCCCTGTGTCCTCCTGTTTGTGGTTTGTTTATTAAAGAATCTTCAGAATCTCAGAATCAGAATCTCCACTGTCAAGCCCACCAGCCACTCCAGTGTCCATGTCCTGCCCAGTAAGGGCTCCTGTTTTCCAGTCCATCCCAGAGAGGGCTCCAGTTCCAACGTCCAGACCAGAGAAAGACTCTTTTCCCAAGTCCAGACCAGAGAGGGCTCCTGTTCTAAAATCTGGCCCAGAGAGGACCGCTGTTCCGACGTCTGGCCCGGGAAGGGCAACAGTTCCTGAGTCAAGCTCAGGGAAGGCCGCAGCATTTAATCAGCCGAGCATGAACACATCATCCCCTTCTGTCTATGAATCTTCGCCTGGCTCTTCCAGACAAGTTCAATGGAAAACCCAATGAAGTGTAAGGAATTTCTGTTGCACTGCTCCTTATTTGTCAACAAACAGCCCATGATATATACCACTGATACCAGTAAGATCTCCTTTGTATGTTCTCAACTAACTGATAAGGTCTTAGAGTGGGCCACAGCAGTATGGAGGAAGGATGGATCAGCTTTGCCCTCATTATGCACTTTTCTCCAACACTTCTAAGAAATATTCAACCATCCTGAGGTAGGTAAAAGTGAGAATGAACAGATGCTCACCATATGTCAGGACATAGATACTCCATCTGAGTATGACTTGTCATTTCGTACCCTCTAGGCTCAGACTGTTTGGATTGAAAGCACGCTTCACTTCAGTCTACCTTTTCTTCATTACCCTGATCCTGAATTCCTGTTCATAGTCAAAGTGGACACCTCAAATACTGGCATTGGAGCCACCCTTTCACAATGGCATGGCATCCACCCATGCTTCACGCTTGTCCATCCTTTCCCGCGAACTCAGTTCTGCTGAACAAAACTATGATGTCGGAAACAGGGAATTGTTGGCCATGAAAGCAGTCATGGAGGAATGGCAACTCTGTCTGGAAGGATCAAAGCACCACTTCGTTGTCCTCACTGATCACAAAAACCTAGAATATTTACAATCCGCTAAAAGACTGAATCCCACATAGGCCTGATGGGCACTGTTCTTTACACGCTTCGTCTTTCTGTCACATATCAACCCGGTTCAAGAATACCAAGGCTGATGACCTGTCACTTCCAATGCAACATCATGACAGAAAATGAACAGGCCAATTCACAAGAACCCTTTCCTCCCGATAAGACTTCTGTACCTCAGGAACTTCGAAAGAAGGTCATGCAACCCGTTCCATTGGGGCTCAGCTCTGGTCATCCTGGCATTACTGCCACTCTCCATCTCCTCTAGAACAGATTTTGGTGGCCAATCATGAGGACAGACACTACAGACAGCTACCATCTGATCCCCTTACCAGTCCACCACCGACCATGGTCCCATCTTGCTATTGACGTTATCACTGATCTCCCCAAGTCCAATAATAACAATACTCACCATAGATCCTTTTTCCAAGCCCTGACATTTAATTCCTCTTCCAAAACTACCCACAGCTTTTGAAACTAATGTAAGAGGGGCTGATGACCATAGGAGGAAACTTCCGTCTCTTGAGAATGGGTCCGTCGAAATAATGCAGGCATACACATTAACTGGAACTCTACTGTCTTTTATTTGACAGAGCTCAGGATTGAACTTTAACTCACAGCTCGCGTTACAGACTTTTTCTCCCTTGACCACTAGTGCGCATGTCCTCGTGCCAATTCACTGCGCATGTCATCGCGCCAACCTGTCATTCACGACACATACATAAACCAATCAGATAATCCTACTTGTATAACAATTTACACATAATATAAATAATCAAAATAAATCTCACATTTTTCCCCCCTTAGCAAAAGAAATGTCCTCATTTCAAATATACCAAAAAAAATAAATCTCACATTATGAAATGTCACAGTTAACATAAGAAATATAACATGCCATAGCACAATGTCAAACAGTGTCCCACTATTGTACAAAATTTTTTATCACCTTGTATTTCTGCCTTTTTTTTTTTTTTTTTTTTTTTTAAACCTCCTCTCCATCACAGCTCTTTGAGCAGACAAAGAAGTTACCTAGTATGAAAATGCAAGTGTTTGTACATTGAAAAACAGCAAACTTCAAACCAATAACAAAAGTACAATTTATGCACAATTTTTATTCATTCATTTATTTTAACAAGAAAACTTCCTAGGCCTTTTAATAACACGCCCTGAACGAGTGACTACACATTTTGACAAAGGTTCACCACCTACTGAGGAGGTATGTTCAACCAACTGAGGTGGCTGCTGCACAGCACGAGGAACTTGCGCTATGCGACCTGAAGGCCTACGTACATGAGGAACAGAAGAGAGTACAGGAGCCTCCTTTTCACCAACCCACAGCCCTCCTGATGACAAAGGGATTGACCCAGATAAAGCTGTGTAAAATGGTTTCAACTCCTGAACCCTTTCGTCCTTATCTTGACCATACCATGCAGCAGTAAGTGCTGGTTCTGTCCACTTAGACCTGTAGGGCTTCAAACGTTCATAGTGAACTACCTTAGGTTCTGCCTTTACATTTCTCACATTCAGCACTGTGTAAAGAATACCTGCCATGTCCACTGTAAGCACCCGATATGGTCCTGTCCATTTTGGCTCAAGTTTCTTTCTCTGTGTGGTTGGATCATTCATCCACACCAGATCACCCACTTTAAAGGGTCTGAATTTCTCATACCTATTAAAGTAGTACTCACGCTTAAGTCTCTGATCTGCACTAGTGTTAAGCACTTCTCGAAACACAGTTTCCATACGTTTGACTAGAGCTGAACCATAAGTCTGCGGAGTGTTTACGGCTCCATCTGATGGAGAATCAAGGTACATGTGTGCTGGTAAACGAGGTTCACGACCATGGGCCAAGAAGAACGGCGAGTACCCGGTACTAGAATGAGGTGTAGCATTAAATGACAGTACAACTGCAGATAAGTACTGATCCCATTCACCACCACTCTGAAAAAGAACCTTCGCTAACTGATCCTTCAATGTTCTATTGAACCGTTCTACCATTCCGTTACCACGAGGGTGGTAAGGTGTAGTTCTCTTTTTACTAATGTTTAATCTCTTACAGATGTCCTGCAAAATCTCTGACTCAAACTGACGTCCCTGATCAGAGAACAATTCCTCTGGAACACCGTGTTCAGGTATGTACCGGTCACACAACAACCGTGCTACTGTACCGGCTGTTTGGTCCACCATAGGATATGCGTTGACGTATTTTGTAAAGTGATCTTGCACCACCAACACATACCTGTTACCGCAGGAAGTGACAGGCAGTTCTGTGATATCAGTACACACAAACTGAAAAGGTCGTACAGTACTAATAGACTGAAGAGGTGCCCTTCGTTGAGGAACAGGCTTTTTCCGAGATTCACAAGCTTCACACGACTCACAATGCTGTTCAATGGCACTTCTCATTCCTGGCCAAAAACACAAACTCTGAGCTCTCTTCAGCGTACGTTCAGCACTGTAGTGTCCAGAACAGGGATCACCATGCAAATAGTGTAATGTGTCCTGAATAAGAACATCAGGAATGACCACCTGATAAGTTTGAGGTTTACCTGGAGCACTACAGGCTGTACGACACAAGACTCCACCCTTCAATACCATACGGGGAACCTGCCACCAAAGTTGTCTCAATTTCCCCTTTACTTGTCTAAGATTGGGCCTCTTATGATTTTCCACCCAACTAGAGACCTGAGAGAGCAAAGCATCTGTTTTCTGATAGTATGTAATGTCCTTGTCCTCCTCACCCAAAGACGTACACAGCATCTACACAGTAGACAGTAGACTTTCACATTCGGTCAGACAAATTTGTGACTCGACCTTAGGCTGAATTTCTGTACCATTTACACCAACAAAATCATCAGTCTGAGAAGTGAGGGGCAAGTAATCTGTTTGAATAGATACTGTCTGTGTGAGAGGTGTTGGAGTCGTGGATGAATCTACAGGAATACGAGACATAGCATCCGCATTAGTGTGGCTCTTGCCATCTTTGTGGATGATCACCCATTCATACGGATCAAGCTCCATAGCCCACCGACCTCTACGTCCCGTGGGATCAATATCAAATTTCAATTTTCTCAGGCCAACAAGAGGTTTGTGATCGGTGACTATTGTAAAAGGCCTGTTACTCAAGTAATGACGGAAATGTCTGAATGACCAAACAATTGCCCACAGTTCTTTGTCATAAGTGGACCATTTTCGTTTAGTCGAGGTAAGTACATGACTAGCGTATGCAACAACTCGCTCTTTACCATCTTGAGTTTGAGACAGGACAGCACCAATAGCCAGATTAGACGCATCTGTACTCAATGTAAACGGCTGATCAAAATGAGGGAATGCCATGACAAGCGGAGATGTCAGAGCATCTTTTAGGTGCTGAAAGGCTAGTGAACACTCATCGGTCCACTCAAAACGCACATCTTTGTGGGTTAGTCGGTGTAAAGATTGAGCCTTAAAGGCATAATCTCGCACGAAACGCCTATAATAGCTACACAAGCCCAAAAATGCTCGCACCTCAGTAGCTGATTTTGGAGTTGGCCAATCTCTTACTTTCTCGCTATGAGCTGGATCAAGAGACAGCCCATCCTTTGAGACAACATGACCCATGTACGTTACAGATGCCTCGCAAAAATGACACTTTGCAGGGTTAAGTTTGAGACCTGCTTCCCTGAACCTGGTCAAGATGTCTGTGAGGTTTGTCATGTGATCCTCAAAATCTTTACCCATACAAATGATGTCATCCAAATAAATGACACACTTTGTCCAATGCAGCCCTCTAAGGACTAGCTCCATTAGCCTTTGAAACGTGGGCGGACTATTTTTCAGGCCCATAGGCATCACTTTAAAATGATACAAGCCATCTCCTGTGGTAAAGGCTGTCTTTTTCCTGTCATTTGGATCTAATTCTACCTGCCAATAACCTGAAGACATGTCCATGGTAGAAAAATACTGAGACCCTGACAAAGCATCAAGACTATCGTCTATTCGAGGTAGCGGGTGCGCATCAGTAATGGTTACAGAATTCAATTTGCGATAGTCAACGCAAAATCTGTAGGTATTGTCTTTCTTTCTAACCATTACTACAGGACTTGACCAAGGACTATCACTATCCTCTAGTATATCTTGTGCTTTGAGTTTTTCTACCTGACGGTGAATTTCTGCCTTGAGAGCAGGAGAAGTCCTGTAGGCTCGCTGGGAAATTGGAGTATCATCTACGGTCCTGATTTTGTGGGTAACCAAGCTGGTTCTACCGTAGTCCTGATCATGCTGACTGAAAACATCAGAAAAAGAGGTTAGCAAATCTGTCAGATTCTTATGCTGTGTCACAGATAGCTCAGTATTAGAGAGATCTGGTAGTACATGTGTCTTGGGCTTTGCCACTTCACTTGACACAAACACATTGTCAGCATTTACACTTTTCACCTTTTTCTCAATAATCACAAAACCATCCTGATCGCTCTCAGAAATGAAATGGAACGTACCAATTGGAGTACCACAGTACAGAGAAATGTCATCTGCAGAGGGATTGACCACCTTCACATAAACTGAACCCTTATCTGCTTTTGTCACAGTCCATGCAAACCCTATCTTAGAATCTTCACGATAGTAAGGCTCAAACACACCCGTGTAGCCATTTGACTGCAAACCTGTGTAGGGTGATGCAAGTTTTGCAGTGATTACAGCCTCTGACAGAGCAGGAACCATCCTAGTGGTACACACAGTCACATCTACAAGTTTAAGGGGATGCTTATCTACACCCATAAAGGATATGGAGTCCTCACCAAGCTGAAAAGACATGTTCTGCATGTTAATCACAATTTTGTGCATAGACAAAAAGTCCCAACCAAGTACAAGTGCTTTGGAGCAATTTCTGATCACTTGAAATGAATGTGACACTGTATGCTTTCCCAAAGTGACATTCACTGACAGTGAACCCACTGAATCTAAAGTGTCACCAGAAATGGATGTTAGAGGTATAAACTGTTTCACCAAGGGTCTTTGACGCAAGGTAGGAGTAGACATTCTGAAATCTTCACTGATAAGCGAAACATCAGCACCCGTATCAATAAATGCATGCACTACTGTGTCTTCGATAACAAGTTCCACATTTTGTGTCACGGCCTGACCAGAGTCTGAAGTCACATGATGCTCAACAACGTTACCAATGGGCCTGGTGTCAGTAGCAGTTGGCAATTGGCCCTCATTGTCAACTACTGATAGTTTCCCTGGCGCTGATGAACACGTGAAGGAGACTGGAAACGCACATGAGCAGGACTTGGAGAACGATGACTCCGCCGATTTAAGTATCCATCCGATGACCTGACACCTCGACCATTGTCTGAACCAGAAGCATGATCCAGAGAATCCCGAGCTGTAAGGCGCTGCCCACGTTCAGGTGACATCCTAGGACTTTGATCACGATAGCCCTCATATCTGTGTGCTTTGTAATAGGCCCTGTCGCCACTCGTATCTCTATATGATGGTCTACTTCGCTCATAAAGAGAGTCACAGTTAGTATATGAATGTCCGTCATACCTGCGACGTTCAGATGTGCGCCCACGTGACTTGTCTGGGGTAAGACTGCAATGCTGTCGATCCGGTGAAGAAATGTGTCGGCCATCATACCTCTGTCTGTTAACCTCTAGCTGAAGTTGATCCACTCTCTCTGTCAAACGTTCCAAGGTCTGTTGAAGTTTCATGAAGTCCCCTGATGTAGCTGAATGAACTGCAGGAAGTGCTGTAGACATCATGGAGCAGGGAGAGGTAGGTACAGTCTGTGGAAGAACGTTGAGGGTAGATCCAGGAAAAACTCCTGCTGCCGAAGAAGTCCACTGTTGCGGGTGAGATGGCAGCAGTACCTTGCTGGCTTGGTGTGCCTGTTCAGTCTGTAAAGCCAATGTAAGAGCAGCATCCAGTGTATCTACACCTTGTTCATGAATGCGAAGCTGCAGATAAGGTTCAATTCTTTGCTAATTCTTTGCATTAGCCTCATATGTGGGAAAAGCTTCATCCACCAAATGGCTAATTTCTGCTGCGAAAACTTGGAGAGCCTCACCAGGCAGGCGTGTGCGTGCATTGACATAACCTTGAAATGTGGAGAGATAAACTCGTTTTCCAAAAACAGCTTTCATTTTTTCTTTCACTTGTTTATAGTCTTTCTTAATGTCACTAGGCAAACTGTCCCAATAGTTAAAAGCGGTACCACCAAGACAAGTTGGCAAAAACTTTGCTAACCTGGCGTTATCAAAATCAGCGCTAGCCTCCACAGTCACTTCAAAGCGCCTGCACCAGTGGAGAAAATCTTCTTTCCCGTCGCCCAAAAAGATAGGTGGAAAATGTCCATTAAAGCGCTGCACTGCATGTGAACTGCTAGCGCCAGGCAAATCGCATGCTGAGTCTGCTTCACTCATTATAGTTCACAGTTCAGAAGTCTCAGTATACCACGATAATAAAATGTCCCAAAAAGTCCATTAAATTAAACAATGATTACCCTTTAAAGTTCGCGTCGTCCTGTTTCTTTAAAGTTCCCAGTCAAACCAACGCTGTAATCCAGAGATCAGACAAATGCACGAACAATGCACGCACAAATCTGTCCACGGTTGAAACACCAAGCAAAATAGACGTCACGGATAACAGACATCTGAAATCTTGCGCTCGATATCAGTCTCCAACGTCGTGATGCCACATCCATCGCATTTACTACCCGCCGAAGAGAAAGTTCACTCACGCGCCATGCACGTCGTCCAAACCCGCTGCCACCATAAATGTAAGAGGGGCTGATGACCATAGGAGGAAACTTCCGTCTCTTGAGAATGGGTCCGTCGAAATAATGCAGGCATACACATTAACTGGAACTCTACTGTCTTTTATTTGACACTCAGTATTGAACTTTAACTCACAGCTCGCGTTACAGACTTTTTCTCCCTTGACCACTAGTGCGCATGTCCTCGCGCCAATTCACTGCGCATGTCATCGCGCCAACCTGTCATTCACGTCACATACATAAACCAATCAGATAATCCTACTTGTATAACAATTTACACATAATATAAATAATCAAAATAAATCTCACACTAAATAATAAAAGCAAGGAATTTTTTTTAACTGATTAGAAAAATGTATTTAAAATTAAATAAATAAATGTAAACAGTTAAGAATAGAAAATCATGATACATAAAATGCGGTGCAATCAGTTCAGACGTAGCACAACTAAACAGATGTGTTTTGAGTCTACATTTAAATATGTCTACTGATTTAGCACATCTGATCTCTTCTGAAATCTGGTTCAAACTGTGAATGGAAAATAGCTAAAAGCAGACTCCCCTTGTTTTGAGTGAACCCTTGGTATTTCTAACTGACTTGATCCTAATGATCTGAGTGGTCTATTAGGTTCATAGTCAGTGAGCGTATCTGCAATGTATTGAGGTCCTAGACCATTGAGTGTTTATAAACAAGTAGTAATATTTTAAAAACTGGTGTGATATGCTCAGATTTTCTGGTTTTTGTCAGAATCCTGTCAGCTGCGGCTATCTAATGGTCTTTTTGTGAAGACTGGTGAGTAGTCCACCCTGCTGGTGATAAAGGCATAAACAAGTTTCCAAGTCTTGACTGGAAACAAACATTTAATTATTGCTAAGTTTTTGAGATGATAGTATGCCGATTTATTTATTGCTTTGATGTGACTACGGTCACACCAAGATTCCTGACTTGATTTTTTATTATTTGACGCCTAGAGTCAAGGTATGCATTCACATTGAGAACTTCATCTTTGTTTAAAAATGCAATGACTTGAGTTTGCTCTTTGTTTAACTTAAGAAAAACATCCCACTGTTAATTTTATCAATACCTTGGCAGAGGGAGCCAATGGGGCTGTAGTCATTTGGCAATAAGGCTAGGTAAACCTGGGTATCTGCATAGCTGTGATAGAAAATGTGGTTCTTTCTCATTATTTGACTAAGTGGAAGCAAATGCAAACTGAACAAGAGTGGCACAAGAAAAGACATCCACTTAGACGTATCGTCACATTTACTCACACAATAACCTCTCCCTTCTAAGTAAGACCTCAACCATTTGATACGTTTGTTTGACCCTCTAACTTTAGCACTCACTATTCTAATTCTATTCTTAAAAAATATATATATATAATCTTTTTGTATTATGTTTTCTTTTCATTCATTATACAAATAACAACCCACACCACAATCAGTCAAGCTCATATCACCAGCAAAACTTACACTCATTTACATCCTTCTCTTCACTCTCTGAGGCAGAAGTCTCAAAACTCATCCTTTCTAATCACCCTACTCAGTCCCTTCAGAAAAAAAAAAAAAAAAAAAAAAATTGTGATTGTTGCTGGCAAAAATCCTTGATTTTGTGGCACGTTTTCTTAAAAAAAATGCGCCGGAATATGCAGGATATTTTTGCAATTTTATGCAATGAAATTGCGTGAACTTGCAAAAACTGCGGTTTGATGAAAAAGAGAAAAAAAGGTGATTTCCCCCAACACCTTTTTCTCACCAGGCTACTACCTTAATGTAAAGAGTAATTCCTTATTACTTTCTATGATAAGCAAGCATACTAAATCACAGAATATTTAAGTTGCAATATCTTACTGCAACTTAAATTATTTTACATACTACTAATATAATTACAACTGTAAGTTTTTGGTACTGTTCTGTAACAAAAAAAAGTGCAATCTTACAACTGTAAAGTTGCATCAACTTCTGAATGAAACTACAACAGTGTTAGTAGCCTAGTGAGAAGGGGGTTTTGGGGAATCACCTTTTTTTCTACTAATCACCCTACTCAGTCCCTTCAGAAAAAAAAAAAAAAAAATTTGATTGTTGCGGGCAAAAATCCTTGATTTTTGGCACGTTTTCTTAAAAAAATGCGACGGAATATGCAGGATATTTTTGCAATTTTATGCAATGAAATTGCGTGAACTTGCAAAAACTGCGGTTTGATGAAAAAGAGAAAAAAAGGTGATTTCCCCCAACACCTTTTTCTCACCAGGCTACTACCTTAATGTACAGAGTAATTCCTTATTACTTTCTATGATAAGCAAGCATACTAAATCACAGAATATTTAAGTTGCAATATCTTACTGCAACGTAAATTATTTTACATACTACTAATATAATTACAACTGTAAGTTTTTGGTACTGTTCTGTTACAAAAAAAAGTGCAATCTTACAACTGTAAAGTTGCATCAACTTCTGAATGAAACTACAACAGTATTAGTAGCCTAGTGAGAAGGGGGTTTTGGGGAATCACCTTTTTTTCTCTATTTCATCAAACCGCAGTTTTCGCAAGTTCTCGCAATATAATTTGGCTCTACTGTCATGTAACAAATCGTGAAACTGCTTGGCGCATTCTTTTGCGCTTATTTTTGTTGGCAAATAAGAATGATTTGCACGCTTCAAGTTTCACCCTGGTTTCACCGCGGGGTTTGCAGATGATATTCACTTCTCGTAATTGCGTCACTTCATAAGGTTCCCATGGCAATAGGGGGAAAATGGCGCTTCACTTGTGTGAAATAAATGCAACATTTTTCAACTTTCTGCTAATATATATGTGAGTTTTTTTGCAACGAAAATACAGGGATTATGAAAATCATTCTAGCCCCGCATATTTTGCTTTCTAAAAAATCGGCAATTTATGTGGCAAAAGAGCAGCGTATTTGAAAAAATGCGACCCCGCATAAATATGCGGCCTTTTGCTGATTATGCATTAAATCAGGTGATCGCATAATCGTGTTTTTCTGGAGGGACTGCCTACTACTTGCCCGCTTGATCCTATTCCATCTCATCTCCTTCAAGCCATTTCTCCTGAAGTTGTAACTGCACTCACTCACATCATCAACACTTCCCTCCACACTGGTGTTTTTCCCTCATCATTTAGACAGGCACGTATAACTCCACTACTTAAGAAACCCACCCTCAACCCATCTCTTTTAGAGAACTACAGACCAGTTTCCCTTCTTCCTTTCATTGCGAAAACACTTGAAAGAGCGGTGTTCAACCAAATCTCCACATTTATCACACACTACAGGCAAAAGACATCTCAGGAAACACACTTCAATGGTTTGAGTCTTACCTATCAGATAGGTCCTTCATAGGTTCTGTCATTCAGAAACATGGCTTTTCATACCACTGCTATGCTGATGACACTCAACTCTACCTCTCATTCCATCCTGATGATCCGACAGTAGCTATTCGCATCTCAGCTTGTCTAACAGACATTTCTTCCTGGATGATGGACCATCACCTTCAACTCAACCTTGCCAAGACAGAACTGCTTGTGATTCCAGCAAACCCATCGTTCCATCACAAATTCACCATCAATTTAGGCACATCAACCATAACTCCTTCAAAAACAGCTAGAAGCCTTGGAGTTATGATTGATGATCAGCTGACTTTCTCAGAAAACATTACTAAAACTGACCGATCCTGCAGATTTGCTTTATTCACCATCAAGAAGATCAAGCCCTTTCTTTTGGAACATGCTGCACAACTCCTTGCTCAAGCTCTTGTTCTGTCCAGGCTGGACTATTGCAATGCCCTCTTGGCAGGTCTTCCAGCCAATTCTATCAAACCTTTACAATTAATCCAGAACACAGCAGCAAGATACACTTTTTAATGAGCCGATAAATTAGCCAATCACATCTCTATTCATAAATTTGCACTGGTCGCATAAAATTCAAGGCATTGATGTTAGCCTACAAAACCAGCACTGGCTCTGCACCCATTTACCTAAATTTGTTACTTCAGACTTATGTGCCCTCTAGAAGCTTGCGTTCTGCAGGTGAACGTCGCTTGATTGTGACATCCCAAAGAAGCACAAAATCACTTTTATGGACTTTTAAATTAAATGTTCCCTTCTGGTGGAATGAACTCCCCAACTCAATCTGAGCAGCTGAGTCCTTAGCCATCTTCAAAAATCGGTTTAAAACACATCTCTTCCATCTTTATTTGACCCTCTAACTTTAACACTCACTATTCTAATTCTATTCTTTAAAAAAATATAACTACCTTTCTAATATTTTTGTATTCTATTTTCTTTTCATTTATTATGCAATTGTTTATGTATATGTAACACTAATGAGCTGATGGTATTTCAGCCATCTGTTCCATACTAGTGAATCCTGACACTTAACACATTCGGAACTCAAAAGACCAGAACGTGAGTAAACAAGGACCTTTGTTGTTTACATAATTCACCATTTTGGCCGCCCTGAAGTCGGCCACATCCTGCCTTGAGTGACAGTTATTTACGACAAGAAATTCCAGAGTCACGTGGGCGAGCCTCAAAGGAGACACTAAACCAACCACATTCCTGAACACAAATGAAACCTTTCGTATAAGTCCCTTACTTTCATCGTTATTAATAATATGTATTTTGAATATGTTTTGTGTGTACCATGGTTAATCCCTGTTATGCGAGGATTATAATTTTTCTAGCTTATAAATTGGAATTGTTTCTCCTCACCAACTTTCTCAAAGGGAGCCATGGGCTGCAACCCCCAGTCCCTTGCAGCTCGTAAAATTTTACGACCACACAGGACTACACAGGACAGGAAACCTAATCCTTACAAAAGAATGGTAAAATGTACTCAAATGTAGTCTTAATGTGTATATTATTGATTTTGCGGTGCATTAGAGGTTTCCCATATAAATTGGGACTATCTGCAGTGTTATCATGTGTTAATCAAATCTTTAAATATGTGTAATTCTGCATTTGAATGTAACTTCATGTTTTTATCATTTATACATATTATGTTTAGTATCGTTGTGATCGTCATGTTCTGACAAACCCATTTATCTAGAGCAAAGTAATGAAAAATGTATTTAATCTGGAATTACGAACTTGCTAGAATAATCCCTGGAAATTGGACAAGCCCTAGATCACCAGGGGGTTGTCTCCACAGAGACAAAGGAACTTTTTCATCCACTTCAGATCACGGACGTTCATTGGCTGTTCACGCGAAAAGAGGCGGGGACCATCTCAAGCCATAAGAACGACCGAACAAGGTCCGCCTTCTCTCTTCTTCTCCTTCTCCGTTCTCGAACACGCTGCTCTCCTGTGCGACCAACGTTGCTTCCGCGCGGCCTTAGGCTTCCAAAAGTTACTGACTATGATTTCCATACCTGAGCTCCTTATGTGATTTTATTCTATTTTCTCTCTCTCTCTCTCTCTCTCTTTTATTTGGATTCCGTTATGTCTTGTATAAAGCTTACTGTTTGTATTGTCGTATGCATAATTACTCTGTGTGATTTGTAGTTTGATGTATTACTAGTTGATTTATTAAAAACCCATATACTGACGATTGGCTTGGACTCCACCCCACTTACATTACGAGTCACTGAGATGTCTAATCTTTAGCTACAAGCTTTAAATTTAGAAACTAAATTTATCCTAAGGATAGGATAATGTTTTCATGGCCAGAGAATATTTTCCCTTGAATTATAATAAGTGATAACTTTATTGGAAATTGATAGGTCAGTCTGGTTTGCTGGACAAACCACTGTTTGATTTGCAGTAATTTACATAAGGCATATCACAACAATTGATATGGAGAATGGAATATTGACATATTAATGAGTAAATTACAGTGCCCTGTGATTATTTATTGGTATAGGCAATTGAGCTATTTTTCATAATCAATCAAATTTAATGTAACTGTCATCTGAGATATAAATTAATCATATTCCTGATTAATTATTCAAATTCCCTATATATCATTTGAGTTAATTATTCTGTAAGACTCATTGTTGTTACATATATGTGTAAAGACCTCTAACTAGCTTGCTCTATTCTTTTATCTTTTATTCTATCTGTTTTCTTTTTATTTATTATATTAGTTAAAATCCCATGCTATGTGTACTGTGTTAACCTAACTCAGACTTGTTATAGCACTTATATATCATTGCTCTTTTTGTTGTTTTTGATTGCTTCCATTGTCCTCATCTTTAAGTCGCTTTGGATAAAAGCGTCTGCTAAATGAATAAATGTAATGTAAATATATATATATATATATATATATATATATATATATATATATATATATATATATATAATATAAAACATTTTTTTTTTTTGGCTGTATATATGTGGTGTGTGTATAATAGAGTGCTGCATTGGATTTGAATCTCGCGGTGAATGGTGGTGTGTGGAAGAAATGGAGTCAACACAAGAAGTTGAGAGGAAAATTAACTCTGCTGTTTACTTGGCAAAAGCAAAGCAAAGCAAGTCAGGTATCTGGGAACAATTCTCATTTGTCAACTGAAAATAAATTGTGAAAAATCCTGTCCTCTCAAGTATTTAGTATTATTTAATAATTTAGTATTATTTATTTTCTTTTTTGCAATAGCCCGTTAAGCAAACTATTGTGAATGTGAAATCTGTGAGATTTTTTTTTAAAAAGCATTCTATTTTGTTTTATTTCGTTTTGTATTTATTTTTCTGTTTTTTGTTTTTATTAAAAAAGATAAATAGATAAAGTAGAATTAAAATAGAATATAAAGTGCTAGAGTTAGAGGGTCAAATTAAAAAGAAAGTAAGTAAGTTCAGTCCAAATCGCACAAATATAATTTACAACTGTTCTTGACACTTCTCTGGCTTATTTTTGACCCACTTCTGTTGAATTTACTTCATAGAAATTGTTTAATGTCTACGAACAATACCGTTAGCATCTTAACCATTTTCAGAGGAGGTAATGTATGCTAACTCTACAGACTGAGCTCTTCATGAAAGTTTGGGATTTTAATCACATCTTTATGTGTAGATGAGAGGCTTGACACTTTTGTAAAAGTTTTGCTAGATTTTTCAATGTGTGATTGGAAATATATTATTTTTTAATTATTATTTAACCTAAATATAACTACCAAACATCCAGTTCAGACGCATTTTGATCTCGTCCCCTCCAAACACTGCACAACTTCAGAATTTTTTTTATAAAGGATTTTATTGTCTCTGAATATATGATTTTGAAATTCTGAATTGCATCTTCCTCATCTTTTTCAACCCTGGCCTGGTCTGTGTTTCCCAAAAGCATTGTAAGCCTAAATTGATCGTAACTCCATTGGTGACAGTCATCCAATTAGGATGGATTAGATCACAACCCTGATGTTACAAAAAACGTACATTTAATTTTATTAAATAACAATCCAATAAAATGCTATATTACACTTTGTTTTCTTTGTGTGGGTGTGTGTATATATATATATATATATATATATATATATATATATATATATATATATATATATATATATATATATATATATATATATGCTTTGGATAAAAGTGTCAGCTAAATGAATAAATGAATAAATGTAATAAATGTCGTTTCTTGAAGATAGCTAAGGACTCAGCTGCTCGGATTGAGTTGGCCAGGTCATTCCACCAGGAGGGTGATTTTGTGCCTCTTTGAGATGGCACAATAATATGCCACTCACTTGCAGAAAGCAAGTTTCTAGAGGGCACATAATCGTGAAGTAATGAATTTAGGTAAATGGATACAGAGCCAATGGTGGTTTTGATTATATGGCTAAAATATGAGTGGATTATAACATTTAATGGCAAAATGAAAGTTTGGAAATGTGAACTGATATTTTCTACTGACACAATACAGAAACAAATATAAACAAGTGACTTAAAATATTTTTTAGCTAGTGAAAATACTAGTGTGTAATTTATATAACACCATTTTGTGTTGAAAATGGATGTGTATGATCAATAAGAAAGATTGCATTGTTGATTGTTATTGGTTACCTGCTGTGAGACTTTCTCTAGCTCCCTGATGTGATTGGCTGTTGAACAATGTGATGAGATTCTATACTGAAGATCCTCTCTTAGCTGATAAATAGGTTCCACTGTGGTTAACCGAAACTCCTCACGTTCCTGTTCCAGTTCCAACTCTAGATAAACACAAAGGATGCACTTTATGTGACCTAATAAAAAATCATCCTGCCTAAAAAGAATTTATTTATTTTTAGCTGGTTTTCGGTCCGGTCAGGCTGGTCTAGTTTTAAACAAGTTTGACCGTGCTAGGAAAATTGTCAAGCCAACTGAAATTTGCAAACCAGCTGGTCGTGAATGTATTATTATTTTAAATAATAAATCTTAATTGTTATTTCAGCAGGAATAATTTGAAACAAACAACATTTAATGTATGTAATTTCAATAGAACAACTAAAATTAGAAGGAACCTTACCATATTCCTGTAACTGAGAAATGATATCTGTGCCTGCTTCTTCTTTGAATCCACCTCCATGAAGAAATTGTTGAAAGTCCTTCTCAGTCTTGTGCCTGATACATTCAATAAACATTATAGATCATACACTTGAGATTAAAGGGGTCATATGATGCGATGAAAATTTTCCTTTCTCTTTGGAGTGTTGCAAGCTCTTGGTGCATAAAGAAGATCTGTAAAGTTGCAAAGACTAAAGTCTCAAATCCAAAGAGATATTCTTTATCAAAGTTAAGACTCTGACACACGTCTACGTCACTTTGTGAAAATATTTGCGTAATGCTGCTCAAATGTTCCCGCAAAGAAAGGAGTGGTTTCAGTAACCCAGTTAGTGTTGAAGCTGACTCACCCTCATGTCATTCCAAACCCGTAAGACCTCCGTTCATCTTCTGAACACAGTTATATACAGATATTTTAGATTTAGTCCGAGAGCTTTCTGTCTCTCCATTCAAAATCTATTTACGGTATACTGTCCATATCCAGAAAGGTAATAAAAACATCATTAAAGTAATCCATGTGACATCAGAGGGTCAGTTAGAATTTGTTGAAGCATTGAAAATACATTTTGGTCCAAAAATTTTGATTCAGCATTGTCTCCTCTTCTGGGTCTGTTGTGAGCACGTTCACTGCAGTGTATGATATCCAGTTTGCGAACGAATCACTCGATGTAACCGGATCTTTTTGAACCAGTTCACCAAATCAAACTGAATCATTTTAAACGGTTCGCGTCTCCAATATGGATTAATCCACAAATTACTTAAGCTGTTAACATCAACGTGGCTGACACTCCCTCCCCCTTTGGCAAACCAATAGTAATTAATTTACTGAAACAGTACACTGACTGAACTGCTGTGAAGAGAGAACTGAAGATGAACACCGAGCAGAGCCAGAAAACGAAAAAAAAGATTGACTCATTCTCGATTCAAGAAGCGGTTGCATAGGTTTCTGGATCACCAGTGGTGATAGGAAGTTTGCTTCTTTTCCATGAATCAGTTCTTTCGGACAGTTCGATTCAATAAACCAGTTGAAAAAAATGGTTTAACAGTCCTTTTGCGCTCGTCATAATGACGTCGATGGCAATGACTGCCCTTCATTGCTTAAAAAAAATTCTAACTGACCCTCTGATGTCACATGGACTACTTTGAAGATGTTTTATAACCTTTCTGGACATGGACAGTATACCATACATAGGTTTTCAATGGAGGGACAGAAAGCTCTTGGACTTAATCTAAAATATCTTGAACTGTGTTCCGAAGATGAACGGAGGTCTTACACGCTTGGAACGATATGAGGGGGAGTCATTAATGAAATGATTTTCATTTTTGGGTGAACTAACTCTTTAAGATTACTTACAACAGAACACCAACACATTTTATAGACAACCGTTCCGTGAACCTAGGATGGGAGGTAATTCTGACTTTGCTACGACAATCTGGTGCTTCTGAATCAGCTTCTGTAAGTACGTTTTGACATTAGTTTAAGTAGTTACTACTGAATGTTCAAATGCAGAGTTTTGTGTGTTGGCCCGAGACTCGAACCCACAACCCTAGTGTTAGAAGTCAAACTCTCTAACCACTAGGCCACAATTTCACAACTTGAGAGAGGTGGGGCATAGAGGACCTATAAAAATTTACAGTTATTTGAAAAATTATGTTTTTTTTTTTTTTTTACATTAAAGCATGTCAAAATATTTTGTTACACCAAATACATAAAATAATGATCCTTAAAAAAGCATGAACCCTTTAAAAAAATGGTTATTTTCCCATGAAGACATGTAGGGCAATGACCATGAAAATGAAGAGGGAGCACTTTCTAATGGTTGACCTAATATGGTACATTACATTGGATCCTCAGAAATTGGCAGATATTTAACAAACTTTAATTCCAATATAAGCAAAAAACAAAAGTGACAGGTGGTTGCGGAACAGATTTATCTTTACCTGAACACCATGATGGTCTATGCAGATTCTGGAAAATTACTTTATTGACACACTGTTTTCCTAATTAATGTTGTTCAGTTGCTTTGACACAATCTTTTTTGTAAAGTGCTATATAAATAAAGGTGACTTGACTTGACGAGCGTGAGGCCTCTCTTTCCCAGTGCACACGCACACTTCTCTCTCTGCGTCTGCTCTGTTCAGCGAGTGGGGGGAAAGGAGCTGCGTGTAGCCTATTTGATTTTATCAGATAACAGCATGGTTACAAATCAGGATTTTTGGGCAGATTAACATCTTGGAAGGGAGACCTGGTTAGTCGTAACGCATCGCTATCAGTCCCTATTTCATAGTTTTTAGAATTTAGCTGCTATAAAATACAGTATGTGGCACAGAGAGGCAAACAAATGTAATAATAAATAATAAATTTACATTTTGCATGTTCAGAAGAAGTGAGCTGCACAGTCTTGCAAAATTTAAAACAGGTTTGTGTAAGTAAATTGCTCAGTGCAAAGAAAGAGAAGTGATATGAACCTAGGATTTCTATGGGGGGTTTTTTTCATGAAAAAATAATAACTAATAGATATTACAGTTCTATGAAAAAACATCTATTATCTATGAAACATGTCTACTCTTCATGCTCTGTTAACTATGGTTTCACTAAAAATAAACATATATTACATCCAAGCATCCATATTTGTCCATGCCCATGTTGATTAGATCAAAAACTTGAAAGGTCTAACTAACCAACCAACTAACCAAGACTAGGCCTTAGTCATATTAAGATATTTAAGCAACTTAAAAAAAAAAAGGTATATATATATATATATATATATATATATATATATATATATATATATATATATACAGGTCCTTCTCAAAAAATTAGCATATTGTGATAAAAGTTCATTATTTTCCATAATGTAATGATAAAAATTAAACTTTCATATATTTTAGATTCATTGCACACCAACTGAAATATTTCAGGTCTTTTATTGTTTTAATACTGATGATTTTGGCAAACAGCTCATGAAAACCAAAATTCCTATCTCAAAAAATTTGCATATTTCATCCGACCAATAAAAGAAAAGTGTTTTTAATACAAAAAAGTCAACCTTCAAATAATTATGTTCAGTTATGCACTCAATACTTGGTCGGGAATCCTTTTGCAGAAATGACTGCTTCAATGCGGCGTGGCACGGAGGCAATCAGACTATGGCACTGCTGAAGTGTTATGGAGGCCCATGATGCTTCGATAGCGGCCTTAAGCTCATCCAGAGTGTTGGGTCTTGCGTCTCTCAACTTTCTCTTCACAATATCCCACAGATTCTCTATGGGGTTCAGGTCAGGAGACTTGGCAGGCCAGTTGAGCACAGTAATACCATGGTCAGTAAACCATTTATCATTGGTTTTGGCACTGTGAGCAGGTGCCAAGTCGTGCTGAAAAACGAAATCTTCATCTCCATAAAGCTTTTCAGCAGATGGAAGCATGAAGTGCTCCAAAATCTCCTGATAGCTAGCTGCATTGACCCTGCCCTTGATAGTGGACCAACACCAGCAGCTGACATAGCACCCCAGACCATCACTGACTGTGGGTACTTGACACTGGACTTCAGGCATTTTGGCATTTCCTTCTCCCCAGTCTTCTTCCAGACTCTGGCACCTTGATTTCCGAATGACATGCAAAATTTGCTTTCATCCGAAAAAAGTACTTTGGACCACTGAGCAACAGTCCAGTGCTGCTTCTCTGTAGCCCATTTCCTGCACACGCCTGTGCACGGTGGCTCTGGATGTTTCTACTCCAGACTCAGTCCACTGCTTCCGCAGGTCCCCCAAGGTCTGGAATCAGTCCTTCTCCACAATCTTCCTCAGGGTCCGGTCACCTCTTCTCGTTGTGCAGCGTTTTTTGCCACACTTTTTCCTTCCCACAGACTTCCCACTGAGGTGCCTTGATACAGCACTCTGGGAACAGCCTATTCGTTCAGAAATGTCTTTCTGTGTCTTACCCTCTCGCTTGAGGGTGTCAGTGATGGCCTTCTTGACAGCAGTCAGGTCGGCAGTCTTACCCATGATTGCGGTTTTGAGTTATGAACCAGGCTGGGAGTTTTTAAAAGCCTCAGGAATCTTTTGCAGGTGTTTAGAGTTAATTAGTTGATTCAGATGATTAGGTTAATAGCTCGTTTAAAGAAACCTTTTCATGATATGCTCATTTTTTGAGATAGGAATTTTGGGTGTTCATGAGCTGTATGCCAAAATCATTAGTATTAAAACAATAAAAGACCTGAAATATTTCAGTTGGTGTGCAATGAATCTAAAATATATGAAAGTTTAATTTTTATCATTATCATTACATAAAATAATGAACTTTTATCACAATATGCAAATTTTTTGAGAAGGACATGTATATGTGTGTGTGTGTGTGTGTGTGTGCATATATATATATATATATATATATATATATATATATATATATATATATATATATATATATATATATATATGTGTGTGTGTGTGTGTGTGTGTGTGTGTGTGTGTGTGTGTTACAGGTGTGCATCTTGACACAGAACAATGACATTGACATATTTTAAGATATGTTAGAGCAAGATATCTTCAGTTGAGACAGCTCAAAGAGACAGTCTGTGAAACCATGGGGAAATGTATTAATTTAAGGTACATTTAAAAAAGATAACAATGTGTGATTAAATTGTGATTGTTCACAAGCTAACTCATGACAATCAAGCAATAAATCACGATTATATATTTTAATTGATTGACAGCCCTAAGTTAAAATGAAAAAAAAAAAAAAAAAAAACGATGTTACCTCATCAGTGGACTTTCCTCGTCAACATAGGCTATATTTTTTTCACACTTTTCTAATTTTCACTAATTTAAGTTTTTATATGAATGATCCTCTGAAGGGAACTGATTGTCTTCAGAAAAGTTTTGATGGCAATTTCAAACCAATATATTTCTGAAGTTCCAAAAGCACCTCCTACTGCCAGAGAATGAATGTGCATTTTCAATAATCCAGTATGTATTAGTTCAGACCAATGCGAAAATTCACCTATATAAATCAGTTTTAAATAATATAATAATATATACCTCCAACTCTTTCCTTTTCTTAAAAAAAATAGTTTAAAGGTTCAATTTTGAGGTTTATCTTTTTATTATTATTATTTTTTTTTTTACTTGTATCTCAATGGTAACTCAGTTGCTATTCTGTGGTCTACAACATGAAATAACAAAAGTGTCTGCTAAATTAATAAAGTAGGGCTGGTAAGCAATTAAAATTTTTTATCTAATTAATAACTTGATGTGATGATTAATTAATCTAACTAATCACACATCAAATTTGTAGAAATTACTCTAAAAAGATAATTTAAAGTCATTGTTGTGTAAAGCATCACATAGAGATTACAAAAAGAAGGTTCAGCAAGAAAAAATTTGTTTGATAACATTTTATACATATACTCTTTTGGACCATGTGAGTAAATTATGACAGAATTGTCATTTTTGGTTGGGCGAACTATAACTTTAATAATTTATCTTCTTAATTATATTATTATTACTATGAAAATATTAAATTATTTATTTAATGAAATGATACTCTAAATAATAAATAATAAACTAAAACTGACAGTAGGTGGTGGTAAATGTCTTAATAATTAAGTCATCAAGTCATTTATTCATTCGATTCATTCAAATGGCTGATTCATTTAGGAGTGAATAAAGGGTTCTTTATGAATGGTTCATTGAATCATTAGGCTTGTTTGACTTGAAGCGGATCATCACCATTAGACCGACCAGTGTGTGACATCAAAAAACCACAAGAGCTTTAGAGAGCAGACAACTCCTTGTGCTTTTGAATCACTCTCGCGGTACTTTGATGTCATACAACGAACGGTCTGTGCAGCACCACTTCAAATCCAACGCGACTATGGTCAGTGGTTCAACGCGCCAAATGGTTCACCAAATTCGTCCATAACATGGATTAAGAAATGAAATGCCGCTGTGGGTTGCTCAGGGATGAACAGTTCTGATTTTTCTTTATATTTTGGTTGGCAAAATAGAGCAGACAGACAACATTGTGTCTATCACATTATCACATTTGAACTCATGAGATATTACACTTAGCCTACAGCTCGTGTGATATTTCTTAAAGGTCCTGTTCTTCGTGATTCCATGTTTTAAACTTTAGTTAGTGTGTAATGTTGTTATTAGAGTATAAATAATATCTGTAAAATTCTAAAGCTCAAAGTTCAATGCCAAGCAAGATATTTTATTTAACAGAATTTGCCTACAACGAACGACCAGTTTGGACTACATCCCTTTAGTTCTAGTTCTTGCAGTAATGAGGTCACTAAAACCGTTTTTTGATTAACCTCATGTGAATACACAAAAAGGGGGCGTGGTCTTGTTGCGTTCCGACGGAGAAGAGGAAGAGTTGTGTTTGTCGCCATGTCGAAGAAACACTGTTATTTTCATCTCGGAGTCCAATCACCATTGTTTGGGCTTCCCAGGGATGCTGTGCTTGGAGATGAATGGTTACAATTTATGTTTAACTCTTTGCTGAGGACAGCTTCCTCAATGTCAATAAGTTTCTCAATCACCGCCTGCGGTTCCAACACACGATCGTGACCCTTTTTAGTTGGGATTGCATCATCCTTAAGAAATAAACGATACGCAAATCCATCGTCAAACTGGGCCTTGTTTGTAAAACAAGCATCTTCGAAATGCAGGGAACAAACAAAAACACTTGCACAACTCCGTTGATGCTCTGTAAAAATAAACTCCATCCACTGGTCCCTTAATGCTGTTTTTTTTTTTTTTTTTGGTAATCTGTGCAGGGTTGTCTTGCCCTGGCAACCAAAAACACACTTCTTTTGTGACTTTTCGCGACGCTTTCGCTCTGATCAGTGAATGAATGTCTGTTCTCAGCCTCTCAGTGCTCTGCTATACGGGAGCGCGCGCTCTTCCGGCAGACGTTCCCTTAGGACCCATATAAGGAAATTCCGCTCCATCTAACGTCACACAGAGCCATACTCGAAAAAAACTTTCCGAAACTTGTGACGAACCGGAAGGAGTATTTTGGGAACAAAAATACTCCTTCAAACATACAACTTAATATTTGAATCTTTGTCCATGTTTAGCATGGGAATCCAACTCTTTAACAGTGTAAAAAACTCAGTATGCATGAAATAGCATTTCTCCCCCCCTTTAAACCTGCTCGGGAGCAGCTTATTTCATGTAAACAGGATTAGATCGCTTCTTTACAACCAGAACTGATACTCAAAATATGTCTGCTACCACCGCTACTTTATTACAAGAGATTTCGTACTGATCCAGGGACAATAGTTTAAAATAATAATCATTAAAAAAAGTATTTGAAAATAATATAAAAATGCTGTGTAGTCCATAACAGCCTACTATAGACAGTCAGTTTTACTCACTGAAATATTTATTTGTCATACAATTATTACTTCATAATTCTATTAGAGTCTTACACACATGCTATACAGATAATAGAGTCGTGCATTATTTTGAGTGATGACTGCTATTATAAGAGTGGCTTGATGGAGCGCAGGAGATGCAGATAACATGATATTGACCCTTAAGAAACTTTTATTAATGCTGTCACGTAACAAATCTGTCCAAATATAAAATGAAATGAATAGATAATTTCTACATTGGAATAAAAATGTAAAGACTGCACAACTATTATAAATTGCGAATCTAAATAATTGGGAATCATGAAAAAAATTCTAATAAAAACAAAAACATGTAGGCCTATCTATTATCTGTTTCATGTATATATTATAACATTTATGTAGTTTTGTTTGCTTGGCTGTTTCCTTATAAAAGTCCAGAAATTTGTTAAGTCTTTCGTCAGGTGTCGTTTTAAATTATATGACGTCATTACAGTACATTGCCATCTTGCCACCAGCCAATTGCCTGTTTATAGTCGCGCCAGTAGTGACGTCAGAGGCTGTCACCGGCCAACTCGTTGGTGTTATTTCGATGTATGCTTCAGACACAGGTCACGATGAGGTGTTCCCCATAGCGACCCCCAGAGGATGCATGGTTACATTTGTAACCTGAGACGTTTTCAACCTGTGGGCCATGCAACAAGTATTGCAGGAGAGCCACCAATTACTATTGAAAGAAATAAAACATTCAAAAAGCAAAATTATAGGTCAAATATTCAAACATTTGATAGTCATAAATACTGACATTAACACAGGGGGAATGTGTAATGGACGCTTCGCAGATGCAAACGGGGTAAATCATGTTTTGTGTACTGATTAAAATAAAGTTAACATTGACCTAATGTTTGCATATCATGTTGAAAGCATAGTCTACTGCCACATCTCTGTGCCTAAATATGAGCTACTGGTAATGAAGACTGTTCAAACACAGTTTTATCCAGGCCCGGTTCCAGAGATAAATACCGAGGGTGCTTCAGAAATTAGTGAGTGTGTTCTAGACACAATGCTCATATTTTCATGTAGATTTTTTGTTTTGTCAGTTGCTCTCTCAAATATGAATTCTGTATGAATCTTAGGAGGTCATTCCCCAAACTTTGCAGCATGTAACGGATATGCAGGTCATCGATTCATGGGTTAAAATTCAGGCATACAAATGAAACCTTTTTGCATTAAATGCCTGGCCTGGCGCCAGCCTGGCTGGACTTAAATTATTTACGATACCCGTGCGAGCCTCAAAGGGGACATGAAATCCCCCCCACACACACACACATAAGCACACACACGCAAACAAACTTTTCTTTATGCTTTTTATGTAAGTCCTTAATAATATGTATTTTGAATATGTTTGTGGGTACAATGGTTAATCCTTGTTATGCGAGGATTGGAAATGTTTCTCCTCATTTTAACTTTCTCAAAGAGAGCCATGTTTCTGCAACCCCCACTCCTGACCAGGTCGTAAAGCTTTATGACCCCACTGGGCAACAGGACAGGAAAGAGCCCATTCACTGGTACCTTTTTCTCAATGTATCCTAAACTATTACCTCAGACGTAGTCTAAAAGTATATAGTATTGTTTTTGTTGGTGCTTTAAGATGTTTCCCATATAAATTGGGACTATCTGCAATTTATTAGCGTGTGTTAATCTTTAAATGTGTGTAAATTCTGCATTTGATTGTAACTTCGTGTTGCTACCAGTTATATATGTTATATATGTACTGTTTGGTGTTGGAATTGTCATGTTGTGACATAACTATTCCCCTGTGTAAAATGTGTGTAAAATCTATTAATCTTGAATTAAGTACTTGCTAGAATATCACTGCTGAAATCTAACAAGCCCCAAAGTTAGTAGGGTGGGTGTTTCCACAGAGACAAAGGAACTTTTCCCCGCTTCAGATCGCGGATGTTCATTGGTTGTTCACGCGAAAAGAGGCGTGAACCATCCCAAGCCATAAGAACCGACCGAACAAGGTCCGCCTCTTCTTCTTCTTTGCTCTCTGACACGCTGCTCTCCTGTCGACCCTGGTCGCTTCCGCTTGTCCCTCCGAGCGGCCTCGGGCCGCTCTAACATCGCCATCCCTCTCAGCCGGGAGGCTGAGAGGCGGAGAGGGAAGCCATTTTCATGGCTCCTCCGGAAGCTTTCGTTTTCGTTGTTTGGTTTTCTTTTCTTTACTAAGTTTATTCAACTATTCGCCTCTCCACACAAGGAAGACGAATTCTGGAACATTGTTTGTTGAACCTTTCAAATATCGCGCGATTCCGCAGCAGCCCGGAAGATTTCCACAAAGGACCACGCTGCTCCATGCTCACACCAAGATCCAGCGCTGCTCCAGCACGCGCACCGGTCTCTAGCTCACGCGCATTGGACACTTTGCAAGTATCACTTTTCTATGGAGATTGAAATGCTGCTTTAAAGTGTTGATATGATTTGAGTCGTTGTTGGCTTCCAAAAGTTACTGACTGTGATTTTCATACCTGAGCTCATTATGTGATCTCATTCATTTTCTCTCTCTCTCTCTCTCTCTCTCCCTCATTTGGATTCCGTTATGTCTTGTACAAAGTTTACTGTCTGTATTGCCGTACGCATATTTACTCTGTGTGATTTGTAGTTTAGATGTATTATTAGTCAATTATTAAAAACCCATATATTCATGATTCTTGTCTCTTACAGGAAAGTAAGAAGATGTCGTCAGGATGGCAGGGTAATAATAAAAAAAACTAGCAAATGGCCACTACAAAAAAAAGAATTTCTGGAACAAAATGGCACAGCTCTGCCACAGCACGCACTGACTCAAGTCTCAAAAGAGAGAGAAAAAAAATAAATAAAAAAAATAAAGTTTCCCAAAACAAATCCGATTTTAGGCAATGGACAGTCTCCACAAAAATACAAAAATACTCAGGGAGTGGAAAGATTAAACGCTGTGAAAAAAACTTCCAGTTCATTTACATATTCTCGCACACTAACAAGTGCACTAGATTGACAAGCAGGAAGAAATTAACGTCTCCCAATCCAAAGCACAGCTCATTAATGACTCCGACACGCAGAAAAACTCTCAAGGATACATACAGTTCGAAAAATGCAAAACAGCAGTGTTCAGAACGAAACTCACGGCTCCAGCAACTGACTCTCGTGCTCTCAGCCAGTCTCTCACTCTGTTCGATGACGCAATCAGCCGAACTTCTGCACCAGCTCCGTTTCCAGTCTCAGACAACGATGGCGTTAATGTTCATTTAACCCACAAAAACTGAGATGAACTGTGTTACTATCTTCTTTCCCGTTTTCCCGGTGAAAACTGAAGATCTCTCAGACAGCAATCATGGTGTGTCTTTCTCTCGTAAAAACCGATCTCCCTCTTCCTTCTTCCCAGACGTCTTTGCCTCTCCCGCGAACTTGCTGAAAACAGGCCAACACGTCAAAATAAAAGTCCCTTTAAAAAAATACCCGTTACATAAACTTAGTAAAGAAAAGAAAACAAAACAACGAAAACGAAAGCTTCCGAAGGAGCCATGAAAATGGCTGTCCTCTTCGCCTCCCGGATGGCCACGCCGAGGGACTCGCGGGAGCGACGAAGGTCACACAGGAGAGCAGCGTGTCAGAGACGCAGAACGAGAAGAAGAGAGAGGTGGATCTTGTTCGGTCGGTTCTTATGGCTTGGGATGGTTCACGCCTCTTTTCGCGTGAACAACCAATGAACGTCCGCGATCTGAAGCGGGGGAAAAGTTCCTTTGTCTCTGTGGAAACACCCACTCTACTAACTTTGGGGCTTGTTAAATTTCAGCAGTGATATTCTAGCAAGTTCTAATTCAAGATTAACAAATTTTTCATTACTTTGCTTTAGATAAATGGGTCTGTCAAAGCATGACGATTACACAGATACCAAAAATAATGTATATAAATGATTAAAACATGAAGTTACATTCAAATGCAGAATTACACACATTTAAAGATTAACACATGCTAATAAATTGCAGATAGTCCCAATTTATATGGGAAACATCTAATGTACCAAAAAGAAATACTTAATACATTTAGAAAACATAAAAAACAAAAGGTAATAGTTTAGAATGCATTGGGAAAAGAAACCAGTGACTTGGCTTCTCTCCTGTCCTGTTGCCCAGGGGGGTCATAAAGTTTTATGAGCTGCAAAGGAGTGGGGGGGTTACAGAAACATGGCTCTTTGAGAAAGTTAAGATGAGGAGAACATTTCCAATTTATAAGCTAGTAAAATTATAATCCTCGCATAACAAGGATTAACCATTGTACCCACAAACATATTCAAAATACATATTATTAAAGACTTACATAAAAAGTATAAAGAAAAGTTTGTTTGCGTGTGTGTGCTTATGTGTGTGTGTGGGGGGGGGGAGGATTTCATGTCCCCTTTGAGGCTCGCACGGGTATCGTAAATAATTTAAGTCCAGCCAGGCTGGCGCCAGGCCAGGCATTTAGTGCAAAAAGGTTTCATTTGTATGCCTGAATTTAACCCATGAATCGATGACCTGCATATCTGTTGCACTAGAAAGCACATAAAGATTAATCACTAAAAAGCTGTTACTCGTTTTGGTTCATCACGATAATGAGAGGATTCTTGGAAAACCCAGCACAGGACTCTGATGTTTTGAGTGATTTGTGGATTCTAACTTGAACACCTCTGATTTGCAAATTGCATTCAAGAAATCAATGGTTCAGAAAACAAGATGTAAATAAACATTTTGATGCCCTCCAAAGTGCAAAAACAATTACTCAATTAATTGGATAGATTACCAGATCTGTTTATATTATCTGTTTCTGCCAATATGATAGTGAATACACAATATCTTGAGTTTTCAGGATCGATGTCTATGATGTGAATGTTTTACATGAGAATTGCTAAGCAAGTGTAGTGATTAGAAAGGCTATAAATAGCATATTTCATCCAATTTTAAGCCGAATTCTGTTTCTTGCGACTCTTTTTCGGGTCAGGCCAATTTTCAGCATTTTAACGCCTTGTGTGTCATGCAGTGTTTATGCAGTGTACAAGGGGAAATGAGAGCCGATTAACCTCGCCCGACCGTCAATCGGTTGGTCGGATGGATTTCTGACATGTCAGAAATTTTGGTCGCCTCTCATGAGGTATCGCACTATTGAAGCAGGGCTACGGACAGATTTTCCGCATTTCCCTCACAGCGCGTGCGCAAAACCATAAACAAAACCATGGTGACACGGCGTGTAGTGTGGCCTGAGGTGATGGAGGGAAAAGTTATGGCAAAGAAAAATAAAAAAAAAGAGGGAAGAAAATGCCTGCTTACCTCCAATTAGCGTTGCAAAATGGATAAACCATATTGGTCAAGTCTTCCGAGCCACCTGCGTGCCTTTTTTTTTGGACGTTTCATCACACAGAATTGTGCATATCACCAAAGCAGTGCGTTTATCCAGGGAAAGCATTTTTATTCTGAAACAGCCACAAACATCTGGGTTCTGAGGGATCCTACGTGTTGATTCGGTTGATTCCCCACGTGTAGTGTGAGCAGTCTAATCTCAACTTGACGATCGGACCGTATAGTGAGCGCATAAAAATTGTGAGCTTCGGTTTTACATCGCATGCCATCTACTCATACAGTGTTAGTTGGTACCTTGCCAAAATCGCACAGAAATCGCACAGTGTATGCCCGGCTTTACATAGCTTGATACTAATTGTGACGAGTGGGGCTAGGCCGAGAGCTGTGGGAACAGGTTAAGGTCGGTGGAGTGATTGGAAATGAGCAACACCTGTGCCACTCACCGATCTTGAGTCACACGGAGGAGCTCGGGAAGGATAAAAAGGAGTTACGACAGAGAAGGACCAGAGAATACCAGGCCTGGATTTTATTTTGTGTTTTGGTTTTGTTTGTGTGAGGCAGTCGTCCGTGAGGGGCTGTCACGCTGTTTTGTATTTATTTTATCATTAAAGTTTGATTTGAATGTTCCTGCCTCCTTTTTCCTGTGATTATGAAGTTTTTTACATTATTACACTAATATTAGCTCTAATGCTTACTTAGTTTTATCCTTTTTTTCTTTTCTTTTTTTACTGCTTTTGTTAAACTCATTCCTGTCCCTTGGCACTATACGCCTGATCTCAGCCTATCTACCTTGGAGTTTCTGTAATTGGTTCTCAATGTGCTTTTAGCTTGGCCTGCCATTTTCTGCTCACCTCAGCCCAGTCAGCAATGATCTGCTCCTATTTGGTTCAGTTTGTTCCTGTCTGTTGTTTGCTCTGTTCGGGGGCTCTCGACTGTTTATTATAGTCCAAGTCCAGGTTCTTCATATGTATACACCTCTCCCTTTATCCCCTAATAGAGTCTGCTAATTCTAAATAATCAGGTTCAGGTAATCTACTATCAATAAAGATGCAAATGGGTTAAGACCCATTTCCTTTTCGATCTTTCTTTTTTTTTTTTTAAACAATGGCTCAAATACAATAAACTGACTACCGTGAGCCCTACTAAATAACATTGCATGATTTATTTTCAATCCACATAAATTTTGTATCTGAAAATTAAAATTTCACAAATGCATATGCAATAAAGTGAGCCATAAAAATATGTCTATGCTTTAGTAAATTTGGTCCCAAACATGAAAAGTTCCAATGTTTTTAAAGAAAGATTTGAAAATGCAGATTAAGCATTTACTATTGTACTACCTGGCTATATTGAGTCTGTGATGCTCCTGGAGCCACACTTGTCTATGCAGGCTCAGAACACTCCTTTCCTTATTCAGCTGAGCTGCATCCAACACCTTCTGCACCTGAAATACATACAAACTCATTTTACATTCATCATGCGACATATGAGTCAAACAAGATGTGGCGAGTGGGGCGGGGCAGAGAGGTGTGGGAACGAGGAGTGAGGCCAGGTGTAGTGATTGGAGATGAGCTACACCTGCGCCCCACCCCTCGTTCCCACGTCTCTTGGCCCCCGCACCACTCGCCACACAAGATAATAATGGTTAATTAGTAAAGGTGGACATGATTTTATCCATCTGGAACTGAGTATGCAGTGAATAATGGGACAGATATTAATGTGAAACACCGCCAGCACTCAGATTTGGGAAAGCTTTAACAGTCTTTGTGACAGGATATGCAATGTATAGTGCACCACCAACATGTGGTAGAGGATGGACAGTAGTGTGTCATAGAAACTATATTTTAAACCAGCTAATATACTTGATGATCTGATGACCAAAAAAGTTCAGCAGTATGTTATGCTACTAACTACTCACCACATCACTGATCGATATTTACATTAAAAATATATATTTTCTTTGCACTTACAATGTGATATGTGAAATTTGTAAAAATTCAAAGGAGTGATTAAAAACAAAATGGCATACACATGGAAGGCTCGTGATCGTAAATGTTTGTCCAATCATTGCATTCAGTCCAAGGTGTGGAAAAAGAAATTCAGATTCTGTTACAGATTTATGATCCACAGTTTGCAGACTTGCCAAAATACACAGAGACATACAACAGAGTAAAACAAGAGTAAACAATGGCAGTGTTTTACAAGATGGAGAAACTGGATGTTTCTTTTCAACAGGCAAGCAAATTTTAAGTTAAAGGTAGTTCTAATATGTTGGGCCATTTAATAAAAAAAAAAAAAATTTGTACTGTAATTCAAGTTCCCTTTCAGTTGGTCACATTCTACGTTACGAATGGGATCTCGCCCGAGAGCCCAATCACCTTCGAGTGGTACAAAACGAGCCAATGGTACACAAAGTACTTGGTCTGCGGAACTTGCATCGCGAGCTCCGCCCGCAGAACGGGTATATAAGGAGCAGCACGAGCAACTCGCATTCAAGCTTTCGCTTCGGAGCCGAGCACATCTCTCTGGTACCTTTCTTCCCGGAAGTGCACCAGGAAGTAACCAGTTCATGGAAGGCACCTTTAACTGCCCGAAACCGTTCTGGTACTTCCTCCACCTTCACTGCCCTCGATGGTGGGGCGGCCAAGGGGTAGGCTGGGATTCCCCTGGTGGAGCATTCTGTTGTGATGCAACTGTGTCCGCAGAGCACCTCCGCTTGGCGTGGTGGTTCCAAGCTGCCCTCCAAGGCCTGTAAGTTCTCATCCACGCTTGTAGCCAAGGCTTACAGAGCTCCTGGTCTGGCTGCTTCTGCCCTGCATGCCCTCTGGGAAACTAAGGTCATTGCATGCTCCTTGAGTCAGGTGATGTCCACTTTGGTGGTCCAGGAGCGCCACCTATGGCTGAACCTGGCAGACATGAGGGAGTCTGATCGGGCTCAGCTCCTCAACTCCCCGCTTTCCCATGATGGCCTCTTCGGCAACGCGGTAGAGGTTTCGGGGTGTCCGTGCGATGATGGTGTGCAAAGATGCCTTATCATGCCCGTCCCTCCAGTCGACATGAAGTCCGGCTTTTACAGCCCTTACTTCATAGTACCCAAGAAGACAGTTGTGTTACGGCCAATCCTGGACTTGCATGCCTTGAACCGAGCTCTGCACAGACTCCCGTTCAAGATGCTAACGCCCAAGCGCATTTTCGAATGCATTCGTCTGATGGATTAGTTTGCAGCAATCGACCTTAAGGACGCATACTTTTTATGTCTCCATTCTTCCTCGACACAGACCGTTTCTTCGGTTTGCTTTCGAGGGGCAGGCATTTTAGTACAAGGTTCTCCCATTCAGGTTGGCCCTGTCTCCCCGCGTCTTTACGAAGGTCCCTGAGGGAGCCCTGGTTCCTCTCAGAGAACAAGGTGTCTGTCTCCTCAACTACCTCGATGACTGGCTGATCCTAGCTCACTCTCGAGAGTGGTTGTGCGAGCACAGGGATCTGGTGCTCAGACACCTCACCCGACTGGATCTTCAGGTCAACTGGGAAAAGAGCAAGCTCTCCCCTGTGCAGAGGATCTCTTTTCTCGGTATGGAAATAGACTCGGTCGCCATGTCGGTGGCTTACAAATGAGCGTGCGCAGTCACGACTGAATTGCCTGAGACAATTAGAGGGCAAGAGAGCGTTTCCACTGAAACTGTTTCAGAGGCTCCTGGGGCATATGGCATCTACGTCAGCGGTCATACCGTTCAGGTTATTCTATATGAGACCGCTTCAGCACTGGCTTCACAATTGCGTCCCGAGATGGGCATGGCAACTGGGCACACTCCGAGTGACCATCACTCTGGCCTGCCGCCGAAACTTCACCCCGTGGTTGGACCCCTTATTTCTACGGGCCGGCGTGCCCCTAGAACTGGTGTCCAGACATGTTGTTGTATCAACAGATGCCTCTGCCACAGGCTGGGGTGCCATGTGCAATGGGCATGCTGCATCAGTCTCCTGGACGGGACCCCGACTTCAGTGGCATGTCAATTGCCTCTAGTTGCTAGCAGTATGGCTTGCTCTGCACCGCTTCAGGGCCCTGCTGAAGGACAAGCACGTTCTGCGCAAGTATGTGTTTCCCCCACCCTCTGGCACCCACGTCCCGATCTGTGGAACCTACATGTGTGGGTTCTGGACAGGTCACGGAAGGTTTAGGTACCTTGCCACCACAGGTGGTAGCTACCATCACTTAAGCTAGAGCTGTGACCACCAGACACGCCTATGCTTTGAAATGGAACCTCTTTGTCACTTGCTGTTCTTCACGGCGTAAGGGCCCCTGGAAATGTCCAATTGGGTCAGTGCTTTCCTTTCTTCAGGAGGGGTTGGAACTAAGGCTGTCTCCTTCCACCCTCAAGGTCTATGTGGCTGCCATTTCGGCTCACCATGACCCTGTTGAAGGTAAGTCTCTTGGGAGGCATGATCTGATCATCAGGTTCCTAAGAGGAGCAAGGAGGCTCAATCCGCCTTGCCCTCAACAAGTCCCCTCTGGGGACCTCACAGTAGTTCTAAAGGCACTGCAAAGGGCTCCCTTCGAACCCTTGCTCTCAGTAGAGCTAAAGTTTTTTTCTTTGAAAACTGCTCTCCTGACGGCTTTGGCGAAGAGGGTCGGGGACCTGCAGGCATTCTCAGTTGACAAAGCGTGCCTGGAATTCGGGTAGGCTAACTCTCACGTTATCTTGAGACCATGGCCTGGTTACGTGCCCAAAGTTCCCACCACTCCTCCCTGGAGGAGGCAGACCCAGCCCTGGCGCTGCTCTGTCCAGTACGTGCGCTCCGCACCTACGTGGACAGAACTCAGTGCCTTAGGACCTCAGACCAGCTCTTTGTCTGTTACGGAGGCCAGCAGAAGAGAAATGCTGTCTCCAAGCAGAGGTTATCCCACTGGATAGTGGATGCTATTGTCCTGGCTTATCAGGCTCAAGACCTGCCATGCCCCCTAGGGGTGAGAGCTCACTCAATTAGGAGTGTAGCTTCCTCCTGGGAGCTGGTGCATGGCACCTTGCTAACAGACATTGGTAGAGCTGCGGGATGGGCGACAACTAACACATTTGCGAGATTTTATAATCTCCATGAAGAGCCTGTGTCCTCCCAGGTACTTGCCCCTTCGAGGCAGTAAGAACCTGCTTGGTGTCAATCCGCTTGCTGCGCCATTCACTCCGTGGACTGGATGTGTGCGCTATTCCCCTCAGGTGAGTTCCTCAGTCAAAACCCTGGGTTCCTCCAGCACTGTTGATGTCTGCTTCAGGGTACGAGGGAAGACACTTTTATTGTTTTCACCAGGTACATGACAATATCATACAAAAGACAAATTACAGATTTATACATATGCTGCATGTTAGACCAGAATATTTACAGTGGCTGAACATAACAGAGATGGACAGAATACTATATAAGGAGAGAAGAAAATAATAAATAAATAATAAAAAATAAAATAACAATAAAGTCTAAATTATTGTGTCACAATGAAAAACAGTATCACATAAGACCAAAAGTCTTCCTAAACCGGAATACACACAGTAACCACTGCTTTGTTCTTATTAGGTAGTTTGTAGAGCAAACATTTGTTTTGGGAGATTTCCAGTGTTCCAAGATGACTAGCCTTTTTTACATTATTTCCCCTGTAACATATTTAAAGTTTGTTGCCATAAAGGCTGAATAAGTGGACACTCCCAGATACAGTGAATAAAAGTACTCTGTCCTTTTGACATTTCCAACAGGCATTATTATTGGTCAAACCCATTCCATTGAGTCTAAGAGGAGTCAAATAAAACCTGTGTATGATTTGTGTAAATTGTCCTCTAGCTTCATGTAAAATTTGCCTGTATTTGACAAAATACTTTTCCAGTCTTTGACCCCGATTACAATCCCAATGTCCTTTTCCCATATTCTCTTTAAATGAATGCAGTGATTGCTGAGTACCGGTATGTGTTTGTTCATCCTGTAGAATACAGAGGTTTATGTTGGGGATGAGGCAGTGTTAGGAAGTCAAAGATGTGGTTTCTGTCAATGTGCTGAAATTTTGTGGAAACAAATTATGATTTGAAGATATTTCCAGAAATTATATTTTTCCCTTTAAATGATACTTCTGTACAAGATTATTATAAGACATAAATACACCCTGTTCATACAAATCTTTCTATGGAAGTAAAATAATGACATATGTCTTTGAAACAAAAAAGCATGCTGAATAGCACTAACTGAAAAAATAATGCATTGCATTAACAGTACTTTCATTTTAATGTCTTGTATTTCCAGGGCTTGCATTTTTAGGTCCTGAAATTTAACATAGTTGTTCGTTTAAGCTGTGAATATTTCAATTCAAAATATTTCACACACCTTTTCATAATTAAAAAATCTATAATTCATATTCACGTTCCAGAATTCACTTCCAAAATATTCAATCGGTTTAAAAATATGATGTGTAATATTCAACAGACAAATTCTGTAAATGTCATTTCACTTTCCAAATTCGCTTCCACAAATTCAGTGATTAAAATTCGGCAGATAATTTGCCCTTTCACATCCAGGAGCTGCAGGAATAGCAGTAGAGCACAGAGGCATGATCTCCATCTGCTGTCAGTCCCTCACCAGCAGGTGGTGCAAGTGGCTGTTGATTAATTAATACTGTGATATAAGACCTAAGATCTCAGAACACACTTTATTGATGATTATGCAAACTATATAGACAGTTAAGCAGATGTAAAATATGAACGAATGCTCAAGAGATGCAGGTTTCTGAGCTGAGCGCTGATAACAAAGAACTTCAAATTTTGATTAATCTGACCACAGAACAGTTTTTCACTTTGCCGCTGTCCATTTTAAATGAGCCTTGGCCCAGAGAAAATGCCTGCGCTTCTGTATCATGTTAAGATATGGCTTCTTTTTTGACCTATAGTTTAAGCCAGCAACGGCGAATGGCACGGTGGATTCCAAGATGACTAGCCTTTTTTACATTATTACATTATAATGAGCCAATATTTGGCATGATATTTCAAAATGTTCAAAACATTTGATATGTCATCTATATTCTATTGTGAATAAAATATAAGTTTATGAGATTTGTAAATTATGCCATTCCTTTTTTTATTTGTGTCTAATTTGTGTAACAGTGTCCCAACTTTTGGAATCAGGTTTGTGCAAATTAAACAGTAATTCAAATATTATTCATATTGCCAAGGATGCTTGTTATCAAACTGATAGGACCTTGTCTTGCAAGGGATTTGAACGTCATTTAACAGGTGATGCTTAGATCTAAACAGCCAAAATTAAATATTACTTTACAAATATTACTTTTGGGTGGTATTTTGTTTAATTTTGGTAACATTAGCCAAACTTTTGCATCCGAGGAACAACACTTGTTAACCGGCAAGAGAGAGAGCAGCAAATCGGCAACAGTAAAATAGCATTAGGATACTGGAAAAATTTGCCTTCATCTTGCTCTGTGATTAAGTATTTATTTCAACCAAACTATAGGATTAATTGAACATTGGCTAACCAAGATGGTTTCGGTGAGTTTTATTTTGTTTGTGTCAACTTTTAATGAAAGGTGTTTTACAAACAGTTAACAAGAAAATTAAGCTTATTGTAGTTCGATTAAAGACAGTTGAATCATCAAGGCTTTGCATTTTTCTGTTTAAATGCCAAACTGGTGTGAAAGTATTGTCGTTCTGGACTCTTTGTGAATGAATTTTGTTTATTTATCTGTCACAGCGCGTCTCACACAGCCAACTTCTCAACTGTTTTAGAGTATATGCTTTGTCAAACCGTTTTGCATCATCTGTGGCTTTTCTTTCACAATCCTAACATTGCAACTCAGTTAAGGTTAAACATTTCTGTGTGAAGACTAATACGGTATCAATAAAAATCAGCCAGCAGCCATAATCAAGACTAATGCATGTTTGTTGATGAAAATTTTCAATCTACAAGGAATTTACCATCGGGCAATAACAAAATGTCCGCCTGTCAAATCTGTTATCATAACTGTGCTACAATAGTGACGTAAATAAGACACATGAGAATTCATTTAAATACATCTAATTTAACCTTTAAGTGTATTTTGGCAGATTGCAGTCAGACTTTTTGAAAATTTTCAACATTTAAGTGTCACATTTAAGCCCCTTTCACACTGCACGTCGGACCCGGAATATTGCCGGAACATTGCCGGGTCGCTTCCGTGTGAAAGCAAACACACATTGAACTATTCCGGCATTGAACCCGGGTCGGAGACCTAGTAACATTGCCGGGTTCAACCCGGGACAGCACTGTGTGAACAAAAGCCAGATCTAATGCTGTGTCGAAGTGATGACGAGTGATGAACTCTTTTACCGGCTGTTTTGAAGGAAGATCAACGTTCGCGATGAAAAAAACATGTGCAAACTGTAATGAAGCAGTGATCAGTTTGTTCCTCACTTTAAACGCTGACGCCGAGATCGTTCACCTGCTTCAGTGAAAGTATAACGTGCCTAAGGTTTTCGACTCCTACAGATTATTTTTTTTAAAGTTTAGGCTATTTCTAATGATATAATATAATTATTGCTGTTATCTATGAAAGAAAGGCAGAAAAAAGTCAAGTGCTTTGTTTTTTTTTTTTTTTTTTTTTTTTATTCAGATACCAAATTAGTCAAAAAGTATATAAACAATGCCATCAAGCATGCAAGCTGTTATCAAAGGCAAAGGAGGCCATTTCTTTTCTTTTTTATTATGTGAATAAATACTATTTAGTTGTTTCGGTTTGTTATTTGCCAAATAAATGACAATAACATCTTTAGATTAAGATTTTTTTTTTTGACAGATTCTTAGTGTTTTATCTACTATGACAGGTGGTCTAATAAATTGTTAAGCACTGTATATTTTTTATAGCATTCAGGTGGCACATTTGTTCGAAGGACAGAATGTGGAATAGTGAGTTTTTGTCAATAAAATTTAAATAAAGAAATTAAGATTGACAATTACAATTTATTGATCGGATTAATTGATTAATTACTATCCAATTCATAAAAATAAAACAATCAGCTAACTAATCGATTATCAAAATAAATATTAGTTGCAGCCCTAACACACACACACACACACACAGAGACAAATACCTTGCTACATGTACTGTGTTAGGCTAACCGAGACCAGTCATTTGCACTTACATACTGTTGCTCTTTCGTTAGTTTTGATTGCTTATACTGTCTTCATTTGTAAGTCACTTTGGATAAATGTGTCTGCTAAATGACTAAATGTAATGTAATGTAACATGCTGATACCTATTCAGCACATTAGTATTGTAAGAATCTTGAAGATTCTTCTCTTGAACACCCAATCCAGTTTCATATGCAAAACGCCATGCTAGAAACAAAGGATCACAAAATTTCCCTCCAAAGATACCATTCCTCATTGGTGCACTCAAATCATGATGGTATAACCCCTCACACTTTAAAGATCACTGATCAGATCAGGGTGGTTCTTTTATATTTGCTGAGCTGGAAGTATTCTAAGAACCCCTAAGTTTGTGCCTTGTCTTTCTATTCACCAAAGATCCTCAGATTTCAGCTGATGTCTCCCTATCTCTGTGCTTTTCTCTCATCATTTTCCATCTCAGAGAAAAATCTTCTAACCACCACTGAGTCACAGTAACATCTTTGGATTTCATCACTCTTCAAACCCGCAAGAATGTGATCGCAATTCCAACACCAACAATGCTTAAAAACATCAAGACTTTCATCTGAGACTGCATTTGGACACTTCAACAGCCAAGGCATTGCAAGTATCGTACATTAACTAAATGACATAGTGCTTTAGCATAATATGTAGAACCTGTTGTAAAACTGCGCTGATGGTTTCACTCAGGTGGAAACTGACTCCTTTTTCTGCTGCATTCACTCGTTTCCTTAATGGTTTCATTCATCCACTTCTACTTCCCCATGTATGAGTGATTGTATGTTTGTTTGTTTAGATTATATGTGTGTTAGTGTTTAGTTAATACAACTTTTGTTTCTTGTTCTGTCACTGTTTGTGAATAGGGTCCCTTTTACATCCCAATCTATAGCTACATGCTCTAATGCATTAGTACTGTAAGAATTATTTTATTCTATGGCCACAAAAATATCTTAGAGTTTATATTAAGTTCAAATTAAACTGAATGTTCGCTGAACAAACACATTAGTTGATTGTAATATTTTTCTGCTACAGTTACTACTGGCAGCTGAGGTAAATAATTGTAATTATCTCGCCCTGAGGAGCTTCCTTATATCTAAGCTCCATGTGAACATTCTGCACATGTACTGAGCTTGAGTTCTCTTCTTGTTGAGTTGAGTAACTCTGCTCTTGGAATCCCGCTCTGCAGTCATGATAGGGAAGTCCATAGTTGGCCCGACAACCTGTTATACATTTCCCTGTTATTATGGTTGAACCAGTTAATCTCTCCTCTCTTTGAGTCATCTGGGTAAACTGTTTCCCCTGAGGCATGAGTGTGATGGTTCTTCCTTCATTCTTAAGGCCTATTATTGAGCACTCACTCTGAGGAGCCCCAATGACCTCAAGGTTAAAATATTTTAATCCTTTATTGGGTGGTTGTTCTGCATGCTTAATAAACAAACTCCAACTGGTACAAAATGCAGCAGCTAGTTCTTACTAGAACCAGGAACTATGACCATATTAGCCAATGAGATTATTATATACAAGTGCATCTCAAAAAATTAGAATGTCAAGGAAAAGTTTATTTCAGTAATTCAACTCAAATTGTGAAACTTGTGCAATAAATGAAGTCAATGCACACAGACTAAAGTAGTTTAAGTCTTTGGTTATTTTAATTGTGATGATTTTGGCTCACATTTAAGAAGAACCCACCAATTCACTATCTCAACAAATCAGAATACTTCTTAAGACCAATGATAAACATTTTTAGTGAATTGTTGGCCTTCTGGAAAGTATGTTCTTTTACTGTACATGTACTCAATACTTATAATAAGCTCATTTTGCTTTAATTACTGCCTCAATTCGTCATGGCATGGAGGTAATCAGTTTGTGGCACTGCTGAGGTGGTATGGAAGCCCAGGTTTCTTTGACAGTGGCTTTCAGCTCATCTGCCTTGTTTGCTGTCCAGTCAAGCACACCAACAACATGGACGTTTAACCAACTTTTGGTGCTTTTGGAAGTGTGGGCAGGTGCCAAATCCTTTCTTGGTAAACGGATGCAGCGACTTTGGTTTTCAAAAAACACAATGGACCAACACCAAAAGATGATATTGCACCCCAAATCTTCACAGGCTTTGGAAACTTAACACTAAGCTTAAGTAACTTGGGTTATGAGCTTCTTCACCCTTCCTCCAAAATCTAGGACCTTGGTTTCCAAATGAAATACAAAATTTTGCTCTCATCTGAAATAGGACTTTAGACCACTGGGCAACAGTCCTGTTCTACTTCTTCTTAGCCCAGGTAAGACGCCTCTGACGTTGTCTGTGGTTCAGCAAATTCCTTGACATGTCTGTGTGTGGTGTCTCCTGATGTCTTGACCCCAGCCTCGGTCCATTCCTTGTGAAGTTCAATCAAATTCTTGAATCGAGTTTGCTTGACAATCCTCATAATGCTGCAGTTCTCTCGGTTGGTTGTGCATCTTTTTCTTCCACACTTTTTCTTATGTCTTACTCTTATCGTTAATTCAATCGTTAATTCAAAATCATTAATTTTAAGTTACTTTTAAAGTTCACAGCACATTCTGATTCTGATTTTATCACTTCCTGTTTGTTGCTGCAGTGTGTCTTGAGTTTGAACTCACATTAATTATTTATCGTTTATTTTTTATCTTAAAATCTATTTTATAAACCATAATTTCCGTTCCTATAATGTGTGAATATATCCTATATCATGTTGTTTTCACTAGGTTTATTTTGATTTCTTATTGTCATAGTGTAAAGAACAGAAACTGCTCTTTGTTAATAATTGGAATCTTTTCTGGGAGCGTCCTAGGCTCTTTCGCGCTGATGGCCTTCACCCCAGCAGAGTCGAAGCAGAATATTGCCGGCAGCCATATCACCCTGGAGCCCAAGACCGGTTGCCCACTGAAGCTAAGCAGGGCTGAGCCTGGTCAGTACCTGGATGGGAGACCTCCTGAGAAAACTAGGTTGCTGCTGGAAGAGGTGCTAGTGAGGCCAGCAGGGGGTGCTCACCCTGTGGTCTGTGTGGGTCCTAGCGCCCCAGTGTAGTGATGGGGACACTATACTGTCAACAAGCACCGTCCTTCGGATGAGACGTTAAACCGAGGTCCTGACTCTCTGTGGTCATTAAAAATCCCAGGATGTCTTTCGTAAAGAGTAGAGGTGTGACCTCGGCATCCTGGCTAAATTCGCCCATTGGCCTCTGACCATCATGGCCTCCTAACAATCCCCATATCCGCTGATTGGCTTCATCACTCTGTCTCCTCACCATCAGTAAGCTAGTGTGTGGTGGGCGTTCTGGCGCACTATGGCTGCCGTCGCATCATCCAGGTGGATGCTGCACACTGGTGGTGGATGAGGAGATACCCCTTGACTATGTAAGCGCTTTGAGTGTCTAGAAAAAAAAGCGCTATATAAATGTAAAGAATTATTATTATTATTATATTGTGGAATAAAATCTCCAGGACGCTACGCTCCATGTGGCTAGTAAGCCAATTCTCAAATAACTGCCATGATGGCTTTTGTTTTACCCACTTAAATGATAGAAGTACTTGCACTGTGTTTTAAATCTGTGTCTGTTCCCGAATAGTGAGGTCAAAAAATAAATTTAATGTAGCAAGTAGAACATAAACATTACATCACTCACACCCAAAGCAGTTATTGTAAATTAAATTATCACAGATAATAGTTTTGATATACTCTGCTTGACTGAAACCTGGCTAAAACCAAATGATTATATTGGTCGAAATGAGTCTACTCCACCAAACTACTGTTATAAGCATGAGCCCCGTCAGACTGGTCGTGGCAGAGGTGTTGCAACAATATATAGTGATTTTCTCAATGTTACCCATAAAACAGGATACAGGTTTAACTCATTTGAAATACTTCTGCTAAATGTTACACTGTCAGACATGCAAAAGAAATCTATTGTATCTCTTGCTCTGGCTACTGTGTATAGACCACCAGGGCCGTATACAGAATTTTTAAAAGAATTTGCAGATTTCCTCTCAGACCTATTCGTTTATCGTTGATAAAGTGCTAATTGTTTGAGATTTTAACATTCACTTTGATAATACAAATGATGCATGACTTGCGTTTACTGACCTAATAAACCCTTTGGAGTCAAGCAAAATGTCACCGGGCCCACTCATCGTTTTAATCATATACTAGATTTAATTATATCGCATGGAATTGTTCTTACTGATATAGATATCGTACCTCAAAGTGATGATGTTACTGACTTTTTCTTTGTATTGTGTATGCTGCGTATCACTGATAATAACCATATGTCTCAGCGTTACCGTCTGGGCAGAACTACTGTTCTAGCCACCAAAGATAGATTCGCAAATAACCTGCCTGATCTATCTCAACTGCTATGTGTACCCAAAAATACACATGAACTAGATGAAATGACTGGCAACATGGGCACTATTTCCTCTAATACATTAGAAGCTGCTGCCCCCATCAAATTGAAAAAGGTTAGAGAAAAACATACTGAGCCATGGTATAACACTAATATTCACTCTCTCAAGAAAGAAACTCATAGTCTTGAGCGCAAATGGAGAAAAACTAACTTGGAAGTTTTTAGTGGAAAAACAGTATGTCCAGCTATAGACAGGGCCTAAAAATTGCCAAGGCCGAGAATATCCACAAACTCATAGAAAATAACCAAACAATCCAAGGTTTTAATTTAGCACAGTGGCTAAATTAACAAATTACCAGACGCCACCTGATTCTAATTCTACCTGTAGCCAAAGAACCACTTCTGAATATTATTAACACGTCGTTATCTTTAGGTCACGTCCCAAAACCATTCAAGATGGTGGTTATTAAGCCTCTTATTAAGAAACCACAACTAGATCCTAGTGAACTGGCAAATTATAGGCCCATTTCAAATCTTACATTTATGTCTAAAATTTTTTGAAAAGTTGTGTCTGCTCAATTGTGCTCCTTCCTGCAAAAAAATAAAAAATAAATATCTGGCTTTAAGATGGTTTAGACCCTACCTGTCCGATCGTTACCGCTTTGTTTGTTTGTTTGTTTAAATGGGGAGTCATCCCATTTATCACCAGGAAAATATGGAGTGCCACAAGGGTCTGTCCTAGGTCCTCAGCTATTTTCAATATATTGTGATGAGTATTGAAGAGAGAGGACTCAAATGCGAGGGCAAAATGACAAAATGTCTTTAATTAAACAAGGGAAAGCCACAGGTAAATCCAACCAAGGAGTACAAACGATGAGAACCGAGGGAGGCCCGAAGGCTGGGTATAAATAACACAGGTGACCTCTGTGGCTGGAACGACCAGCAGGCTGGCGAGGCGGAGGCTAGACCGGGCTCAAGGGAGAACCGGAGATGAGAGCTCGCAGAGCGGGGAGGTCGCAGCGTTGGACAGCAGGTAAGGTTCTGTGGGGTGCAAATGGTGAGCACAGAGAAGTACGGGCAGTGATAGCAGTTAACTAACCCAACAACGATAATACAGGACACGACAGGACAAGACCAACTTCTAGTGAAGATGCCAAAGACAACAGCCTCATACGGAAGTAACAATCTGACAAAGAGACACGAGAACGAGAGGGTAGAAGTAGCCCAAATAACAAGGCAAGATGAGAACCAGGTGGAGGGGGAATTATCTTAATGAGAAGTGAAGTCAGCTGTGACACAGAAGCGAAGAGCGAGGGAGACAGGAGGGGAGAAACCAGCAGGGGGAGACAGAGAGAGAAAAAGAGAGAGATAGAGACAGGATCATGACAAGACCATGACAGTACCCTCTCCTCAAAGAGCGCCTCCCGGCGCTCCAGCGGGGAACTGCTGGCGAGACCGGAGGAAATCATCAATGAGCGAGGGGTCCAGGATATCCTTAGGGGAGACCCAACTTCTCTCCTCAGTTCCATACCCCTCCCAATCGACTAAATATTGGTGACCACGACCCCGATGCCGCCTATCTATGATCCTGCGGACGGTGTAGACCGGGGACTCTTCGATACGAACGGCAGAGAAAGATGTCGGGGGGGGGAGCGGGAGACCGGTTTTATGCAGGAGACGTGAAACACCGGGTGAACACGACGAAGATTCTGCGGCAAACGGAGTTTGACGGCGACAGGGTTAACGATCTTGATAATGCGGAACGGTCCGATGAAGCGGGGGGCCAGTTTACGGGAGTCAGACTGGAGGGGTAAATTAGATGTAGAGAGCCAAACCCTCTGACCCGCAACATAGCGAGGACTTTTGACACGCGATCTATTAGCAGCCACGCACATGCGTCTCTTAGAACGACATAGAGCAGATCTCACCCTCTTCCAGGTTCGCTTACAGCGGCTGATAAAGGCCTGAACGGACGGGCAGTGAGAATCGGTCTCTTGGGAAGAAAATAAGGGCGGTTGATAGCCGAGGCAACATTGAAAGGGAGAGATACCAGAGGCCGAGGAAGGGAGGGAGTTATGAGCATACTCAGCCCAGGAAAGCTGTTCGGCCCAAGACGAGGGATTGCGAAAGGCTAGACTGCGGAGCATGCGGGCAACAACCTGATTGGCTCGCTCGGCCTGGCCATTAGTCTGTGGGTGAAAACCCGAGGAAAGGCTAGCAGTGGCACCTATGAGACGGCAAAATTCTCTCCAGAACTGCGAGGCGAATTGCGGACCCCTATCGGACACGACATCGGTGGGCAACCCATGAAACTTAAACACATTATCAATCATAATCTGGGCCGTCTCCTTAGCAGAGGGCAGTTTGGTAAGGGGAATGAAGTGCGCCGATTTAGAAAAGCGGTCGACTACCGTCAGGATGACCGTCTTGCCGGCCGAGGGAGGCAGACCGGTGATAAAGTCGAGAGCGATATGGGACCACGGGCGAGAGGGAACAGGTAGCGGCCGGAGAAGACCAGCAGGTGGGGAATTGCCCGCCTTGGTCTGGGCACAAACAGAGCAGGCGGCGATAAAACGGCGCGCATCACGTTCTAAAGAGGGCCACCAGAAACGCTGGCGGATAAATGCAAAAGTACCTCGAACACCGGGATGAACCGCTAGTCTAGAGGAATGAGCCCATTGAAGAACGGCTAATCGTGTGGGAACTGGGACGAAGAGGCTGTCCCTAGGGCAGTTACGGGGAGTAGCGACGTGAGAGAGTGCGCGCTTAACCTGTTTCTCGATTCCCCAGACCGTAGCCCCCACCACCCGACCGGGAGGAATAATCGCCTCTTGGGGGGTGCGGCCGGTCGAGGGATCGAAAAGTCGAGAACAACGCGTCCGGCTTACCGTTTTTAGAGCCCGGACGGTATGAAATGACAAAATCAAAACGCGTAAAGAAAAGGGCCCAACGCGCCTGACGCGAGTTCAATCTCTTGGCGGAGCGAATGTATTCTAAATTGCGATGATCAGTCAAAACAATGAAAGGGACAGGGGAACCCTCTAACCACTGCCGCCACTCACCCAATGCCAAGCGGATGGCGAGGAGCTCACGATTCCCGACATCGTAATTACGTTCCGCGGGGGAGAGGCGGTGTGAGAAGTACGCGCAAGGGTGTATCTTATTATCCGACGCTGACCGCTGGGAAAGAACGGCTCCCACCCCTACCTCGGAGGCGTCGACCTCAACGATAAGCTGTCTTGAGCTATCTGGAGTGAGGAGGATGGGCGCAGACGTAAAAAGGGTCTTAAGCCGGTCAAACGCCTCCTGCGCAGAACCGGACCAACCGAAACGAGACTTAACCGAAGTGAGGGCGGTGAGTGGCGCGGCCACCTGGCTGTAGTTGCGTATAAAGCGGCGATAGAAATTAGCAAAACCGAGAAAGCGCTGTAGCGAGACACGAGAATCAGGGACGGGCCAATCGAGCACGGCCTGGACCTTGGTGGGATCCATACTGATCCCCTCTGCTGAGATAACGGAGCCTAGGAACGTTATAGACGAAGCATGAAAGGAGCATTTCTCGGCCTTAACAAAGAGTCGATTCTCAAGCAAACGTTGGAGAACGCGGCGAACGTGCTGCACGTGAATCTGGAAAGAGGGCGAAAAAATCTAAATGTCATAGAGATAGACAAAAACTAATAAATTGAGCATATCCCGAAGAACATCATTAATCAAAGCTTGAAAGACAGCGGGGGCGTTAACCAATCCGAAGGGAAGGACTTTATACTCGAAGTGGCCGAGGGGCGTGTTAAAGGCGGTCTTCCACTCGTCCCTCTCCCGAATGCGTACGAGATGGTAAGCGTTACGTAGGTCGAGCTTGGTAAAGACTTTTGCCCCCTGCAGGATATCAAAGGCTGAGGACATCAGCGGCAGTGGGTAACGATTCTTTACAGTGATGTCGTTCAGCCCCCGATAATCTATGCATGGGCGCAAAGAGCCGTCTTTCTTCTTAACAAAAAAGAATCCGGCGCCGGCAGGCGACGAGGAAGGAACGATTGTGCCGGCGCTGAGGGACTCAGATAAATAATTCTCTAAAGCCTCCCGTTCGGGAGCAGAAAGAGAATAGAGCCTACCCCGAGGGGGCGTGGTCCCTGGGCGGAGATCAATAGCGCAGTCATACGGGCGATGGGGCGGAAGAGACATGGCTCGAGAACGACTGAAAACCCCCCGCAAATTGTGATACTCCTCCGGTACCCCAGTCAGGTCTCCTGTCTCCTCCTGCAACACAGAAACAGAAGACACGGGGGGAACAGCCGAGGCTAAACACTTAACATGACATGACAACTTCCAAGACAAAACAGACCCCTTAGCCCAGTCAATGTTTGGATTGTGAAGTTCTAACCAAGGGTGCCCCAGTACTAAAGGAGTAAAAGGAGACTAAAAAATAAAAAAGGAAATTGTCTCTTTATGGTTGCCAGAGACGGTCAGAGTTAATGGGATAGTCTGTTTCTGTACCCTAGGTAGGGCGCTGCCATCAAGGGCAAATAAAAGGGTGGAGTCTCTTAGCGGTGTGAGCGGAATACCTTGTTGGAGCGCCCACTTCTCATCCACAAAGTTTCCCTCGGCCCCAGAATCGATCAAGGCCACACAGGAGGCTGACGACCCCGCCCACTGGAGATGCGCTGGAAGTGTCGTGCAGGAAGTGGAAGGAATAGTCTTAGAGGTAGCGCTCGCCAGTAACCCTCCTCCTACTGGTCGAGCGTTGGCCTTAACCGGACAAGAAGACACACAGTGAGAGGCACTAGCACAGTACATACAGAGGCGGTTATGAATCCTCCTCTGACGCTCCTTAGCTGAGATACGCAGGCCACCCAGCTGCATGGGTTCAGGTTCAGAGTGGGAGGGGCTGACACGGGGCGGCGAGAAAAGGCTCTCCTCCAGGCGATGAGCGCGACGGCGTTGATCAAACCGTCTCTCCACACGGATGGCCAGGTCGATAAGGTCGTCGAGCCGGGCAGGGATCTCACGGACGAGGACCTCGTCCCGCACCTCTGGAGACAAGCCCTCCAGGTAGCGAGCGGTCAGAGCGGGTTGGTTCCACCCGCAGGTGGTAGCGAGGGTCCGGAACTCAATGGAGAAATCCGGCACGGATCGTCTCCACTGCCGAAGTGTGGAAAGCCTACGGGAAGCCTCCTCTCCATAGGCGGAGCGGTCGAAGACCCGGATCATCTCCCCCTTAAACCGCTCAAAGCTTGAGATGCACTCCGCCTCAGTCTCCCAGTTGGCCGTTCCCCACTCGCGAGCCCGCCCGTGGAGGAGTGAAAGAACGAAAGCAACCTTGGCCTTCTCCTTAGCATATGTGACGGGCTGGAGCGAGAAGACCACCTCGCACTGAGTAAGGAAAGCGCGGCACTGTGTTGGCTCACCCGAATAGGCCGGAGGATTATTTATGCGAGGCTCCGTCTGAACAGGAGGACAATGAGAGGCGGACGGCTGGAGACGGAGGTTGTGAACCTGGTTGGACAGCTCGGACATCTGGGCGGCCAAAGAACCGACGGCGTGTCGGGTAGCTGAGATGTCCTCCTCATGCTTCCCGAGGAGGGCGCCCTGATGCTCAACGGCGGTCTGGAACGGGCTGCCACTCGCTGAGTCCATCATTCTGGTCAGATTGTTCTGTGATGAGTATTGAAGAGAGAGGACTCAAATGCGAGGGCAAAATGACAGTCTTTAATTAAACAAGGGAAAGCCACAGGTAAATCCAACCAAGGAGTACAAACGATGAGAACCGAGGGAGGCCCGAAGGCTGGGTATAAATAACACAGGTGACCTCTGTGGCTGGAACGACCAGCAGGCTGGCGAGGCGGAGGCTAGACCGGGCTCAAGGGAGAACCGGAGATGAGAGCTCGCAGAGCGGGGAGGTCGCAGCGTTGGACAGCAGGTAAGGTTCTGTGGGGTGCAAATGGTGAGCACAGAGAAGTACGGGCAGTGATAGCAGTTAACTAACCCAACAACGATAATACAGGACACGACAGGACAAGACCAACTTCTAGTGAAGATGCCAAAGACAACAGCCTCATACGGAAGTAACAATCTGACAAAGAGACACGGGAACGAGAGGGTAGAAGTAGCCCAAATAACAAGGCAAGATGAGAACCAGGTGGAGGGGGAATTATCTTAATGAGAAGTGAAGTCAGCTGTGACACAGAAGCGAAGAGCGAGGGAGACAGGAGGGGAGAAACCAGCAGGGGGAGACAGAGAGAGAAAAAGAGAGAGATAGAGACAGGATCATGACAAGACCATGACATATATATGTTGCCCCTTGGTAATATTATTAGAAAATGCGGGATAAGTTTCCACTGTTATGGTGATGATACTCAGCTATATATCTCAATGAGACCAGATGAAACATCTAAATTATCTAAGCTAACAGGCTGTGTTAAAAATGTAAATGATTGAGTAACCAATAATAATATTAAATTTGGATAAGACAGAGATATTATTTAATGGACCAAAAAAAACAAAAAAAAAACAGTACACAGAATATCGTAGATTACAATTTGCAACTAGATGGATGTACTGTTTCTTCCTCTACAGTAAAAAAACAGGGTGTTATATTATACAGCAACTTGTCTTTTGCAAAACCATATTTCCCATATTACAAAAACTGCATTCTTGCATCTTAGAAACACTGCCAAGCTATGAAATATGAGTAACACTTTAGAATACTGTTTCTTACTTACTACATAACTAATAAGGAATTATTGAAGAACTAATAGGTGATTATTCATTAACACTTAACTCACTAGTGTTAACTAAAAATGATGTGTTAACTAATCAGTATGTAATACAATTTTATGATTGTGTTATGTAACAGTTAGCTAATCAGTAACTAATAAATTCTGTGATACCTCCTGAAGAAATACTATTAATTATCTACTAGTTAAGGTTCAAGAAAAATAACTATGAAATAACTACTACTGAACAGTTATATGCAAATAATCACTATAATAATCAGGCTGTGTCCCACAAATCAAGTACTTGAGTAAAAGTACAGATACCCCAATAAAATATTACTCCAGTAAAATTATAAGTAGGCCTCTTCATTTTCACAATTATTTGAGTAAAAGGACAAGTACAAAGTACTACTACGGTAGCAACTTTGTTACAGCCCACTTATTAGCCTATAATGGAAATGAAATATGTATTTTCTTTGCTTCTAAATGTTTTGATTACTGATTGTGAAATGTTTGTTAAATTAGTTAAAATGTGGGTAGTATACATGTTAAAATGGAATAAAATGTGCTGTATAAAGAAATGTTCTCATCTGAAATAAACAGATTTTAGTCAAAATTATGTAGTTTATTATTATTTACTAATATGTTCACTTTAGAATTCCGTTTCAGGTTCTAAGTAAGTTCTGCAAAATTATCTGATTTTTTCTTTATTAATTACTAATGGGTTCTCAACATTTTCACTTTAAAATAGGTCTAATGTTTTAGGTTCAAAATAAGTCCTGCAGAATTATTAGTTCATTAATTGTTAATTACTAATGGGTTCCCTATGTTTTCACTTTAGAATACTGTTCCAGATTCTAAGTAATTCCTGCAGAATTATCTGATAATTATTTATTAATTACTAATGGGTTCTCAACATTTTCACTTTAAAATAGGCCTAATGTTTCAGGTTCAAAATAAGTCCTGCAGAATTATTTTATAATTCTTTATTAATTACAAATTGGATACCTATTTTTTCACTTTTCTTTAGGCTTTGCCTTACATGCAGAAACTGAATTAATGATAATGTGGTATATGCTGAGGAGGCAAACATACAGTACTGTATATAACATATAAAAACTAAGGTAAGTTATCACAAGGCACTTGAGTCGTGGTGGGGTTCCTATTGGAAGCTGATTTCTTACAAAACACACTCACAAAACAATTCACTACATAGGCAAAACCTCTATAAAATGAATTGCATTTATTAATATTGCATTTTCATACTACTACTACTATTGCTACTAACATTTATATGAAAGGGTCACAATTCAATGTAATGTGTAAAACTGTTCATTAGTAGTTACCTCATAGTTATTTTTCTTGAACCCTAACTAGTAGATAATTAATAGTAGTTCTTCAGGAGGTATGACAGAATACACTAGTTATTGATTAGCTAACTGTTTCTTAAAATAGTCATAAAGTTATATTACATACTGATTAGTTAACACATCTTCCTTAGTAGTTAACAGTAGTGAGTTAAGTGTTAATGAATAATCACCTGTCAGTTCTTCAATAATTCCTTATTAGTTATGTAGTAAGAAACAGTATTCTAAAGTGTTACCAAAATATGTTAACTGTTTCTGATGCAGAAAAGCTAGTTAATGCATTTATGATCGCTAAACTGGACTATTGTAATGCACTTCTCGGTGCTTGTCCTGCATCTTCAATAAACAAGCTACAGGTAGTCCAAAATGCAGCAGCTAGAGTCATTTCCAAGTCAAGAAAATATGATCATATTACCCCAATTTTACATTCTCTTGTACTGGCTACCTATTAGGTTCGCTACAATCCATCACGCTCCCTAAGGTCACAAAATAAAGGAGGTAGAGCTTTTTTGCATTTGGATCCCAAACTCTGGAATAGCCTTCCTGTTAATGTTCGGGGTTTGGACACACTCTCTCTATTTAAATCTAGATTAAAAACACACCTCTTTCACCAAGCTGTTATGAGTCTGGTGCTTTTCTCTGGCTTTTCCTTTCCTTTATCCTCCCTCCGCTGATTACTACCTCATTCTTTCCCTTTCCCTCTTCAGCTGTGCCTCGTTAGTTACCTTCTCGCTGATCCGTTTCACCTGTTCCCCCCCTCTAACCCGCTTGCTATTTAATGTCCTCTGCTTTCTTGCCAGTTGCCGGATTATTTCGTCAGTGTATGATGCTGGTAGCTATCTACAAACCCTGCTGTACCCGTCTCGTCGTGTCACAGTCCTGTCACAGTCTGGTTCAGGTCAGCTAAACCACATCACTACCTATTAACCTCTCTTCTACTGTGTCCAGCCCTTCTCCTGTCGACGATCTCCCTGAGCTGCGCTCTGTGCATTCCAGCCACGCAGTACGTAGGGACGAGAGGTCTAAGTTCCGCTACCAGTCTCCCTGTTTTCCTGCTGTATACCAGCCACTCACAAGAGTCGCGAGAGAGCCACTGACCCGTTCATAAAGGGACCCCCTTCAGAGACCGCCCTGTAACCTTTCCTTTGTCCTTTTGCAATCTGCCTGTGTTGAAATTTAAAGAGACTATTCATTTCTGCATAACCTGCAACTTCCTGAGTTCCCGTTTGAAGATACTTGTGTCTCCGCTCTCTCAATAAACTCTTTCATTGCATTTTTGGATCCTATCTCTTCCTTAATACAGAATAATTCGGCCACTGATGGATCCAGCAAAGGAGAGAACCATTCACACGGCTGTTGAACTGCAAGGTGCAATGTTAGGAAGACATGATGAGGAACTTACTCAGCTATCCGCTCAGCTATCTGATTTGTCCACCCAGGTTCAGTTGCTCCGGAGAGATCCACCGCGCCCTCCAGGGTCGCCTGACATACAGGAGCCGCGTGTGAATAATCCCCCGTGCTATAGTGGAGAGCCCACCCAATGTCGTCCGTTCCTCACACAATGTGAGGTGGTTTTTTTCCCTCCAACCAGTCACCTATGCCGATGAACAAGCCCGGGTTGCATATGTCATTTCACTTCTGACTGGCCGTGCCTGCAATTGGGGAGCAGCAGCGTGGGAGGCAAGGGCGGAATATACCATGCGCTTCGATATTTTCAAGGAGGAGATGTTACGGGTATTCGACCGTTCGGCCCATGGTGAGGAGGCCTCCTGCCTGCTTTCCTCACTCCGTCAGGGAGGGCGATCCATGGTGGATTACTCCATAGAGTTCCGTACTCTCTCGACCACCTGCGGCTGGAACGAAACAGCCCTTGCGGCACACTTTCTGGAGGGACTTAGTGCTCATGTCAAGGATGAAGTCATAGCCCGCGTGCTGCCTACGAGTCTCGGTCCACTCATTGATCTCGCTATCCGCGTGGAGAAGAGATTCAAACTACGTCGCCGCGTCAGAGGCGCTGACTCCACCTCCACTTCTACGGCTGCAGCGCCGTCTCCTCCCCTCTCCAGTCCTGTTCCAGAGTCAATGCATCTGCAAAGGAGAGAGAACGGCGCCTAGTCCATCGACTCTGCCTGTACTGCGGAGCGGCCAACCACTTTGTTTTGAACTGCCCCGTAAAAGCCAACGCTTGCCAGTAGAAGAGGGGGTACTGGCGAGCGCAACTTCCTGGACCTCCTCGTCCACGTCCTGCACAACCGTTTCAATCACCTTAAGCTGGGCTGGTACCACCGTTTCATGCAAGGCTTTAATAGACTCAGGCGCAGAGGAGAATTTCCTTGATGAAGCTTGGGCTCGTAAACAAGGTATTCCTTTGAGGAGCCGTAAACAGACCACACCCCTTTTTGCCTTAGATGGCAGCCCCCTGCCCAGTATTGATCTTCAGTCTATCCCGTTAACTCTAACTGTTTCAGGTAACCATCATGAGACTCTTTCCTTCTTAGTGTTTCACTCTCCTTACTCCCCGGTAATTCTAGGACACCCCTGGCTAGTGAGACACAATCCCCACTTCGATTGGTCTACTAATTGTATTCTTTCCTGGAGCCTGTCTTGTCATGTCAATTGTCTGTTATCCGCTGACCCTTCTGTCTCCTCTGTCTCTGTTTTTCAGGAGGAGCCAGCCGATTTGACTGGGGTTCCGGAGGAGTATCATGATCTGAGGGCGGTCTTTAGTCGGTCCCGGGCCGCTTCTCTCCCCCCTCACCGCCCCTATGATTGCAGTATTGATTTGTTACCCGGTACTTCGCCCCCTTGTGGCAGTTTGTATTCTCTATCTGGTCCTAAGTGCAAAGTACTTGAGAGTTATATGTCAGATTCGTTAGCCGCAGGAACCATTGTCGCCTCTTCTTCCCCTGCAGGTGCGGGGGTTTTTTTTGTGAAGAAGAAAGACGGCTCTCTACGACCCTGCATCGATTACCGGGGGCTTAACATGATTACCATTAAAAATCGTTATCCTTTGCCGCTTATGGCATCAGCGTTTGAGCTTTTACAGGGAGCGAGGGTCTTCACTAAGTTAGATTTGCGTAACGAGTATCATTTGATCCGCATTAAGGAAGGGGACGAATGGAAGACCGCTTTCAATACCCCTGTAAGGGAAACAGGTCAATTTAGCTCAAAGGGAATCATTTAAGATTTTAAAGGGAATTTGAACAGAATCACTGTTTCACGGCTGTTCACGGAGACGCGCCTGCGGTTCAGTGAACGAGCCGTTTAACATCAAATCTGCGCTGGATACTAATATCCAAACTATAGTGAAACCACTATCAATTAGCACAGTAACAAGATCGGCAGTTTAAGACATTAACTTGTAAGCACAAAACACAAGATACTTCTCTTTTCAATATGAATAAGGCTTTATTAGATAAATCTAAGACATATAAACTAATCTAACACATAAACGCACGCACACATACATTCACACAAGTTGCAGTGAGGTCGAAAGTTAGGGAAAGATGAGTTTAAGAGAATGGAAATATGGAATCCCAAGTTAACAGCAATACGTTAAATTGCATAGACATGAACAACCATCAATCACGTAATTAGCGCTCGCATTGAGTTCTTCAATGGGGTTAAAATTATATTAGATACACCAGCACAACAAATATCTGGGAATACGTTGCCTTCGTTTGCTGTGAAAGGGACTCCCGTTGAAAGGGGTATCCCGGTGTCGCTGATTGGCTGGAAGTTCAGTTGGCTGAAGTGACGTCTTGGGGAGCCCGTGCTTGGGCGTTGGCTGAAGCTGGAGAGTCGTGTGCGCTGGTCGAAGTTGAACGGGCATCCGAGGTCAGGCGTCGGAGACTCGACGTTACAAAACTTAACTCAGAACACGAAACTCTCAAACGGAAAAGAAAAGAAATAAAGTTTGACAAGACTAGGTTGTGTTCCTTCTCATTGTGGCATATTAGCAGCAGGCAGGCACGCTGGAACCGCGCTCAAAGAACAATGATGACTAACCGCATGGCTAGATGCTACAAGCTAAAGCTAGGTAGCAAAGCTACAAGCTAAAAGCTAAGAGCAGGCATGACTAATAGCATGACTGATAGCACGAGCAAGGCTGGAACTAAAAGCAGACTAAAAGCCGACATGGCTAATAGAAGCAACTAGGGACTAAAAGCAGACTAAAAGCAAGGCATGACTGATAGCACAAGCAATGCTAGAACTAAAAGCAGACTAAAAGCCCGCATGACTGATAGCACAAGCAATGCTAGACTAAAAGCAGACTAAAAGCAGACTAAAAGCAAAATTTCAGGGGTCCAAAGTATTTAAAACTTCCTTGTGGGCCACCCCTCAAATGTTGCCTTGACCAATCAGATATGGTCTTGAGTCTGGGGTATCATAAATCATTTGTTTATCTTACCAAGCATGTGGTTCTTGCCTCAAAGGGTCTAATTTTGGACATGATTCCTATAACATGATTATGATATATTTTACAAATAAATGATTGTCAGGACAATATCAAGCAAGAAAATTCGATTATGTCAATACTAGACATGACTATGTATCTTATAGTTATCAAAAGACATACACAATAAGTGATTATACATGATAGTCAAATGTGTGGGTTACACATAAATTAATATGGAGTTAAGCAATGGAACGATTCATTTACAAGTCTTTTTGAGTTCATTCTGGTCCATATATAATGTATAAAAAGCAGTTTCTTTGCCATTCTCTGGCAAAGGGACTTTTCTGTGAAGACAAAGGTTTAAAGCCCTTCCCCCTTAGGAATTTCAGTCTGGTTTCACTAGGTGTGGGGGGGGAAGTCAATCGGACTTGTGCAGTACTCTCATGGGTTTCCATGTGATGTCCAGCGTTGCATTTCAATTATGAACAACAAATTTGACAATCTCTTCTTCGAATTGAAATTGTAAATAAATGCTCTAGTGGTGTTCATGTTGAAAGCTGTTGTGTGAACAAGTTGGTTGGTTGGTTATCTTGCTTGGTTCTTGTGGCACTAGAACTGATTTATGACTTCCTGAGGAGTTTGGCTCTCATTTCAATGCACACAGCTCTGATAGACTCTTTGATTTGTCTGGTTTGACTCATTTCTGCTACACCCCACTTGGGCATTTTGAACATCGGGTTCTTCCATTCGGCCTTGTAAACGCACCTGCAGTCTTTCAGGCATTAGTCAACAATGTACTGAGAGATATGCTGAATGTTTTTGTCTTCATTTATTTAGACGATATTCTAATTTTCTCACCGTCTCTCCAGGTTCATGTCCAACATGTTCGCCGTGTTCTCCAGCGCCTCCTAGAGAACCGTCTGCTCGTAAAAGCCGATAAATGCATGTTTCACGCCCACTCCGTTACCTTTCTCGGTTCCGTAATCTCGGCGGGGGGAATAAGCATGGATCCCGTTAAGGTACAAGCCGTTGCCGAGTGGCCCATTCCAGAGTCTCGAGTCGCGATACAGCGTTTTCTGGGGTTCGCCAATTTCTATCGGCGCTTTATACGTAATTTTAGCCAAATAGCCGTGCCTCTCACTGCTCTCACGTCGGTCAAGTCAAGTTTTAGGTGGACAGAGTCTGCTCAGCAGGCTTTTGATCGTTTAAAACATTTATTTACTTCAGCGCCTATTCTCACGACTCCTGATGTATCCAAACAGTTCATCGTCGAGGTTGATGCGTCGGAGACAGGCGTTGGGGCCGCACGTTTTTTTCTTGCCGCCTCTCGCCTGCAGAACGTAATTACGATGTGGGGGATCATGAACTCCTTGCCATCCGTTTGGCTCTAGGCCAGTGGAGACAATGGTTAGAAGGCTCTACCGTTCTGTTTATAGTCTGGACAGATCATAGAAATCTGGAATACATACGTTCTGCCAAAAGGCTTAATGCGCGTCAGGCACGCTGGTCATTGTTTTTAGCTCGTTTTGATTTCAAGATCTCTTATCGACCGGGTTCAAAGAACGTCAAACCAGACTCATTATCTCGCCTATTCGACTCCTCTAACGCCATCCCCATGCCCCGGGAGATAATCCCTCTGGGGCGAGTAATTGGTACCGCTGTCTGGGGTATTGAGAGGCTCGTAAAGCGCTCTCTGTCCCATTCGTCCGCTCCGCGTAACGTTCCAAAGAACCTCCTATTTGTCCCGGTTTCTGTTCACTCGGCAGTCATTCAGTGGGCTCACTCTAACAAGTTGACTGCCCATCCCGGCGTTAGGGGCACGCTAGCTACAGTCTGTCAGCGATTTTGGTGGCCCAGTTTAAAACCCGATGTACGTCGCTTCGTAGCCTCTTTCGCTGTTTGCGCACAGACTAAGACTAGTCACTCTCCGCCGGCCGGTCTCCTTAGACCACTTCCCATTCCGTCGCGTCCTTGGTATACCTTTGGTTTTGATTTTATTAACGACCTCCCCCCCTCGGCTGGTAATACAGTAATTCTCACTGTAGTAGACCGTTTTTCCAAGTCCGCTCACTTTATACCACTTCCTAAACTCCCCTCGGCTAAGGAGACCGCCCAAGTACTGGTATCTCACGGGCTTCCCTCTGACGTGGTTTCTGACTGGGGACCCCAATTCGCGTCTCAGTTCTGGAAGGAATTCTGTCGTCTGATTGGTGCGTCGGTCAGCCTCTCATCTGGTTTCCACCCCCAAACTAATGGGCAAGCGGAATGCACCAACCAGATAATCGGTCGACTTTTGCGCAGCCTGGCATTTCGGAATCCCTCTTTGTGGGTCGAACAATTACCTTGGGATGAATATGCTCACAATTCGCTCCCGTCCTCCGCTACCGGTCTGTCGCCGTTTCACTGTTGTCTGGGATACCAACCCCCCCTATTCTCCTCGCAAGAGACCGAGTCCAACGTTCCTTCCATTCAGGCTTTTATTAAACGCAGCACATTTTAAGGCTTTTATTAAAGCTGCTTTGTGTCGTTCAAGGGTCCGCGTTCTAAGAGATGCCAATAAATGTCGAGTCCTAGGTACGTGTGTGGTCAAAGAGTGTGGCTTTCCACTATCAATTTGCCTCTTCAGGCACCGTCTCGCAAATTAGCTCCCCGCTTTATCGGACCTTTTCAGATTTCCAAGGTCATCAATCCTGTCACGGTAAAATTGAGGCTACCCCCTAAGCTCCGGCGGATTCACACGGTTTTTCACGTTTCCTGCATAAAGTCAGTTGTACACGTTCCTTCTCGTGTTTCCATTCCTCCTATTCAGGCCGCAGGCACGTCAACTACACTGTACGCAAGATTCTTGATATGCGTCGTCGCGGTCGTGGCCATCAATTTCTAGTGGATTGGGAGGGTTACGGTCCTGGGGAGAGAAGCTGGGTTCCCTCCCGGGACGTCCTGGATCGCTTTCTCATTGATGATTTCCTCCGGAGCCGTTATGAGTCTGGTTCTTCTCTCTGGCTTTTCCTTTCCTTTTTCCTCCCTCCGCTGATTACTACCTCATTATTTCCCTTTCCCTCTTCAGCTGTGCCTCGTTAGTTACCTTCTCGCTGATCCGTTTCACCATTTTCCTGCTGCATACCAGCCACTCACAAGAGTCGCGAGAGAGCCACTGACCCGTTCATAAAGGGACCCCCTTCAGAGACCGCCCTGTAACCTTTCCTTTGTCCTTTTGCAATCTGCCTGTGTTTAAGTTTAAAGAGACTATTAATTTCTGCATAACCTGCAACTTCCTGAGTTCCCGTTTGAAGAGACTTGTGTCTCCACTCTCTCAATAAACTCTTTCATTCAATTTTTGGATCCTATCTCTTCCTTTCTACACAAGCATTCAAATAATGCATCTCATAATTTTGGACAGCAGTTATGTCTGATCAAATGTGCATTATTATTCTTTAGCTTGGGTAAAACTAATTAATTTTACTTGGTTGGAACAGCAGCTACGCTAATTTTGTCTCTATTTGTTTCTCTGTTTTGGCACATTTACACAAGCTCCAGAACACCTGAGAAGAGATGATGCCAACCCTTTAGAGGACCTCAGATGATGCTAACCCTGAAACAACATACAGAACTAACAAATATTGCTATAAGTTTGATTGCATCATAAAATAACTGCTGTTAACAGTGCTCATCATCTGTTTGATTACGTCTTTAATTGGTTTTTCTGTACATTTCTGTCATACGCACATAAACTGACAGTCACCACTGATAAGCTACTACTAAATATTGTAGAAACTTAATTTTCTGTAAAGTTGCTTTGCAATGATTTGTATCGTCAAATGCACTATACGAATAAACTTGAATTGAACTGAACCTTCACTGACTCCAAAAGGTTAAGATTTATTATCATAAAGAATGATTGCTGGACCAACACAATCCATTAATTCTGAATAAATTATTTACCACATATTTTAATTATCTATTTGCCAAAAAAATAAATAAATAAGTAAAGGGTTTTATAGGAGATAAATGATCAAAGAAAATGTCTGCAAAGAAAATGCAAAACTAGTGAAAAAATACTTTCTTCCTGCACCGTAACAAAAACATGACATTGGGTATACAACACATTAATTACCTTCTGTTGAGAGAGCTGGGAGGAAAGGCGTTTGGCCTCTACCATGTCCCGTAGTTGCTCATATTGGATCACTTTACATTTTGAGTGTCCCAGACCCACTTGTTTTCTTTGAAGCAACTTTTCTAGGTAATAAAAAAAAGTAATTCAAAGGACTGTGCATGTAATTAAAACATGGTTAAATTAGTCAATTAAATGTCAGTCAATACAAAGTTTATATCAGATTTTATATTCATAGTCTGTATACAGAATAACTCTAAACTGTAGAATTCAAGAATTTCTGTACAGAAGTGATTATAGATATAGATACACATTATTTCTGCAGGTCAAAGTTGTTGAGGGGAATGAATGACAGCTGGTGCTGACGGATCTTTTTCTGGATAAAATGAAAGTCTGATCACTGCTGCCTACCTGTGTCTTTAGAGCAGTGGTTTGTGATGGAAGAACACAAATCTCTGCTATTCATCTGTGAATAAAATGTAAATATGATTACAAATGTAGGACTTTTATGAATGTAAAATCAATGCAATGTATTTGACAGTTTTAAATATAATTAATATCCAGTAATATTTTCGAACAGAGCTAGATTTGCAACAACGACGCTTTCTAAACTGGATCGAATCAACATTGAACAGATTTGAGCTGAATACAACTGCATTATAATTAATGGACTTTGTAATATTGAGTCACTAAACTGAAATGAAACAGCTGAATAATGGCACTATTGTCGATGCTACATCTAAAATTGAAGTCGTGTCTAAATGGTTGATTTTATCAGCACTGTTATTTTCCTGTTTATCAGTGTGAAGTTGTTTTGAAACAATATGCATTGAATAAAGCACTGTGTAAATAAATGTGACGTAACTGGTGATTTGTCAAACCCAGCCTTGTAACTAAGGGTGTTCCACAGGGTTCTGTTTTGGGTCCCCTGCTTTTCCTAGTTTATATTAATAATGTTTGTGATAATCTTAATTTTTGTAAATATCACCTTTATGCAGATGATGCAATTCTGTATTCCTGTGCCCCCCCCCCACAGCTAATTTAGCTTTTTCAAATCTACAGGCAGACTTCAATACCCTGCAACATGCCCTTCTAGATTTTAAGCTGTTGTTAAACCAACATAAAACTAAAGTCATGGTCTTTCAAACTGGGCGAACAAAGCTACCATCTTTCTCCATCAAGTCACTAGATGGAATTTGAATCCAGTCTGTAGATAATTACAAATATCTGGGATTTTGGATGGATAAAAACCTCAACTTTAAATATCATGTTGATTTTCTTGCAAAGAAATTAAAATTCACATTGGGTTTTCTGTATAGACTAAAGTCCTGTTTTTCCTTGGCTTCAAGAAAACGTTTAGTTGTTAGCCTTTTTCTGTCACAGATTGATTATGGGGATACTATTTATAGATTTGCCTCTCTGTCCACCTTGTCCAAACTTGACCCCCATTATCACTCTGCTCTCAGATTCATCACAAATTCTAGTTTTAGGACACATCATTGTTTACTTTACAGTTTGGTAGGATGGTCATCTCTGCATTTAAGCAGGCTTGAACATTGGTATATTTTAATTAGTTATTTTAGGAAAACTTCCAAAATATTTATATAGGAAATTTTTATCATTCCAAAGCTCCTACAATCTCAGGTCATATAACTGGTTACAGTTTAAAGTACCGGTTATTAGAACAGAGGTTGGAAAGCTAAGCCTGTTCTATTATGGCCCCTGGTCCTGGAATGAATTGCAGACTAAACTTAAACTACAATCCCTCATCTCTTTAGGTGATTTTAAACAAAGAATAAAAGAATTGGTCATTGCTAAGTGCAGATGTTTTGATAATTACTCTTCCACTTAAATGTATTATTAATATGATTTTAATGTTGTTTCTGTGAACAGTATTATATAGGGTATTAGATATTGCCTAATTGTTTATGCTGCTGTATTCTTTGTTGTATCTATTGATGATGTTGGTTTTGTCTGTGGTTTGTTATTTGTTTAATCCTGCTATCTGACCCTGTCTTGACTAGGTCTCACTTGTAAAAGAGGTTTTAACCTAAATGTGACTTTCCTAGTTAAATAAAGGTTAAAATGAAAAATTAAATTAAATTAAAATAAGAAGAACTGCACTTAACGAGACGTGATTATTTGAAGATTACAAATTATGCACAAAGTATAATATTTATGATTTTTTTATTTTTATAATGTAAACAAAAGGGACTCGAGGCATGTCTATCTCTCTAAAATGTATTTAAAGGATATGTTACCCCTGGCGCAATTATTATCAATTATTATCAATTATTAGTATTATTTTGTAAATGTATTTTTTTTTTTTTTACTTTTGTCTATTTTACTTGCTTTTTACTTTACTTGCTCTTTGTCTACTGTTTATAATTATATATATATATATATATATATATATATATATATATATATATATATATATATATATATATATATATATATATTGTCGATTAAACTGTATTTGCTGTTATGTTTGTTCAATAAAAAAATTGAAGAGAACAGCTGCAAACAAGGCTATGATTGTTTGTATCCGTTTCGATCGTCTGAATGAACTAATATCAACTACTGTTTTACAGTGAGATTTTCTCTGAATAGCTTTACACAAACAGTGTTCAACTGATAGTATTAACTGTTGTGTAAATTCATTAATTTAACGAATTTATTTATTGGAATTATGCAAATCTAAAGTTTTTATTTTTAAACATCTTAAAATCTTTCTTTGATTTTGAAAAACTACTGGCAACTATGAAAAAGGAGCAAAATAACTTCAAACAGCAAACATAAGCCCTCACACAGAATAAAAGCATATTAAAAACATCGTTACCTTTATGATCCAGTTGCAAAGGCTGTTGTGTATCCAGTGTAACCATGGGCACCGTTTTCTACTCTCCTATTGTCCAAATCAACAACACAGCCGACCAACCAAGCTTCCGCGTTATATGGTGTGGGCCAATGGCATGCGAGGCTTAAATTCCACGCTGAGAGGGAGACTCAGGTCTCTGCAGAGCTAAAGTGGGCGTTTGTCGTGGGTGTTTTCAAACTGCTGGGTTGTTTCTAAATCATGCAATCAAAATGATCCCCCTTATCTAACCCCACCCCTAAACCATGACGTCAGCCAATCAGGTATCATAGTCTAAAAACACCCTGACCTGTCTGGTAACTCCCATTACTTTCCTTGCTGAGAGAAGGGTTTTCTCAAGCTCCTGGAGTATGGCAGTGGATTCACGGAACTAACAAATGTGATCCGACAGAGGAGAATGTTTCTTTTCGATGTGATTTGATATTTAAAAATATCGTCTTGGATTAAACAAGTGCTACGAAAGGTAATGAAGACGAATTATGCGTATTTTTTTGACAACCTGTGATGTGCGACTTTATTTAACGTTGAAAGTTTGAACTGGATGCGGATTGTGAAGTTAGGCGAATGAAGTACGAGTCTTAACTACAGTTTTATAAACTGATTTTAATTTACGATTTTATTTATTTTCTATTTTTTTACAGTAAGAGAGGGAGTTCAGTGCATGAGCGGGGGATATTTAATTAATTCTATCCCAGTCTGTCTCCTGTAACTGTATCTATCTAAGCGAACCCAACACTCAGACCTTTTACTGCTAGAGTCGATTCTGTGTACGTTAGCCTGTGCTAGATGTTACTCCCCTGTTTTATATTTCTCAGTCAGAGAGCACGTTTAGTGGGTATAAATATGTGTTTTATCAAGGTGAGTGGAGTTTGTTAGTGAGTAAGGCCAGATGAGGACTGAGCAGGAATTCCGAGAATGTGAGGCTGCCTGGGGGCGGAGTTTAGAAAACCCAAAACAACAACAACTCTTACTTTGTGTACTTTTATACACTGGTATTGACCATGAGTCACGTGGTCCATAATTGTGATGTGAGATGATGATAGGTTCAGGAAGTGTCCAAAAGTCTTATTCATCTTAAAATATACTGCAGAAAAAGTTTTGCTTTTAGAAGCTAGAGAGTGTGGGTCAGCCTGTCCTGTATGCCACCTGTGACTTGTTTGATGCTTACTCCAGATTCTCTTATCATGTGCTACCCATTTAGCATCCCACAGACCGACCCACGTTTATACAACTAAGTCTAAAGAAATGCTGGAGAGGCTAGAGCAGATAGTGACACTTAAAAGGGTGTCAGTCTGACAGTGAAAACTACACTTGCATATGACTTAATTCAGTAACTTTTCATGCAGGCTTCAGATACTTTTCATTGAAAATAGTTGGCAACAGTGCGCCGGAGTGTTGTTCAGTTGTATGTGCTAGCGAATCTTCTCATTATTACAGCTATTACATACACTTGAAGAGATTATTGCACAGTGTAGAGATTCAGTGTTTGTAATCTAACTTTGTGAGATCTCATTGAACAAAGATAAGTGACAGCTTTTTATTAGGGGGTGTTCTCTGAGGGCTTTCTAGGCTCCCTTCATAGGTCTAAGGGTATTTTGGGGGCCTGGAGAAGTTTTGTCATACCCTGACATTTGTGCTTTTTTCAGTTGCTTATAAATATCTAAATGGCTAAAGTCTAATCTCACTGTAATCAGCACAAACTGGGCTATAATAATATGTGAAATGCATGTATGTACATGATTGTGTTTTCGAGAAAAAAAATGTTATGCGTCACAAATCAGAAATATATTGTTATCATTATTATTATTATTATTAATGTTGAAAAGAGCTGAGAATATTTTTCAGGTTTTTGGGGTATAAATTGAAAGAACAGCATTTGTTTTCGTGACAGAAGCTCTGCAGTGCAACAGAATGACAGCAACAGAACAAAAAACACATAATACAAGAATAAAAAATAAGTAGGTAAGGTTGGGTGTGACGGTTAGTATATAATGTATATATGCATTATAATATTTTTTCTTCTTGTTTTCTCGTTATAACTACTTAATTTTCTCGTTTTCTCAACATTACGAAGTTCGTTTTCTCGTTATAACAACTTCATTTTCTCGTTTTCTCGACATAACAAAGTTCGTTTTCTCGTTATAACGACTTAATTTTCTCTAAGAAGTTACAAAACTGCGCCAGCAGGTGGCACTATAGACCTGAATATAACTGATGGGGCGTTGTACACTATCCACTTTACTTTACGCGGACCTTCCTCATGATCGCTATAATTTGTGCAGTCTTCATTACTGACAATTAATTCATAAATGTTAAATGCTTAAATCAATATGAATATTTTGTGTATTAAGTTCCTGCTAGATGCATGAGTTTCACCAACGCGTTCTGTGTCATAAAATAACTGCTTATCAAAACCAAGGTTGACGTCACTGTATTCTGTTTATCTACAGTAGGACGGGATTTAACGATGCAGGCTGATGTGCTTCTTTTCCTTATTACTAATCTTTATTGTTAACCATATTGATGAGAAATGTGATGTATGTAAAATCCATAGGCTAAATTAATTCAGTTTTGTTCTATAATGTTGTAATCATTTTTTTCTACACACACACACACACACACACACACACACACACTACACGTAGTCCTACACATGGATGCTCTTTTCATACAGAAGCTTGTAACACACATGATATCTGCCACATCATATAATGAGTACTACAAATTATATATAATTTTATTTCAAATAAAGGGAAAATGAAAAGTGAGTTTAATCCAAGCAGCTCTAATTTCGCGGTGTTGTCATTTAAACATGTTAATTACAAAAACAAAACGTTCGTTGTACTGTCTCTGGAAAAATCAACAGTGATTGATCAGCCTTTATTTATATACAGTATTGTAGACGTTATTACCTAGGCGAAGCTAAATTTGCTGAAATATAGGCTACAGTAAGAGTGCCTGCATGGTTGTCCATCAGATGCCTGTCAAAGTTGAGTTCGTTACTATAGCAACAGTAAAACTGTCATGTCGTTATAACGAGAAAACAATCTTTCGTTATGTCGAGATAACGAGAAAAATAAGTCGTTATAATGAGAAAACAAACTTCGTTATGTCGAGATAACGAGAAAAATAAGTCGTTATAACGAGAAAACGACTTTCGTTATGTTGAGATAACGAGAAAATTAAGTCGTTATAATGAGAAAACAAAAAGGGAAAAAAATTATAATGCATGGCCGCTTAGAACTTCCGTAGCAAAGCATTGCATCGCCATAGACCGCAAAACAATCAGCGGATGGCGGGCGAGTGCGGCTTTGAAATTTGCTCAAAAAACATTGGCGCGGATGATGAGTTTTGTGACAGATCTCCTTAATAAACGGAGGTCTGAAATCTCCGCCCCTTTACCGATCAGAGCGCGCGCTGACACGGAGTTAACCCCGCTATCTCCAAGAACAACCAATTGACTCTACGGCAGATCCAATGATGGTTATGTTATGAACCGTCACATTTGACTCACGTCATAACCGTCATCACCAATTCTGAAACCGGCACACCCCTAAATGACAATAGACATCCCTTACCTACAGTAGTAGTGTTTATTGTTATTGAAACTTCATAATCTTTCACTGGATTATACATTTAGTCTGGAATTATAGTTTGGAAAAAGTCTAACTAGTCAAATGTTTACGCGTTATGTGAAAGCTAGTAAACATATATAAATAAATAAAAAGAGACTTACTCATGTTTATGATCTCTGCTGAATAAAACTTCATTTTTCTGAGGAAATCCAAATCTCAAATCCTCATCCACATCACATCTTCTTGGGTTGTGAATACCGGGGCAAGTAGGCTCATGGATTCTATGTAAAAAAGAAAAAAAAAAGGGTAATATCTTAATTGGGTAATCACTTATTAAATTATCTGATATTAGAGTAAGAGTAGCACTGTGCTGAGAGACTGAGAGTGAGCATGTTTGAGTGAGATGGAAATTGAAATTGGCAAAAACAACACTATTTTTGCAGAGAGAATTTGAAATAACCGACTTCCTGTTGGAATTCAGATTTCGTACCCAGAGACTTTTTCGTAGGTATTGGTGTGTTGCATGTGTGTACTGATTTTTGTACATGTACGTGAAACATAGCTCGAGGCACACTCTGCACTCCATTTGCCATTTCTCTGTGTCTTCCTTTTACTGTTACTGTAGCCTGTGTTTTCAAAAGGCTGTTTAAGTTTAAGGGTGTACCATATAGAGACTCTTTTTCCATGAGGCCAACCACAAGTAATAGACCAGAAGAATTCATTCTGAGATGTGTAATATATTCCTGCTTTTCTCAGTATCTTTTCTAGGAAGGGATTTAATGATCAAATAGTAACATTAATACTGCTGTCTCTTTCTTTTTGGAGTTCACTGTGAGGTGTTGACGGTGAGGAAATTTTCCCATCGGTTAATCGACATGTGACAACACCGGTTATACCAGTATCACCGTGTATCATCAGAATTGTGCTATATTTATCCATTTTAAGAGTCAAGAGTAAATCTATATTTTAACAGTGCCTCCCATTCCACAGATTTCTGTTGTCACAATATACCAACATTTCAGTAGCCTGTACCAATATAAGTACAGTTGAATGGTTCTCTGTAATAGCATAAATGATTAAATACTGCATGTGATTTATCGTGCAGCCCTAATTTCAATAGTAATCATTATAAAATTAATTATTAAAAATATTGTTCACCCACCCAAAATTGATTGTCATCATTTACTCACCCTCATGGTCCAAAAGAGTACGTATTTGTAATAAATTTTATCAAACAAAATATTTCTTGCTGAAGCTACTTTTTGTATTGTCTGTTTGATGCTTTACACAACAACTACTTTAAATGATCTTTTGGGAGTAATTTCTCTCCAGTGTTGTTATTTGTAAACATCAAGGTTTGGATGAAGTCTGTGTTTTTGTTGATGTTTTCATTTTTGTGTCAAACATTCACATTCATGCAGCTGCTTTTGGCCCAGAGACATATTATTCAATGACTTTACACATTTCTTTGACTTCCGTAAACAGCGTGGAGTAAATGCGTCATTTGCGTCAGAATGTCATGATTGGCCCAGAGTAGACATCTTACGTCAGTGCACTCTCAACTTGTGTGTTTCCCATACATAAGCTAAATTGTGACCCACCCAGGAAGATAAAATTTCCACTTTACGAATTTCTGTATTGTGTGTAACAGCAGTCCATCAGTAGATATTGCAACACATGTTGTGATGTTAGCACCCCTCTGGCCTGGATCATCCACTGTGGCTCTTTTTCCCAATCATGTTCCTTCCTCGCCGCCATGTTTTGGCCAAGTTGAAATCAGCCTTATCCACAAAGATGAAAATACCTACCTTCAGTCTCCATGACTCTCTAAATTAAATCCAGAAGGCAACAGTCTATTTCAGTAATGTAAAGTGAAAGTGACATGACATTCAGCCAAGTATGGTGACCCATAATTCGTGCTCTGCATTTAACCCATCCGAAGTGCACACACACAGAGCAGTGAACACACACACACACACTGTGAACACACACCCGGAGCAGTGGGCAGCCATTTATGCTGCGGCGCCCGGGGAGCAGTCGGGGGTTCGATGCCTTGCTCAAGGGCACCTAAGTCGTGGTATTGAAGGTGGAGAGAGAACTGTACATGCACTCCCCCCACCCACAATTCCTGCCGGCCCAAGACTCAAACTCACACGGTTCACTTCTGGGGGGTTTCCGCTGGGTACAGAACCTAATACCATGTGCTTTCTTTCATATCACCTCTTGAGGTTCCAAGTGAACCGTAACATTACCAAAATGTTGTGTGTAAACTCTGATGATCACGGATTGGCCAGTGAGAATCGTCACTACCTGTATCACTGAACTTGTGACACAAACACAACAGAACCTCTAGATTTAAATCAGCAAATCCTGTGAAGAATCGAATGCTACTGTTTTGAACAAGTGCAAATTTTTTAACAACCAAAAAAATTCTGTTTCATTGTCTGTTAAGGAAGTAAAGACAACAGACATTCGTCTCATTGATAGCAGAGGAGCGGATCCAGCGAGAGCTTGATGGGGCAGGGGTCGCAGTAGTAGAGGCGGCACAACTATAACAAAATGTGAATAATCCTGCCCAGTCTAAAGTGATACTACGCTGCAGAGGAAACGCAAACCTTACTGAGCCATTTTTCCTCTCACAGTGTACAACTGCTTCATCCTGAGTTCCTGACCCAATGTTTTTTTCAGGAATCTTGAAAAAGTTATGTCAGACCTGCCAACCTGTATGCATTTTGCGTAGCAGGTATGCATTTTAAAGTGCCCCTATTACACCTTTTCTAATATTACCTTTAATGCAGTGTGTCATGTATCTTTATGTGAACATCTGCATCTAGCTTTTTATGTGAAAATCTGCAAAGTTGTGAAGCCGACAGTGCACGTTAAAGTTCATTTGAATTCAGAATGAAATCTTATTCTGTTACCGCTATGTAATGAAGTAATACATTTGCATAAGGTCTGCCCACATTCTACGTCGTCAACATGCCCGCCCACAAACAGTCAAATTTATGTGTGGTGAACATCATGTAGAGAAGATGCTGTATCCTGCAATGCAGGGGTCATTTTGTTTTATTACATCTTAGAATTACCACAAACCTTTTAACACTTGACACTTATCACTAAGAAATGTCCTGCCCCAGTCGTGCTTGCGAATCAGTCTCTTGTCAATCAGCCAGTTCAACAGTTTCATCAAGACTCCGGCTCGAATTAGGAAGGTACAATCGTTACCATCTTTTCTATGTATTGCAATTTCTTCAGGGCTGTCATTCCTTCATGGCAACTGACAATAATACCCGTGGTTGGTCCAATTGTTTTGATATCATTTAACTTTAGATTCAAAATATATTTCACTAAAATATTATTTTAGAAATTAGGGCTGGACAATATGGCCAAATGGCCAAATTTTGGTTGAACACTATTAAAAAAGCCTTGTAAAAACTCAAGACTTGTCAAGAACGCCCACAAGTCAAGTCACCTTTATTTATATAGCACTTTAAACAAAAAAAAGATTTTGTCAAAGCAACTGAACAACATTAATTAGGAAAACAGTGTATCAATAATGCAAAATGACAGTTAAAGGCAGTTCATCATTGATGAATATCGAATATCGAAGAATATTGCTCTAAATGTAGTGTCCCCAACTAAGCAAGCCAGAGGCGACAGCGGCAAGGATCCGAAACTCCATCAGTGACAGAATGGAGAAAAAACCTTGGGAGAAACCAGGCTCAGTTGGGGGGCCAGTTCTCCTCTGACCAGATGAAACCAGTAGTTCAATTCCAGGCTGCAGCAAAGTCAGATTGTGCAAAAGAATCATCTGTTTCCTGTGGTCTTGTCCTGGTGGTCCTCTGAGACAAGGTCTTTACAGGGGATCTGTATCTGGGGCTCTAGTTGTCCTGGTCTCCGCTGTCTTTCAGGGATGTAGAGGTCCTTTATGGGTGCAGAGCTACCATCTGGTCTGGATACGTACTGGATCCGGGTGACTGCAGTGACCCTCTGATCTGGATACAGACTGGATCTTGTGGCTACGGTGACCTCGGAATAAGAGAGAAACAGACAAATATTAGCGTAGATGCCATTCTTCTAATGATGTAGCAAGTACATAGAGTGTTATGTGAAGTGTTTCCGGTTCCGGTTTACCTAATTAATGCAGCCTAAAAATCCTTTAACGTTTATGGATATTAGAAGCATATTAATGTGTAAGCCAGGTTAAAGAGATGGGTCTTTAATCTAGATTTAAACTGCAAGAGTGTGTCTGCCTCCTGAACAATGTTAGGTAGGTTATTCCAGAGTTTAGGCACTAAATAGGAAAAGGATCTGCCACCTGCAGTAATATAGTCATAATTCCTGGTTCTAGTAAGAACTCTAGCTGCTGCATTTTGGACTAACTGTAGTTTGTTTATTAAGTGTGCAGAAAAAGCACCCATGAAGAATTGACAGATCAGCCATTAAAGCTACGGTAGGGAACTTTTGACGCTCTAGCGGTTAATAAACAGAACTGCTTGCGTCTTGTGGAAGAACATCGTAGCCGGAACTACTTCTCCCTGTTTATGTCTATGAAGAATCACAAAGGTACTGGGTTACTCCGCCGCGGTATCCCCGAAGCAATCTAAAATAGTCCGATTATAAACATTTATTATAGGTGCACCCTAGTGATTCAGGACAAGCCAAAAACACGGTTTGGAAAATGGATTCATGGTGTACTCTCTTATTATATACATTTTTCTACATTTTGAACACAAACAAAGTTACGGACCGCAGCTCTGATTGGTTATTTTTTACCGGGAGTGGATGGCTTTCAGCAAATGGCAATAGGACCACTGGGAGGAGCCAGAGGAGCTTGATTTGTTTCACAGATTATCTGTCTCATATTCTACTTTCAGGACATAATGACAGGTTTAACAAATATGTAAAAAATATTTTTTTACAAAAGTTCCCTACAGCACCTTTAAGTCTTAGACAGTTTTCTAAGTTATTACATGCAGAGGTTTAGGTCCTATAATTAAAACCTGTGTTTTTTTTTAGAATTAAGCAGTAAGAAATTACTCATCATCCAAATTATTATTTTTTTATTCTATTTTATTTATATCGACTATGCATTCTGTTAGTTTTTTTAATTGGTGTGTTTCGCCGGGCCTCGAAGAAATATAGAGCTGAATATTATCAGCATAAGAGTGGAAGCGAACACTGTGTTTCCTGATAATATCTCCCAAGGGTAACATGTAAAGCATGAAGAGTAGCGGCCCTAGTACTGAGCCTTGAGGTACACCATACTGCACTTGTGATCGATATAATATCTCTTCATTCACTGCTACAAATTGATGGTGACCATATAAGTATGATTTAAACCATGCTAATTAGCGTTGTGCCAATAGACGAAAGTATTGTGTATCGACGATAGTCAGACATATCGACAATAGCAGATGTCTCTGTCGATAATCAAGATGATATTAGGCTTATTCTCCTATTAATGTAACATTTTACATGTTATTTTTATTGACTGGCCTATTATAATTTGGTGGCCTATTATAATTCGGCTATCAAACTGCCCAGTTTTTCACTTAAGTATCGCATTTCATGCGCGCACACACACACACACACCACACGTGCAAATGAGTATTAGAGCCTGTAGCAGGTGAATGAGTCTCTATCCACAAACAGATCACAGTACATTGTCTGCAAATACAAGGTATTTCATTGCACTTTAACAAGTAGCCTAATCTGTGTGCTATGTTTAGGTAAAAAATTTATTATATATATTATTAAGTAAAAATAAAGAAAGCAAGAACAAATAATCTTACTACAGTAACAACACAAATTAATACAATAGAGCAAAGATACAAATAAAACAAACCATGCTTTTCAGGTGTTTTAGGTAGGTCTAACATTAGTTTTTAGTTACAGATATTGAATAAAGTAATGATATGTAAAATAAAATTGCATGTTTAACTTGTATAAATAAAATATTATATTATCGTTGCAAAAGTTTTTCATCCCAGAGCAGGGAGTGATTGTCTTTTTTTTGATTGATATTAAAACTTAAAATAACTATAAGGTTATTTTACATGGTAATACGTGTGTGTACTGTGTATATATTATGTAATACCCACAAATGCATGTTTATATTTAAGAAAGATGTTTTATTTATAAATATAATATTTATTATTATACAGCACCAGTTCCTAAGCAAAATGATATACAAAGAGGTGTGTGTGTGTGTGTGTGTGTGTCTGTCTGTGTGTGTGTGTGTGTGTGTGTGTGTGTGTGTGTGTGTGTGTAAGGGTGCATATACTAATAATAAGGGTGTGTAGGGGTACTAGATACTAATAATAAAATGGGTAAGATAAATAATAAAATGACTCCAACATTAATTATGTTTTTTGGGGTATTTTAAATGTAAATAAAACATGGTTTACCCTGTCATAACTTTTGATACAGGCAGTAAAAAGCCAACATAGTGTCTGAATCATGTCTGTATTTGCTCTTTTCATTACTTAATAAAGATAAGACGTCATATGCCATATTACATAGCACTAAATCTGAGGCCCTCATGTCAGATTTCTTAGTAAGCGAGATTAAGAAATGAGGTGTGTCTCAGTGTAGTTTCAGGAGAATAACGTGTGTTTCCACTCCCTTATGTACTGAATGACAGTGCTTCCTGTGTAAGGTGACTGCAGGCCCTGCCCATGAAAGGTTAAGCGCTGTTTGATTGCCCACACAGAAATGCTCCTGTCTGCTCTCCTTCTACAGAGGGAGCAACCGAGAGAGCGGGAAGACCTACTCCGAGTGGGGTAATTTAGGGTAATCTTGTAACATTTGATTCAGAACATGACATTTAAAAAGCTGTTTTGTGTTGAAACCTGCTGCGTTTATTGTAGTTTTTGAGTGTGCGTGTGCATACATGTTGGGTTACTCTTTCTCTGTCTCCCTTGCTTTTTTTTTTTTTTTTGCTTTTTTTTAAACGTGTTATGTCTGATGCAATCTGGAACATTTAGAGCTGGGATCCATTCCAAAGCCTCTGGGTGTGTCAGAATAAGTTGAATGTTTTCAGCTGGGCCTCCTTCAGTATTTCTTTTCCTCATTCTGTTCTGTGGAAAGTCAAACCTTTGAAAAGGCTAAAGAGTGTTCAGTATCACAGTCTAGAGGCATTACCCCTCATCTTAACCTCCACATCCTCACCTCTGACTTATTCTGTCTTTGTTCTGTGTACGTAAGGCATTTTGCTCGATATTGCATTTCTGCTGACAGAAGTTTTTGGATTTGTGAATCAAACAAATGACGGCCTTCAGGTAATTACTCTTTCCAAACCTCATTGTGTAAGTGTGTCTGAGTTTATTGCCTGGTGCGTTCCTCTAAAGCCTTGTTCTTGTGGTTGCTGCTGTAATGTTGTTCTCTGGTTATGTTATAATCTTTTCTTCTGAATTGCCACATTTCACTACTGACCTTGTTTGTTGAAGTTGGGTTGATTTTGTGTAATAAGAGCTGAAAGGCAAAAGCTGACTACAAATATCACTTTTATATGACGAGGTCGATATGCTACTTGAGAGAAACGGTTAAGTGTTGACTGAGCATTTTTTGTGAAGGATCCATTTAAAAAGTGCTGCGTTCAGATGCAGTTTTATGACTGGATGCCATGAATGCTCATGACTAGTGGTTGACTGAAGTGAATTGTAGTATGCAGTGATTCTTCTCAGCAGTGTTGGTGAAGCTTCCTAGTGCTAAAAATGATGAGTAAGACAATTAAATGTTTACTTAACATTAACTAAATTAGAAATAGATAAATTGAAAATGAAAGAATATGAAAAAAATAAATACTGATTTATACTTTAGACAGCACCATATCACTATTTTTGCAAAGGTAAATAAGTACTTATAAACATTACTAAAAAGTACTTAAAGACAATCATTATTACAGTTGGTCTCTTCACACTTGGAATCATATTTTCTGAAAGACCAGGTAACAGTGAATATGACATAATGGTCAGTTTATCATAGTTTATTACTGTGAAAACATGAACTGTGCAAAAGCACACACTCTTGTATCAGGTTATATTCAAAGTCTTAAGGCCTGCTTTCACAGAGAGGGCTTAGGTTAAGCCAGGATTAGCCCATAGTTCAGTTAGGTCATTTAAGTATCTGTTATAAACATGCCTTAAAGAGAGAGAGAGAAACAAGAAAAAAAAGATTACAGTGTGCATCTTCAGACAAATCAATGGCCTGAAATGTTTTAAGGCATGTAAATCTGCTACTAGATTTAAATCTTGTATGTGAAACCAGGGGAATATATAATGATAGAAGATGAGAAAAGGAGGGGAATTCTACCCAAGAGTCAAGAAGTCTGATTAGTTTGGCGATCAGTTTCATTTTAGAGCTGTGGCACTACTGAATCCACAAAACCATGCGGTTTACAGAAAAGGAAATTGATTCAGATATTTAGAAGTTTTTGACTGTAATCTGCGTGTTTTGGTACAGCCCTAAATTTTGAATGACTTGCTAGTTTGGAGTGCTTATAACACATCCCAAAAAGATTGTGTGTTTGGTTAGTGGGCGTTGATGGGGAGTCTGGGTCCTAAAGGCCTTTTCACACAGCACTGACAGAATCAGACCAATGCTGACAACCAACTGAGTACAATACGTCACTTCTCAGACGTTTCAAGACCAGACAAACACTGATTCAACATGTTCAGTCATTGAAACAAGCGTCGACTAATGCCAGATGACACTGTAAGGACGAAAGAACCTGAGATACTTTGAGCTCCTGAGAAACAGACAATACAAACATACACAGGCATCTTCGAGACACCCCACAGAGTGGAGGAGCAGGAGACCTCCTCCCCTTCTGGCCATTTGTTTCATTTTAAATCCCTTCACCCATTCTTCCTTCTACTCAGTCTGCTCAAAATGATTACATGAAAATGTCAATGCAAGTGAACTAACACTCATGTCTAGTATCATTGGAAATGTCTCAGTGCAACTGGTACAATGGTCTCACTCTCACAAAAGTAGATTAGAAGATAATACAGATCTGAAGAGTCAAGAGATATCTTGATTACTGTGATGGGAGTGTCCTTTCCTGGGGCCCTCCATGTAAATTACCCCCTGTTCCCATTGAGTTGTAAAACCACCCAGGCTTGGGACCTGAGGTAATGCAAATTCCAATTGTTAGTTTCTGTCTTCATCTCGGGGGATGTTTGTCTTGGTCTGAGGTATTTAAAGGATTGCAGCAAAAGGATCAGGGCGATTTCTGTAGCCAGAAAGCCCGTAGTGTGTTGTGTGTCTCTTCACTTCATACTATGTATTTTCTAAGGTCAGGTATGCATATTTTACTTTTAGATTCATCTTTGAGAATTTGATGTTTTGTATTGATATGATTTGATGTGTTTCAATTGGATATGTAATTGGCAAAATACATATCTACCTGACTGTAAATAAATTGTTACATTTTGATTCTATTCTGTCTTACTCTGTAATTATTGACTAGTAGATTACATCGTATCCTTGTTAGCAACATGAGCACCCGAATGAATGAGTTAATATAAAAATAGAGTTAACTAGAATAATCAAATGTCAGAAGAATATTAATTAAAAAGGCATACAACCAATTTGCATTTCAACCTAAATTCGAGGTCATACTAAAATGGAGTCAGATTTGAGTTTAACCTAAAATGAATAACTATACGCGCTGAAAGACAGAACACGCAGGAAACCTTCATCCAGCACCGGATACTTTCCTTGGGCCGAGTGTCTGGACCTTACAAAGTGGTGACCAGCCTCCGTGATCTCCCTACTTAGGCGAGTGACGTCTTTCCAGCGCGAAATTCAGATTGATTCTCACAGAGAATATGAGGTTTGAGCTCCTTCTTCCCTGTCTACAACTGCTGTGGTAAGTTCGTTCCTTTTTCCTATTAGAAGTGTTGAGGGAAAGTTTTTTGCACCTCACATATAGACACATTTTTAGAACGGGTCGACATACCCATTGTTAGACCGGAGACCGTAGAAATCCGGTGGGGGGAGAATTAACTGGGGAAACATGGCTTTTCAGGGACAATACAGCGACAGTGTAGATCAGGAGATCATGGAAATTCAAGTCCTGCAAATAAAAGACACTCTTCTTCGTTTAAACGATAAAGGATTCAACCTTAAATGGAAGAACAATGAAATAATATCCTGGTTTTTGGCCGAGGGCAAAAAATTGACGTCTAAAGCTAAATATAAAAAAATCCCGACTGCCATCATCTACCTTCTTCGCAAAAATGACCTAGAGACAATAGCTGAAAACGAACGCGCGATAACAAGCATAAAAGAAATTGAAAAGGCGCGCTCTGAAGAATTGCAAAAGTTAAGAGCACAGGTCGAGGCATTTACTTTCGAAAGACAAGGTTGGGCAAGACAGAGTGAGATGATGTCTAGAAAAATCGAAGAACTTCAAAACAAACTCCAAAACGGCAACAATTACATATCAGCTCTTGAAGACTGCTGTGATAATGCAGGCTTCCCAGTGGCTGCAGTTAAGCAAGCGGCACTGGATGAAACCTTTGATTATGATAGAAACAGCGATAGTGATGATGATGATGTTGCCGCATTAGATTCTCAGAGAAACCGAGATCCCGTTCAGAGACACAGAGAACAAAATCAGCGAAGTCCGATTAAAACCAGAGCAAAATCCAGCGAAAAACCCTCCAAATCAGTTAAAATTGCTGTACTCAAAACCATAACAAATACAAATGATGAAATAACCACGATTAGCCGCCCATTAACATGCGAAGAGTGTACAACACACAAACAGATCGTGGGAATGATGCCCAGAAGAGGGCCATTCCAACCCTATTGGGAAACACTGATGCTACAAGCCACAGTGTATAAATTGGAAACTAGGGATGTATGGCAAATCGCACTCTTAACCATTCCTGAAGAGCTCCGATCTAAATTAACCCCTCAAATGAAATCTGGAGACATAATCAAGCGAAACAATAACGAAACTGACGAAAGTATCTTTGAACGATTAAAACAGGCATTGCTAGATATAAGGGGTCCAACGAGCGCGGATTGGAGCAGGATACTACAAATTAAGCAGGAAAGCAATGAACCATTTGAAACATTCGCTGAACGTCTGTGGACGACATACAAAGAATATTCCGGTCTAGAAAATGCAAGCCGTGATCACGAACCATTGTTACAACTCATAAAGAACAATGCTAGCACTCCAGTCCAAAATGCATTGTTAAACGGAGCAGATTCAGCCGAAAACACATTCAGAGCGATTGTAGATTGGGGTTCAAGGATAGAAAACAGATGGAAATCAAAGCCCCACAGTATTACATCTGCACAGTGGATGACAGAAGGGAATTATTCTAAAAGCAATGGGGCTGAAAAGCATGTCCACTTCTTGGAGGAGGTGACTTGCTGTGATGAATCTAGAACTTTTAGTTCAGAGGAAGCCTGTGCCACTGCTCAAGATAGTGTGCCGATTTCAGTTCTTAAGGAGATGCAGCACCATAATAGCGCAGAGTCGTGGACCAGAGCGCAAGGTGTAAAGGAAGCATTAGAGATTCATGAAAATCCTCAAACTTCAGGAGAACACAGCAAACAAACCTGTGGCAAAGATAGCAGGTTTTGTTCTTCCTGTCAGAAAATAGGCCATACAGAGGAAAAATGCTGGTCACTGGGAAGGGGTAGACCTCCACCTTATTTTCTGAAAAGTAAGATATCACTTTCTAAAGGAAAAGATCAGGGGTTGACATGTAACAAGTCTACCTCTGGTAACACTATTAGTGAGTTGACTGCATTGATTATGCAAGGCCTTCAGCTACTGACTTCACTTACTAGTGGGTAAGCAGTTTAATAGCAATGAGTTTAATATGGAAACATCCAAATTTCAATAATCCTGCTTGCATTTTCAAATTTATAATTGTGCTGAACATTGTGAGCATAGAAAACACATTATAGTTGTTGGTGCTACTAAATGTACACATAGCTTAGTTTAGTTTATTCTTAAAAAAACACATGACTGCTTTACTGTAAGCGTGTAAACACTTAGGTTTAAGGTTGTAGATGCTACATGCATTCTAGACCATGTGTCTTGTGTAAAATTGGAATAACTTTAATACTGGAATTGCATCGCAATTTCAAGTTGCATGTGTGTCTGTGTTGAATTTGTTTGTCTCCTGAGTGGTACACTCTGCTATTTTCTGTATAGCTGCAGTTAAACCATGTAGAGGAGCATAGAATAGCCATGTGGCCACAGTGTGACATGTGAGAACTTAAACCGTGTGGCAGATTGATTTGCTTCACAGTGCCAAAAGGGAGGAAGTGTGATTTCATTTCAATAGTGTGGCACAAGCGATAGCAAACCAAGTCATCCTTCACTGAGGAGCACCAACTAAAAATTTGATCTGATCAGAGAGAATGGCTAACATTATTTGGAAATGGAAACTCTGATTTTGTTACTAATCTTGCAATAATAAAAACATTTTATGGAAGTATTTTGAGCCAGATCTCACCTCACACTCGCTCTTAGAGGCTATTACCTGTTACAGCAACAGGACCAAATTTACATAACAATTGTAAAACTTCCTTTCCTTTGTTTGGAGCATGACAGCATTTACACAAAGCCACAGTCATATACAGCCACAAAACACCATTTGATCTTTTAATCTTTTAAATTGACTTGAAAAATAATGAGAGGGGGGTGTAAAATACAAGAAGTTTTTATGTGCCACAGAGATCTGCATGTGTGAACAACACCATAAAACAACAATTGTCAAACAGACAACACCAAAACAGGTGAACACATTTCTGCCCACAGATCTGACTGTAATGAGAGCAACAGCAACTAAAGCCATGGACATTGGTCCATTGGAATGCATGAAGACATTGGTGATAAAAACACCAATTAATCTAGAAAATGTCCACAGTAGAATTGGGTCTCTAATGCTCATGACACAACAGACTGTGAGGGCTCTACTGCAAGAGCAGCATCAGGTGTTACACACTCAGACTGCACTGAAACAGTAGCAGTAATTCAGATCTGACCAACCGAACTCCGTTTGTGACATCTGGATTAAAACTGCAGTACATGAGGATGAATGTAGTTAATGTAGTATGTAGTATGGGAAGTCGTGGCCTAATGGTTAGAGGGTTGGACTCCCAATCGAAGGGTTGTGGGTTCTAGTCTCGGGCCGGACGGAATTGTGGGTGGGGGTAGTGCATGAACAGCTCTTTCTCCACCTTCAATACCACGACTTAGGTGCCCTTGAGCAAGGCATCGAACCCCCAACTGCTCCCCGGGCGCCGCAGCATAAATGGCTGCCCACTGCTCCGCGTGTGTGCTCACAGTGTGTGTGTGTGTTCACTGCTCTGTGTGTGTGCATTTCGGATGGGTTAAATGCAGAGCACAAATTCTGAGTATGGGTCACCATACTTGGCTGAATGTCACTTCACTTCACTTCACTTCACTTAAAATAATTCCACATGCCAGAACACTAAACTGATGAAAAGTTCAAAATTAACTGTGGTTATCTTTGTATCTGTTTCTGTCTCAGGTTGACCACTGCAATTCTTTGGAGGACAGATACCAGGAGGGTGTCTTGTCCCCTCTGCACCAAGCCAGGACAACAGAATTGTTACATAACCTGAAACACTTGAAGGGGCCATTCACACCTCACAGGAGAACATCACCACACAAATATCTACATGGCCTCCCTGATTAGAACCGGAACTAAATTTTTGCAACACAGATTGCTATAGATTAGACTCCATTCATCTCCCAGACATGACCATAGAACACACATTTCACCCATTGCATCATCACCTCATCTAGACTATCCAGTCTGCACACTACAATCAGAAGACAATGATGGCTTAGATCACAAACATGGTACTCCACTAAAGATCTATTGTCCATCATCACACTGACAGAACCAGATAGCCTCACACACACAGGACAATAGAATTAATTACATTCCCAAAATATATAAAATATCTACTATCTGCAACTGTCTAAAAAACTAATGGAACAACACTGTAACACATTTGTACGACAAGTCACAGATCGATGGTGCAAATTTTTTTAACACAGAGGCAGACAAGCCTTTACAATTTAAAATTTTGAATCTTTTAGATTGTCATTAGGGTGGTTGACAAGCCAGAGGGCCCCTGGTTTCCCAACACATCACTAATGACAATAAACATTATTAAAATTATAAAATATGAAGTGCCTGCACTTCATCTCTATCAGTCAATTATAAAATTAAACACTTTACCAAACCATCAACTGTGACTTAACCTTTATATCAGATACCCATTCTAACACACACACACACACACACACATATGAACACACACACACATACACACACACACACACACACACACACACACACACACACACACACACACCTGTTACAAGGAATTTAGGATTTACATTGTAGAAAAATGTTTTAATCATATTCTAAGTCACTTCTTAAAAACCTTCTAAAACATCTTCTAAAGTGACTTGCAATAGAAAATTCCTGAATTAACAGTGTGATTATTGTATATACCTTCATAATTGTGATTGAATGTTATTATTGTCATTATATGACTTGTTTATTGATTGCATACCTCTAAATTAATGCTCAAATTATACTGAACTCTTGCTGCATTTCCTTTGAGTCATTCATACCAAAATTTATGTTTACATGGGACCACTTTTAACATCAGATGTACCACTTGCACTGGCTGACATGAATTTATCAGGTTTCTTTTTGTTTTATTGCTCTTATATTAACTTATGAGTTTTCTTTCTTACTCCATGGGTGATGACATTAAGCTGATCAGAATACAGTCATTGGATGGCCACTAAGATGCTTTTCAGGTGTCCCACACAAATCAGTGTGTAAGCAAGGAGAACACCTTCACCTACTGAAGTCTGCTTAAAAAACTGCACCGCTGGAGGTGAGAGGATTCACGAAGATGGGTCAGACTACCGTCCTAGAAAAGGTGCCATAAGGAGCAGAGGTTTCTCCACAAAGGAAGGACACGTTAACTGAACAAAGCCCCTTTCACACTGCACGTCGGACCCGCAATATTCCCGTAACATTGCCTGGTCGCCTTCTGTGTGAAAGCAACCACGTCCCGGAATTGATTACCGAATCGAACCCGGGTCGGGGACATAGTAACATTGCGGTAATCGATCCGGAACGAGCGCTGTGTGAACAAATGCCAGATTTAATTCCGTAACGAAGTGATGACGCGCGTTATCGCGCGACTTTTTTACAGGCTGTTTTGAAGGAAGATCAACATTCGCAACGAAAACATATGTGCAAACTGTAATGAAGCAGAGATCAGTTAGTTCCTCACTTTCCGCGCTGACTCAGAGATCGTTTGCTTGCTTCAGTGAAAGTGTAACGTGTCTAGCGTTGTCGACTCGTACATTACACGTCACGCGCTGATGTCACGTGTCGTTACGGGATCTTCAAGGGTTGTGTGTGAAAGCACGCACATATACCGGGTCATCACTGGCAGTGTGAAAGTGCCAAATCTAGCGACCAGGGAACAATTACAGGAACACTTTACCCCTGTATATGCCGGAATGGCAGTGTGAAAGGGGCTCAAGTCGTAAAGGCTCAGATTGACCCACTGAACTGTGCTCACATGCTGAGCTCAACCACAGGTAGAAACCCTGGAGACATTCATCCACCTGCCAAACTCAAGCGACACACACATGCTGAGACTGAGTGTTCTGCAGATGAATACAGCCCTCAGAAGGTTTCTAAAGCTGCTTACATCACAAAGACAATTTTGAGATAACATCTCGAAGATAAACAATCATCTAACGGTGACCCCATTGGATTCATCTGAATGTGACCCATTGGGGGTCAAACGGAGGAACTGTAAGGACGAAAGAACCTGAGATACTTTGAGCTCCTGAGAAACAGACAATACAAACATACACAGGCATCTTCGAGACACCCCACAGAGTGGAGGAGCAGGAGACCTCCTCCCCTTCTGGCCATTTGTTTCATTTTAAATCCCTTCACCCATTCTTCCTTCTACTCAGTCTGCTCAAAATGATTACATGAAAATGTCAATGCAAGTGAACTAACACTCATGTCTAGTATCATTGGAAATGTCTCAGTGCAACTGGTACAATGGTCTCACTCTCACAAAAGTAGATTAGAAGATAATACAGATCTGAAGAGTCAAGAGATATCTTGATTACTGTGATGGGAGTGTCCTTTCCTGGGGCCCTCCATGTAAATTACCCCCTGTTCCCATTGAGTTGTAAAACCACCCAGGCTTGGGACCTGAGGTAATGCAAATTCCAATTGTTAGTTTCTGTCTTCATCTCGGGGGATGTTTGTCTTGGTCTGAGGTATTTAAAGGATTGCAGCAAAAGGATCAGGGCGATTTCTGTAGCCCGAAAGCCCGTAGTGTGTTGTGTGTCTCTTCACTTCATACTATGTATTTTCTAAGGTCAGGTATGCATATTTTACTTTTAGATTCATCTTTGAGAATTTGATGTTTTGTATTGATATGATTTGATGTGTTTCAATTGGATATGTAATTGGCAAAATACATATCTACCTGACTGTAAATAAATTGTTACATTTTGATTCTATTCTGTCTTACTCTGTAATTATTGACTAGTAGATTACATCGTATCCTTGTTAGCAACATGAGCACCCGAATGAATGAGTTAATATAAAAATAGAGTTAACTAGAATAATCAAATGTCAGAAGAATATTAATTAAAAAGGCATACAACCAATTTGCATTTCAACCTAAATTCGAGGTCATACTAAAATGGAGTCAGATTTGAGTTTAACCTAAAATGAATAACTATACGCGCTGAAAGACAGAACACGCAGGAAACCTTCATCCAGCACCGGATACCTTCCTTGGGCCGAGTGTCTGGACCTTACAACACCAACAGGGGTAACACACTGATTAGACAGAACCTGAGGAACGTGTGTTTGTCAGTGCAGCGTGAATTGTCCTTTACAATGCCATATGGTCACATGTGTTTCTGACTACCTCCATATGTCTTTTTCTGTTTCCACCGGTATCCACTGACCACTTCTGATCCAATACCAATTATCCTACCTATTAACTTCATTCATTCGTTCATTCATTCTGCTTGCGTTGTTATGTATTCTTCTGCACAATCTGACTTTGCTGCAGCCTGGAATTGAACTACTGGTTTCGTCTGGTCAGAGGAGAACTGGCCCCCCAACTGAGCCTGGTTTCTCCCAAGGTTTTTTTCTCCATTCTGTCACCGATGGAGTTTCGGTTCCTTGCCGCTGTCGCCTCTGGCTTGCTTAGTTGGGGTCACTTCATCTACAGCGATATCATTGACTTGATTGCAAATTAAAACAGACACTATTTCAACTGAACAGAGATGACATAACTAAATTCAATGATGAACTGCCTTTAACTATCATTTTGCATTATTGAGACACTGTTTTCCAAATGAATGTTGTTCAGTGCTTTGGCGCAATGTATTTTGTTTAAAGCACTATATAAATAAAGGTGATTGATTGATTGATTGATGTAGAATCTTATTGTGAAAATAGTATTGTGTTCCAAAACTGAATCGTGACATGATTGTATTGTAACTCCCCAGTTCATGAATTGCAGACATTCAGGCATCTTATTATAGAGTCATTTTTGAGATTCTACTCTAATCTGTAGAGTGCAAAGGCCATAGCTACAGTTCCATTGTTTTGAAATAATTTTAGCTCCAAATATTGGCCTTTAGTGTATTTTTTTTAAAATCTAAACCAGTTCGAGCACCGCTTCAGAGGCATGTGTTGTGTGTTGACAGGAGGAATGCCAGCTCCGAAGCCAAGCCCAGGCACACAAGAAGGAGCCATGCCAGCGCTTCACAGCATGGAGTCAAACAGCACTGCAACCAACAACATCCTGGCTTCTGTCAAAGAACAGGTAACAACCTTCTTCACACACATTTTGTTTCTGTATTGTTATATAGTGTTTTATTTTTTTTTATCCATACATTTGAAGTCAATGGTATCCAAAACTGTTACACAGAAGCAAGAAAGTCATAGGGTTTGGAATGATAAATGAGGGTGAGTAACTGATGAGAGAGTTTTAATTTGGGGGTTAACTATTGTAAAGTGCTGAAACTTTTTCTAGATTTAAAAAAAAGTATCATGTTTGGGATACTCTGGATCGGTGTACAGTATATGACAGCGTGTTCCAGTCCCTGCAAGTATCCAGCAAATGAAGAGGAGTGGACCAACATTTCACAGGCCACAATCAACTCTGATCAACTGATCAACTCTATGTGAAGGAGATGTGTTGCACTGTGTGAGGCAAACAGTGGTCACACCAGATACTGACTGGTTTTCGGACCCCCCAGCATCACATTTTAGACTGGGCTTTTATTGTGTCCAGCTTAATGCACACCTGTGGAATAATCATGCTAATCAGCATCTTGATATGCCACACCTGTGAGGTGGATGATTATCTCAGCAAAGGAGAAGTGCTTACTAACACAGATTTAGACAGATTTGTGAACAATATTTGAGAGAAATAGATATTAGATTTTTGAGTTCAGCTCATGAAAAATGTGGGCAAAAACAAAAGTGCTGTGTTTATAATTTTATTCAGGCTAGATTTTAGAGTGTAAAGTGTAAAATTACAAAACGTGACTCCCCAAATAAGAATATTGTGGAACATGAAATGGGCAAGGGGTATTTATACCAGGGTTAAAAAACACACTAGGTGATTTAAGTGTGAAAATCTGAGAAAAGTCATACTCTCTTCCCGTTCTCCCTCTTTATGGCACAAATCCAAATCCTATTGTTGACTAGTTTCAAGAGGAAATAAATCTCTATTGGAGAGTTCCTGGCCAATGTAATTTCCTCTTCCTTTAAAAGGAATTTCCTGGAAACTTTCACTCGTTTTGTTGAAGTACTCGCTTAAAGTAAAAGAAAGGAGAGGATAGAAAAAGATAAGCTTGTTTAATTGAGCAGCGTTTAGACTATTTACATTTACATTTATTCATTTAGCAGACGCTTTTATCCAAAGCGACTTACAGATTAAAAAGATTAGAAAGGTAGTTAGATTTTTTAAAGAATAGAATTAGAATAGTGAGTGTTAAAGTTAGAGGGTCAAATAAAGGTGGAAGAGATGTGTTTTAAGCCGATTCTTGAAGATGGCTAAGGACTCAGCTGCTAGGATTGAGTTGGGGAGTTCATTCCACCAGAAGGGAACATTTAATTTAAAAGTCTGTAAAAGTGGCTTTGTGCTTCTTTGGGATGGCACAATCAAGCGACGTTCACTTGCAGAATGCAAGCTTCTAGAGGGCACATAAGTCTGAAGTAACAACTTAGGTAAATGGGTGCAGAGCCAGTGGTAGTTTTGTAGGCAAGGATCAATGCCTTGATTTTTATGCGAGCAGCTATTGGAAGCCAGTGCAAATTGATAAACAGAGGTGTGACGTGTATTCTTTTTGGCTCATTAAAAATTAATCTTGCTGCCGCGTTCTGAATTAATTGTAAAGGTTTGATACAATTGGCTGGAAGACCTGCCAAGAGAGCATTGCAATAGTCCAGCCTGGACAGAACAAGAGCTTGAACAAGGAGTTGTGCAGCATGTTCCGAAAGAAAGGGCTTGATCTTCTTGATGTTGAATATAGCAAATCTGCAGAATCGGACAGTTTTAGCAATGTGATCTGAGAAAGTCAGCTGATCATCAATCATAACTCCAAGGCTTCTAACTTGATGGTGAAATTGTGATGGAACGATGGGTTTGCTGGAATCACAAGCAGTTCTGTCTTGGCAAGGTTGAGTTGAAGGTGATGGTCCATCATCCAGGAAGAAATGTCAGTTAGACAAGCTGAGATGCGAATAGCTACCGTCGGATCATCAGGATGGAATGAGAGGTAGAGTTGAGTGTCATCAGCATAGCAGTGGTATGAAAAGCCATGTTTCTGAATGACAGAACCTAATGATGCCATGTAGACCGAGAAGAGAAGTGGTCCAAGAACTGAACCCTGAGGCACCCCAGTAGTTAGATGTTGAGACTTGGACACCTCACCTCTCCAAGATACTTTGAAGGATCTATCTGATAGGTAATACTCAAACCATTGAAATGTGGTTCCGGAGATGCCTTTTGCCAGTAGGGTTGATAGGAGGATCTGGTGGTTAACCGTGTCAAAAGCAGCGGACAGATCAAGCAGGATAAGTACTGAAGATTTGGATTCTGCTCTTGCCAGTCTTAGAGCTTCAACAACTGAGAGCAAGACCGTCTCAGTTGACTATTTAGCCCTCAGACTGTAAACCACACCTCTAGCTTTTTAACCAGGGAAGGATTGAGAGAGAGACAGACCGGGAGGTTTAGTGCGGAGTCGACTGTTAGGCTGGGATTAGTGATGTCACGTCGAGTTTACTGGTGTCTTGCCCTTTACTAGTTTTTCTTGCTTTTCTGAGGTTTTGGAAGAGATTTTGTTTGATCACTTAGATCAGTGCTGTTGCAGAATGTGATGTATTGTATGTTTCACCAAAATCAAATATTACATCCTTCTACTATTTCTAAATTTCCTTTTATTATATTAGAATATTATTTTAATGGTTATTGTGTCCATAGTTAAAAGACTGAAGAGCTGGTGCACTGAGATAACCGTATCCGTTTCCATGATACGTGCATTATGCTCACGATATAATTATTAGGTGTCTGCTGAAGACTTTTATGTGCAATATTTATTTATTCACACTGACATGCTTTTAACCAAACCATATAAATAGAAGAGGACAGAAGCCATTTCTGTGTTTAGCATATTTGTAAAAACTCCACTATTAGTTTAGCGTATTAATGTGTGTGTGTGTGTGTGTGTGTGTGTGTGTGTGTGTGTGTGCGTGCGTGCGTGTGTGTTGGGTGTGTGTGTGTGTATGTGTCTAACTATCCCATGAAGCCATTTAGGTTTAAAAGTCAACATGCAGTGCGAGTAATTTATGAGAGTAGGAACTGTGAAAGGACAGTTGTGTGTAACTGTCTGAATATAAATATCAGAAGCTTTTACAGGATAAAAAAATGACAGTAAGAGACTGACTGTGATCAAAGTGAACAGCTAGACAAATAAGGAGATGACACCTGGTTATCTCAAATGCATGAACATGATTCAGAGATTTTAAAGGGTCAAAAATTCAACAAACACTTGGTACCATCGTGGTCGAGAATGACTAATGTAGGAAATATATGGCAAATAGAACAACAACAAAAAATATGGAAACAAATAAATAGAAAAATATCTCATAAAAATTGTATAAATATATGGACAGTGAGGGTGTAGTAGTTTGTAGTTCAGGTGTAGCTTTATGGCTGTGTTCTCTGAAGGGTTTACTACTGTCATTTATCAGATGTTTTAATATCCAAAATACTGCTACAGTCAAAGGCCCAGTGAAATGCAGGGTCTTGACAGGGTTTGAGCTGAGTGGATCAGGTCTGCTCATTGTCTTTCTGGGGACAGTGTATTGTGCATCAGCTCCTCAGTGCTGCAGGACAGAGAACTCAGTTACACTAGGGTGCGTGTATGTGACCTCTTTACTTTCACTGTTTGTTGAGGGCATTTTAAAGCATTTTTGGGTGCACTATTGTATTCACAGTATGTGTGTTCACCACTGTCTCAATCAAGATACTGTTGTTCATCAGAGACACAGACTGAGTGTGTGTATTGTGTTTAGGAGCTGCAGTTTGAGCGCTTGACTCGGGAATTGGAGGTGGAGCGACAGATTTTGGCCAATCAGCTGGAACGATGCCGACTGAGTTCAGATTCACCAGGAGCTGCTAGTGGAGGGTACACACACACACACACACACAGACACACACACATCACAGACACACACACAAACACACACGCACACACACACATCACAGACACACAAACACACACACACACACACATCACACACACATCACACACAACCACACACATAACAGACACACACACATCACACACAGACACACACATCTCACACACACGCACGCAAACACAGACACACACACACACACACACACACGCATCATTATGTGATTCTAGAGGATTCAAGAAATAAAAAACAGTTATGAATTAAACAAATTTGTTAAAACATTTTAAATAATTGAGGTATCACTTACAGCTTAAGTCAAATCTAATGAATATGTAATGTGTATATATACATATGAATGATAAAATATGTATAATATAATGAAGCTACAACCCTAGAAATGAGCTTTGCCACCTGAAAGCGTGAGTGTTTAAGTAGAAGGTGGAATTACAGTTATTTGTGTTGTTTTAATAGCATTCATTAAATAAATCAAGGAAACACATGTTTGATCAGAATCTTGTAACAACTGTAGAATCTTTTGCATATTTGAACCTTTCCAGCAGTGACTCGGAGTTTGAGATCCATCTTTTCACACTGAGGACAATTGAGAGACTCAAATCTAACTAATAAAAAAGGTTTAAGCATTCACTGATGCTCCAGAAGGAAACACGATGCATTACTTTTGAACAGAATGAAGATGTCCAAATTTTTCTTATTTAAATAAATAATAATAATCAATTTTATTGCTGTCCTTCGGAAGCAACGGAAGATATTTGCATGTTTACTGGAAAACAGATTAAGTACAATTTACCTTGATCTTCAAATTCAAAAAGTTTTCATCCCACGGCTCTTAATGCACCGTGTGTCCTTCTGATTGGGGGAACTCATGTCTTGCCATGTGTGCTGGGATAAACCTTGTTGTAGCCTATAATATTTCTATTCTGTTCAGTAATTTGCAGTGATAATGCCAAACACTCAAACTGAGCTGTTGAGGTGTCACTCACTCCTTCACAGTTTGCTGGTTTACACTGTACTGGTCAGTTACTGATAATAGGTTTCATTTTGTGTGTTTTACTCCTCCTCATTGACTCGTCCTCATGTCACACTAAATTTGTATGACTTTCTACCATCGAAGGATGGAAAATACCTGTCATGTGAACATTTTGAAAACTATTAAAAAGTCAGCATGAAAGCTTTGTGTGACAAACAGACACAGATTGTGTTATTCTCCTCCATCTTGGCTCTGAAATCCCATTCCACAACTTTGGCACAAACTGGCAGTGATTTTCTGTGACAGAAACATAAACTTGGTCATAAACAGGTCCCAGGCACTCAAAAATAATTCAGGTGGAGAAGGTAAACGTTAAGAAGCTTTTATTGTGGTATGGCCAATATCAAAATTAAAATGCAGACATGTTTCGATTCTGAACTTAATTAGTCCACTAATTGCTTATTGAGGATGGGAGTGGTTTGTAGTACTTATATGTGTGAGCAGACTAAATGTGATTATCACTTTGCCCTGTGGAAGACCAATGCGGTCGAAACATGTCAGAATTTTAATTTTGATATTGGCCATACCACAATAAAGGCTTCTTAACATTTACCTTCTCCACCTGAATTATTTTTGAGTGCCTGGGACCTGTGTTTTTTTCATTCTGTTTTGCTTCCCCAGTCCCAGAGCACCTACTACAAGTTCTTACCTCACCGGAGCGCCGGGTTGAATCGTTTTCTAGAAACATAAACTTATTTTCTGTTTGTTCCTTTTTTAGCTCCTCTGAGATGTCTCTTCCCTGGAGATCTGCAGGTATGCAATCACTGAGTGAATGAATTAACCAAGGGGGATCCCCAATGTGACTCAATCATGAATTAAATGATGACAGCTTCTATACATCAGTAAAGAGTCGAGCAGCAGGCTTTGCCAAAAATAATAACCGGATCGCCTTCACCCCTGAAAGCCAAAACCTGCTGCAAATGCACAGTGTAATTTGTCATTTTCTTTAAAACAGCAAATTAAGCTATTCTCTTAAGATAGTCTTCAAACATGCAGTTCTTAGTTTTAAGCAAGTTCTTCGTAGGTTGATTTGTGACTGTATGTAGTGCCATGACTGTGTAATAATGCATGTGGTACACATAGCTTAGCCTTTCTCTGCCAAATGATAGATCCTCTTCATGAACAAAGCATTGGTCACAACAAACTCTGTGTGAAGTGAAGCAGTTGGGTTTTATTTCACCCCTAGAGGACGATGTTACACTGTTGAACCAAATACTTGCACCTGTCAGGAGAACAGTACCCTGTATAGTGTATCACAGAGAAATCAAAGAGTCCCAGACTATCACAGCTGATTTTAAACAACAGTCTCACAAAGCATCGGTGGCAGTGTGACTTCATTGAAAATGATTGATATTTCAGTCAAATCATGCAAATTACTAGAAGATTAATATTAATGTAAGACACTTTATTTGTATTAACTGTTCACTAGGAATGTGCACTAACAGAGCAAATAGTGTCCATTTTGATTTCATGCAGACTTGAATGTAAAATGTGTTTTCTTTTGAGGCTTTTATTTTGAAATGACAGCTTACCTGACAATTTAAGCTAATATTTTAATATGCAGAAGTAGACATGCATAGGTATATAATAGAAGACACTGGTGACCAGTTTTGTACTGTGACCCAAGGCCAACAAAGTGGACAGCATATTAACAGAGTATTGAATGCTCTACTCTGTCTGTATGGCTTCCTTCCTGCCATCAACACGAATACCACCCTGAGCACTTGTGGCAAATGTTTACCCTCATAACTTATATTTCATATTACAAAAAAAAAAAAAAAAAGTAAAAATTCTCCACACAGATTAATTGCATGAAAGGGCAAAATATGAGCTGCTTTCCAAAGGCAGTTCAAGGTGCTTTATGAGCAGCTGTGTGAATGTCATTAAATAGCAGACACTTGCAAATTAAATGTCATCAATACCAGTTTATTATGAGGTGTGTAACCTGCAGTCTGCTGTCTGTGTCAGGGTCTGGGGGGCACTCTCACACTTCAGCCCTGATGAACTCTGACAGTGGGTATCAGGACGCTGTCAGCTACCAGAGCGGTCAGCCGCAAGGCGAGGGTCAGCCGAACTCATCACCTGCTTCAGGAGGAAGCCCCAGGGCTGAGGGTCAGGCTGCGGGACACCCCCCAGCAGCTGAGCTTCAGGTAGATCTTACATCCCTCACTTCCTGATAGATAAATCTCTGGAAGAACACGTGTGGGTCATGTTTCACCTCAAAATCAAAATCCATGAAGTGTTTTTGTTTTTTGTTTGTGTGTGATTTGTATTCTCAGTTGAGATACTCGTTTAGATTTTTCATTACTGTAATACTGTATTATAATAAAAAAAACAGACATTACCATGATTTATAAGTACTTCAAAAATTACATTTACTTTTTGCTATAACATGATGGGATTTTTGGGGACAAAAATGTTTGATTTGACATTTTAAAGTAATTACATACAAAAAAAATATATATTTTTTGCTTTAATGAGCTGAGATATTACTTGTTCAAGTTCAAATTAAAGTAAAAAAATATATATATATTAAAGGGGACAAACATTTCCTTGATCTTTTGACATATGCTACATACAAAAACATACAGTCTTTCAAAATGAAGGGTTTTGTACTTTTTCACTTTATTACCTAACCCTCTGATGATCTTTGGTCAGTTTTTGACAGAAAAAGAAGAGATAGTGAATGTGAAAACATACTTTATATCACTGTGTGAAAACTGAAAACTGAAACTTTAAAAACACGAAGACATTAAACAAACGACACTATATGTTTTTTTTTTTCAAATCATCTCCAGCAGGTGATAAATAAAGTATATGAACAATGCTATTATCACAATATAGAAACTATTCTGTCTTTTTATGTGATAAAAAAAAATATATATATATATATCTATATCTATATATATCTATATCTATATATATATATATATATATATATATATATATATATATATATATATATATATATATATATATATATATATATATTGTCCAGCAGTTACAGATTTCTAAACCAATTAAAAGCTAGAAATTAGAGAAAAAAATTTATTAGCCTTTACGCTACCAATAAAAGTTTTTGAACAGTAAGCTTGTTAATGTTTTTTAGAAAAGTCTCTAATGTTAACCAAGCCTGCATTTATTTGATCCAAAGAACAGCAAAACAGTAACATTTTGAAATATTTTACTAGCCTATTAAAAAAAAAAAAAATGGTGAAAACAGCAGAGTAGGATTTTTCCAGGTTTCTTTAATGAATAGAAAGTTCAGAAGAACAGCTTTTATCTAAAATAAAAATATTTTGTAAAATTATGTCTTTATCATCACTTTTGATCAATTGAAAGAATCCTTGCTAATTAAAATTATATATATATATATATATATATATATATATATATATATATATATATATATATATATATATATATATATATATATATATATATATATATATATATATATATATATATATATATTCTATGGGTCAAAATTATAATTTTTATTCATGCCAAAAATCATTAGGATATTGAGTAAAGATCATTTTCCGTGAAGATATTTTGTCAATTTCTTACGTATCAAAACTTAATTTAATTAGTTTATTAGTAATATGCATTGCTAAGAACTTCATCTGGACAACTTTTAAATGTGATTCAAAATAAATGATTAAAAACCAGTAGTTTATAACATCTAATGTGAATAATTTTATAGATAATGTTTATTTAAAAATATTGCTAATAATCCATACTGTAGTCCAGTTCATCACTTAAGTTTAAGGATATTGAGTAAAGATCATTTTCCATGAAGATATTTTGTCAATTTCTTACGTATCAAAACTTAATTTAATTAGTTTATTAGTAATATGCATTGCTAAGAACTTCATCTGGACAACTTTTAAATGTGATTCAAAATAAATGATTAAAAACCAGTAGTTTATAACATCTAATGTGAATAATTTTATAGATAATGTTTATTTAAAAATATTGCTAATAATCCATACTGTAGTCCAGTTCATCACTTAAGTTTACTCCAAGTAAATCTGTTTAGTCAGATCAAGTATAAGAGTAATTGTAGAGTAATTGACAAGTTATATGCACTTTTTTCTTTTCTGAGAAGATTAATGTTATACCAGCAGAACTTTTTTATTTTATTTTTTTACATCACGGCAGCTTAATTACAACAGTCTATGTTGAGATACAGTAAAGGGTGTTTGTGTCCTCTTGTAGGTGTCGGGAATGATGGATTGGGCTAAACCAGGTCATGCTCTGCGACGAGTTGGTTCGATGCCCACTCGTACTCAGTCACTGTATGGAAGCAACATCTCGCCATCTCGAGGGTCCCTTCGGACCATTGGGAGCTCCTCCCTCTCTGGAGTCCCACAGAAGATCTCTCCTGCCACCCTGAATAGAGCGGGCTCCTCCGCGTCACCCTATTCTGGAGGTGTAGGCTCTGTGAGAGAAGACAAGCAGGTCGGGTCGGGGTCACCAGTCAGGCCAGGGATGACCGCAGTCCCACAGCATTATGGGTCGATGATGTCCAGAACGTTTCTGCATGATGTATCTAATCCATACCTTACACACAGCTATGAGATCTACGAGCAGATAGACCCACGACCAGACATCTTAACAGGTTAGGAAACAGGAACTGCTTTATTCTCTTATTTATTACTTCTTTATTCAACCCTCGAGTGAAAATGGTCATAAATTTCCTAGGGAAAAACAAGTAACGATCTTTCCTGACCATGTGACTAACACAAAGAAAGACCAGGGCCGGTCGCATAAAAGGACCAGTCTTAAAAGTTAGTCAGTTAATTTTTCTTTAAGACTGGTTATATTGAACTTGACTTGACAGAAACCAGAATTGAATAAGTGGATGTCAGTGAGTATTTGAGTGATGGTCTCACTGTAACTATTTGTTTATATTGTTTCTTTATCATCAGGTGTGCGAACATCTTACACTAGTCAACACAGTCAGATAGGTGCTGATCTGAGGTCAGCCACTTCCCCTGACCGCCATATTGGACCCATCTATGAGGGCCGGACTTTGCAGGGCCCCCTTTACCACAGCCTGAGCCCAACAGCTTCAGACCTGAACCCCAGCCCACAGAGTGCTCTCTACAGGACCTCCTTTGGTACACACCTACAGAAACTGTCCGATTTGAACAGATCAACACTCCCTAAACAGCTACTGATCCAGCTATTATTAGCAAATGTATTAGCAAAGCTATGCTATTATTAGCTATGTATTAGCAAAGTTGTTTCTTTTTTTATTAAGTTAATTTAGAAAAACGTTTGGATCATCTTTTGCTTGTTAAATGTAAAAAAATGTTTTAGTTTTTCTTTTTTTTAAGTAATGACCAAGCGGCCAGCGGCATAGTGAGCCTATGTTTGATAAGTTTAGCCTTCTCAAATCATCACGATTTGCCTAAAATAAAATCTATAAATATAAAACAGTTTAGCGTATAACAATGTTTAAACGTTAGACCCAGATAAATGTGCGCTATATCCATTAGTTTGTGCGGAGACGCTTGGTCGCACCATTGAGAAATTAGGTGGCACATGGGACCAAATTGGTGGCACTCTAGAGCCATGTATACTAATCCTAAACCTACCCTAACAGTCTACTCTGAGAGTTAGTAGACACGTAGTTGACATGTAGTTGCAAAGTTACTAATAGTTAGTAGAATGTCTAAAGTGGACTATCAAAATAAATTGTAACCGTAGACTTTGTGAAAAAAGTTGTGAAAAAAAGGAAACCTGAATAAAAAAAAAAAGTAAAACCAATCAAAGCCTTTAGTGCCACCAACAGCTTCACGTTGCACGCATGTTTATGCTCATAAGTTTTGGGAAAAAAAGAAAAACCTTGGCTGAAGACTATTCGATTGAGATGGCAAAAAATATAATGATGTCTAGATCTTAAAGGTCTAACCTTAAGGTTTGCAGCTTTCAAATGTTGCATGGTTTATGAAGATAATTGAAGAATGGGTGTAAAACAAAGCAGTTGATCAAGAATTATGGGGCTACAAAATTAAAAGTTATTTTGTAAAGAATGCAACGGACACTGTTTTATAGAGGTTGATTTATAGAGCTTGATTTTGATTTAACCTCAAACATTTCAAGCCAAAGAATCCAAGGTTTAAAACAAAAATGAAAGCTTTATTAATATGTGCTGTGGTTGCTGTGTTTCAGGTATGAGTAACCTGCAGCGGAGCTCCAGTCAGCGCAGTAACATGATGTACCAAAGAAATAACTATCCTTTAAACTCCATATACACAGAAGTATACCAATCTGCTCCTTACTGGTCCCCTGATCCCAGCTACACACGCCAGCCCATGCATGATGAAGCCACACGCTCCCCTTCGGTAGACAGCATGCAGAAGGACCCAAGGTTGATGACAGTACTGATATTAATTAGTAGAACTCGTTATAACGTGGTTCTGGATCAACACTTGCTGCTTTCACATTATCACCCTGTTACTGCTGTGTGTGTGTGTGTCTGTGTTATAATCAGTAAGCTGGCTTGATGTGACTGTTTTCATTGTGTTAATGTGTGCTTTTTTAGAGAGTTTGCATGGCACAACCCAGACCTGCCGGAGGTCATCCACATGCTACAGCATCAGTTTCCATCCGTGCAGGCTAATGCAGCAGCGTACCTGCAACACCTGTGCTACAGAGACAACCACGTCAAGACGGAGGTAAACGATGTTCCATTATCTGTGAGACAAGATTCTGCCCATTTTCAGTAAATTAAGAAATGATTAAATGGTTAATGACTCTGAATTGCTAATATATATTTCTTAAAACCATTACTCATTTTCTCAAAACCTTGAGCACAAATCCAAATCTTCAAACCAAATTCACAGAACCTCTGACTCTTCTGGCAAAACCAAATAATCACTTCAAAACCATTTAATCTGTATCTAAAACTAAACAAAGCTTTCAAATCATACACATATTTTTCAGTAATATATGCACTACAGATCATTCATAAGTCAAAAACAAATTAATGGAGAAATCAGTGTCCAGTTCATGTAGTTACAAAAAAAAGATTAATTGTCCATGTATATAGTAAATATTTTACAATTAAAATACAAACAAACAAAAATAAATCTTACTTAAGTGAATATGTGGGGGGGGGGGGGGGGGAGAGCTACTCTCAAAGAGGAGTAAAGAGGACTCTTTTTATTTATTTATTTATTCTTCTTTTTTTTCCCTAAAACACTATAACGGAGTAATTTGGTCCAATTTTCCAAAAATGTATCACCTCAGTGGTAGTAGAGGGTGGAAGAGAGTGCTGGTTATTCATTCCCCGACAATCCCTGCTGGACCTGAGACTCAAAACCCATGACCTTCGGGTTACTAGTCCAACTCTCTATCCATTAGGCCACGACTGCTGAATTTCACTTAAGTGATTCCTGATTCCCAAAATGTTTTTATAACAGTGTTTTGAATTGATCTCCCTAGTGTTCTCTAGGCAGTGAAGCAGTCTGTGTATTTATGTTTGCATGTCATTTGAGGCCAAATATTAGATTCTGATGACAGAGAAAAAAATTTTCAATAAAATATTTGATTATGACCTGGAAGTCTGAAGTTTGTACAATTTGGTGTGTAGATTTGAAATTGTGTTTATAGTTGTGAGAAAATGGTTGCTTGTTTCATTAACTGTGAGAATCTGCTCAATTGAGGTTGAACTCTTTGTCCTGCCTCTGTCATTCCATGCACAAGAACATGGTCTATCAGCGTAGCTCTGATTTCATCTGAAATGACTGTTCTTGTCTTGTTCTTCCTCGTTCCTATACCTCAACCTCGTATATACACTCTTCTGTACCTCTCAGATTGATGGATGCACCCATGCCATTTGTGCACTTTGAACTTGCTCATATGTTGTACATTCACATATTTAGAAACAAGTGTAAACAGTTTTCAGTAATTCTAAATGATGACAACAGTGCTGCAGTTTTGCTTTCTTGTGTTTAGGGTTTTGCATCATGTGTTCATCGCAGTACAGATTGTGTTTTAGTGGAAATGTGTTTAGAGTTCTATTCTATCGATAAGAACTTCAAACAGTGTCTAACAGCCTGAACTTGTTTAAGGTTTTGCAGAAAGAGTGATTTATTTGTCAAATTGGTTTAGGCTATTGAGAATTTGTTTCAGAGAATGGGGTTTATGGCATCTTAGCACGTCTCCAGAGAAAACGTGTAGTATAAGTGTCTGTTGACGCTGGTAACTCTATTGTTATAATATTTTTTTCATTAATGGTATGTTTACAGTGAGTTTGCATATAACTGGTTATATCAAGATGACAAGAAACCTGTATTTAGTGTGGGCTATGAAATGGATCACAATACAAAACAGTGGCAGACCAAAGGAAATATTTGGGAACCTGTATAAAACATTGCATTGCTGCTTTGTATCACTAGAAGGAACAGAAATGGTATATCTCAATTTAAATGCAGATTATTTGAGCAACCCCTGAACAAAGTGAAAATCTCTTGTGTTTTGAAGGTGTGTCGTCTGGATGGAATAAAACACCTGGTAGATTTGTTGGATCATAAGGTTCTGGATGTGCAGCGGTACGCATGTGGAGCCCTGAGGAACCTTGTTTATGGCAGAGCTACAGACGACAACAAGATTGCCGTGAGAAATGCAGGTGGAGTTCCTGCACTGCTTCGCCTGCTGAGAACAACTGTAGACACTGAAGTACGAGAGCTTGTCACAGGTTAGCCACACTGTTGTTATATGTGTATATACCTCGTCTCTTTATATACAGTACATGTGCATCTCAATAAATTAGAATTAAAAAGTTAATTTATTTCATTAATTCAACTCAAAATGTGAAATTCTTGTATTAAATCAATTAAATGCACACAAAATGGAGTAGTTTAAGTCTAGGATATTTTAATTGTGATGATTTTGGCTCACATTTAACAAAAACCTAGCAATTCACTATCTCAACCAATTGTTCTTCATAAGACCAATAAAAAATGTATGGAAAGTATGTTCATTTACTGTACATGTACTCAATACTTGGTTGGGGCTCCTTTTGCTTTAATTACTGCCTCAATTCGGTGTGTCATGGAGGTGATCAGTTTGTGGCACTGCTGAGGTGGTAGCCCAGGTTTCTTTGACAGTGGACTTCAGCTCATCTGCATTGTTTGGTCTCTTGTTTCTCATTTTCCTCTTGATAATACCCCATAGATTCTCTCTGGGGTTCAGTTTTGGTGAGTTTGCTGGCCAGTCACTGGGCAACAGTCCAATTGTTGTCATTAGTCCACGTAAGACACCTCTGACATTGTCTCTGGTTCAGGAGTGGCTTAACAAGAAGAATACGACAACTGTAGCCAAATTCCTTGACACGTCTGTATGCCTTGACCCCAGCCTCAGTCCATTCCTTGGGAATTTCACTCAAATTCTTGAATTTATTTTGCTTGACAATCCTCATAAGGCTGCGGTTCTCTTGGTTGATTGTGTATCTTTTTCTTCAACACTTTTTTCTTCCACTCAACATTCTGTTAACATTCTTGGATACAGCACTCTGTGAACAGTCAGCTTCTTTGGCAATGAATGTTTGTGGCTTACGCTCCTTGTGAAGGGTGTCAGTGATTGTCTTCTGGACAACTGTCAGATCAGCAGTATTCCTCATGATTGTGTAGCATAGTGAACCAAACTCAGAGACCATTTTGAAGGCTCAGGAAAATTTTGCAGGTGTTTTGAGTTGATTAGCTGATTGGCATGTCACCATATTCTAATTTGTTGAGATGTGAATTGGTGGTTTTTTGTTAAATGTGAGCCAAAATCATCAGAATTAAAAAAAAAACAAAGACTTCAACTACTTTAGTCTGTGTGCACTGGATTTGTGTAATACTCGAGTTTCACAATATGAGTTGAATTACTGAAATAAATGAACTTTTCCACGATTTTCTATTTTACTGAGATGCCCAAACTCTCGCAGACCCAATCACAAGCAATCACAATCATGATACCACACCCTGTTTTTATAGCATCAAATATATTGGCAATGTTTCTAATGTGGAAGAAGACTTTTTGTAATGTGAAATATGATTTTCAAAAGATAAGTTGCAATCTAATAAAACACCCAAGTTTTTGACTGTCGAGGAGGAAACTACGATGCAAAATGTATTATAAGAGATTCTGTGTACAGGTTTTTGGTCCAAAAAGTAGTATCTCTTGTCTTATCTGAATTATAAAAGGAAATAATACATGGAACCACAGCGACACACAGGTGCAGTGGTAGAGTAAATCTGAAGGTCACAGGTATATGTTCTTAGAGTAATTTACAAAAGCTTCAAACAACACTCAAGCAATCAGAATCATGGACTGGAACTATTCATTTTATAAACAACAATTACAGTATTAATGCAGACAATACATATTACACACCAATTAGCAGCAGGGATTTAGTAAAGCATTTGAATGCTTTAAATGTGTGTAGAATTTTGGCATAAAGGTCCACTATACATATATTTTTCTAAGAACCTGGCCTTCAGTCAGCCAAAGAGCAGTCATTTCACCCCTCTTATTCTCTTTTCATTAGCTGCGTGCACCTGTCCTCACCAAATTTAAGAATCTGATGCTGACATATAGGACAGCTTTATAGTCTGAGGCTTTTTTCTAAACTCTCTCCTTGACTTGTATTCCTTTCTGTTCCAGTCATGTGCAGGATCTAGTTTTGGGTATCGATTGGGTTTTTTACGATTCCGGTGCCATTAAAAAAAAAACAAAAAAAAAACATGGATAACATGTTTCTACTATATCTCTGAATTGTGAATTGACTGAGTGCTGTCTGTCTGTCTTCAATCAGTTATCTGAATGATTGTGGTATGCCACATGTACTGTAATATGTTTTATATTAAATATTACAATTTCAAATGAATATACCAACATGATTGTTTTATAAAGTATGCGCTCATATTTGTTCACTGGAGGAAACCGCATTGGTGTGATGAGCATAGTGTTGCCACCTTCAGGGAACTTTCCCATTCAGCCCTACATCTGGAGAGTCTTGAGTTCAAAGGGCAGATGTGAGCTCTAGATGTTTTAAACCGCGCAGGTTTGTTTGCTGCATACTGCTCTCGTGTGAAAGGGCTTTAACAGCACGCGCTCTGGAGACTCCATCGATATGGAAACAAAGATGCCAAAATCACGCGCAAATGAGCTTCTTTAACACTACTCATGAAACTGATTTCATTATAATTTATTAGTATTATAAACCGTGCAGAATACTTTTTGTTTATTAAAATACGTGCTGGCCTTTGTAAAATACGGGACAAGTCGCCACCGTTTTCATATGAAATTAAGTGACTGACTCTGAGGCGATCCCAAATTTGTCTACAGTTTATGGAGTTAATCACTATAGCCCCGCTAAAAATGGCATAATGATGCCCATGGATCTAACGAAACAGGACAAATTTTTCAGTCGCTCACTCAGGCATTAAGTGGCACCGAACTCTACGTTCTGATGTGGTTCAGTGCATACCGGTTCCATAGGTACCAGTGCCATATTGGTACCGGGTTTTTGTACCCAACCCTAACAGGATCAAGTTCAAATCTGCCTTGTCACTAACGTCAACTTTTCCAGTCTATTAACTCTAATTAGAGTATTAGTAGACTGCTTAATGTCTGCTAGCTTGTTATTGTGATGTTCTCCAAACAGACATTCCACTGACTATAAGTAACTTTGCAAGTACATGTCAACTTATTCTAACCTTAATCCTACCAGTCTATTAATACTCTACTAACACTCTAATGAGAGTCAGTAGATAGAGGAGAACTGGCCCCCCAAATGAGCCTGGTTTCTTTCTCCATTTCTGTCACTGATGGTGTTTTGGTTGCTTGACACTGTCGCCTTTGGCTTGCTTAGTTGGAGACACTTGACTGATTGCACAGACACTATTGGAAGAGAGCTGAACTGGATGATGATATTAAAGAATCATCAATGATCTGTCTTTAGCTGGAACAATGACTCTTTGTTATTGTCTTCTTGCATTATTGACAACCTGTTTTCCTGTTTGACACTGGTAAGCTGCTTTGACAGTATAGTATAAAGCGCTATACAAATAAAAGTGACTTGAAAGGGAAAAGATCAAAGTGTGTCTGTGTGTGTGTATAGCCTTCATGTTCCCATTATCTATGGTCTAGCTTTATTCACTGGAAAGGGCAGATATATCAGCAATGCAGTGATTGGCTAGCAGTATAATAAAGACCAAGGAAACAGCCTAGATAATAAAAAAAAAAAAAAAAAAAAAAAAGATTTCAATGTCAAGAGTATTGTAATTAGCAATTTATTTAATTTTGAAGTGGATTTGTTATACTTGACAGCTTTAATTACAGTTTCATAATCCATAATATCCATAAATGACTGTTTTTAACAGGTTTTAATTGATTTTGCATCATAAAATCATTTTGAGATTTGAGAAGTGATCTGCATCTCCTGTGGTTTATTGAACGTTACACCCATTACTCATAAAGAGAATCTGGACAACCCATTCCAAAACTGTGGCCAGACGCACAGACTGTTTTTCCATCATTAAAATAGCAAAAGTGGATTTGGACACACCCAGAGTGCACCTGCGCTGTGCGCTTTACACTTTGCATTTAGATCCTTAAAATAGGGCCCATAGTCTTCTTTTTATGATTTTATTTCCTGTTTTAAATTTTGTGACACAGGTTTAATGAACACAGTAACTACAATTTATGGCAAGGCAGATTATTGAGTGTTGGACACTCAGAAACTAAGACCAGGGGACGTTGGGATATCTTTGACACAGAAGTTCCTGTTTATTGAGGACTCGCTGTGTGTCGCTGCAGTCATCCAAGTCTCACCCAAGCAAATTGTACTTTGGAGATTTTATACATTTCAAGGGGGAGGGATACATAGAGGTGGAGACAATTTAACAAAGCAAGCAAATTGAATCAGGCCAGACACTGGCATTTTCCTAGCCTTGATCTCATCAGCATAACAGTCATTCAAATGCATAGGTGCTAATTCAGTCAGCCTTAAAAAAACAAATGGCAAGGAAGAGTACAAAGACAAAAGGTCATTATAGGTGCTAATTCAATCAGTAAACCTGGGTTGCTTGACTTGATCATCTCAGAATGTTATCATCTTAACCTCAAAATGTAAAAACACAATGTACATATACTATTACATTGGAACATAGATTAAACATTTCATAAATTAGTAATCCCACAATAGACAGGTTTGCGTGTGATTGTGCTGGAACATCATCATGTGAACTGCTTTCTGTGTGTAGGTGTGTTGTGGAATCTGTCTTCGTGTGATGCAGTGAAGACGACAATCATCCACGATGCTTTAAGCACCATGACCAACACTGTGATTATCCCTCACTCGGGCTGGAGCAGCACTGACTTTCACGATGAGCACAAACTCAAGCTGCACTCCTCTGTTGTGCTCCGCAACACCACCGGCTGTCTCAGGTAACAGCAGCACATCACAGAACCACTTCATGGATGAGAAGTACAGTATGGAGTCAGAATAGTTCTAATTCATATTCACAAGCCACTATTTATGAAAGTGTAACTTAAAGGGATGCTCCACCCCAAAATGAAAAGCAATTCAGTCAGTTCAAGCAATTTAACATCCGTTTTTTCAAAGACATATGCCATTATCTTTTTTTTTTCAATAAACCTGCAAAACAGAACAAAGCAGTGAATGGCATGGCTTAATTAAAATGGATGGGCTTGTGGGCTACCTCTTGAACGACATGAATCCAAAATCATGGTCGGGAATATAAAATTTGCTGCTTAACCAATTATTTCTCTCACAAACAAAGCTTTGTGATTCACTTGTGTCATAATATTCATATAAAAATATAACAGTGCTGCATTTCTATGGTGCTGATAGTATTTGTCGCTAACTTCCGGGAACTATTGAGAGACTCCATGAGGGGATTAAGAACCCTAATCTCAATGTTTTACTCCTTCTGACATTAGTCAGGAGGCTTGTGAGACATTCCCTGGGATATTAAAGAGATGCCATGGGAATGGGTGGCAACATAAGCAAAAAATGCCACAGGAGAAAGAAGACTATAGAATACAATTAAAAAAATTAAATTTCTCCCTTTAATTCACGGACAAACCACCCTAGCATACCTGTCCCCAAAACAGCATATAGTACTCCCATATAGTCCCTGTCAGTTCTAGCAATAATAACTTGACATTGCACTCTATTCATCATCAATTAAAATAGGGCTGGAGGATTATGGCCTAAAATCAAAACCTTGATTAATTTAACATTTTACCTCGATTACAATTAATGAACGATTATTTTGTTTCCGTTTTTTTTTTTTTTTTTTGCCCTCATAGTTCACTGACAAGGTTTGTACTGTAAATATGATTGACTATTAAAGGTGATATATTTTTTCCTATTGAAAGAGCGATCTGACATCATCACTCACTTTCAGCAGTTATTTTATCTATGTTCGTAACATTTCTTACAGATTATTGCTCGATGTAAGAGATAAATAAAGATCGGATAAATTAGCACAGTACCAGTACGAGTGATTACATGTGTGAATAAGTCATAACGTCTCTATATTATTGTGAAGCTGTGGGCTGTAAATAGCCTAGTTCCTTCAAAAGTAGAAAAATATTCTAAGCGACTTTAGTAATAAATCAAAGGACAGCGCTGACAACTAGTTTCTGTGTTCCTCTGTGCCCGTGATCTTCACAGCTACTGTTTATATGAGTGTTCGTGCCACAATGCAGCTGTGCAACCTACGGCTGTCAAAATGGCTGAAAAACTAAAATCGAATTTGCAATTAAATATTATCCAAATTCAAATTATATTCAAATTTAAAATGCATAATTTTAGTTAGGGTGAAGAAAAGCTTTTGGCTTCTCTTCTGAGGCCACAAGAGGGTGCATTGGGCAAAATATTACTAATGCATGTTTATTCAAAGCATAAGAAAATATGACAAAAAAAGTGCATAATATTTAAAAGAATGTTTATAAACCAATTATAATTAAGTAGCTTAAAGAACTATAAGCAAAACAGCACCATGTGTGCATGCATAGTTTAATTCAAAGGGGTGAAAGCCAATAACACAGAGTACATTTTTCATTTAAACATGAGATGCAGTAGGATGGGGAAAACCCACCATAAAGTCTCAAGAAATGTTTTTGAAAAAAACTGAACCCACCTTAATTTTGCATTGCTTTCTAAACAAGCGGCTCTATTCTGTGAGTGCAAGGGTAATAGAAGACGACCCTCTCTAGAAAATGCATGAAATATGCGTTCTGTGTGAATGGCTTGGTTTCAGTTTTGACGTAAACAAGATTTTCTCCACATTCTTTTTTTCTATTTTGATTTAACATCACAGCAGCGCTTCATCTTGTTGCTTCAACTGTATAGGTTAACAAAAACATTCTAATGCAATTACACTTTTATATTGTCAATATATTGTTATATTGTCACTGATAAAGGCCAAATTAATAATTTGACCATCCGCAACCGTACACAGTAAGTAATTTTGTCATCAAGAGGGCTCGCGGACAGCCTGTCAACAGCGCATGCACTAGGTGAACTGTGTTGCCAAGTCCGCTTATTATAAGCGACTTTGGGCTTGTTTTTCTGTTAAGTCGCTTACAAATATTGGTAGTCACGGGTCACATGCGGACCTCGTACAACATGCTTACACAGAGAAACATTAAAAAAAAAGTGCACTTTGACATTTGACTTTGAATGGCCCTCTTTGGGTCCCCACACTCTCCTCAACGAAACAAGAGGACAGTTTTTGTTATGTTTGTTTTGATTATTTATATGGTTTTATTATGCTCTTGTTTGAATGTGGGCAATCAAGAATGTCTGGATTAGAAGTAAAAAATTTTGAATGTTTCAGGATATTTGATATTTTCAGATAGTTCATGGGTTCAGCTCAGACAAATTAAGTTGTTAAATATGTTTAATTTGCACCTTGGTACCTGAAGCAGCTTGAAAGATAATGGTGGTGTTATTCTTCATATATATGAGGCTAAAGTGTTATGAGTCTTAAGAAAAATGTTTTAGACCAAGCCTCATCCTCACCTTTTCAAATGGTTTTGACTGGAATGGTTTTTAAACCAGTTTATTTTATTTAAGTCTTTTCTAAATCACTTTATTGCCGCACACTAAGATCATCAATAATTTCTCCTGTTTCTGGGTTATAGTTATATAAAAATGGGATCTTCTGCAGTCCTTGCAATAATAAATAAAGAATTTGTGAATTCAGGATGATATTTATTTGTGTGTCCAAATTGTAATTATCAGATGTTTACTGTGTATAAAATGTACTTGGTACATCAGTCTATATTTGATATCCCATCAGTTGTCCAATGTAATGTTAAAATGTGGTTTAACTCCCTCTTTTGGTCATTGCCCTGTAGCTCAGGGAGGAGAAAAATAAATAAAGTGTCTTTTTTAATTGTCTCGCGATATCTGGCAACACTGGAGGTGAATGATGACAGAAGTGGTGACAGAACGTTCCCGGTTACTTGACTGTAACCTTGTTCCCTGAGAAAGCGTAACGAGATGCTGTGCTGCTCAACGCATAGGGAAACGTCTTATCATGACCAGGTGTGAATAATGTGTGTAACACGTTGATAGAATTGACCCGGTGGTAATATAGCCTTGGTTGATGATGTCATAGGGGCGCGCCCGCAACACGGGGCTTTAAATAGATACGCCACAGGTGCATCAACAGGACATTTTGTCTGAAGAGCAGTCAGCACGGTAATGCAGCGCAGCATCTCGTTCCACTTTCTCAGGGAACAAGGTTAAAGTCAAGTAACCGGGAATGTTCCCTTTCGAAAGCTTCAGTCAATGCTGCGCTGTTTAGCGCATTGGGAAAGAGAATACCCATGCCACCGTGCTAGAAAAATGTCTCGACCCCTAAGGTTGTGCAGGTTTACTATCAAACCACAAGAAGGCCTTAGACATTAGCTTGTGATGTTGACTCAAGGACATGAGAGCCAGGAGTAGCATGGACATCCAAACTATAAAATCTAATAAATGTGTGGAGAGGACCAACCTGCCACATCACAAACCTGTTGTAAGGGGGCACCCCTTGCTAAAGCACTAGAGGAAGCGACCCCCCTTGTGGAGTGAGCTCTAAGACCTATAGGTGCGCCTCATAAGCCAAAGCAATAGCTTCCCTGACCCAGTGAGACATGGTCTGCCTGGTGGCAGCTGCTCCTCTGTTACCACCACCATAACAGACGAACAGTTGCTCTGACTTACACCACTGGCTAGTGCGGTGGACATAAGCCTGAAGAGCATGGACTGGACACAGTCTATAAGATTTCTCCTGTTCCGGCGTTGTGAACGGTGGAGGGCAGAAAACCTCTAGAATGACCGGATGTACCGCCGAAATGGAACCTTAGGCAGGTAATCGGAATGAGGATGCACTTTTACCCTCCCTGGGGCAAAGTCTAAGCATGATGGTGAGATAGACAGAGCCTGCATATCCCAAATTCTCTTCAAATAAGTTATTGTCATTTTTATAGTCAGAAGTTTATCAGACGCTGATTCTAAAGGTTCAGAGGGGGTTTCGACCAAACACTCGAGAACTATAGCTAAGTTCCAAGAAGGCATCTTGAATTTTACTGTATTTCACTTGAATTTCTCTCGCATGAAGTTCAGAACTCAAGCGATGTGGCAGTTGACTGGATCAACATTGTGTACCACACACCACCTGTCAAAGACACCCCATTTACTGGCATAACTTTGTCTGGTGGAGGAAGCCCTAGCACTAAGAATGTTATCAATAACCTCCGGCGAAAACCCTGTGTTCCTCAGTTGGTACCCTTCAGGGGCCAAACATGAAGATTCCACAGCTCGGGCCTGGGATGGAATATCGTGGCCCCTGCCTGAGACAGAAAGTCCCTCCTCTCCGGAATCGCCCATGGCGAGCCATCGAGGAGAGATATTATCTCCGAGAACCATTTGGCCAACGTGGCACTATCAACAAGAGGCAAGACCTTAGTTGGCGAACTCTGGTTAGGACTCTCGGGAGCAGAAAGACTGGAGGAAACGCATACAGGCGCATTTTGCACCATGAGTGCGCCATCGCATCCAGACCAGTGGGGCTTGGTGACTCAGAGACAAGTAGATGGTACATTGCACTGATGGGAGGCGAAGAGGTCCACCTCTGCTTTGTAAAATTTTCTCCAAATTTGTTTCACTACCTCTGGGTGGTGTTTCCATTCCCCCATTGGTAGTGCCTGTCTGGACAGTAAAGTGACGTTAGGGATGTTAGGGATGTAGAATAAGGCATTAATATGTGCTTAATTACTACTAATAAATGGATAATATTATAGTTATATGCATGCTTATAAGTAACTAGTTAAACTACCCTAAAATAAAGTGTTACCAAAATATTTTTCACATTTTTATTATGTAGTAAATGGTTTATAAACACCTTTTAGCTGTGATTTATATGATCAACCTCTGTTATCTAATGACTTAAATTGTCTTGATATTAAAGTGTTTTTCCATGACTTCAAAATGTATTCTCTACTAATAAATCAAATCAGAGCTGTAATTCTGTTTGTGAATGACTGTGTAGTGACATTGTGTTGACACAGGAACCTGAGTTCAGCTGGAGAAGAAGCCAGAAAATGCATGCGCTCCTGCGAGGGACTCTTGGACTCACTACTGTACGTCATCAAAGCTTGTGTCCGCACCTCTGATTTTGACAGCAAGGTATGCACCAGAACTCCTAACACACACACATACACACTCACTCAATTACACTTAGACACAATCATGTTCAGTCAGTGAAGGCTGTCTCTCTGTCAGATTGTGGAAAACTGTATTTGCATTCTGAGGAATCTCTCCTATCGGCTGGAGCTGGAAATCCCACCCTCCTGGCTGACAGCCAATCAGGAGCTTGATGAGTTAATGGGGTCAGAGTCACCCAGTAAAGAGGCAGATAACAGCTGCTGCGGGAACAAGAGGAGAAAAAAGAAGAATTTACTCGAAGAACAGGTGAGACTAACATTTTGTCTTGTATATCTGTAAATCCACTGCTTGTGCTTCATGTATACAATACGTATTCTTCTGAATGTTAGTGTAAGTGTTATCCCAATAAATTTCTGTGGAAAGTTCTTTAGAGAGAGTTTCCTAAATTAAGTGACTTATAAAAGTTTTAAGTATTTCTAAATAACAATAATCCAGAAGACAGTGACAGGCCCAAGCATTATTGTGCCTCCACCACCAAATAGCTCTAGAAAAAAATGCACATGCACATATTTATTTGGTTCCTGCTGCCAGCTGGTTGCACTATAGCCATGACGAGGAATAGCCACTTCATGTCATCAGCCTCTGTGACCAAACACAAAGCTCAGTTAGATATAAATGTGGTGAAGGGGTCTTGATTTATCTGTGTAGTAGATTTGGTGAGAATCATGAGCCCCAAAAACCTTCAGTTTATATTTATATTTAGTCATTTACCAGAAGCTTTTATCCAAAGCGACTTACAAATGAGGACAAAAAAAAAAGGAGTCATAACTGCTGAGATCCAGGTGCTCCAAATGAATTAAAAAAATATCCCATGTACTGCAAGTTGCCAGAGGCTGTATAAATAAGATGTATTTAGTCATTTATTTATTTATATCAAGTTGCAAGTGCTAGTCCATCATGCTGAATCTGAGCCAAGTCCAAGTTTATAACACTTTTCACTATCAACCAAGAATTTTCTCTCAATAAACTCCTAATTTGCTGCATATTGATAGTAAGGTATTTGTTTTGGGTTTTTTTTATTATTATTGCATTGTCAATTGTCACAAGTTTATGTAACACTTCATTTTAGGGTCTCTTAATTATTTGCTTTGTAGCATGATTATTACTATAATATTAAACATTTATTAGTAGCACATATCAATGCCTTATTCTACATGACCTTATTCTACATCCGTAATCCTATCCAATACCTAAACTTAACAACTACCATGCTAAATATTAATAAGATGCAAATTAGGAATTTATTGAGGCAGAAGTCATAGTTAATAGTGAGTAAGTGTTCACTTTTCTAAAGTGTTACCGTTTTTTAGAGCTATTGTTTGAAAGTCTCATTAAGTCAACTGATGTATTTTTAATTTCTCTTAGTGGGATGGTGTCGGGCCGATCCCTGGTTTCTCAGATTCTCCTAAAGGTGCTGAAATGTTGTGGCACCCATCTGTAGTGAAGCCCTATCTTACCCTGTTAGCTGAGAGCTCAAACCCAGCCACACTAGAGGGCTCCGCCGGGTCACTCCAGAACCTCTCCGCAGGAAACTGGAAGGTGGGTAATTGAATTCTGCAAGACCTTCATAGGCTTTTGATTGAAGCTAGTTAAAAAAAAACTAAAACAAAAAAACTAATCTTAAAAGCAAATTTAAGGGTACAATCTGTGTTCCTTTACTTGTTTTGACAAAAAAATTAACAGCAGTAAACATACCAATTAAAATAAGGTCACAACTGTGAAAAATAAAGGCACAATTTCCAAAATGTCACATTGTGAGAAATAAATTAAAAGGGTCATATGATGTTATTTCAAGTTTCCTTTCTCTTTGAAGTGTTACAAGCTCTTGGTGCATAAAGAAGATCTATAAAGTTGCAAAGACTAATGTCTCAAATATAGAAGATATTCAAGATATTCTTTATAAAAGTTAAGACTGGTCCACACCCTCCTAAAATGCCTAGTTTAAACATGTCCCCACACGTCTACATCACAATGTGGAAAGATTTGCATAACACTGCCCAAATTTTCACACAAAGAAAGAAGGTGTAACCTTTGATCCTTTGATACTTGTTGTTGCCAGTCTATAATGGTAAAAATCCACCCACTCATTCTTTTATAATCCTAATAATTCATAAACAGGATACATGTCAAGACAAATGAGCCTGTGCTTATATTTTTTCTAAGCTGCACAGTATTACACAATATTTTAGATTTGTAACATTTAACTTTTAGCATTGTTAAATCATCATCCTAAAGAAATGGTGGTTTACTTTTCATCGAGGATTAAAAGTGGTAGCCTGTTTTAGTGAGCTAGAGTAACATGGATCTATATGCAAAACGTCAATATTCTCACATATTATGCCTATTATGTAAAAAAAAAAAAAAAAAAAAAAAAAAAATTATAGATTTTTTTTATCTTTTATTTTATATTTTAAAATTATTTTAATGAAACAGCATCCATTTTTGATATGCACATACTTTGTTATTTGTTACCTGTCCTTTATTTTGACAGATAACTACTTTGGAAAAAGATATCTGTTGCATGTTTCATTAATTATTTTCAATCAATCAATCAATCACCTTTATTTATATAGTGCTTTAAACAAAATACATTGTGTCAAAGCACTGAACAACATTCATTTGGAAAACAGTGTCTCAATAATGCAAAATGATAGTTAAAGGCAGTTCATCATTGAATTCAGTTATGTCATCTCTGTTCAGTTTAAATAGTGTCTGTGCATTTATTTGCAATCAAGTCAATGATATCGCTGTAGATGAAGTGACCCCAACTAAGCAAGCCAGAGGCGACAGCGGCAAGGAACCGAAACTCCATCGGTGACGGAATGGAGAAAAAAACCTTGGGAGAAACCAGGCTCAGTTGGGGGGCCAGTTCTCCTCTGACCAGACGAAACCAGTAGTTCAATTCCAGGCTGCAGCAAAGTCAGATTGTGCAGAAGAATCATCTGTTTCCTGTGGTCTTGGTGCAAGATTTGCGTGGTGTGACGCATTTATTCTTATTTGTCTAAATATTTTACTTTCATTAAAAATTTTGTTTGGTTTTATTTTGTATAATTGCATGTGAAAAATTTTTACTTTGTAATGCATATGCAACATGTGAAATTTTTATCTTATTCGCAATCTATAGCATTTTATAATTATTTGTACAATAATGTTTCACCTAACCTTTAACTTTGTATCTTTATCTTTTTTTACAAAAAATATTAAAACAATTTTATGAGAGTCACGCATTGGTTTAATCTTGATCAAGAACAACTATGATTAAACGATTTGAAGCAGTATCGGCTATTAGATAATTTTTAAAACATTAGATAGCCTTCAATTTACAGGTTATATATAACTGCATCTGTCTCGGTTGTAGATCCCATACTGTAACCTAAAAGAAATGTGCTTTATTAATATTCATAATCACAGTCCAGTAATGATCCCGGCAATGATCACCTAGGCAAATCAAGACTTCACGGTTATGTGTGTGTTTGGTTTGCCGATATGGAGAGAGGATAATGACTAGCAGGTGTGTGTGTGTCAGTCCCAGGTATGTGGGCTTATGGGAATTGGAGTCTGAATTGAAACAGTCATTACTCTGGTGAGCGTTTCCTCTGATGGTGCAGAGGAGGTGGTGCATAAACCTGTGACACAAGTGTTTGTGCAGAAAATGATTAATGCACATGTGTTACAGGGAGGCACCCTCTTGATCACGTGAATTTTTTCCTGATAATGAAATAACTTAAAATTGGGAAACATTAGTTTATTAATGAATAATTAAAATGACCCCTTTTTCACAATTATTATGTTACTTCTGCTTGTGCTGTGTGGCAAACTTGCATGTGCTTGAGTGCGGAATATATTAAGGCTCATTATGGATTAGACTGTGTTAATTTAATAGAAACTTGTGTTAGTTTGAATACTGACTTAAATGAATGACTACTAGTAACTAAAAGACAATTGTATGTGAGGGGCAGCCCTATTAAATTCCTTCTAGACAGCTCTGTTAAAGTTTTTAAAGCATTTTATACATGTTTTCAAAAATTCTGCTTTCGAAACCGTCCGTAACGGAGAGAAAACACAACCTTAACATTGATTTTTCCTCTGAAACACAAAAGTGAAAGTTTAAATAAAATTGATAGGCCTATTTTATTTTTTGATAATGGTCTGCAGATATTGTTTCTTCTTGTTTGTACATTGTAAATCACTAACTCTACAAAATATGTTGTCTACCAAAAACTTTGGTGTTTTTTGTCACGTCTGTAACGCATGTGTATTTCCCAATCTAAATAGCCTATAAAACATGTACATAGATGTATACTTTTCTGATGTCTGGCCTATGTTTGGGATTTAGAAAAAATATTGGTAATGAATACATTCTGTGAAATTTTATATTTCAGTTTTTGAGGATGTCACGTCAGTAACGCTGAAATTTCCCAATAATGAAACTAAAAATGATTAGACCTAATGTCTCTGGACATTTCTTCTTACTGCAATATATTTTTACATTTGTATTGCCAAAATGACTGCAGTATTGCCATGTACAATTAAAACTGAAAATAGTACAAAGCAGCACATTAAAAACAAAAGTTTTTATCTTTTTGGCAGTTTCGTGTCTCTTTCGGCCAGTTCCTTTAACTCTCTGTCAGAGGTGCCTCGTGTCCTGAGAAAAAACAAACCCATATTATATTGTATGCAGGGACGTGGGAACTATTTTGTGAGAGGGGGGGGCGGGGATTTAGTGTAGGTAGGCCTATAGAAGGCTGCGTTATGTTTCCTGATTAACTTTATGATTAACATCGGCGCTGATTTTGGTAAAACATGATTTTGACGACTTCATTAAGTTTTGTTTTATAGAAAACTCTTTTTAAAGGATATTCGTTTTGTATAAATTGTATCTTAATTTTTATCAATGTTTAATCAATCAATTGAACGTATTTAATAAATAAGAAGCAAATATATAGCAGACAATGTAATAACCTTATATTTTGATATGTATTTGATATATATTAAAATATTTTGCTACCTAAAAGTTAAAGATTCACGCATGCATGCATTTCTATTTCCCTCATATTAAATATAAAACGCATATGGACTGATATTTTTCCAATGTCTGGACTCCTTTATTAATGGAGTATATAAACAGACATTTCAATATATTGGTATTAAATGCATTTTCTGAGAATTTATATATCAAGTTTTTACTGCAAATGTCGAAATGCGCGCTCTTTGGTCCATCAGTGCTTGAGTCACTGATCACATTAGAATAAAATCTCATAATAAAATACAAAATCGACTGATTTATGAATATGTGCATAGTTCTCATCAGTCGGACACACTGATAAACGCTTTCATTTGTTGTATTTTTGATCCTGAAAGAAAACAGAACAACAAAAGAGCGAATCATAGGCCACGGACTTTTGGGACTCATTTTTGAAATGAATGAAATGCACAAATGGTAATTAAATCCCCTGTAATGAACGAGGGCAAGCTGTTTTATTTTGACAACATTTTTGAACATGAAAATTCATACCGGTAATATCAAGCCACTGAACGAACATATAGAGCCCTATATTGAAATAGCATTGATAGTCAAAACATACGCTACTGAAAAAGTGCATTAAACAAACAAAAATTCATGCATTCCCAAAGGTGGATCTTCTTTCAGTTGTTCGACTTATAAACATTTTTTATCAGAGTCGAGACATCGATTTCATCCAGGAGATCACTGTGGGCATTCATAATGGCCAAGTGCATCTCTCCTGTGACATGGTGTTACGCAGCCAGGTTTTCAAATATATGTCGCTGCATCAGAGCGCTCCTTCCCTTACTCGCTTTGCTGTGGGAGCTTTTGAAAAGAAATTTGAAATCTGTTTTTGTGTCATATTCTTGCGGCGCTCACAGCCTTAAATGATGTCTCCTCTGTGGCTGCGCATACAACATATAGGCTAACTAGGCTATTGACAAATGGTCAAAAAGTGATTTAGTTTTCGAGATACCTCTACCGGAGGTAGAACTAAACCCAACAATGTTTTTTCCTCATCTCTAAGGTCTCCCATATATGAAATGGATTCTTGGCTAAAAATATTTTACTGCTAAGATTGTTAAATTAACTGATATTGTTATACACCCCAAAACCAATAAAGGACTTAAATATAGACTGTCCGTATGGGAGTTACGGCATATAAACTAATGCAGATCAATCACACAAGCTCTGAGAGCTTTGAAACTTGACATGTTTGTAGTCAGGAAGTTGATTCAACTACTAGAAAAGACTGGATGTAAATATATTTATGTATGGAATAAATAGAGACATGTAAACACATACCTAAAATAAGCGGACATGCACAAATTTTATATCTATGCAGAATGTTTTCATTTATTTTGTGCTTGCTTTGCCTGGGATTATTATAGAAACACATATGATGGAAAGGTGTTGGGTCTTCAGTACTTCGACTGAAGCGATGACTGAGTTGTGCAGCCTTTTTAGCATGGCAAGGAATGCAGTACTCGTTCCCGTATTTCAGGGAACCGAGGTTACGTTAGAAACCGAGTACGTTCCCTTTCAAAACTTCACTCGTACTGCGTCGAAGACGCATATGGGAACCCAGTTCAATCACGCCATGCTAAGAAGGGAGGACGACCAACGCAATCACACTTGATTTGTTAAACCAAGATATGACAATAGCAACTAGGGGCAGAATAAGCTCAATGAGGTTACGTCTGGCCTAGCCTGATCATCCCGTGTTCGTATCGCCTCAGTACCCAAGGGACCAAGTGCGTACGAGTAGAATTTGAGCCTTGGGCAAGAATGGCCAAGAGCATGCAAATGAGGAACAAGAAGGTGATCTTCACACAGAAAGTACCCTAGCATGAAGCGCCGGGACGTCTAGATTGTAAAATCTAGCAAATGTGGACGCGAGCTCCAGCTCGCACATAGCCATGCCTCGGTTTCAGGACGACCCTCGAGTCGTTAGGCCCGAATTCTAGGCAATTAGGGCTTATCGAAAGTGCTTGCAAATCGCCCACACGCTTAACAGGCGCTAGTGCCAACAGCAGAGCGGTCTTTAGCGACAGGGCTATAAGGACTGTAGCGGTTCAAAGGGGGCCCCCTTCAGGGCTCTCAGCACCGTGGGCAGGTCCCAAAAAGGGACGGTGGGAGGGCAAGGCGGATGAAGCCGTCTAGCACCTCTCATAAATCGGACGACTAAGTCGTTTCTGCCCAACGACTGGCCTGCTATAAGGGCGTGTGACGCCGCTATAGTTGCTACATAGACCTTGAGCGTGGAGGGGGATCGTCCCTTCTCCAAGAGCTCTTGCAAAAATGACAGTATCACTGATACGTCACAAGAGGTCGGGTTTTCACCATGGTCTGAGCACCATGCGGAGAACACAGACCATTTGGAGGCATAGAGGCGTCGTGTAGACGGAGCTCTAGCCTGTGAAATTGTGTCTAGCACACGCTCAGGGAGTCCCGCGGGCTCCCGTCGAGCGACCAAAGGTGCAGAGACCACTTCTCTGGGTGTGGATGCCAAATCGTCCCGTCCGCCTGAGAAAGGAGGTCCCATCTCAGGGGAACGGGCCATGGGGCTGCAGTCAGCATCTGCGACAGGTCGGCTATCCAGTGCTGATTTTCCCAGAATGGGGCTACAAGCAGAACCCTGCATCTCTGGTCCCTGACCCGCCTGATTACTTGGGGAATCAGAGGAACCGGAGGAAAAGCATAAAGAAGACAGTTGGGCCAGTCCTGGGACAACGCGTCCTTGATCTTGGAAAAATATATTGGGCAATGAGAGTTGTCTTTTGAGGCAAAGAGGTCTATTTCCGCTCTGCCAAAGACCTCCCATATCTTCTGAACCGTCTGCGGGTGGAGTCTCCACTCTTCTGAGGAGACTCCGCTTCTTGACAGCATATCCGCGCCCTTGCTCAGCTTGCCCGGAAGATGCACTGCTCTCAGGGACCCCAAATTGCTTTGGGTCCATTCCAGCAGTCGCGACGTTAGTCTGAAGAGACGCGTCGATGACAGCCCACCTTGGTGATTTATGTAAGAGACCACCGTCATGCTGTCTGATCTGACCAGCACGTGGTGGCTCTTTAGGTCTGACAGGAAGCTCTGGCAGGCTCGTTGAACTGCAATCATCTCGAGGCAGTTGATGTGAAGCCTGCTCTCCTCTTTCGACCATTGGCCAAAAGCGGGTTTCCCTTCGCACAGCGCGCCCCCAACCCTTGTTGGATGCATCTGTGATCACTTTCCTTCTGCAAACCATACCAAGTGGAGCACCCCATTCCATCCATTGCATGTTCCTCCAAGGGGTCAGGGCCGAAATACAGTCCTGACTCACCTTGATATTCAAGCGTCCGTGACGCCATGCATGAGGTGGAACACGCGGTTTCAGCCAATACTGGAGGGGGCACATACGTAGCAGCCCGAGCTCCAGCACCGGTGATGCTGCCGCCATAAGACCCAGCAGCTTCTGGAATGTCTTTAGGGGTCGAGAAGCACCTATTTTGAAAGAGGCCGCAAGTCGCTGTAGAGCCTCAGCGCGCTCCTTCACCATTGTTGCCCTCATCGTCACTGAGTCTAACACTGTTCCCAGAAACGATATCCGTCGGCTGGGGGACAGTGAGCTCTTGACAAAATTCACCCTGAGCCCCAAGCATTCCAGATGGCTGAGGAGCACAGTTCTGTAATCCAATGCCTCCCCCTCTGACTGAGCCAGAACTAGCCAGTCGTCGAGGTAATTGAGAATGCGGATGCCCTTCTGCCTGAGAGGGGAGAGAGCCGCATCCATGCACTTTGTGAACGTGCGAGGCGCCAGAGACAGCCCAAAGGGGAGGACCTTGTATTGGTAAGCCACGCCCTCGAAGGAAAATCTCAAGAACGGCCTGTGACGGGAGGCTATCTGGATGTGAAAGTAAGTGTCTTTCAGATCCAGCGAAAAGAACCAATCCCCTGAGCGTATTTGCTAGAGGATTTATTTCAATGTGATCATTCTGAAGCGCCGTCTCATGAGGGCACGGTTCAGATGTCTTAAATCGAGGATGGGGCGCAGCCCGCCATCCTTCTTGGGAACTAGGAAGTAACGGCTGTAAAACCCTGAGTCGCGGTGTGCTGGGGGAACGATTATAGCTCCTTTCACCAGCAGATTTTCCACTTCGGCACGAAGAACGTGAGCGTTCTCGTTGTGCACCGAAGTGGTGACCGCCCCGCGAAAGCGTGGTGGTCGTCGTGCGAACTGAAGGGAATAGCCGTGTTTTATTACTCCCATGACCCAATCTGATACCCCGAGAATGGCTTGCCATTGTGAGGCCCGGATGGACAGAGGTTGTATTAACTCGAGTGATTGACCGCCGTGGGGGGACATAGCACTCGTGAGTGTTGTGTGAGGAAAACTGCTCTTTTTGTGAAGGAGTGTGTTTTTTATTTTTTGCACTATAACAGCGCTTTGCTGTCTGGGCGCTAACAAGGGCCCATTGTTTGCAGCAGGAACAACTTAGTCGACATCTGGAGATTGACGGTAGAACACACGGGGCAGTTTGGGGGGTGGTCCGGCTGTGGCGAGACTTAGCCCCCTCCTCTTTCTTTCCTGTCGATCAGGATGACGGCGGCAGCGCAGGGTCCAGCACTATCTTGGGCCGGGGTCCCATGCGCTTAGGAAACTGATACCGTCTGGTGGCCAAGCGAGAATGGTGTCGAGGCTCGGGTTTCACCGGCTGGGCTGCGGTGGCAGCAGCGGGCGCTTGCTTAGGAGGCTGACGAGTCGGCACCTGTCTGGGGCGACTGGCAGCAGCAGATGAAGCGCGCTTTGGCAGGAAGTGTCGCATTGCCTGGGATGACTTCTGCGCCTCTGTGAAACGCTCGGCGAATCCCTCTATCGCCGGGCCAAAGAGGCCGCTGGGGGAGATCGGTGCGTCTAGGAACTGGGCTCTGTCAGCATCCTAGATCTCCGTAAGGTTAAGCCATAAGTGGCGCTCCAGGACGACCAGGTTAGCCATCGAGCGCCCAATGGCCTGGGCGGTGCTCTTGGTAGCACGCAGCGCCAAGTCTGTTGCACTTCTCGGCTCCCTGAGCGTGGCGACATCTGGGCCAGACTCGTCGGTGGCGGCGAGAAGTTTGGCCTGGAAGACTTGCAGCACCGCCATAGAGTGGAGCGCCGCGGCTGCTTGCCCTGCCGATGAGTAGGCACGCCCGGCGAGCGCCGACGTCGTACGGCAGGGTTTGGACGGATGGTTGGCCTTGGCTTTCCATCCAATAGCTGCTGGCGGGCAGAGATGCACGGCCACAGACTCGTCCAGCGGCGACAGCCGTTCGTATCTTCTTTCATCAGCGCCGTCAATTGAGGTGAGGGCAGATGAAGATGAAGTACGCAGGCGCGCTGAGTAGGGGCCACGATTTAGTGAGCTCGTCGTGGACCTCCAGGAAGAACGGAGCAGTTCGCTGACGAGGGGCTTGCTGGCGCCCCGGCAGAAACCATTCATCCAGACGGCTACGGGCTGGTTCCTCTGGAGGAGACCAATCCAGACCCAGCTCATCCACTGCCCTGGAGAGAACGAGGATAAGCTCGGCGTCCATCCTGAGTTTCGAGCGGTTTGGTTCAGATGACATCGAGGGGGCGGGGTCCGGCAAAAGAAAGCGATTCGCGAGCGCAGAGAGGCGATATTCATGTTATCGCAATGAGAACATGAATTCCCCGTGAGTGCTGTGTCAGCGTGGGGTTTCCCCAAGCACGCAATACACTCGCTGTGCCCGTCATCAGCGTGCAGAGGGGCTCTGCACGAGCTGCAATGACGAGACGGCATTTGCAACAATGCCGTAGAAAAAGGCTCTTTTAGAGAAATTTGCTCTTTCAATATATCTCACCGGATGGCCGCAGGAAGCGATGTATCTGTGGTGGGGTCCGGCAGTCGCGTTCCAGTGCGAGGCGTGTCAACGGCGAGCAGTTCAGCGGAGATCAGCGACGCGATGTGACGTCGTCGCTGAAGGAGAAATAATCTGAATTCCTGTGGCGAAGCGGGCAATATATAGCCAGATTCCCCGCCCATTTCGGTGGGCTTTGGCGTCTCTGATTGTATGTAATACTCTGTATGCCATTGCAAAAATTGCAATAGCCAAGCCAAGCAAGGCATTTGTCCTAAAACAGACAATTTTTGTAAACCTGCTCTGCAAGTTTGAAATGCTGATCAGATATTCTCCATATGAAAGAGCAAGAGATTCACACTTGATTTTTTCCCCTTCTTACAGTGGAAGCAACTTCTCCTTTTAGGGATTGGGATTGTAAACGGTTTGCCTTTATTTGTACACATGTAAAACTAATCTTTGTGCGTAAAATAAGCCTAAAGTAAAATAGGATGCCGCTTTCTGCCATCTGTTTCCTTTTGCACAGCACAGAAATGAACCAAAACTCTTGCATTTATTATTCAAGTAAAACTATATTTCTCGTATAGGCCTATTTAGGTGTGTGATGTGATATAAAGACTATGAATATACATGTTTGTTGCTTTTTGCGCATGTAAAATTAATCCCTGGGAAACAAATGTTAGTATTTCTAATGTGTCAGAGACACTTATCCTTTCTAATTTAATTCAATTCTAATTTAAAATAATCTTGTAGATTAACGGTTAATAATTAGTTAATGAGCGTTGGTTGTCGGTTTGGAAAAATAACCAAAATGGACATCCCTAGTGCAATATTATTATTATTATTATTATTATTTATTTTTTTACGTTTTCATTGGTTGACATATGCAGTCTATATTATGTATTTGGGGGAAAGTGTTCAAATCTTTGCTTCTTTAATAAACTTGTAGTTTCTACAAATTAATTTGCTTCTTTAATAAACTTGTAGTTTCTACAAATTAATTCCCTTTTCTGCCTTTGAATGTGTGTTAATCTGTAGTTTGCAGCGTATATCCGCGCCTCGGTGCGTAAGGAGAAAGGTTTGCCCATACTGGTGGAGTTATTACGCATGGATAATGACCGAGTGGTGTGCTCCATCGCCACAGCTCTCAGAAACATGGCTCTGGACGTGAGAAATAAAGAACTGATCGGTGAGAGTACAATTACCAACATACACCTCTAATATTTTACTCATCCAGTGTATGTCTTATAAAAGTCAAGTCGAATATTACTTTTATAGCACTTTATAAAAATACAGAATGTGTCAAATCAGCTTTACAGTGTTAAACAGGAAGATAGTGTTTCAATAATGCAATCAAAATTCAAAAGAGGACAAATGTAAAGAATCAATTTTTCAGTCAAATAAGTCAGTTCATTGTTGATTCAGTGATGTCATAGTTTGTTCATAATGATAGCTGCCATGAAAATAATTTTTCTCTGAGTTTTACGCATGCAATTTGCAGTTTCACTGTTAAGAAGATCATTAATCTTAATTGTGTGAGGTTGGTTTTATCTCAGGGAAATACGCCATGCGGGACCTGGTGAACCGTTTGCCGGGGGGAAACAGTAAACAGCTGTCATATGATACGGTGGCGGCAATCTGCTGCACACTGCATGAGGTCACCAGAAGAAACATGGAGAACGCTAAAGCCCTGGCAGATGCGGGCGGCATTGAGAAACTTGTCAACATCACCAAGTGTAGAGGAGAAAGGTAAGAGACTGCCATGAATGCTCCACAATAAGTAATAATGCTTGTTCATCGTTTATATAGTCATTCAATACTTCACCACTGAACACATACACAAATATAATTTCTGAATCTCCATTTGTCCAAATCAGTTGTTCTCAGCCCCACGGCTCTGTTCATGTTGTATGTTTCTCACATGCGTTTGCAGCAGGTACTCTGTGAAGGTGGTGAAGGCGGCCGCTCAGGTGCTGAACACACTGTGGCAGTACAGAGACCTGCGCACCATCTACAAGAAGGTGAGCAGCAGGACAGTAGGGCTACATCTGCTCCACATCAGGGCTGTGTGCTTATTTCTGCCTGTGTTTGAGCAGGACGGCTGGAATCAGAATCACTTCCTGACTCCTGTATCGACTCTGGAGAGAGAGCGCTTCAGATCCGCACCCACTCTACCATCGAGCACTCTACAGATGTCCCCTGCACACCACACAGGCTAGTGTCACACCTTACACAAACACATACATTACAGCCCTGTATTGTTCTTTAAATAAGGAATAATTGATGATGGGCCGTTTAATTATTAGAAAGTAGTGCATGTTACACCTCGGCTGTGCATTATTGTCAGTTATTCTGCTTATACTACTGTTACCACACCTCAAGACATTTATCCAGGGTTGGTACAAGGTGCTTAAAGTGCTTGAAGAACTTGAATTTGACTGTTTGAAATTTAAATCCTGGATAATTCTTGAAAATAGCCATATTTATGAGAAAGTACTTGAAAAGCACTTGAATGTTTAAAGGGCAGTATGTATGAAATTAGTTATTTTTTTTATTTAACTTTTTTTTTTTTTTTTTGGCAAAATTAACAATGTAGAGTGTCTGATATAAATACAGAGCCATTTGTGCTTGCACTGTTGTTCGGTCTTTTATTGCATGTGCTATTCGTTTGGATTAGATTTGGGAAAACAATGCTGTGTTTTGTGTTGCACTGTTATCATTTACAAGTGTGGGGCACATCTCCATCTCAGCAGCTAGGTTCAACTCTTCCACTGCATGTGCTGTGTTTGTGTTGCTTAACATTACTCATCAACCTGAGTAAATGAAATCCATTACTGACCCATTCTCTTTTTATGAATTGTGGTGAGAATTTGAGATTTGAGACTCAAACATTTGTATAAGATTTAAAAAAAGAGAGAGAGAGAGAGAGAGAGAGAGAGAGAAATTACTAATTTTATTCATCACACATGAAAGTGACAAAAAATTAGTGAATACATTTACAATTGATAAATGCAAATAAATGCTGTTCATTAAACTTTACATTTATCAAAGAAATCCTGAAAAATTTGGTGTATCACCATTTCCACACAAAATATGAAGCAGCAAAATACTTTTCAGCATTGATAATGTTAAGAAATGTTTCTTGAGAGTCAAATAAATTGTAATGATTTCTAAAAGATCGTGTGACACCAAAAACTGGAGTAGTGATGAAAATCACATTACATTTTTAACTACATTACTTAAAATTTAAAAAACGAATTGTATTTGTAATAATATTTCACTGAATAAATATTGCTGCTGAATAAATAAGCTTTTCACTGTTTATGGTTTATTAGGATCATACAATATTTGCATATTACTAATCAAAAATTAATTTGATGTATTTACGGTAGGAAATTTACAAAATATCTTAATGGAACATGATCTTTACTTAATATCCTAATGATTTTTGGCAAAAAAAAAAAAAAAAAAAAAAAGATTTTCAATGTTTTTTTGGCTATTGCTACAAATATACCTCAGCGACTGGTTTTGTGGTCCAGGGTCACATATATTGTTGTCATGATTATTAAATGCTCCTTTTTACTTTTCTACAGGACAGTAGGTATTTTTACAATATTAAATGTATCTTTTAATCTGCTAAAATAGATATCTTTAATAATGAGTACTTGGGGCGTAGTCAGATTTTCCTCATTTTTTTGTCTTTAGTTGATCATATGCCTGTATAATGCACTCAAGAAAATTACAGATTTCCCTCAGATGGAGCTGAAAATTATCCAATAATGCTGTGTGTGTCAAACATTTTCTAAGAATTGTTGGAGATACTGCCTGCTTTTGATTTCCGTCAGGAACAGTGGATCAAACTCAGATTTGACACAGATTATAGTCATTGTGATAGAACGTACATCCAGTTGTCATTTATATAACAAGATCTTCACATTAGTTTCCACTAACTGCTATACGCATGTACAAGTGGCGTTCCAGGCAACAGAAGGACAACCACCAAAAAGGAAATGGTTTTGCAGTTGGTGGCCACAGACAATTGTTCTCTCTCGTTATCCTTCCTGAATGATTTGTCTCTAGTTTTGTTTGAGTCCTTTTCACTACTTGTAGAATAAGGCAGTTCTTGTAACCTAATCATGTGGTCCAGCTCCTCCGGGATGGCACATCCATGCATGCCAATGTAAAGAGGTTTGGTGCATCTCCCAGCACAGTTTCAGTAGAGTAGCTTCACGCTGAGCATGTGAGGAATAGATAGGTGTCTGGGGGAGGAATCACACCTCCACGTGCTAGCCTACGTTTCCTCATTGCTGTTTGGTACTGGGGTGAAATCCTGGTAATGGTGCCGTGAGCCCTGCCCTCCATCCAGCCCTCGGTGGGTTGATGAGTTTGGTTTCCATCTACCATTGTCACATCATTTTGTTTTCAACAAATTAAACCATGTATACAAGTAAAGATTTTCAACTTAAATATTTTGTTCATCAAGATCCAATGTGTGATTTAAGTGTTCCTTAATTTTATTGAGCTGTGATATTAAATTTTTTACAGTGAATGAGAAGTGAAATATCACAGCGGTCTGTTTACTGTTGTAAAGTAGATTTCTGATTAAATTTGTAAAAATGCAGCTAAATTAACAGTAAGTATCGGTTTAGTCATGCGACACCTCTAGAATAATTTTTTCTTTGGTTTATTTGTTTGCACATAAACTGATAAAGTGATTTGTTGTTTTAGCAGGCAGCACATTATCATCTCCTGCCACGCTGTGCACCAAAGAACACTCTGATCATCAGAAGACACAAACTATGCAATTTTATGATTACCAAGAAGAAAATGGCATCAATAAACACAAAAGTACAGGTACAGTATGAGAACTTCCTCCTTTAACAAAGGTGCCTGTTTACTAGACTGAGTTTACAAGCAGATTTGTGAGTTTATAATGGTTTTCTATTAAAATTCAATTGTACTTTAATATAGACCCAAAATCCTTAAAGCTTAACTGATTACTATTTCTTTAAGCTAAAATTGATTTGATTTTAAAGTTGATTTTTTTTAAAGGGTCTGCAAAAGAATCTCAGTATTACACTTCCCTGAGCAGAGAGGGCTCGAGACGAGAACAGGTGAGGCCGCTGAACTCAGCTTCCCATCACTGAAATCAACCTTTACCACTTTCCTTTTTATTGTATTCCAGTAAGATTCTCATTACTGTAAGAATGAACAGGATCCTGACTGTTTAGCTAAAGACCAGATTGTTTTGTTTGTGTGCAGAAGGTCTATCGCGCCGATGAAACAGGCCACAGAAACCATGACACTTACCGCACATACCTGCCTTCACTATACGATTACAAGGACTCTTATCTGGAAAAGATGGTGCACTATTCTCCTGCTGATTACAGCCAGACACACGGCTTCAGAACCACAAGCAACTACGTGGACTTTTACTCTTCCACCAGGAGACCGTTACACCACAGTGAACATTACCAGGGATCCCCCGATTCATGGGTATAGAGGCCCGGCTCACAGACTTCACTATCTCTAACACAGAAATAGATTTGGGAACACATTGTTTTTAAAGAGACTCGAGTAGTGGATGAAAAGCATATGAATGCGATGGAGAATGTTTAGCAGAATGTTGTTTAAATGGAAATAAGAAATGAATCATGAACTCTGTTTGTAGGGGACTGGAGAGATGTTGCAGACCAGGGGTGCCAAAAAACCAGACCCTGTAGAGTTCAGTTCAAACCCTGCTCCAACACACATGCCATACACAGTAGTTTTCAAATAAGCCTGAAGGATTTGATTAGCTGGATCAGGTGCATTTTATTAGGGTTGAAGCTAAACTGCAGGACTGCGGACTCTCCAGAAACTGAGCTTTGCTTCCCTGGTGTAGACTTTAAATGATTTTTATTAGCATTAAAGTATTTAAGAGTTACTCGCTCTGTAAGAAGACTGGGAAATTATTACAAACCTGGGGCACATGAACATGAACTTCAGTTTGTCAAAACAATAAATAAATGAATTATGATTAAATGTATATGAAGGATTTCAGAGGGAACATTGTGCCTGCTTTTGCTGAGATTGTTAATATTATGGAGACTTGTACATATCTTTCATGTATTTTTGAAAATAGCTACATGGTTTATGCTTTACTACACTGGTCAAAACTCATGTCATGTGAAGTGAATAAATGGTGAGAGATGCCATCACAGCCATTTTTTAAATGGAACTGTGCATCAAGTTAAGCTAACACAGAAATCCCCTGAGGGCAAAAATGTGCATGTTAAATGTGCATGTGCATCACAAAAAAAGGTAACACTTCAGAATAAGGTTCCATTAGTTGATGTTAGTTAACTACTTTAGTTGACATGAACTAAGCAAGAACAACCCTGCTACTGCATTTATTAATCTTAGTTCATGTTAATTTCAACATTTAATAATACATTATTCAAATCAAAAGTTGTACTTGATAGCATTAATGCACTGTGAATTAGCATGAGCTAACAATGAATAACTGTATTTTCATTAACCAACATTAACAAAGATGAATGAATACAATAATAAATGTATTGTTCATTGTTTGTTCATGTTAATTAATACATTAACTGATATTAAAAATGGAACCTGTTTCTAAAGTGAAAAAAATAAATAATCAGGTTTGTAACACATTAAATTGTTTTCCATTTGCCACTGCTCACTCACAACATAACACGATGAATTGGTTGTGCATGAGATAATCCTTGGCAGGATCGGGTGACGTGCTTTTTTTTTTTTTTTCACTTGAATCGTGAACATAAAAGGCAGTTATAACTTGTTAGTTACAATAAAATAAAATAGATAAAAACAGAATAAAAGGTAAAATCCCATTCTCTATCAATAAGGTTCTCTATCTACAAAAATTCTAAATCCTTAATGAACCGTATAAAGTTGGCAAAAGATAACTATAGGTTCTTTTTAAAAGTAAAATTAAATTAAAAGTATATTAGTGTATTATGTGTAAGCCAGGTTAAAGAGATGGGTCTTTAATCTAAATTTAAACTGCAAGAGTGTGTCTGCCTCCCAAACAATGTTAGGTAGTTTTTCCAGAGTTTAGGCGCCAAATAGGAAAAGGGTCTGCCGCCTGCAGTTGATTTTGGTATTCTAGGTATTATCAAATTGCCTGAGTCCTCAGTCCACATACGTTTGCAGACTGTTATAAAAAGAAGAGGGGATGCCCTGATTTTTTTGGAATAGGGTTTGTGATTTGCTTGTGTTACCTGTCATTTAAGCTCAGGTTTTGACAGCTTGGAAAACTATTTTAAACAACAGACTAAAAATGGCAAGATGACACTAAAAACAGCTCAGAATCAGGGAAAATAAGTTGAATAGAAATCTAGTTATTTTAATGTCTCATATCATGTAGCCTGACCTGATAGTTCAGTAGCTTTGGTAGCCAAGTTAGTTATTCTTTCAACTCCAATAAGATGGGTCTTAATGACATCTATTTAGTTGTCAGCTGATCCATGGATCCATTTGCCTAATGCATCACGATTCTTTTGAATTGATTCTGAGATTAGTTTTTTACCAGCAGATGGCACTATGTTCTTTAGAAACAGCCATACTGTGCCTGGTTCCAGTTACTTAAACACACCACTTGAACCTACAATAATCATTCATGAAATTCTAAAAGATTGAAGCGAATTACAGTTGTGTTCACAGTGGGCTGTGTTTACATTAACCTCATTATATAAAAGCATTTGTTTACATTAATCTCATGTCATAAAAGCATAAAAAAGGGGTGCAAGTAAAGTTACCCACTTCCAGTACATGACTCTTCTTGAGCGTTTGAATGTGTGATTTAAAACCTAACCTAGAGCGCCATCTGATGTTAAAATCTTGGCTCAGAATCGATTTTATATTTATATTATAATACATAAGTTACTTCACCCTCATCTTCTCTCATTATCATTTTTTTTACATATTGTATTATTATGTGGGATCCAATCTAATAAATGTGATTATAATTCTAGGTGTGAGTTCAAATCCTGGGGGTACAACCAAAATGCCCTTTGAAAAATCTTTAGAATAATTTCAGATGGTTTTCTTAATGTCAAAATTAGCAGAGTTATTTTATGTCAACAAAAGTGACATGATGATTTGATTGTTGATTTCCCAAATCGATTTTATGTGTATTTCAGACATGTCACATCCATAACAGATTTCTAGATTTATTTACATGAACTGCCAGTAGTAACTTTAGCAGAATTAAATTGCCATAAACTAATCTGTTCATCCACTGAACATTTGACATAATTTCATATAAGCGCTACGAAAGGATAAAATACTTTCATACAGTATTAATGCATTAGACCATGTAGCTAAATCAGAATCGTAAAGGGACATTGATTTGTAAGTCAGAATCAGAAACTCATGTAATTTGTGTACAAGAGTTTTATTAACTAAACATTAATGCAAACTAGTCTAACTAACAAACATTCAATAACTCATACTGGAGAAAGGGCAAATGAGATTTGATGGATGATACCATCAGGAAAACCAGAGAATGAAGCTATGAAAAGAGTCAGTTCCAAGGAAATTTTAGCTCTTTTCTTTTAAAGAATCAAATCTAAAGATTCAAATTGCTTTAACTGAATTGATTCCAAATTTAATTCGTTTATACTTCATCAACCGTTTGTCCAGCAAATGTAAAATTGTATATCCTTACAATTATGTTTAAATTACTTAATGGACAATGATACAAACAGAATTATAATTTATTATCTATGAGCTAGGTAGCACAGGATCTGGGCAAAGTTTAACTTCAAAATACACCACACAAGACTATACTTCAAATGAAACAAAAATTTACTGAGCTACTCTATTACATGGATCTAAAACCTAATGAACACACACATACATACACATACACACAGTTACTGAAGATGATGACAATCTTTTGGGGAAATGACATCTTTTGGGGAAATCTTCCTGGTGATTGGTTGGTTACCTGATTACGTAGTAGCTTCGGAATTTCTTCTGAGAGTTTTCATTGTTTGCAAGACTTTGAAGACTCTCAGCAGTCACAGAGTTTCAACAGAGTGTTTTGAGTTCTGGATGACAAGAACGTTAGCAGCATGTTGGAGTAGGTAGTTCAAGCCATGGCGAAGAAGGAAACAAACTGAATTAGTTGGCATCTCCTCATATGTGAATGTTTGTCACATACGCCTTTCCCCTTTACGCTTCTTACTCTGCTCTACCAACTCAGATGCTGTGGTCCTGAACGGATGCAATATCCAGCCTATGGTACCCACTATCTCTGTGGGCTTCGCCTCTCACAGCTTTCTCTATTGGGATCTTCCACTTCGCCTGCCATGCCCGCTGCACATCCCGCATCCCAGTAATTAGTTTCTCTGCTACTTCTCTGTTTATGCTCAGGGTTAACGAGCGAAGAAATCTATTTGACTGTTACCTCAGTTTCCAGAGTGGATTTATGTTTCCTGTTGATTAAATGATTGTTTCTCATATTCATTAAAGACTGTGATTGAGAATCTTGCCTTTTGGTCCTCTATCTCCCACCTATCAGAATAAACTGACCAGTTATGGACCAAGCGAGCAGCAATCCCTTTCAAGCGGCTGTCGAGCTCCAGGGTGCCATGTTGGGCAGACATGAGCAGGAGATATCCACCACTCGCCAGGCTGTCAACTCCCTTGCCAACCAGATGGCTGATCTCTCTCATCACGTGCATCAGATTCGCCATGAGCCACCCACCACTGAGATCTGTGAGGTGTCTGAACTGCGAGTCAACAATCCGACTGTCTACTCCGGTGAGCCAATTCAATGCTGCTCCTTTCTCACCAAGTGCGAAATAGTCTTCTCGTTACAGCCAGCTACTTACGCACAGGACCAGGCCAAGGTGACCTACGTTAACTCCCTCCTCGCTGGACGAGCTCGGGAATGGGGAGCGATTGGGAGGCAGAGAGTGGTTGCGTCTCTGACTTCACTCTCTTCAAGCGAGAGATGATCCGTGTCTTTGACCGGTCGGCCCAGGGAGAGGAGGCTTCATGACTCCTTTCTTCCCTTCGCCAGGGTGGGTGTTACTGACTTCTCCATAGAGTTCCGCACTCTGTCCACATCCTGCAGGTGGAATGAATCGTCTCTGGTTGCGCGCTTCCTGGAGGCATTGAATCCTGATCTCAAGGATGAGATCTTCATGCGTGAGGTACCTGCACGACTTGATGCTCTTATCAATCAGGTGATCCGGATTGAGAAGCAGTTCGACCTGCGCCATAGAGCACGCCGTACCGAAGCCACCCTCTTCTCGACTTCATCTACTGGTACAGTCCCTCAAGCCTCTGACATGGACCCCGAACCCATGCAGCTCGGTGGCCTCGGTATTTCTGCCAAGGAGCGCGAGTGACATCTTCAATGTCCTACGAGATATGCTAAATATTTTTTTTTTTGTCTCGATGACATTCTTATTTTCTCTCCCTCACTCCAAGTTCATGTCCAACATGTTTGTCGAGTCCTCCAACATTTTTTATTGGAGAATCTAGTTTTTGTCAAAGCTGAGAAGTGCTTGTTTCATGTTCCGTCAGTCACATTTTTGGCTCAGTCATTTCACCAGAAGGAGTCGGTATGGACCCGGCCAATGTGTGAGCGGTCAACGAATGGCCCATTCCTGACTCTCGGGTTGCACTCCAACGCTTTCTTGGTTTTGCTAACTTTTATCATTGTTTCATAAGTAACTTTAGCCAAGTCGCCGTGCCCCTTACTGCTCTTACATCTGTCATGTCGTGTTTCAGGTGGTCAGAGGTTTCCCAGGCGGCTTTTGACCAGCTAAAGACTCTTTTCACATTCGCTCCTATTTTACTCTCTCCTACTACTACATCCTAGTCCACATTGGTACAAGAGCCTAAAATAAATAAGTATACTGGTAAACTATTATGCAATAATATATTTTGAGTACATATTAAACAAGAAACTCAATATATTCAAACTTTCACATACAACTGCCTTGTTGAAGTGGCTTTGAAGATGACTTTTTAATTTGACCAGTTTGGCTGGTTTAAACACACCGACCGAGCAAAAAGGGCAGTGGTAATTTTTGCAAACACTCACCTCTCTGAGCCTTTATCTCTACAAGAGGTTAAAGAACCACACAATTATCTCAACTTTTGCAAACGTTTTAAAAGGGATTAAAGTAACTCAACTGTAAAGTAATGTTGACTCAAACAATGCTTATAACATGAAAGTAGAACAAACTATTAATAATTATTTAAGTTACACGTCTCTTTTATGCTAAAACAATGCGTTATCAATATGTTTTTTACATGTTGTTTACATGTTAAAATTTACCTATATTTTGAACTGCCTAGAGTTCAATAATTACGTTGTAACACCAGGCATCATTTTTGCTGACGTGATCTTATATTAAAACAAAGTGAAACAAAGCAAAACCCAACACATACTGTTTCTAGAATAGGCAAAATAATTTAGTTTGCCTACACTATATATATATATATATATATATATATATATATATATTTTTTTTTTTTTTAATTAACAAACAAGCATAAAGATAAATACACATATTTACACACACTCTTCTCTCTAGAAATATGGCAAATAGTCTGAGAGTTTATACTTGACTAACTGGGGCCCAGGTCAGGAAGCAGACAGACTGGCTAAACCGACCGTCTGCTAGCTGCCTCCCGTCACAGAGGTCAGTTAATTCTCAGCACATAGAGACTCTTTCACCTAGATATCACACTATAGAGACTGTGTCTGTTCCCCGAACTAGAAAATACAAAAAACATCCAAACCAAGTTAAGAGTAACAATTTAATTTAGGTTTAACAAATAAAAAACAGATGCAATACGGATAAACTAATGATATAGCTTAGCTTATTGAATATCAGATCCATTTCTACGAAAACTATTTTTGTAAATAATATGAACACTGATCATAATCTAGATGTGCTCTGTTTGACAGAAACCTGGCTAAAACCTGATGATTTCATTATTTTTACAGTCCACCCCCCCCAAGATTACTGTTATAAACATGAGCCGTGCCTAAAAGGCAAAGGGGGAGGTGTTGCTTCAATTTATAACAACATCTTCAGGATTTCTCAGAGAGCATGCTTCAAGTATAACTCGTTTGAAGTAATGGTGCTTCATATAACATTATCCAGAGAAACAAATGTTAATGATAAATCCCCTGTTATGTTTGTACTGGCTACTGTATACAGGCCACCAGGCCACCATACAGACTTTATTAAAATGTTTGGTGATTTTAAATCCGAGTTAGTTCTGGCTGCAGATAAAGTTCAAATAGTTGGTAATTTTAATATCCATGTTGATAATGAAAAAGATGCACTGGGATCAGCATTTATAGACATTCTGAATTCTATTGGGGTTAGACAACACGTTTCAGGACCTGCTCATTGTCTAAATCATATTCTAGATTTAATACTGTCACACGGACTTGATGTTGATAGTGTTATAATTATGCAGCCAAGTGATGATATCTCAGATCATTATTTAGTTTTGTGCAAACTTTATATAGCCAAAATTGTCAATTCTTCTTACAAGTATGGAAGAACCATCACTTCTACCACAAAAGACTGCTTTTTAAGTTATCTTCCTGATTTATCCAAATTCCTTAAGATATCCAAACCCTCAGAACAACTAGATGATGTAACAGAAACTATGGACTCTCTCTTTTCTAGCACTTTAAATAAAGTTGCTCCTTTACGCTTAAGGAAGGTTAAGGAAACCAGTATGACACCATGGTATAATGAGCATACTTGCACCCTAAAGAGAGCAGCCCGAAAAATGTAGCGTAGCTGGAGGAAAACAAAACTTAGAGGTATTTTGTATTGCTTGGCAGGAAAGTAACCTATCCTACAGAAAAGCATTAAAAACTGCTAGATCCGATTACTTTTCTTCTCTTTTAGAAGTCATAGATCCTCTTATGACTATTATTAATTCCTCATTGTCATTAGGATATGTCCCCAAAACCTTCAAACTGGCTGTTATTAAGCCTCTCATCAAAAAACCACAACTTGACCCCAAAGAACTAGTTAATTATAGACCAATCTCAAATATCCCTTTTCTGACCAAGATACTAGAAAAGGTGGTATCCTCACAATTATATTCCTTCTTAGAGAAAAATGGTATATGTGAGGATTTCCAGTCAGGATTTAGACCATATCATAGTACTGAGACTGCTCTCCTTAGAGTTACAAATGATCTGCTCTTATCATCTGATCATGGTCGTATCTCTCTATTAGTTCTATTGGATCTTAGTGCTGCGTTTGACACAATTGACCACAACATTCTTTAGCATAGACTTGAACACTTTGTTGGCATTAATGGAACTGAATTAGCATGGTTTAAATTGTACTTAAATGACCGTCATCAATTCGTAGCAGTGAATGAAGAGGTATCATATCGATCACAAGTGCAGTATGGAGAACCTCCAGACTTAGTACTAGGGCCGCTTTTCTTCAAGCTTTATATGTTACCCTTGGTAAATATCATCAGGAAACATGGTGTTAGCTTTCACTGTTATGCTGATGATACTCAGCTCTATATTTCTTCACCGCCCGGTACTTAAAAAAAATAAAAAATAAAAAAAAACTTTTGTGTAGGGGAGTGCAGTAGGTCTATGTCATTATTTCTCAGGTGAATGAATGATCAATTATTTAGGCAATATTTTTTATTAATGTATTGAAGTCCACAAAATGATTAGTTATTAGGCACTGTAGAATGAATTCTTCACAGACTTTAAAAAAATATATAAGATAAATAAAGAATAAAAAACTCTCTCTTTTTTCTGATTTTAAAAGCAAATGAAATAAAGTGCACAAAATTATTACTGAAGAACAAACAAAGAACAAATATACCTGTGCAATTACATTTCCTGAGCCCCCCTTCTGGATATGTTATCAGCTTTGCTCACTCTGTTCACTGCTCCCCGGCATGTTGTGTCAGTGAGTCACGTGATGACACAACAACGAATCACAGCAGAGCAGCAGGAGGGGGATGAGTAGCAAAGTGGGCCAGGATGTGAAAGCAGCGTTTGCTCAGGATTGTAGAGGTAGAAGACACGAGCAAAGTATAATGAACGTAGATGAGTGATATTTAAATTAAAATATCAATTTAATTACACTTGTATCGATCCGATACCAATACCAGTGTTGGCATCGATACTAACGATATTTAGATCGATCCTAACGCCCGGTAAAACACCAATTTGAAAAACGAATGCATAGTCGATATAAAAACTGGATGACAAGTAATTTCTTACTGCTAAATTCTGAAAAAAACAGAGGTGTTAATTATAGGGCCTAAAAACTCAGTTTGTAATAACCTAGAACACTGTCTAAGAATTGATGGTTGCTCTGTCAATTCTTCTTCATCAGTTAGAAACCTAGGTGTGCTATTTGATCGCAATCTTTCCTTAGAAAGCCACGTTTCTAGCATTTGTTAAACTGCATTTTTCCATCTTAAAAATATATCTAAATTATGGCCTATCTTCTTCAATGTCAATTGCAGAAATGTTAATCCATCCATTAATGACCTCAGGGTTAGATTATTGTAATGCTTTATTGGGTGGTTGTTCTGTACGCTTAGTAAACAAACTACAGCTAGTCCAAAATGCAGCAGCAAGAGTTCTTACTAGAACCAGGAAGTATGACCATATTAGCCCGGTCCTGTCAACACTGCACTGGCTCCCTATCAAACATCGTATAGATTTTAAAATATTGCTTATTACTTATAAAGCCCTGAATGGTTTAGCACCTCAGTATTTTGATTAGCTCCTTTTACATTATACTCCTCTACGTCCGCTACGTTCTCAAAACTAAGGCAATTTGATAATACCAAGAATATCAAAATCAACTGCAGGCATCAGATCCTTTTCCTATTTGTTGCCTTAACTCTGGAATAACCTACCTAGCATTGTTCGGGAGGCAGACTGACTCTTGGAGTTTAAATCTAGATTAAAGACCCATCTTTTTAACCTGGTTTACACATAACATACTAATATGCTTCAATATCCAAATCCATTAAAGGATTTTTAGGCTGCATTAATTAGGTAAACCGGCACCTAGAAAGGACCTCTACTGCCCTGAAAGACAGCGGAGACCAGGACAACTAGAGCCCCAGATACAGATCCCTTGTAAAGACCTTGACTCAGAGGACCACCAGGACAAGACCACAGGAAACAGATGATTCTTCTGCACAATCTGACTTTGCTGCAGCCTGGAATTGATCTACTGGTTTCGTCTGGTCAGAGGAGAACTGGCCCCCCAACTGAGCCTGGTTTCTCCCAGGGTTTTTTTCTCCATTCTGTCACCGATGGAGTTTCGGATCCTTGCCGCTGTCGCCTCTGGCTTGCTTAGTTGGGGTCACTTCATCTACAGCGATATCATTGACTTGATTGCAAATAAATGCACAGACACTATTTAAACTGAACAGAGATGACATAACTGAATTCAATGATGAACTGCCTTTAACTATCATTTTGCATTATTGACGCACTGTTTTCCTAATGAATGTTGTTCAGTTTCTTTGACGTAATGTATTTTGTTTAAAGCGCTATATAAATAAAGGTGACTTGAATTGACTTGACATATTTACAGCTCAAATCAGATGATAACTACAATAATATATTAAACGATATACAAAACCTAGAAAAAAAATATTTATAAAATAAAAATTATTATTAATGGCTGAATCCCACCCATAACATGAAACCTGTGAAAACAACAAATAAATAAATACTCAAATAAATAAATGTGTGTATAAATACACCTATTCTTGTTTAAATGCATAAATAATTACACATGCGATGGAAGTAGTCAAATAAATTAAATAAATTGATGGGTAAATGGGAAATGTTTAAACAAATGCTAAACTCATCCTAACTCTTTTCTTAATCACTCATTTATTTCTGAATGTAGTTTCACATTTACTTTTCCTATGCGCAGCATGTTAATGAGAGTGTGTCAACCATGCCTTGGTCGTTCATTTCATAGCTGGGGGCGCGACTTTCATTCTGACACAAAATACATCTAAATCTAGTATAGCCTACATAAAGTCCCTTTTGCTGAGAGACAGAGCAGAGCAATGTAAATAGAGAAACTGAGCCTTATTGTCGGTATCTGTGATCTTACAAACAACCCAAACGGAACGGCTTGAGGTGTAGTTTCCTGACATTAGACATTCACAATGGACCGTCTTCTAAAGTTACATACAACATTGGTATACACTTTTCTAACTTCAATAGCATTTGAGGAGAATGATTTACAGTAACTCACCAACTATAAAGTGTTCATATAAGTCTTAATTACAATGCACGCTTTTTATATATTTTATATTTATTAAAATTAACCGTCAAATCATATATATATATTGTCACGGGAGGAGCACAAGACAGACACAGTGGGCGTGGCGTCAGGCCTCGGAGAGGCTTTTATTAACAGAAATCATAAAATAACACAGGGAATAAAAGTGGCCAAAGGGGGAAAGTGTCCAAAATAACAGGGAATCTGGTGTCCTCGTCGTACTGCGGGGTTTCTGTAGGTCGGGCAGTGTTCATCAAGGAAGGGTCCAGGCAAGGGGCGGAGTCCGGCGGCCGCACGCGCTCCCCTACTCGGTCCGGGGCGCGAGGGGCGGCGGCTTCTCCTAGCGGCCGCGTCTCTCTCGTTGGCCGCGGCGCTGGTAGGGGATGGACGGCCCGGCATCCTGGCCCGTCGGCCGTGTAAACGGGTGCGGTTCTCCTCCGGATCGCGGGTCCGGCAGCTCACGTCTTGGTGGCGCGGGAGTCCCTCAACGCACCCTTCCTGGAGGACACCAGTGTGCATGCACGGGGAAGAGACCGGTCTCTCGAGGAGAGGCGCGTTGGGCTTTTAAACAGCGGCGGGGATGAGGCTCCATTCACATCAGGTGTGCCCCATCACACGCCGCCAGCCCTGACTCGTCCAGCGCCCCTCCTCTCACACACCCACTCCAGTCGGGAGCCTGGTGAAGGGCGGCGATTTAGGACGGGGTGCCGGTGACAATCAGGGAGGAGGCAGCTGACTCGTCACATTCCCCCTCCCAAGCGACATCCCCCGCCACCCACACGGGAGTGCTACCATCCTCAACCAGACTCCAAACGGTCGGAGTAGGCGGGGATTCCTCTCCGGGCGGTCCTCCCTCTCGCAGCGCGCAGGAACAGGGACAGAGAAACCGGGTTTCCTGCGCCGCGCGCTGCGAGAGCGAGGACCGCCCGGAGAGGAATCCCCGCCCACTCCGACCGTTTGGAGTGGGCGGGGATGTCGCTTGGGAGGGGGAATGTGACGAGTCAGCTGCCTCCTCCCTGATTGTCACCGGCACCCCGTCCTAAATCGCCGCCCTTCACCAATATATATATATATATTTAATTTTTTAATTTTTTCACTACAGAATGTGCTCAAACACAAAATATATCATAATTTAAATCTTAATAGCATTTGCAGAGTATGACTTGCAGTAAAACGACCAATTGTAAAGTGTTCATATAGGTCTCAGTTATAATGCACACCTTTTAGATTTTTTGATATTAAAATAAACTGTAAATCCATATGTACACTGTAAAAAAATGTTGATGACTGATGTTAAATGGAACTGCTAATTTTACAATTTGTGCATTTAGTGTTAAAGTAACCAAAAAGTGAACCAACCAAATTACAGTAAACTTTACAGTATGTTTTATTGTTTTAAAATGCATTACTCTGAAAAAAAGATTAAAACAATAATAAAATATTTAACAATAAAAATCATTATACCATAAATTTACAGCAAGTTAAATGGCACGGTACAACGAAATTAAATATTTTTTTATATAAAATAAAATCACAGTAGGTTACGTGCAAACTGCTGCCAGCTAGTTAATTTTTTACAGTGTATGTATGAATTTACAGTTTATTTTAATAAATATCAAAAATCTAAAAGGTGTGCATTATAGTTGACACGTACATGAAAACTTTACAGTTGATTTTATGACTGTAAGTAATTATCCTCAAATTGGGCTATAGAGCTTTAAATTATGGCATATTTTGTGCTGGAGCCTATATTTGATAAATAAAAAATAGCAATATTTACATATAATTTGACCGTTTATTGAATAAATAATACAAATATAAACATTGTGCATTATAACTGAGAACTATATGAACACTTTAAAGTTGGTTGTGTTACTGTACTTCATTATCCTCAAATGCTATTGAAGCGAGACAAGTGTATACCAATTTCGTATTTAACTTTAGAGACGGTCCCTTGTGAATGTCGAACGTCAGGAAACGACACCTCTTGCTATCTACTTGTCTAGCTCTGGCCCCTTGGGTCGTTTTTAAAATCACAGATACAGAACTAAAAGCAAAAGTGACTTTACGTGGGCTATACTGGATTTACATGCGTTTCCCGTCAGAGGGAAAGCGCACGCTCCCAGCTGTGACATGGAGATTGCAGATGGGGATTATTTATGACATGAGCGAGCCTACAGTCTATGGTTGACACCCTCTCATTAGCATAATTTATATATATATATATAAAATTAAATATAACGTATATTTATATACATTTAATTACTTGCGTAGCTATTTATTTATTTATTTATTGTTTTTGCAGGTTTCGTTCACCATACATTATAGCTCATTATAAAAAAAACATAAATACTATACTTTGTGCAAAAAGTATTTACAAAAATTAAAAAAGGGGTTTTAACGAACAAAATTTTTTTGCATTTATGTATATAAAAACTGGGAAAATAAATTGATTTATAATAAAAGACTTATATTTTAAATGCTTGTTAATCTACAAATAAACAAAAAAAGGGTTCATTCAATAACCAAGAACAATTGTCAAGATACAAACACGTACAAATATACAGTGTTTGTTTAACTCCTCTTTGTTTTCCTTCTATTTGGCAATAAACATCACGTGACCCGTTCTTACCTGTCAGTGATCTATTGAAGCACGTGTTTTTCAGTATGACGTTGGGAAAGCAGAGTTGGAACTTCCTTATACGCCCGTTCAACTACCATTTTTTTTACACTTAAATAACGTCTCCTCTTGTTGTCAAAAGTATAGGATATACCTGACGGATTTACAGGTAATGTGAAGAACTTTTAAAAATGGGGTTTAAATGAGTGTTCAGAAACCTTATACATTTTTACTTGTATAATATTTCGCCCGTTGCACAAAGTAATCAATTGTTTAATAACAATTGATTTGCAAATGCAACGTATTTGAGGGAAATACAGGTCGCTTAATGCTATGTAATCTGTGTTTAATAGTGTTTATACATCTGGTGTTTGACACTTTCTATTGGTACAGTGATGGGATAAGTATGGTTGTTTTATATGTTGTGTGTGATAGAGATATACTGTTATCATGATTTTACATGACATTCTATTATCATGATTTTACATGATACACCAATTCACTTAAAATAATACCATGGTGCTACATGGTACATGTTAAGACATTTTTTTTTAAAGTATATCTACTAATTAAATTAAATTAAATTTATGCATTTAGCAGATGCTTTTATCCAAAGCGACTTACAGTGCATTCAGGCTATCAATTTTTACATATCATGTGTTCCTGGGGAATTGAACCCTCAACCTTGCGCTTGATAAAGCAAGTGCTCTACCAATTGAACTACAGGAACACATAAAATAAATCAAATAAAATAAATCATTGGATCGATGTCTTGAGGTGTGGTAACCGTAGTATAAGCGGAATAATTGACTCCAGACCATTGAATTATTAGAAAAATAATGAAAACCGAGGTAGTGATGCGTCCATGACGGGAAATGACCCATCGTCAATTATTCCTTACATAATTGGTGGTTGAAATCACAATGCTGTGTGACCTCAACCAATCACCATGTTTCAATCACCAGAAAGATCTGGACCTTTGAAAAATGACTACCTTGCCAGCAGGGACTTTCTGAGGGCATTTTTTTTATCCAGAACTTTATTTAGATCCTGGATACTGCTGTGGAAACACACAGAGTACCAGCCCAAAGTCCCTAGTTACTGGGTAAAGTACCAGTGGTGGAAACACAGCTTATCTGATAACACTAGTTTTATTGCCCAAAGGAATGCAGGCAGAGCAAAACTCACTTCATTTCCCCTTAGGAGAGACACAAAATGCCCATAAAATTGTCTCTTCTCTTTTAAGTTAATAAGAAAACTTCTCTTTGAATGAACACACATATCTTTCGGATCATATTATATTATTTCATGGATATTAGTGCTGTTCTTGTATATTGTCTGTTGAATTTGAATGTTTTATGCATGCATTAATGAACACTGTTTACTCACTGTTTGTGGCGGTGCTGTCGAATCCATATCATAAAAGTCTGTTTGTAATGCCTGTGGTGACATTGTGACTGAATTAAAGGGTTAGTTCATCGAAAAATCATTATTATGTTATTAATAACTCAACCTCATGTCATTCCAAATACATATCACTAGTTGATATCACCTCACTTATAACATGTTTTGGTCTTCTGTTGATCTAAACGAGAGTGTATATTATATGTTGATACCTATGCAACATATTAGTTGTTCTAAGAATCTTTATTAGTTTGTAGGGGTGTAACGGTACGCAAAAATCACGGTTCGGTACGTACCTAGGTTTTAAAGTCACGGTTCGGTTAATTTTCGGTACAGTAAGGGAAATAAATTCAAACATTAACCTGCAGGTTGTTTATTACTTTAAACTTTTTTAAACAATTTGTTTACACTTTTTTTTTTAACACTTTAATAAAATATAATAAACTATATATATATATATATATATATATATATAATAAAAAATGAATAAGAAATAAAATAATGCTGCAAAGGTTCCAGTATGAATACACGTACCATTACACCCCTATTAGTTTGTATGTCAACTTCTGATCCAGTTACATTTGCATGCTCTGAGACAAAGGATCATAAAACTCCCCAGTATTTCCAACTTCCCACTTGGAATTTCAGCCTTTCTCATTGCACAAGCCCATCCTGAGAGGCTGTGAACTGTCTCAGACTTAAAAAGGCTCAGCCAACAGTTCTGCCCATTGTTTGTTTCTTGTTATGCTTCTTCTGCTAAGTCTTCTGTGTCCATGTGGTGAGCCTGAGATGGTGCAGGTGTGCCCAGTGGGCCCCAACACATATCTCAGGCAGTCTCGCAGTTCTGTTAGTTCCAGTGGAGTAGAATGGAAAGAAAATGATAATGTGAAGCAGGGGTGTAAATTTTGACAGTTAGGGAAGACAATAAACATAAAATTTCTCACGAGCGATTTTTGAAGGGGATACAAATAATCCAGCAAAAATTTTACTTGTAAGGATATGTTTGCACAAAGGAAAGCCATACTACTATTAATGCAGCAGAGAGACTGTCAAATTAGCGCTGTGACAGCGCTCATGTCCGTTGTAGACATTACTATTCATCACAGTGTTGCCAATGCCAAGTCAGCGGTTTTCCTGTGGAATTGAGGTTCTTTTTCGCTGTTGCTGCGGGCTGTTTTTCATGTCCATGGTGCGGGTTGAAGTGACCACAATAATGTGCATTTTAATCTTTTTTTTTAATGTTTTTTTTTTTGTGTGTGTGTTTCCTGAAGTGTACCTATATTGTTAGTATGATTTTTACATTTAAAATTTAGAAATAAATGTTTATCACGTGAATGCAGTGATCTCGTCATTGTAATGCGTTTTCTCTCAAAATGCTTTCACCCCAACTAACAGCAAACACAATATCGACATGAATACAGTAAGAGCTCTGTTGTGCAGCATAACAGCGTCATTCATTATAACGGCAGTTTGGGCAAGTGTGCAGATATACTGGTGATGTGTGATTGGCAGCTCCGAACAATATAAAGGGAGAATCCTTTGATCGCTCTCTGTAGTTAAATCACAATGTAAATAACAGATTTGTTTCATGCTACTAAGAGAAACAACGTGAAGTTGATCGTTTAGTTACTGGCTTGATTCACTGATGCATAAACAGTATTAAATGATTTAGAAAGAAAGTCTGTGTAAAATTGAGTGATTAGCTACACATCAGAAATCACTGATCACAGATCAGGCATTAATGAACACTGTTTACTCACTGTTTGTGGCGGTGCTGTCGAATCCATATCATAAAAGTCTGTTTGTAATGCCTGTGGTGACATTGTGACTGAATTAAAGGGTTAGTTCATCGAAAAATCATTATTATGTTATTAATAACTCAACCTCATGTCATTCCAAAACCGTGAGACCTCCATTTATCTTCGGAACACAGTTTAAGATATTTTAGATTTAGTCCGAGAGCTCTCAGTCCCTCAAATGAAACTGTGTGCACAGTATAATGTCCATGTCCAGAAAGTTAATAAAAACATCATCAAAGTAGTCCATGTGACATCAGAGGGTCAGTTAGAATTTTTGAAGCATCGAAAATACACTTTGGTCCAAAAATAGCAAAAACTACGACTTTATTCATCATTGTCTTCTCTTCCGTGTCTGTTGTGAGAGAGTTCAAAACACAACAGTGTATTGATATCCAGTTCGCGGACTAATCATTCAATGTAACCGGATCTTCTTGAACCAGTTCACCAAATCGAACTGAATCGTTTGAAACTAATCCGTGTATCATTCGTTCTTTTCATGTTCAAATTAAGAAAACTAATTCGGAAAATCAAAAAAGGTTGTTATTTCCTTATTCGTTTACAAATACAATATTTAAAAAACAAATAATGAGTGATTTTTTTTTTTATTATTTCGATTACATGCTCAAATTGAAAATGGGAAATATGAAAAACGCCTCCACCATAATTGGTCAATGGTCCGTGTATCATCCGATCATTCAATTATTCCATTTAATCTGGAAAACCAAAAAACGAAATAACGAATCAATATTTTGTTTTTCTGTTTTTCTGTATGAACCAAATATTAAAAACTGACGTTTCTTTCATTGCTTTCAGCTCGAAACGGGAAATATAATAAGCAAGGAAACCAAAGCGAAATAATGGATCAAATTTACGTTTTCTCAATTGTTCTTTATTTGTTGTAGTAGGTCTAACTATTTCCCACGGTGCCGTCCTGCTTGCTTTGCGCATGCGCAGTGGATAGTTTCAAAGGAATTGCGCTTACTTCCGCGTATTCCTCGCGGGGATAAAGAACATGTTTTTTTTAATGATCACAGGCATAGTTACAGTATGTCCAATAACAATACAACACGCTCTAATAGATTATATTGGTTAATATAATGTAATAAACCAATCAGAGATGGTATAAATGTCCTTTGAAATCACACTAACCACTTGTTTTGGTATGTGAGGCATTTTAAGCGATCATTAATTAAAACATTTATATTAGCAGATTATTTTAATAATAATGAGATCAACAAAAGCAATCAAAACGATATATATATATATATATATATATATATATATATATATATATATATATATATATATATATATATTCGTTTTGGTTTTAGGACAGCTTTGATTAAAAGATTTGATCTACCTCAAACGTTGACTACTTTATACACACACACACACACACACACACACACACACACAAACACACACAGAGAGAGAGAGAGAGAACAAGTAGTTAGAATATAAATATTTAGAATATATAAAGAAAGTGTTTTTGTTAATCTTAAGTAGGCTAGATAGAAAACGAACAGAGAGCAAGTAGAGGGTCAAGCGTTTTCTTTATTTAAATGCAAACATGTAAACAAATATGTACAAAATTATGTGAAGTTACATATTTACATTATTTTTACAGTTATATTGTGTTACATATAAGTAGTAGTTTTCAGATGTGAATGGGTGGGGGGTATTTTCTTGACGTCATCAAACCAAAGTAACAGCAAGCGTAGACTTATGTATCATTCCTGAATCCTGATATGAATCAGTCTTTGAAAGACCTATTATTATAGACAGTTCAGTTACAAATTATTAAACACAGACACTTGAATTTATTCCTGAAAGAATCTGAATCTTGGACGAATAGATTGAATAAAAGGCTTCTTTATTAACACAGTGACTTACCGACACCTAGTGGCGAAATTACTTTCAGAAGTATCGTAAAGTAGGCCTATCATTTCATTTTGTCATTACATATTTCTGTGTTAAAAATGTTGTATTAAACATTAATCTCATTTCATTATACAGTTGTAATTGCTATGTAAAGGCATGTCTGATCAGCATTAAACTGTAAACAGGCCTAATAATACATCTAAAATCAACTTCAGACGCAGCTATCTCTGAAGGCTTAATTAATACTGATTTAATTATTACATGTATTCCAATTTAACATTATCATCGATTCTCAAAAAGTTGGGACGCTGTACAAATTGTGAGTAAAAAAGGAATGGAATAATTTACAAATCTGATAAACTTATATTCTATTCACAGTAGAATATATATAATATATCAAATGTTGAAAGTATTGGCTCATTTTGGTTTCATGAGAGCTACACATTCCAAAAAAGTTGGGACAGGTAGCAATAAGACGCCGGAAAAGTTAAATGGACCAATTTGCAACTTATTAGGTCAATTGGCAACATCATTGGGTATGAAAAGAGCCTCTCAGTGTCTCTCAGAAGTCAAGATGCGCAGTGGATCACCAATTCTCCCAATGCTGCGGTGAACAATAGTGGAGCAATATCAGAAAGGAGTTTCCCAGAGAAAAATTGCAAAGAGTTTGAAGTTATCATCATCTACAGTTCATAATATCATCCAAAGATTCAGAGAATCTGGAATCATTTCTGTGTGTAATGGTCAAGGCCAGAAAACCATACTGGATTCCCGTGATCTTCAGCTCTTAGACGGCGCTGCATGGAGATCACAACATGGGCTCAGGAATACTTCCAGAAAACATTGTCGGTGAACACAATCCACCGTGACATTCACCGTTGCTGGCTAAAACTCTATAGGTCAAAAAAGAAGCCATATCTAAACATGATCCAGAAGCGCAGGTGTTTTCTCTGGGCCAAGGCTCATTTAAAAAGGACTGTGGCAAAGCGGAAAACTGTTCTGTGGTCAGATGAATCAACATTTGAAGTTCTTTTTGGAAAACTGGGATTCCATGTCATCCGGACTAAAGAGGACAAGGACAACCCAATTTGTTATCAGCGCTCAGTTCAGAAGCTGCATCTCTGATGGTATGAGGTTTCATGAGTGTGTGTGGCATGGGCAGCTTACACATCTGGAAAGATGAGCACCATCAATGCAGAAAGATAGATCCAAGTTCTAGAACAACATATGCTCCCATCCAGATGTCGTCTCTTTCAGGGAAGACCTTTCATTTTCCAACATGACAATGCCAGACCACATACTGCATCAACTACAACATCATGACTGCATAGAAGAAGGATCTGGGTACTGAAATGACCAGCCTGCAGTCCAGATCTTTAAAGAGGAAGATGTGATAAAGAAGACCTAAGACAGTTGTGCAATTAGAAGCCTGTATTAGACAAGAACGGGACAGCATTCCTGTTCCTAAACTTGACCAACTTGTCTCCTCAGTCCCCAGACACTTGTAGACTGTTATAAAAAGAAGAGGTGATGACACACAGTGGTAAACATGGCCTTGTCCCAACTTTTTTTGAGATGTGTTGATTCCATGAAATTTAAAATCAACTTATTTTTCCCTTAAATTTATACCTTTTCTCAGTTTAAACATTTGATATGTCATCTATGTTGTATTCTGTTTTTATTCACAATGTCACAATTTTTTTTGGAATCGGGTTTTATATTTAGGCCTAATACGACATTCTGTTTAAATGGTTAATAAAAATGATTTGTGATAGAATATGACACTGATAGAATAATTTCTAGTGAGTGCAGGTTTGGAGTAAATTAATTTCATTTTTCAGATTTCAAAATTAAATAAAAAAAGATGTGGATGAAACCCTGATTTTATGCTTCACAAAAACTACAGTTTTCTTTAGGCTATTCATTTATTTTAGGTGAGAATTAAGAATAAAAATATTCTGCTGGCAGAATTTGGAAGAATACAAATCATTAAAGCACAAAGATCTGCATTTATCTTAAAGTAATTAGTTATTTTCCTACATAGCTGCTAAATATAATTTTTCACTTGCTGCCTTTCCAACCTAAGGAAATAGGCAGCAGAACTCTGCTCACTTGTCGCCAATTCAGACGAGATCTGATAAAGCCATGGATTTACAGTAGGCCTACTAAATGTATAGTTACTTCAACCCTGATACTACATCAATAATTTGATAACTGAAGAATGGCACACAGCAGTAGATAAGCTGATCCTAGGTTTAGACATAACACAAGGAATAAATGAATTTGTTTTATTTGTACAGATTGCAATGTAACTGTAAAATAATGTAAATATTTAACTTTGTAGTTCTGTGCATACAGTATTTGTTTACATGTGCACTAGAACTGTTTGTAAGTGTGTATTGCTACTAGAACTTACATTTCAAAGTACATCTGTGCAATAAAGGTGTTCTATTCTATAAATTCAGTATAATAAAAGGATTTAATATATTTAACTGATACAGTAATTGTAAAATACTATAACAAACATTATTACAGTATGTCAACCATTACCTTTTTAATTACATTGTCACCTTTAATTTTTTTTTTTAATCGTGCAAAGCTAAATATATATAACATGCAGTACATGCATCTTCAAGAAACATCTAACGCATCTCTTTCATCTTTGACCCTCGAACTTTTATCAAATTTTTATTTATTTATTCTAACTGCTAGTTTTTCATCCAACACTAGCTTTCTGTATTCTTTTTCAATTATTTATATTTTTTTTTGTATTGTATTGTATGTGTGTATGTAGATAGATAGATTGATTGATAGATAGAGAGATAGATAGATAGATAGTATTTAATAATTAATGATCGCTTAAAATGCCTCACATACCAAAACAAGCGGTTAGCGTGATTTCAAAGGACATTTATACCATCTCTGATTGGTTTATTACATTATATTAACCAATATAATCTATTAGAGCGTGTTGTATTGTTATTGGACATACTGTAACTATGCCTGTGATCATTAAAAAAAACATGTTCTTTATCCCCGCGAGGAATACGCGGAAGTAAGCGCAATTCCTTTGAAACTATCCACTGCGCATGCGCAAAGCAAGCAGGACGGCACCGTGGGAAATAGTTAGACCTACTACAACAAATAAAGAACAATTGAGAAAACGTAAATTTGATCCATTATTTCGCTTTGGTTTCCTTGTTTATTATATTTCCCGTTTCGAGCTGAAAGCAATGAAACAAACGTCAGTTTTTTATATTTGGTTCATACAGAAAAACAGAAAAACTAAATATTGATTCGTTATTTCGTTTTTGGTTTGCCAGATTAAATGGAATAATTGAATGATCGGATGATACACGGACCGTCAATCAGGGTATCTTCCGTCCATTCCAAATCCGTTTTAAATTAAAAATCAGAAAACGAAAGACTCAAGAGGATTCAAGTGAGAGAACATGAATTCAATAACGAGAAATGGAAAAATGGCTTGTTTATTCGTTATTCCATCTAGGTAAACAAACGAAAAATGAGTATTTGACTTGATTTTTCATTTTGTCGTTTGGGGTTTAAAAAACGGTTTATGGCTTCAATATTTCATTCGCACTTGTGGGCGGAGCTGAAACGCTCCTTTCATCTGATTGGTCGAATCGCTCCGCCTTCAACTCGATCTTACATTCTTTCAGAATAAGAGTCTTATAAGAGTAGTGTCTGAAACCACCGCTCACTGTTAATTAACATAATATTTGAGTCAGATGTTGCTGCGCACATAATTCGTGCTGCTGTGACTTGCAAGTCACCCCTTTAAATTATTTCCAGGTTATAGTATTGTATGAATATTGTCCCACTGTAAATACAGTGCAAATAGTTTTGTCTCCTTGGATAAAAGTGAAGTGGAAATAAAAATCAATAATAGACTGAACAGTTCCATGATAATATGTCTGTAACATTTACCACTCTCATCTTTTAAGTCAAAAGGCACTAGGTAGGTGTGTGTGTGTGTGACATTAATAATTAATTGGGAAAATTAATATAGTTAAATTTATTAAATAAATTAGCAATATTAGTTTTATTCCATACTAAATTGAATGGTTTTTCTTTTAGTCTTCTTTGTTGGCCTTGAGAAAGCCGACATATATTTGAACAATATTATCATTTATTTTGAGAGTAATTGACAACGACTAAAATTTGAATGTTTAACCAAATTTCCTTCTCAAAAAATCCTAGTGACTTTCATTATCTGAGCAATGAAGGTCTTACACTTAAGGTCCACTAGAGGGGGAGACAGGATTTCTATTTACGTAAAATGGCAAAAAAATACATTAATTTCATGTGTACTACCATGAATATGGTTTATGCATTTAATGTTTGTCCATCTAGAACTTTTATTTTTCATGAGCTGTACATTTTAAGATGTACTCAGTGTTGATAAATCACATGCACTGAATGTAAAGAGCTAATATCAGGACTCTCAGTCCTCCTCCTAGATGGCCAGTGTCCTGCAAAGTTTAGATACCCCAAATAAACAGACCTAAGCTAAGCAAGGTCTTCAGGATCAGTAGCAATGTCCAAGCAAGTGTGTTGGAACTGAACTCTGCAGAACATGGTTCTCCCGGTTCAGGACTGGGTTTTAAATCTATAAATGAATTTGTACAGTTGGGTGTCTGCATGCAGAGGTGTACTTCAGTAAGTACAATGTAAACTGTAATCTATAAAGGCAAATCTTCAGATAAGCATTAAGGCCACTGCCTTGAGGTCTCCATCCATTGGTCAAAACAGACCTCGCACCCCACCACACTCCTTCTAGCTGTCAACATTAACTGCGGCTGGTGCCAAATAAAAATGATTATGTATCCCTTGTGCATTGTTCAAATTCACTACCCTTTAGATACCCTTAGATAATTTTTTTTCCCCCTAATTTATTGTTGGTGGTTGTTTTTTTTTCACTGACTTCCATTATAATTACATTTTTGATTGCAAAGCCATGAAACATAATCATGCATTCTTGATTGTTTGTGGTTTTCCCTGTTGGGAAGAGGTAAAATTTGTTATTTTTTACAGTTGATCACTAGGTGGGACCATCAACCCTTTAGATAGGCCTGTGCAAAAAAAAAGCTTAGTTTCTGACTTGTATATAGAGTTATGTAGAGTATAACAGCAAATTATATTGTGTGTATGTGTGTAGGAGAGAGAGAGAGAGAGAGAGAGAGAGAGAGACAGAGACTTTTGCTCACTTACCTTGATGTATTTGAGAAAATCTAAATGTACACCTCAGCTCTCAGAACTACATGGAGTAAATAAAAGTGTATTTATGCACCTGCTGCCTTTTAATGGTGGTGATAAGTATAGACTAAACAAAAACAGTACATGGATTTAAACACTTGCATGCCATCCTTCTGGTCATTTGATGGTGAGAAGAGCAGCAAGCAATACGAGAAAGGGCTTGACTTGAACCAGAGTTTTAGAAATGATTATGCAGCTTGACCCCTCCAGCGAGTTGCTGCTTATTTGAAGTTGGTATTGCATTTTGGTCCATAATCAATTATGTTCAAAGTAGTTTTTTTAATAAGATTTAAAGGTTTTAAACTGGCTTCACCATCAAGAAAAGACAAGCATTTCACACATAGGCCCTCCGTTCTTTTCACCATCAAAAGTCAGCAGGTGCATAAACACACTTCTTTTTTTTTATTGTTTAGTCCATGTAGTTCTGAGAGCATGAGGTGCATATTTGGATTTTTTCAGATACATCAAGGTAAGTAAACAAAGGTCTCTCTCACACTCTCTCTCTCTCTCTCTCAAACACACACACACACACACACACACTATAATTTGCTCCATATAACTCTATATACAGGCCAGAAACTAAGCCTTTTTTTGCACAGGCCTAAAGGGTTAATGGTCCAACCTAGTGATCAACTGTAAAAATAACAAATGTTACCTCTTCCCAACAGGGAAAACCACCAACAATCAAGAGTGCATGATTATATGGTGTCATGGCTTTGCAATCAAAAAATGTCGTTATAATGGAAGTCAATGGGGCAAAAACAGCCACCAACAATAAATGAGGGAGAAAAAATTAAAATCTAATGCTGCACAAAACTAACAATACATCAAAGCTAATCTTATAAGTTACTAATCTTTGACATGCCCAAGACTGTCATAAAAGGTAAAAAAAAATATCCAGTCCACAATTACTTTTTATATTGAAAATATGTCATTTTGTGTGTGTTTTTTCTTCCCAACTCAGTGACATAATTTATGAACTTGGTAATTAAAGAGTTAAAATCTTGGATTTTTTTTTTAAACATTGGTAATTTGATCAGGACTGAGGGTGATTAATAGATTTCTGCAAAAAAAAAAAAAATCTTTATCTGAGACATTTTTACAGCATTTTAATTTAGTGGGTGTTTTCATCCCAAACATAACAAAAGGGTAGTGAATTTACCCACAGTATACTGTTGAGTTTTTGAAAAATTTCAAGCATTTTCCCAAAATAAGTGTCAAAATAAGATTTGTCACCAATCATTCCATTAGCTGCAACACAGAGAAAGTTGTGGCCAAAATAAGACTCAACTTTACCCCCTAGTGGACAGAAACGTCCCCAACAACGCATATGGGTTATTATGTAACAGCAAGTCATTTGTGCAAGTACATTTGACTTGCAGTTTTTCCAAAACTTAATCATTTTTATTTGGTACCAGCTGCAGTAGTTCGTTGTTTTATATTATACAGCTATCATTGAGCTAAGGTATACCCCCCTACCACACCATCTATCATTGAAGAACCTGTGTTACACAGATATGGCATATTCATGGTAGTACACATGAAATTAATGTATTTATCTGTCATTTAAACTTACATAAACAGAAATCCTGTCTCCCCCTCTAGTGGACCTTAAGTGTAAGACCTTCATCGCTCAGATAATGAAAGTCACTAGGATTTTTTGAGAAGGAAAAAGTCTGACCAGTTACAGCAACGAGTCAAACGAGTCTGAAGATCTGAGCTGAATTTGGTGAAACAATAAAATTTTTGTCGTTGTCAAGGCCAACAAAGAAGACTAAAAGAGAAACATCATTCAATTTTGTCTGTAATAAAACTAATAATTCTAATTTATTTAATAAATTTAACTATATTAATTTCCACAATTAATTATTAATGTCACACACACCTACCTAGTGCCATTAGACTTAAAAGATGAGAGTGGTAAATGTTACAGACATATTATCATGGAAATGTTCAGTCTATTATTGATTTTTATTTCCACTTCACTTTTATCCCAGGAGACAGAACTATTTGCACTGTATTTACAGTGGGACAATATTCATACAATACTATAACCTAGAAATAATTTAAAGGGGTGACTTGCAAGTCAAACAACGCTAATTATGTGTCTACATCTGGTTTCAGATATTGCTCTTGTAAGACTCTTATTCTGAAAGACTGAGGAGCCCGAGTTGAAGGCGGAGCGATCCGACCAATCAGATGAAAGGAGCGTTTCAGCTCCGCCCACAAGTGGGAATGAAATATTGAAGCCATAAACCGTTTTTTAAACCCCAAACGACAAAATGAGAAATCAAGTCAAAAACTCATTTTTTGTTTGTTTACCTAGATGGAATAACGAATAAACGAGCCATTTTTCAATTTCTCGTTATTGAATTCATTTTCTCTCACTTGAATCCTCTTGAGTCTTTCGTTTTCTGTTTTTTAATTTAAAACGGATTTGGAATGGACGGAAGATACCCTGATTATTGGTCCGTGTATCTTTTGGTCATTCGATTTTCTATTTAAAAATAAATAAAGATAAATGAGAAACGGTTTGATTTTCGTTTTTTCGTTTTCTTTAAGAAGCGGAAAACTAAAATTTTGCTGGATTTTTAGTATTTTTGTTTGTGGGTAAAAAATGAGATTATGCTTTAATATTTGTTTGAATGTGTGGGCGGCGCTGAAACGCCCCTTTCATCCCTTCTGTACTGCACCGACAAGCGGCAACCGGAAGCTCAGTTCATCTTCACCAGGAGAGAAGCGGCAGACAGCGAATTCTTTGCTAGTGGTGCTTGCAAGCTTTTTATATATATATATTTATATATATTTTTTTTTTTGACCAAACAGAAATTAATTTATTCAATGACATTTGAATTTTACTGTAAGATCTACAATGACATGAAATATGCAGATTTTTAGCCTACTAATTTTATTCTATGCCTATTTAAGAAAAACCTCACAGCATAACATGTTTTCATTTGCTATACAAACAACAGCAACTGAAGCTTTATCTTGTAGAGTGTAGTCTGCACTTCTCCGATCGGCGGATCCCGATCCACAGCTCCCATCCCGATAACAAGAGGAAAGAGCTTCAGCTCCATCAGTTTGGGTTGTAAGACACCCTAAATAACATGAAAACTCAACAGGATTTGCTTTCTGCCATCTCGGTCTACATTAACTTCTTTCTGAAACGTCAGAAATGAACCAGGCTCATGCATCAGACGAACCATGTCTAGCTGGACATGGCTACTTTTAAAATAAGCCATTTAAATAGAATAATAATAATAATAATTTTATATTTAGGCTTATGTAATTCAAATGAAACCAACCAGAGGTGCAGTGTTTCCCGTCTGAACTCATTATCTGTAATGATGTCACACCATCACTATATTCATACGGTCATCTACAGAATTCGTGAATTCAGTTCATAATTTTAAGTAGCCTATAGCCTATAATTAAAACATTTAAAGTAGACTAATTATGGGGAAAACTTAACTTATTTTAATATAAATTTTATTATAAATGTGGGGTTGGATTTTTCTCATTTAATTATTTTTTTTTTTGAATGGCCTAGAATAAAATAAGTAGGCAAAAATTTGTAGTAGGCCTATATTTTATTCCATGTCGTTGTAGATCACAGGCTACAGTAAAATTCAAATGGTGTTTTATGAATAAAGTTGTCAAGTCTGCTTTGTCAGCAGCCGGAAAAATATTATATTATTTTTTATTTTATTATTAATTTAATTAATTTATTATTATTATTATTATTATTATTATTATTATTATTATTATTATTATTATTTTATCTTGCAAGCACCACTAGCAAATAATTTGCAGGATTAATCAACTCTGCTGTCTGCCGCTTCTCTCCTGGTGAAGATGAACTGAGCTTCCGGTTGCCGCTTGTCGGTGCAGTACAGAAGGGAGGAAAGGGGCGCTTCAGCGCCGCCCACACATTCAAACAACATATAAAGCATAATCTCATTTTTTTCCCACAAACAAAAATACGAAAAATCCAGCTAAATTTTCGTTTTCCGTTTCTTAAAGAAAATGAAAAAACGAAAATCAAACCGTTTCTCATTTATCTTTATTTATTTTTAAATAGAAAATCGAATGAGCAAAAGATACACGGACCAAATCAGGGTATCTTCCGTCCATTCCAAATCCGTTTCCAATTAAAAAACTGAAAACGAAAGACTCAAGAGGATTCAAGTGAGAGAACATGAATTCAACAACGAGAAATTGAAAAATGGCTCGTTCATTCGTTATTCCATCTAGGATAACAAACGGAAAAGGAGTTTTTGACATGATTTCTCATTTTGTCATTTGGGGTTTAAAAAATGGTTTATGGCTTCAATATTTCATTTGCACTTGTGGGCGGAGCTGAAACGCTCCTTTCATCTGATTGGTCGAATCGCTCCGCCTTCAACTTGGTCTTTCATTCTTTCAGAATAAGAGTCTTATAAGAGTAGTGTTTGAAACCACCGCTCACTGTTAATTAACATAATATTGGAGTCAGATGTTGCTGCGCACATAATTCGTGCTGCTGTGACTTGCAAATCACCCCTTTAAATTATTTCTAGGTTATAGTATTGTATGAATATTGTCCCACTGTAAATACAGTGCAAATAGTTCTGTCTCCTGGGATAAAAGTGAAGTGGAAATAAAAATCAATTATAGAGTGAACATTTCCATGATAATATGTCTGTAACATTTACCACTCTCATCTTTTAAGTCTAATGGCACTAGGTAGGTGTGTGTGTGACATTAATAATTAATTGTGGAAATTAATATAGTAAAATTGATTAAATAAATTAGAATTATTAGTTTTATTACAGACAAAATTGAATGATGTTTCTCTTTTAGTCTTCTTTGTTGGCCTTAAGAAAGCCAACATATATTTGAACATTATTATCATTTATTATGAGAGTAATTGACAACGGCTAAAATTTGGAATATTATTTCCACTTCACTTTTATGTTTCACCAAATTTCCTTCTCAAAAAATCCTAGTGACTTTCATGAAGAGCAATGAAGGTCTTACACTTAATGTCCACTAGAGGGGGAGACAGGATTTCTATTTACGTAAAATGGCAAATAAATACATTAATTTCATGTGTACTACCATGAATATGCCATATCTGTGTACAAGAATAAATTTCACACTTCAAGCTGTACTTAAAACTTCTCATTCTGGCTTTTTCAACGTACCTCCAAATTTATTTTAAGATTTATTTTTTATTCACACTGGTTTATGCATTTAATGTTTGTCCATCTGGAACTTGTATTTTTCATGAGCTGTACATTTTAAGATGTACTCAGTGTTGATAAATCACATGCACTGAATGTAAAGTGCTAATGTCAGGACTCTCAGTCCTCCTCCTGGATGGCCAGTGTCCTGCAAAGTTTAGCTACCCCAAATAAACACACCTAAGCTAAGCAAGGTCTTCAGGATCAGTAGCAATGTCCAAGCAAGTGTGTTGGAACTGAACTCTGCAGAACATGGTTCTCCAGGTTCAGGACTGGGTTTTAAATCTATAAATGAATTTGTACAGTTGGGTGTCTGCATGCAGAGGTGTACTTCAGTAAGTACAATGTAAACTGTAATCTATAAAGACAAAATCTTCAGATAAGCATTTAGGCCACTGCCTTGAGGTCTCCATCCATTGGTCAAAACAGACCTCGCACCCCACCACACTCCTGCTAGCTGTCAACATTAATTGCGGCTGGTGCCAAATAAAAATTATTATGTATCCCTTGTGCATTGTTCAAATTCACTACCCTTTAGATACCCTTAGATAATTTTTTTTCCCCCTAATTTATTGTTGGTGGATGTTTTTTTTTCACTGACTTCCATTATAATTACATTTTTGATTGCAAAGCCATGACACATAATCATGCATTCTTGATTGTTTGTGGTTTTCCCTGTTGGGAAGAGGTAAAATTTGTTATTTTTTACAGTTGATCACTAGGTGGGACCATCAACCCTTTAGATATGCCTGTGCAAAAAAAAGCTTAGTTTCTGACTTGTATATAGAGTTATGTGGAGTATAACAGCAAATTATATTGTGTGTATGTGTGTAGGAGCGAGAGAGAGAGGGAGAGAGAGAGAGAGAGAGAGAGAGAGAGTGACTTTTGCGCACTTACCTTGATGTATTTGAGAAAATCTAAATGTACACCTCAGCTCTCAGAACTACATGGAGTAAACAAAAGTGTATTTATGCACCTGCTGCCTTTTAATTGTGGTGATAAGTATAGACTAAACAAAAACAAAGTACATGGATTTAAACACTTGCATGCCATCCTTCTGGTCATTTGATGGTGAGAAGAGCAGCAAGCAATACGAGAAAGGGCTTGACTTGAACCAGAGATTTAGAAATGATTATGCAGCTTGACCCCTCCAGCGAGTTGCTGCTTATTTGAAGTTGGTATTGCATTTTGGTCCATAATCAATTATGTTCAAAGTAGTTTTTTTATAAGATTTAAAGGTTTTAAACTGGCTTCACCATCAAGAAAAGACAAGCATTTCACACATAGGCCATCCGTACTTTTCACCATCAAAAGGCAGCAGGTGCATAAACACACTTCTTTTTTTATTGTTTAGTCCATGTAGTTCTGAGAGCATGAGGTGCATATTTGGATTTTTTCAGATACATCAAGGTAAGTGCACAAAGGTCTCTCTCACACTCTCTCTCTCTCTCTCTCTCTCTCAAACACACACACACACACACACACACACACACTATAATTTGCTGTTAAACTCCATATAACTCTATATACAGGCCAGAAACTAAGCCTTTTTTTGCACAGGCCTATCTAAAGCGTTAATGGTCCCACCTAGTGATCAACTGTAAAAATAACAAATGTTACCTCTTCCCAACAGGGAAAACCACCAACAATCAAGAGTGCATGATAATATGGTGTTATGGCTTTGCAATCAAAAAATGTCGTTATAATGGAAGTCAATGGGGCAAAAACAGCCACAAACAATAAATGAGGGAGAAAAAATGAAAATCTAATGCTGCACAAAAACTAACAATACATCAAAGCCAATCTACAGTTACTAATCTTTGACATGCCCAAGACTGTCATAAAAGGTAAAAAAAAAACATTCAGTCCACAATTACTTTTTATATTGAAAATATGTCATTTTGTGTGTGTTTTTTCTTCCCAAATCAGTGACATCATTTATGAACTTGGTAATTAAAGAGTTAAAATCTTGGATTTTTTTTGAAACATTTGGTAGTTTTGATCAGGACTTAGGGTGATTAATAGATTTATGCAAAAAAAAAAAAAAAAACTTTATCTGAGACATTTTTACAGCATTTTAATTTAGTGGGTGTTTTCATCCCGAACATAACAAAAGGGTAGTGAATTTACCCACAGTATACTGTTGAGTTTTTGAAAAATTTCAAGCATTTTCCCAAAATAAGTGTCAAAATAAGATTAGTCACCAATCATTCCATTAGCTGAAACACAGAGAAAGTTGTGGCCAAAATAAGACTCAATTTTACCCCCTAGTGGACGAAAACGTCCCCAACAACGCATATGGGGTATTATGTAACAGCAAGTCATTTGTGCAAGTACATTTGACTTGCAGTTTTCCAAAACTTAATCATTTTTATTTGGTACCAGCTGCAGTAGTTAATGTTGTTTTATATTATACAGCTATCATTGAGCTAAGGTATACCCACCTCCCACCCCATCTATCATTGAAGAACCTGTGTTACACAGATATGGCATATTCATGGTAGTTCACATGAAATTAATGTATTTATCTGTCATTTAAACTTACATAAACAGAAATCCTGTCTCCCCCTCTAGTGGACCTTAAGTGTAAGACCTTCATCGCTCAGATAATGAAAGTCAGTAGGATTTTTTGAGAAGGAAAAAGTCTGACCAGTTACAGCAACGAGTCAAACGAGTCTGAAGATCTGAGATGAATTTGGTGAAACAATGAAATTTTAGTCGTTGTCAATTACTCTCATAATAAATGATAATAATGTTCAAATATATGTTGGCTTTCTCAAGGCCAACAAAGAAGACTAAAAGAGAAACATCATTCAATTTTGTCTGTAATAAAACTAATAATTCCAATTTATTTAATAAATTTAACTATATTAATTTCCGCAATTAATTATTAATGTCACACACACCTACCTAGTGCCATTAGACTTAAAAGATGAGAGTGGTAAATGTTACAGACATATTATCATGGAAATGTTCAGTCTATTATTGATTTTTATTTCCACTTCACTTTTATCCCAGGAGACAGAACTATTTGCACTGTATTTACAGTGGGACAATATTCATACAATACTATAACCTAGAAATAATTTAAAGGGGTGATTTGCAAGTCACAGCAGCACGAATTATGTGCGCAGCAACATCTGACTCAAATATTATGTTAATTAACAGTGAGCGGTGGTTTCAGACACTACTCTTATAAGACTCTTATTCTGAAAGAATGAAAGACCAAGTTGAAGGCGGAGCGATTCGACCAATCAGATGAAAGGAGTGTTTCAGCTCCGCCCACAAGTGCGAATGAAATATTGAAGCCATAAACCGTTTTTTAAACCCCAAATGACAAAATTAGAAATCAAGTCAAAAACTCATTTTCCGTTTGTTAACCTAGATGGGATAACGAATAAACGAGCCATTTTTCCATTTCTCGTTATTGAATTCATGTTCTCTCACTTGAATCCTCTTGAGTCTTTCGTTTTCTGTTTTTTAATTGGAAACGGATTTGGAATGGACGGAAGATACCCTGATTCACCATGAATCTGATTTTGATATTTAGTTATCCAACTCGACATGATAATTTCATTTCCTATTTAGACTGCAATGTAAGAAATGGAAAAATGGCTTGTTTATTCGTTTTTCCGTTTAGTTTAACAAACGTAAAATGAGATTTTGGATCGATTTCTCATTTTTCGTTTAAGGTTTACAAATCAGTTTTATGGCTTCAATATTTCAGTCGCACTTGTGGGTGGAGCTGAAACACTGCTTTCATCTGATTGGTCGAATCGCTCCTCCTTCAGCACCGTCTTTTCATTCTTTCAGACAGAATAAGAGTCAGCATGAGTGCGGCACTGTAATGCCTGAAACCACCGCTCACTGTTAATTAGCATAATAATTGAATCAGATGTTGCTGGGCACATAATTAGTGCTGCTGCAAGTTGCAAGTGACCCCTTTAATTTATTTCTAGGTTATAGTATTGTGTGAATATTTGTCCCACTGATAAATACAGTGCAAATAGTTCTGTCTCCTTGGATAAAAGTGAAGTGCTTGCGCATACAAGGAATTTGTTTTAGTGACATATGCTTCCAGTACACAGACACAACAACACAAAGACAAAAAAAGGCAAATAAATAAGTTTATAAACAATTGTGCCATAAAAGATAATGGAATAGGATTGAGTAAGATGCAGAGATGTACTAGGATGGAGGGGTAACAAATAAATGTAAGGATATATCACATTTTTATTGCATAAGTGGGGGATATTTAACTGTTATTTTAACTGGACTGATTGCTTGGGGGAAGAAACTGTTCTTGTGCCTGACTGTTCTGGCATTTGTGGCTCTAAGGCGCCGGCCAGAGGGCAAAATTTCAAAGATGGGGTAAATTAGATGTGAGGGATCCAGAGTGTTTTTTGAGCCCTTTTCCTCACTCTAGATGTATACAGTTCTTGAAGGGTGGGTAGGGGAGCACCAGTAATCCTTTCGGCAGTCCGAACAGTTCTCTGTAGTCTTCTGATGTCTGATTTTGTAGTTGAACCAAACCAGACAGCTATTGAAGTGCACTGTACAGACTCAATGATGGCTGAATCGAACCGTTTCGGCAGCTCCTAAGGCAGATTAAAGTTCCTCAGCTGTCGAAGGAAGTACAACCTTTGTTGGGCCTTTTTCACAATGGAGTCAATGTGATTGTCCCACTTCAGGTCCTGAGAGATGGTGGTTCCCAGGAATCTGAATGACTCCACTGCACCCACAGTGCTGTTCATTATGGTGAGTGGGGGGAGTGCTGGCGGGTTTCTCCTAAAGTCCACGATCATCTCCACTGTTTAGAGCGTGTTCAGCTCCAGGTTGTTAAGACTACACCAGACAGACAGCTGCACAACCTCTTGTCTGTATGCTGACTCATCACCGTCCTGGATGAGGCTGATGACTGTAGTGTCATCTGCAAACTTCAGGAGCTTGACAGAGGGGTCTTTAGAGGTGCAGTCGTTGGTGTACAGGGAGAAGAGCAGTGGGGAGAGAACACATCCCTGAGGGGCACCAGTGTTGGTGGAGCAGCTGTTTGACATTTCCCCAGTGTCACTAACTGTTGCCTATCTGTCAGAAAGCTGGTGATCCACTGACAGATAGATCTAGGAAAAGAGAGCTGGGTCAGTTTGGTCTGGAGGGCTGTTGGGATGATGGTGTTGAAAGCAGAAATAAAGTCCAAAAACATGATCCTTAAATAAATCCCTGTTTTGTCCAGATGTTGCATGATGAAGTGCAATCCCATGTTGATTGCATCATCCATGGACCTGTTTGCCTGGTAAGCAAACTGCAGGGGGTTCAGTAAGGGTCCAGTGATGTCCTTCAGATAAGCCAGAACCAGTTTTTCAAATGACTTCATGACGACAGATGTTAGAGGCCACAGGTCTGTACTCGTTAAGTCCTGTTATCTTGGGTTTCTTTGGAACAGGGATGATGGTGGAGCGTTTGAAGCAGGAAGGCACTTCACACAACTCACACAAAAGATGGGGGTCAGCACAGGTTTTCAGACAGGCTGGTGTCTTCTTTTGTTCTTCCTGAAGATCTGGCGCACATCACCTTCACAGATTTGAAGAGCAGGAGGTGTAGAGAGGGGGATTGCAGGAGGTGTTAACAGTTGGGAGTTAGTCAGAATGGGTGTTGGGGGTTTCAAATCTACAATAAAACTTATTCAGGTCATTAGCAAGTCGTTGATTAGCCTCAGTGTAGTAGGTTGGTGTCTTGCAGTTAGTGATGGCTCTCAGTCCTCTCCACACTGAAGTTGAGGCATTGGAAGTAAACTGGTCTTCCGACTTTTTAACATAGGTCTTTTTAGCTGCTCTAATCTCTTTGTTCAGTGTGTTCCTGGCCTGATTGTACAAGACTATGTCCCCATTTCTGTAGGCGTCCTCTTTGGCCTGACAAAGATGTCTGAGTTTTGCTGAAAACCATGGCTTTACAGTCTTTACTATAGGTTTAGCAGATTTAAGTTTCTGGTTTAGGATGGTTATAAGATGAACCAGACAGTGATCAGACAGTCCCAAAGCTGCAATTGGAACAGAGTAATATGCACCCTTTATTGTGGTGTAACAGTGATCCAATATGTTGCAGTCTCTGGTGGGACATGTAACATGTTGTCTGTATTTTGGCAGTTCACAGTTCACTGTTATGCAACATATGTCTGACATCCTGCGATAAAGAGGCAGCGAAGAATTATAATGCTTCTCTGATTAATTTACTTTGACTAAGTGATGTTATAACTTACCAGTTGATGTAATCACCATCACGATGGCTACAAAATACACCCTACAATGATAAGATTCACAAACTGTAACATAATAAAAATTGGATAGTGTATCTCTTCTGATTGGCCCAAACTCTCTGATCTCTGAACAGTGCCCTCTGTATTTATCTTTGAATAAAAATATGATTAGCAATTATATTAAACAATGTTTCTGAACTCAGAAGATTAAATGTCAAAAGATAAATAATATCAATTTAAGCAATGGCTTTCAAGTAAAAAAAATAAATAAATAAAGCAAATAAAATTTAGCAGCAATATCTCAGATATTGTAACTTATTCTGTCAGTTGTGCAACCTTTTCTTTCAGAAGAGAAAACTCAGCCAGTGAGCTTTAATGAGCGTCATCTTTTTCTACCAGTCATGGACCGGTGGCCACCGTATCACTTGTGCTCGCACATAAAGTAAAATTTCTTTTGTGCATTCGGGACATCACGGAAGATACGTGTCTACTTAGACCTTCATATTGTAACCTTATCAAAGAACCTAATAAAATATGAAAATATATTCCAAATATTTAATATAGGCTATACGAAATTGCACTAGTGATGGTTTGTCCATGAACGAATCGTTCTCGTTCATGTAATCCACTGACTCATATTTCTCATTCACTAAAGTTCCTCTCTCCACAGCAGCACGCGAGCACGACGCTATTGGCAGTGCATGTGCAGATAGTGAACAGGTCTGTGAACTGTTTCAATAGTGTCAAAGAGTTACTCAAGATGTGACGGAGCATATGATTTGTTGAATGTAGTGAACCCATACGCCCTTCACTGAACGAGAGCGAGAGATCTTTTCATTCGTGAACAAGTTGAACGAACTGATCTCGTTTATGAACTAAATGAATGAGTATACAGGGTCAGTGAGCCAAGCATGTAAATCTCGATCAGCAATCAGCAGATACAAAGCACAGTTATAAGTGCTGTGCAGATATGCTCATTTTCATATTTAGCATACAGAACATAACTCTATGTTTAATCCCTGATTAATGTGAATATTATATATATAACTGTCTGACCAAACAATTAAAATGATAATTATGCAAGAAAACCTTGTGCTTTGTTCATCTGAACAATTTATTTAAACTATTTAATGCGATTATGCACATTTTAGTAAAGCCAAATCAGCTTATTAAAGCCACTAATGCAGCCATCTCGCTGTAGTGCTTTTTTGCTGCTTGCGTGAGGAGAAAAAACACAGATGTCCATAGGGAGGCACTGGAAGCGTGCGTTGCACACACCAACATGAAATACGTCTCTTACAAAACTGGAACGCAGTCATTCTTTGAAGTATCTAATTGAAGTACTAATACATTTAGGAATCGTGACGTTTTTAGTTTCCGAGAATCGCGATACTTTTGAAGTATCATTGCACCATGCAACACTACTTCAAAATTACCGGTACACGTGTACACGTTTACAACTACAAATTCCACTGTCACAGACGCTCAGTTGTTTTGCACCAAAAATACCTTCATAAATTTGCCACTGATGAGTGATTGATCAGTGTAGAGTAGCACTTGTTGTTTGTTGTTTCTCCAATCACAAATGCAGACATAGTTTTATGTTTACTTAGCATGATACGCAGTGCATAAAAAGACAGTAGAAGTAATTTATAATGTTATAATGTCCCCACTGGATGCAACAAATGCCTAGTTTGTAATGGGTGTTATTGGTTTTGTCTCATCGTGCTGGGAGACGGCATCACCGTAAGGGGCGTCACACACTTAAACCTTAAACCACATTGCATTAGACCGAATACACCAAATGTTCTTTTTAGCAACGTCATATGACCCCTATCAGGTTTGGTAAATAAAGGTATTTTTCTCAGTTCCTGTTTTCTTCCATTGGTGGTCTATCTGAATAATTTCTGTTTTGTATTTTCATTTCAGTTTGAGATTGCTGCTGTTTGTGAATTATAATCAACAATCAAAATGACGACCACTTACATGGGGCAGCTTTTCCTCATGTCTCTCTACTTTACAGGTATGATGCTTGGGGGTAAGGAATCTAGGGTCTTAGAATGTCAGGTGAATTACATTTAAACGAGTGGCTCTCATGTTGAACATTATGTGTGAAATATAGCAACCAATGCTTTGTGTCTCAAAGTTGTTTGTAATTTTAATCACAGACTAGATACTGTACTAATCCACGATTAAGGATTGAATAAATGCTTCCATTCTCATTTGAAGTTTTTTTTTTTTTTTTAGGTTTTGTGGGTATGTTTGATAATCTAATGACTTAAGGACCAGCAGTAGTGTGATTCAAGTAAAAAAAAATATCCTAAGGTCAAGCAAGATAAAGATTTAATCTGGTTGAGACCCTGGAACTGGGAATGGAAATAACAGTTTATAGATCTGGAAAATATATATAAAATAAGATACATTTTGGCATGTTTCTTTTCCATTTTTATGGAATTGCTAAAATGCATTTATATTAGCAGATGCGACTTACATTGCATTCAGGCTAAAAATGTTCTCCTATCATGTGCTCCTTGGGATTTGAACCCCCAACCTTGCGCTTGTTAAGCAGTGCTCTGCCAATTGAGCTACAGGAACACTATATATAGAATTATATGTGGCGGCTGGTCAAAAGCTGGTGCTGGGGTGCGGCCCCCCTCAAGTTAGCCAGGAAAGAAGCCTACTTCATGTTAAAAATTAGTTAATAATATGCTGCAAAAACATTCAAGACTGTTGTGTTTGTGCAGGGCACTGGACAAATGGGTGTCTATTAGGTCCGTGAACTTTTGAATTATATGTGACTTGAGGCTGAGCTCTAATTGGCTTGTTTCAAATTGTACTCTGTGCCCCAGAACCTCCCACTTTTGATTTTAGTGAATCAGTATTGTTTTTAGATATATTTGGCCTTGTGATTGGATATCTCTTCCGAGATGAAAGTCAATTTGATCTTTACAAAATCTTTCACAAGACATTTAAATGAAGGAAAAAATAAAAATAAAATTATGGATCATGGAGCTTGGAGTTGGCTAGCTGGATGCCTTTTACAGGGTTCGTACAAGGTGCTTGAAGTACTTGAATTTTTAAAAGGCATTATATATGAAATTGGTGCTGATTTTTTGGTGCTGGCATTATATATGAAATTTGTCTTTTCTCGCTAAATTAACAATGCATCATGTTTAAATACAGAGTCACTTGTCACTTCACCCAGTTTTTTTTATTTTTTTATTAATGCATCTACTTTACAACCAAACAAGGTAAATAATCACATTACAAAATAAATCCAGTCTTATTCAGCCTTTGTTGAGCATAAACACAAGAACAACAACAAAATAAAAATAAAAAGCATGAAAATAAACCAAACTGAACCAGAAAGAAAATAAGTGTATTAGATACAAAAAAATAAGCCTTTTAAATTAAATTATACAAATACCAAAAGAAAAATCAACTTATGGGCTTTCTTGTTCTTAACTAATTTTAAAGATTTGTATAAGAGTTTTACCTTATTACAAAATTGAATTGAAGTTGGATTTAGGTTTCAACCATCTGCACAAAAATAAAAAAAAAACATACCAGGAAATTTATAGCAAATGTTCCGCATGTTCCACATAGATGAAGGATCCAGCTTCAGTTGTCCAGGTGCCAATTGTAACGCTTTGACTCGGATAACTCATTAAATCCATGAAATGAAAGAGATAGAAAACAAGGAGTTTTCTACACGTTTAATGGCTGGTACAAAGATTAACTCTTTCTTGCCGTTACAAATAAAGCAAAGACAGAATAATAAAAAGGCGGCAGAGTGAACTTATCATCCATAGTGGTTGTTATTACATAGTCACCTAGTCCTTATACATTATCACCACATAGCGTGCGTTATAAGTTAAGTAATCAGTCTCTTAAAGAGCACACCACACTATAATGTGATGCATGCAAACTACATAGTTTTGGCTGTTACAGCCATTTCCAAGATCTCTCTTATTTTATACAACAATATCCATTGCATGCTCTATTTCTTTTGCCTGATCTTCCTTTTCAACATTAAGTGAGGAATCTTTGCGTTTCAGGCCATCAGGCTCCTAAACTCCTAAATATTCACTTTATCAGTAAGATCTTCATCATTCACTACCTCACTTTGACATACTGACAGTGTCAACCTGTTTGCACATTTTGCCTGTTGTACATTACTTGGTTTTGATTCTTTATTCAAACCAATTATTATTGTCTTGTCTTAGTTTAATATATATATAAATGTAGTTATATAAAAGCCTTAAAGTTTTTTCACTTAGGTCTATTTTTATTACCAAAATAATTGCAGTTTACGTTTAGGCAATCATCGTGGTATAAGTATATGTATGTATGTAACTAAGAAAAACACCAAATTCAGAAAATTACAATATTACTTAAGCCAACTGAAAAGTATGAACATGAAAAGTATGAGCATACAGCACTCAGTACTTAGTTGGGCCTCCTTTTGCCTGAATTACTGCAGCAATGCGGCGTTGCATGGAGTCGTTCAGTCTGTGGCACTGCTCAGGTTTTTATGGGAGCCCAGGTTGCTCTGATAGTGGCCTTCAGCTCTTCTGCATTATTGGGACTGGCATATCACATCTTCCTCTTCACAATACCCCATAGATTTTCTGTGGGGTTAAGGTCAGGCGAGTTTGCCAATTAAAAACAGGGATACCAATGTCCTTAAACCAGGTACTGGTAGCTTTGGCACTGTGTGCAGGTGCCAGGTCCTGTTGGAAAATGAAATCTGCATCTCCATAAAGTTGGTCAGCAGCAGGAAGAATGTAGTACTCTAAAACTTCCTGGTATACGGCTGTGTTTACCTTGGACCTCAGAAAACTTTACACTGGACCTCAAGAAACGTGGATTGTGTGCATCTCCTCCAGACACTGGGACCCTGATTTCCAAAGTAAATGCAAAATTTACTTTCATCAGACAACATAACTTTGGACCACTCAGCAGCAGTCCAGTCCTGTTTGTCTTTAGCCCAGGCGAGATGTCTGGTGTTCAAGAGTGGCTTGACACAAGGAATGCGAAGCTGAAACCCATGTCTTGCATACGTCTTTGTGTATTGGTTCTTGAAGCACTTACTCAAGCTGCAATCCACTCTTTGTCAATCTCCCCCACAATTTTGAATGGGTTTTGTTTCACAATCCTCTCTGGGGTGCGGTTATCCCTATTGCTTCTACACTTATTTTCTACCACATCTTTTCCTTCCCTTCGCCTCTCTATTAATGTGCTTGGACAAAGAGCTCTGTGAACAGCCAGACTCTTTTGCAATGACCTTTTGTGTCTTGCCCTCCTTGTGCAGGTGTCAGTGGTCGTCTTTTGGACAAATGTCAAGTCAGAAGTCTTCCCCAAGATTGTGTAGCCTACAGAACTATACTGAGAGACCATTTAAATGCCTTTGCAGGCGTTTTGAGTTAATTAGCTGATTAGAGACCTTTTCACATTATTATAATTTTCTGAGATACTGAATTTGGTATTTTCCCTTAGTGGTCAGTTACAATCATCAAAATTAAAATAAATAAACATTTGTGTCTGTGTGTGTGTGTAATGAATTGATATAATATACAATTTTCACTTTTTAAATGGAATTAGTGGAATAAACTTTTTCATGATAATCGTATTATATGAACAGGTTTTTATTTTTTATTTTTTATTTTTTTTATGATTAAACATTTAATGATTACTTTACTGATAATACACCAAACATTACACTCAAACTCAATGATTTGAGGGATCTTATTTCATGCTTTAACAGTTGAATTTTCAGTTAGATTTTTTTTAGCTAAGCAATATACTAGGGGTGCTCTGATCACGATCGGCCGATCGTTATGCGCATCTCGTCAGTAAAGCCGGTTCTCTAATCAGCTGTTAATTTCATCAGGTGCGTGATTTCAAATAGAGCAGCTGTTACTACACAGAGCCGTTGTTAATAGAGAAGATGCGCAAATCCACTTCATTTTCAGTGTTTTTTGGCGCATCTTCTCAGTTAACAAACGGCTCTGTGTAGTAACAGCTGCTGTATTTGAAATCACGCACCTGATGGAATTGACAGCTGATTAGAGAACCGGCTTTACTGACGAGATGCGCATTAACGATCGGCCGATCGTGATCGGAGCACCCCTACAATATACGTTATAATGTTACTTTTTAAATGGTTATTTAACAATTGCATTCAGTCCTGCTGCCTTAACAGTGTGATTCAGTTTGTTGCTGCCTTTGCAATTATTTTTTATCACCAGCTACCACTGTTTGTGATTATGTTGTTGCTTAGTATGACACATAATAAAAGATAACCATTGATTGTTTGTGGTATGTCATATTTCTTTATGGTATTCTTCTTCTAGTGCTTGACACAATCCCTGTTCCTGTCAACTTTACAATATTGTCTCACAACTTCAAGCACATTTTACAGTGGAGTCCTGGAATAAATTCTCCTCCACAGACAGTTTTCAATTTAAATCAAAGGTGAGTGTTCTCAAAGTACAAATAAGTCTGGAAGCAATTCTGATACAAGTAGATACAACCTTTGTGGTCACCTCATTGGGAAGGACGGAATAAGAAGGTATTTTAGTTTGCACTCTGAAATTAAGTGGAAAAAAGGGGGAAAAGATTATGTTGGCCTTAATATAACTTTTTGTCTTTTTCATAATTTGCTCCAAACATCACGTTTGATAAGTCCTGAAAGTTTAGAAACTTTCTAGAAACATTATTAAAAAGTATGCAAAACATAGCACGATCACTTCTAATGTGCCATTATGTTTGATACAAACAATTATATCTTAACCCTTTAACTGTCATCCCGGGACACTTACATTTACTTCACTATATTACAATTAAATCTAATCTAATCTACAATCTATCAGTGTTGGTCATCTTACTTGAAAAAAGTAACTAGTTACAGTTACAAATTACTTCTCCCAAAATGTAATTGAGTTAGTAACTCAGTTACCACCTTGTAAAAGTAATTAGATAGAAGAGTAATTAGCCGTTAAATCTGTCAAGCTACAATAATAATATTTATGTATTTGAAAATCCATTTTAATTGTTAAATGATCAAACTATGTACTTCAAGATAAATAAATGCTCTGCAGGTTTTAAAACACCGAACTGTGTCGTGCGGACATGCAACTTATTATACTGTCTGTACTGAGTCTTAACTGGTTCTTTCAAATGGTTTGTTTGTTAACTGGTTCAAAATGTTTGTTTTTAAGTTATTTTAATTTCATTCCATAATCTCGACATTTTGACATTGTGTAAACTCAAACTCATGACTCAAGTGTGCAGTTCTTAGTTCAGCTTGTATGTGCATTATAATTACTGCATTTAAACAATTCTTGTGTTCTTTATATACAGTTGCAAAACTAAGATTGTGAGCCCTTATCTGGATTTCTGCATTTACTTACTTCAAGATCCTAAAAGCAACCTGCCTCCAAACATAAATTATTATTAGATCTTTTTTTTTTTTTTTTTTTTGGTAATTGCTCCTAAAACTTTTGACCAATTTAATGGAATCCCTCCCTACTGTTTCCAATTGTAAATAATTGAGTTGTTTTGATAGCATCATCTGAATGAGGTCAGGGCACAGGAAAACATATTTTCTTCTTTTTTTAATACAATTTATTTACTTGTGTGTTTTCAGACATTTTTTTGTTACATTGCAAATGTGCAAAACAAAATAAGCAAAAATACACCACATTCGCATTCATATCATTCACCTTTAGGGATGTATCACCTTTAGGGATGTATCATTTAGACCGTATCATAGTACTGAGACTGCTCTCCTTAGAGTTACAAATGATCTGCTCTTATCGTCTGATCGTGGGTGTATCTCTCTATTAGTTTTATTGGATCTTAGTGCTGCATTTGACACAATTGATCACAACATTCTTTTGCATAGACTTGAACACTTTGTTGGCATCAGTGGAAGTGCATTAGCATGGTTTAAATCGTACTTATATGACCGCCATCAGTTCGTAGCAGTGAATGAAGATGTATCATATCGATCACAAGTGCAGTATGGAGTACCTCAAGGCTCAGTACTAGGGCCGCTACTCTTCACGGTTTATATGTTACCCTTGGGAGATACCATCAGGAAACATGGTGTTAGCTTTCACTGTTATGCTGATGATACTCAGCTCTATATTTCCTCGCAGCCCGGTGAAACACACCAATTTGAAAAACTAATGGAATGCATAGTCGATATAAAAAATTGGATGACGAGTAATTTCTTACTGCTAAATTCAGAAAAAACAGAGGTGTTAATCATAGGGCCTAAAAACTCTGCTTGTAATAACCTCAGTGACGGAATGTAACGAAGTATTTGTACTTCGTTACTGTACTTAAGTAAATTTTTACGTATCTATACTTTACTTAAGTAAAAAAAATAATGCATACTTATACTTTTACTCAAGTAGATTTTTCAGCAATTATCTGTACTTTCTACTCCACTACATTATTAAAATGCGTGTCGTTACATCCTTCCGAATCTTGCATACATTTTTTTTTGGTCGACTGACGTTTTGGCGTTGCTGGCCAATGCACGTTGAAACAGATCGGAGATCTAATTGGCCGAAGAACTCACGCGCTCAGCGCGTGTTTTGAAACAACACAAGCGGAACTGATGTAAATCGAAGATATTATAATATTTGTTTGACGTAAGTTAGTGGTAACTGTTACCCTAACAGGGCAACTTCTTTAGCTGGTTATTAGCACAGCAGGGACGATAGCTTGCTAGTACGTTACATTTTTGGAGATGAGCAAACTACTGCTATATCTGTACATTCGTAGTTGGCTAAAATAGCTGTTTGTTTTGACTCGATGAAAAAATGTTCAAACTATTTATACGTCGTCGGCTCCTAGCTTCTTTACCATACAACATTGGGTATATATTTGACATTCACAAGTAAGCATGCAGGCAAAACTATATCTTGGTTTGATTCGATTGTGAACAATTTTGAACTATGACAGTGGTTTTTCGTCAATATCATGATATTATATATATATATATATATATATATATATATATATATATATATATATATATATATATATATATATATATATATATATACATACAGTACAGGCCAAAAGTTTGGAAACATTACTATTTTTTATGTTTTTGACACAAGTTTCTTCTTCTTATCAAGCCTGCATTTATTTGATCAAAAATACAGAAATAAATGTAATATTGAGCAGAATAATATTGTGCAGAATAAACTGGTCATACAAATTTGATTAAAGTGTTCAGAATAACACTCACCTGTGTACTTTTGAGTTTTTTTTACTGCTCTTAATAGTATAGTAAAAAAAAAAAAAAAAAAAATTGTATGTCATAATAAATTGTACGTCATAATTGGCTTAGCCTAATTATTATTTAATGAGTAATTAGTAAATAACCAGATTTTTACAGTGTCAGTATTGCACAACAACTCTTTCCAGTACACAATAGATATTGTTTGTGATTGTTACAATTGAACAGCCCAGACATTGAGACAACTGATTGTACTTTTACTTAAAAAAATACTTTAAAGTAAATTTAAAAGTATGTACTTATGACTTTTACTTAAGTAAGATGTTGATGTAGTAATTATACTTTTACTTAAGTATATATTTTGCAGGGTAGTTGTACTTTTACTTAAGTACTAAACTTAAGTACTTCCTCCACCACTGAATAACCTAGAACACTGTCTAAGACTTGATGGTTGCTCTGTCAATTCTTCGTCATCAGTTAGGAACCTAGGTGTGCTACTTGATCGCAATCTTTCCTTAGAAAGCCACGTTTCTAGCATTTGTAAAACTGCATTTTTCCATCTCAAAAATATATCTAAATTACGGCCTATGCTCTCAATGTCAAATGCAGAAATGCTAATCCATGCATTTATGACTTCAAGGTTAGACTATTGTAATGCTTTATTGGGTGGTTGTTCTGCACGCTTGGTAAACAAACTACAGCTAGTCCAAAATGCAGCAGCAAGAGTTCTTACTAGAACCAGGAAGTATGACCATATTAGCCCGGTCCTGTCCACACTGCACTGGCTCCCTATCAAACATCGTATAGATTTTAAAATATTGCTTATTACTTATAAAGCCCTGAATGGTTTAGCACCTCAGTATTTGAATGAGCTCTTTTTACATTATACTCCTCTACGTCCGCTACGTTCTCAAAACTCAGGCAATTTGATAATCCCTAGAATATCAAAATCAACTGCGGGCGGCAGATCCTTTTCCTATTTGGCGCCTAAACTCTGGAATAACCTACCTAACATTGTTCGGGAGGCAGACACACTCTTGCAGTTTAAATCTAGATTAAAGACCCATCTCTTTAACCTGGCATACACATAACATACTAATATGCTTTTAATATCCAAATCCGTTAAAGGATTTTTAGGCTGCATTAATTAGGTAAACTGGAACCGGAAGCACTTCACATAACACCGTACTTTCTACATCATTAGAAGAATGGCATCTACGCTAATATTTGTCTGTTTCTGTCTTATTCCGAGGTCACCGTAGCCACCAGATCCAGTCTGTATCCAGATCAGAGGGTCACTGCAGTCGCCCGGATCCAGTACGTATCCAGACCAGATGGTGGATCAGCACCTAGAAAGGACCTCTACTGCCCTGAAAGACAGCGGAGACCAGGACAACTAGAGCCCCAGATACAGATCCCCTGTAAAGACCTTGTCTCAGAGGAGCACCAGGACAAGACCACAGGAAACAGATGATTCTTCTGCACAATCTGACTTTGCTGCAGCCTGGAATTGAATTACTGGTTTCGTCTGGTCAGAGGAGAACTGGCCCCCCAACTGAGCCTGGCTTCTCCCAAGGTTTTTTTCTCCATTCTGTCACCGATGGAGTTTCGGTTCCTTGCCGCTGTCGCCTCTGGCTTGCTTAGTTGGGGTCACTTCATCTACAGCGATATCGTTGACTTGATTGCAAATAAATGCACAGACACTATTTAAACTGAACAGAGATGACATAACTGAATTCAATGATGAACTGCCTTTAACTATCATTTTGCATTATTGAGACACTGTTTTCCAAATGAATGTTGTTCAGTGCTTTGACGCAATGTATTTTGTTTAAAGCACTATATAAATAAAGGTGATTGATTGATTGATTGTTGCGGTGAATTAATTACCTTTGCGGGAATTAAGTGGCTCAATATCGCATATATATGGCATATATACAGTACAGACCAAAAGTTTGGACACACCTTCTCATTCAAAGAGTTTTCTTTATTTTCAAGACTATGAAAATTGTAGATTCACACTGAAGGCATCAAAACTATGAATTAACACATGTGGAATTATATATATATATATATATATATATATATATATATATATATATATATATATATATATATATACGTCCCCCGCGTAATCTACACCCCTGGATCTCTTCGTTGGAAGGCAAATTGGGTCTGTGATAAGATGACAGACAGAGCGAACTGAATGCTGATAAACCGTCCATGCGGAAAAACTGTAGTGGGAAAGGAGGTAGGAAGACTGGATATATACACGCTTGTGTGCTAGTTAAGATGATTAGCTAAACGAGATGCACCGGTGCCAAATTGGATGATTATCTGATCGTGCTCCTTCCGAACTTTGTTAATAAAACCACATCTATCTGAAAGAGCCAGGATCTATTAAGTGTACTTTTGACTCGAGAAATGCTAACTTGAGACACAATTTTTTCAAGCAATTCAGAAAAGCTCTGGTTGAGAATTAATTTGTTTGAGAACTAGGCAGAGCGGCTTATTTTATAGTAAATGAACTGAGCTGCTCTGAGATTCTCAAAAATGTATAATGAGTTACGTACTTATAAATGAACACCGTGGCACACAGTTCACTTTGAAACCCGTGGTGCTTTTAAATTCCATACATTGTGATTTGATCACTGCAACAAGGCATATTGCAATATTGATTCTATTTTAATATATTGCGCATCCCTAGTGGCAACATTATGCCCTGGGGGGTTGCAACTTGGATAGAGCCAAATATAGGTGTGTCCTGAAAGAGTCATTATTTCCTAGCATTTACTTTCATGATTATTTCCCAGCAGGAGCTTAGAGAAAGTTCAGTATCTTAGATTAATCCAGATGTCACTTTCCACCAATACTCTCCATCGAGTTTGGAAAGTTCACACCAACATTTTCAAATGCAGAAATGCATCCTGAACCCACTGTAACTGTAAAAGACAACTCTCCTTTTGTCAGTGTTGCACAAATTTGAGGCAGTTTCTATTGTGAAAAATGGCAATCACATTATTTTCCCTTTATATCCATCTTACTAAAGAGACTGATTTTTTTTTTCATAGCTGTGGTAACAGAAAACCTGAACATCTGCAACTGAACATTAGAAATACGGCAGTAGATGTCTCTGAAACATTCAAAGACATCTATACATCCTGCACATTCTTTCTTTGGGCATCGATTGACAACATGACATCATCAATAGTTAATAAAAGTATTACACCTTATGAAGACAGTAAGTACTTGCATATCTGAAGCTAGTTTTACAGTTAATGCACTTAATTAGACCAATTTTTTCTTCGTCATTTTGAATATGCATGTGTCAAGATCTAGTTTTTAGTCTTTTAAAATGGCTTTATTTGTATGTATGTATGTTTGTGTTTATTTATTTATTTATTTATTTTTATTTTAGCTATTATAGGTCCACCCATTATATTTATGTCTGGCTGTGGAGATTGTCTGAATATCAGCATCTCTCTACCCAGTGAATCAATGAAGATAGATCATCTGCATCCGTTTTATAATTCTGTGTCCTTCGATATAAGTTGGAAGAAATCTGGACAGAAAGAGGTAAGTATTCCTGTGAGTCTTTTTGTATACTCAAACAGAAAAAGATAAAGATGAAAAGATAAAGACTTTGCTTAGTTTACTTTTTTTTTTTTTTTTTTACTGAATCTGATGAAAACATGTCCAAGTCAATGTCCAAGTTTATATATATATACAGTATTGTTCAAAATAATAGCAGTACAATGTGACTAACCAGAATAATCAAGGTTTTTCGTATATTTTTTTATTGCTACGTGGCAAACAAGTTACCTGTAGGTTCAGTAGATTCTCAGAAAACAAATGAGACCCAGCATTCATGATATGCACGCTCTTAAGGCTGTGCAATTGGGCAATTAGTTGAATTAGTTGAAAGTTTACCCAAAAATTAAAATTTGCTGTTAATGAACTCACCCTCCAACCATCCAAGATGGCTGACTTTTTTTTCTTGACTACAACAGTAAATATGATTTTTAGCTGAATCCATAGTGCTTGTTAATTCGTAAAATGCAAGTCAGCAGCAGCTCACTGATGCAGGCACTGCATTTCATGTGCGCACAGTGGATAGCATCTGTACCCCCACCACTAGCAGCACCACTGCTGAGAGTGAATGACACCATTGTCTGTTGAGGCAGTTCTGCTGTGGTTGTTGGGACAATGCTCTAATTGCAGCTTGTGAAGAGAAATGCAGACCCACTCTCTTTTTGCTGAGATAGCAAAACAGCTTTTTTTTTTTTTTACTGAATCTGATGAAAACATGTCCAAGTCAATGTCCAAGTTTATATATATATATACAGTATTGTTCAAAATAGTAGCAGTACAATGTGACTAACCAGAATAATCAAGGTTTTTCGTATATTTTTTTATTGCTACGTGGCAAACAAGTTACCAGTAGGTTCAGTAGATTCTCAGAAAACAAATGAGACCCAGCATTCATGATATGCACGCTCTTAAGGCTGTGCAATTGGGCAATTAGTTGAATTAGCTGAAAGGGGTGTGTTCAAAAAAATAGCAGTGTGGCATTCAATCACTGAGGTCATCAATTTTGTGAAGAAACAGGTGTGAATCAGGTGGCCCCTATTTAAGGATGAAGCCAACACTTGTTGAACATGCATTTGAAAGCTGAGGAAAATGGGTCGTTCAAGACATTGTTCAGAAGAACAGCGTACTTTGATTAAAAAGTTGATTAGAGAGGGGAAAACCTATAAAGAGGTGCAAAAAATGATAGGCTGTTCAGCTAAAATGATCTCCAATGCCTTAAAATGGAGAGCAAAACCAGAGAGACGTGGAAGAAAACGGGACAACCATCAAAATGGATAGAAGAATAACCAGAATGGCAAAGGCTCAGCCAATGATCACCTCCAGGATGATCAAAGACAGTCTGGAGTTACCTGTAAGTACTGTGACAGTTAGAAGACGTCTGTGTGAAGCTAATCTATTTTCAAGAATCCCCCGCAAAGTCCCTCTGTTAAAAAAAAGGCATGTGCAGAAGAGGTTACAATTTGCCAAAGAACACATCAACTGGCCTAAAGAGAAATGGAGGAACATTTTGTGGACTGATGAGAGTAAAATTGTTCTTTTTGGGTCCAAGGGCCACAGGCAGTTTGTGAGACGACCCCCAAACTCTGAATTCAAGCCACAGTACACAGTGAAGACCGTGAAGCATGGAGGTGCAAGCATCATGATATGGGCATGTTTCTCCTACTATGGTGTTGGGCCTATTTATCGCATACCAGGGATCATGGATCAGTTTGCATATGTTAAAATACTTGAAGAGGTCATGTTGCCCTATGCTGAAGAGGACATGCCCTTGAAATGGTTGTTTCAACAAGACAATGACCCAAAACACACTAGTAAACGGGCAAAGTCTTGGTTCCAAACCAACAAAATTAATGTTATGGAGTGGCCAGCCCAATCTCCAGACCTTAATCCAATTGAGAACTTGTGGGGTGATATCAAAAATGCTGTTTCTGAAGCAAAACCAAGAAATGTGAATGAATTGTGGAATGTTGTTAAAGAATCATGGAGTGGAATAACAGCTGAGAGGTGCCACAAGTTGGTTGACTCCATGCCACACAGATGTCAAGCAGTTTTAAAAAACTGTGGTCATACAACTAAATATTAGTTTAGTGATTCACAGGATTGCTAAATCCCAGAAAAAAAAAATGTTTGTACAAAATAGTTTTGAGTTTGTACAGTCAAAGGTAGACACTGCTATTTTTTTGAACACACCCCTTTCAACTAATTGCCCAATTGCACAGCCTTAAGAGCGTGCATATCATGAATGCTGGGTCTTGTTTGTTTTCTGACAATCTACTGAACCTACTGGTAACTTGTTTGCCACGTAGCAATAAAAAATATACTAAAAACCTTGATTATTCTGGTTAGTCACATTGTACTGCTATTATTTTGAACAATACTGTATATAAATCACTGCTCTACAAATCCCAATAGGGGATATTAATATATGTTGTTCCTTATTATTTTCAGGCAAAGGCCTTGTTGATTTTGTTGATTCATAAAATGCAAATCATTCACAAATCATTTATTCATTTAGCATTGTGACATTTTTATGATAAATAATTAGCATAAAGGAAATGTAGGGGAAAATGTGCTTAATTGTAATAAAAATATTTAAACTCATAATACAAAATTTTAAAGGAATAGTTTACCCAAAAATTAAAATTTGCTGTTAATGAACTCACCCTCCAACCATCCAAGATGGCTGACTTTTTTTTCTTGACTACAACAGTAAATATGATTTTTAGCTGAATCCATAGTGCTTGTTAATTCGTAAAATGCAAGTCAGCAGCAGCTCACTGATGCAGGCACTGCATTTCATGTGCGCACAGTGGATAGCATCTGTACCCCCACCACTAGCAGCACCACTGCTGAGAGTGAATGACACCATTGTCTGTTGAGGCAGTTCTGCTGTGGATGTTGGGACAATGCTCTAATTGCAGCTTGTGAAGAGAAATGCAGACCCACTCTCTTTTTGCTGAGATAGCAAAACAGACATCAAAGGAGGAGAGAATGATAAACAAACAACCATCAGCCCCCCTCAAACTGCAAACTTCAGCACACCAACAGTCAAGTTGTTAAAAAAAAAACACCAACACGAACATTGCAGATGTTTGATACTAACAGTTAAAGGGATGGTTCACCCAAAAATGTTTATTAGTCCAAGATTCACTCACCCTCATGGCATCCTAGGCTTGTCTGACATTCATCTTTCAGATGAACACATTTGAAGTTATATTTGTCATTGTCTTGTCTGTTCCAGTCTGTATAATTGCATTGAATCTTGTCCTTGTTTCTGAATAATTTTTTTTTTTTAAAGTATCCATCATAAAACTACTCCACACGGCTCTGGGGTGTTAATAAAGGCCTTCTGAAGCAAAACAATGCATTAATTTAAGAAAAATATAGATAATTAAAACTTTATAAACTGTAACGTACAGCTTCTGGTTGCTCAAGCAAAAGTTTGTTTATAAAGGCTATAGGGTAACCGCCCATAATGCATTACAGTTATGTAGCCTTGAGATCTTAAAGGTCTTACATTTCTGCAATTGAGATTGAGAGAATGTGTTGTAATTTAGAGATGTTTTTCACATTGAAAAACTATTTTACAAATTCTAGAAATTACGTTTTAAATAAATTGCTATCAGATAGCAGACCCATATTTTTGACCATGATAAAGACTTGACAGGAAATCCATCAAACCTAAGGAATTGTAATATTAGCTTAAAATCTCAGGTTTTCTTCAAGGGGATCAGCTGACAACAAATACAATGTAACTGCCATATCAACGTCCAACTCTATCACTTGCATATATCCATTTTATGCAATTTCTCTGATTTGTAGATTAAAATTAGGTAACACTTTAGAATAATGCTCCATTGGTTAATGTTAGTTAACTACTTTAGTTAACATGATCTAAGCAAGAACAATCCTTCTACAGCATTTCCTAATTTTAGTTGATGTTAATGTTAATTTCAACATTTACTAATGCATTATTGAAATCAAATGTTGTGCTTGTTAACATTAGATAATGCACTTTGAATTAGCATGAACTAACAATGAATAACTATATTTTCATTAACAAAGATTAATAAATACAGTAATAAATGTACTGTTCATTGTTTGGTCATGTTAATTAATACATTAACTAGCATTAACTAATGGACCATTATTCTAAAGTGTTAGCATTTTTTATCCTTGTGTCAGTGTATATCTCACAAATCCTTCAGACTGGTCAGCTGACATTCTCATTTATGTTAATTTACATTACTTTGATTTATTACGTGTAACAAGGAAAGTTAAGGTTGTATGATCAGCATTGGCCACCACACCTCTTAATCACTGTTTATTATCGCATTTATTTATTTACAAATTTATTTTTTTCATGAGATTTATGGATTTAGAATTTGCTTTAGGCTGGTTGAGATCACTTTGTACAGAATAAATACTACTCTTGCTCAAAAATGAATGTGGATTTTAAGATATTATAAAATAATTTAACAATGAAATAATGTTAGATTTAATATTTATAATTTAATTCATTTAATTACTGTTGATAACTGAATGCTTGCATATTCCTTGATTATGTTCTTTTTTTGCCTAGGCCAACCAGATCTCTATATCCGGTAAACAGTATGTCTTGCAGAATCTTCAGCCTGGTGAACAGTACTGTGTTAGAGTATTTCCCCAAATCATTTCTAACCTCAACACTCACCCTTCTGCTTGGCAGTGTGGATACACCAGTAAAGAAGAGCCAAGAGGAAGTAAGAAAATACCTTTAACCATAGCATTGTATTATTTTTTTATTCTTTTTGACAAAATGGCAAGATGGTGCCAGTGGCATGCTGTCTGCTGCTCCTAGTCCCATTTGTGCTGTTTTTGTCAATTATTTGTAAGAATACCCATTCTCTACTGGTATATGATCGCCAAGCACTGCTAAATATTGGATTTGATGCAAAGAACTTGATACAGTATGAACAGGATGGACAGCAGAAATCATCTCCATTTTTAAATGTCATTCCTTTGGAGCTCTAGCATGCGCCAGTTCCTCTTTCCCAGAGGAGGCGTAACAGACACTGGGGTAAGCGGAGGGGAATGCTGATGAAAATGAAAATTAATCTCGCTAAATGCCCCCAGATGAAACTGGAACTTGGTTTAATGGGAGTGATTAAAGCACATTCTCGGAGGTTTTACCTATAGACTGCACATATTTTAACTCTCCGAGGTCTTCTGGACAAGGAGGAGGAATAGCGACTACTTTTAAAGAACAATTCAAAGGTCACGTTTTTGTGTTTTTTTGAAGCTTTGATTATGTTTACATTGTTCAATATAACATGTGTTATGATGAATCCTGATCTGAACGCACATGCTGGAGATGTACTTCTAATCACAGCCTTTACTGACGAGATGCGCATGAAAATCACATTTTATTTTTTTGCACAGCCCTAACGTCTAGTTAACAAAGCTAAACAGTGTTGACATTTGTGTAATAAGTTACAGAAACTGTTAAACGCACCAACTTAAATAATAAAATACACATACCGGTTGTGATCCATAAATAAAGCCTTCTCCAGACAAAGAGGGAACTGTTCCATCTTTCAAGAATAATCTTTGTGCGAACCCGGCATTAAACTGATTGAGATTGAGGAAGCTGTCCCCAGAAAAAAGTGCTGCACATAGTTTTACATGTGGATTATAATTTTCGGGAACCGAGTTAAACATAAATTGTTTCAACGTTTCAACGACATAGCAAACACAAAAGGAACTCTTCCTTCTTCTCCGTCTGAGCGCAACAAGACCACGCCCCCTTGTTTGTGTATTCCTGTGGGCGGAGGTTAGTCAAAAAAATGTTTTTAGTGACGTCATTCCTACAGGAAGTAGAGGGATGTAGTCAAAACGGGTCGTTCGATGTAGGCGAATTCTGTTAAATAAAATATCTCGCTTGGCATTGAACTTTGAGCTTTAGAATTTTACAGATATTATTTATACTCTAACAACAACATTACACACTAACTAAAGTTTGAAACATCGGATCATGAAGAATGGGACCTTTAACTGTCGCCAACTGTCTTTTAAACAATAATTCCAGTTTTGAGTTGATTATCTCTGAACTGTGTCGTTTCCAGCCAGTGCTTTGCGTTGTGATATATCAACCACAACCACAATATCAAGTACAACAATGACTTTACTGACTTTTTGTCTGGAATTTAGGAATTTTGTTCTGGAATTCTGCAAATTATGACAGGATTTTAATTATTGGCGATTTTAATATCAATTTCTGCAACGAGATAAGGCATCAGCAGTTATGTTCTCTGAACCTTTAATGTGGCGAATATCTAATAGGTATCCCTGTAAAAATAAGCACCACCTCATTAACCTCTGGTTTGGGTTCTGCAACGAGTGAAGAAAAACTAAGGGTTATGATCAGTAAAAACCACCAGGGGTCCCTCAGAGGAACCCACATACACTTCAAAGTGTTGCAAAGCCCAAATCAGAGCAAGCGCCTCCTTCTCAATCACAGAATAGTTAAGTTGATAAGAATTAAATTTTTTAGAAAATAATCCAACTGGATGATCAATTCCATCTTCATAAGTCTGTAACAACACGGCACCAGCACCCACATTGCTGGCATCCACGAAACGAAACGCCTGATAAAATTTTGGAGCTTTCAAAACAGGATCCCCTGTAAGAAGGATTTTTACCTTTTCAAAGGCTTGCTGAGAAACCGATGTCCAACAAAAGTCTACTCCGCCCCACAATAAACTTGTCAGGGGGGCCACCACTGTAGAAAAATTACTACAAAAACAACTATAAAACCCTACCATTCCAAGAAATCGCATAAGTTCTTTCTTTGTGGTAGGAGTAGGGTAGTTATCAATCGTTTCTACTTTTGCACGGACAGGGCACACTTGGCCTTGCCCAACCACTTTCCCCAAGTAAACTACTGTGGCCTTGGCAAACTCACATTTTAACAAATTAACGGTCAAATTTGCCCCCACAAATCGATCGAATAGTGCTCTAATTTGAACAATATGTTCTTCCCAAGTCTGACTATACACGACGACGTCAGTGTTGTTTTTGGCGGCCCTTTTAGTTTTAGTCTTAGTCTTTTGGACGAAAATGCTTTTTAGTTTTAGTCACATTTTAGTCACTTATAAACTTGATAGTTTTAGTCAAGTTTTAGTCGACGAAAACACAAAAGGGTTTTAGTGAAATTTTAGTCGACGAAAACACAAAAAGGTTTTAGTCAAGTTTTAGTCAATTTTAGTAAAAAACAAAAAAGTAGTCTTTAGCAAATTAATTTAGATTAAAAAGTATTGGAAGTTGACTTATGTTTGACAGGTTGTAACGAGTGTTGCAATTCCTAAAACAACAGTTAACCTTAAAAGCTTTGCATAATAAACTAGACTTTCTCATTGATGGAGATTTCAGCACATTGCCTATTTTCACCAGTAATCACAGTTATAAAGGAATGGTTTAAAGTTTAAACAGCAAAAAACTTTGAGCTACTACAACATTACACACAGATAAAGTGGTAACAGTGGAATCACTGTTTTACTCCAAAAAAATCCAGGAATAAAAACATTCTTACTTTGGCAATTGTGGCTTTATTTGAGAAATTGCTAAAGTGCAATGAACAATGTGCCCAAAATATAAGCTATTGAGGAACACATACTTATGCTCTACAACTTGTGCTTCAACTTGTCTGCCAGTGCAACAACAAGATGCATATTATTTGTAAACACAAACACCATACAACCCTGTCTAATAAAAGTGACACAAACATTCAGGGATGCAAACACATGTATGGTCAAAAAAGAGAGAGTTATCGAAGCCCTCACCCCGCAGCAAATATCACAATTTTATATTTATATATGGATGTCAAGAGCTAAGAAGTGTATGTATTTATATAGCCTACACTACACACAAATAATATACAATTAAATTATGCTCATTTTAAATGTATTGTGTAGGCTAGGTATAAAAATATAGGCTTTTAATAATCTTTCAGTGCGCAAAACCATGATAATATGAAACGCTTCAAAACAGAGTGCACAAAGCGCATATGCACATCGCGGGTGCAGAATGATGTGCTCAAAGCAACATGGAGTCACAGTGCGCTGCGCTGCTCAAGTGTGCATTTAAAAGTACGTGCAGCCCTGCCTCGATCTGCAGGCTGCAGCCGGGTGCTTCTCCAAAACAGGCAGAAATGATATGCATTGTGAACGTCAGACTTATAATCATTTTCGTCTCGTCAACAAAATCTCGAAAACATCTCATCATGTTTTAGTCACATTATAGCCATTTTTAGCTAGTCATCGTCGCCTTATCATCATAAAAAAAGGTACGTCGACGAAATCATTTTGTTGTCGTCATCGTTGATGAAAACAACATTGCATCCAAGTACACAGTGCATCCCTTCAAACCAGAAATAACTTTATTCATTAAACGCTGAAAAGTTGCGGGAGCATTGCGCAACCCGAAACTCATAACGTTGTACGAAAATAATCCAGATGGTATAATGAAAGCAGAAATTTCTCGAGCTCTTTCAGTTAAAGGCACTTGCCAGTAACCTTTTTGCAGATCAAACTTGCTAACAAATTTAGCGTTTCCCACCTGATCAATACAGTCCTCAATTCGAGGTAATGGAAATGAATCCGGTTTTGTTATAGCATTTACCTTTCGGTAATCAGTACAAAATCTGAATGATCCATCAGATTTATTTACCAGCAATGAAGGAGAAGCCCAACTTGAAAAGGAAGGTTCAGCGATATCATTTTCCAACATATAGTTTATTTCCCTAATTGTTGCTTTTTAGTCGCAGATACTCGATAGTAGCGTTGATGAATTGGAGCTGAATCTCCCACATCAATGTCGTGTTCAATAAGACTTGTACGAGACGGAGTATCGGCAAACAATGTAATATATTCAGAAATCAAATCAATCAAGTCGGTACGCTGCACCTCTATTAAGTGACTAAAACGATCAGGCAAAGAGCTTAACGATTCTGAATTGTGTAAACGACCCTGAAGAATAGAATCTCCAGGATCAATCTCATCCTGATCCCCTCCTATCAGAATTGAATTAGTTGACAATTCAGCATCACAGCCAAATGAACCTGTAAGCAACACAGGTTTAATACCAGAATTGGATATATCGATGTTAACTTGATTTATTTTAGTGTCAACATCTTCAGAACCATAAAAAGGCTTTAGCAAATTTACATGACACACTCTAGTCTTCTTTTTCCGATCTGGCGTATTAATCAAATAGTTAAGCTCAGAAATTTGACGAGCAACAGTATAAGGACCAACTCGTATGCCCTTAATACTGCATTCTTAACAGTCAAATAGTCCTTAGCATCTTCCACACAGAGACAAATACGCTTCTTGAGCTTTTCCTGTAAAAACAGACTGTAACATAAGCGTACATTCCTCATCTGGCCACTTTCGCGCTTTTGCCACACGTTCAAACAATAAAAAGAAACGTTCCACATCTTCCTCTTCAAATCTAGGGATCAAGCTCATATTAGTCGCAACATCAAATTTACACAAAGCCAAACCACGTTCTACACCTTCCGTTAAATTAAGTTTACCGTCTTTGATCAGATCTAACCGATAACATTCCAGATCAAGCTGTTGTTGTTGTAACTGTAGTTTAAACATCTCAATGCGATCCTTCTACGGTTTCTTTTTTCGTTTCGGTTTGAATTAACAACAACTGTTTTTGTTGTTCAAATGTTAGATGAGACATTGATGCAGCACTAACAAACGCTGAAGCATCTTCCAAAGATTGAGACTTCAAAACTCCACGTTCAGACAACTCAGTCTTAGTCATAGTTCTAATACTATCTTTTAGACGTTTATCTTGACTTGACAAACTAATTTTGTAATGAGTTGCAAGTTCTACCAGTTTCTTTTTAGAAAACCCATTCAACAGATCTTCAGATGGAGCACTAATAAATTCCTCAACCTTTGAATCCATGGTAAAAGATAAGCGTACGGCTACTTGATTTCCAAAAAATATATATATTTGAGGGGGTAAAAACTGGATAAACAATTCCCTCTACCTAAATTTCCAAACTATTTAAACTGATCCCTAATCTTCATACAGTTACTTGCAGCGGGTTTTTATACACTGTAAACCAGTGTTTGAAATGGCAACCGATTAACAAGTCACCATTACAAAACACGGACGTGTTCCCGAGACAACTGCCCTAGCTGCTTTCACCGTACAAACAAAACAAACTAAAATAAAAAAAAATTCTGAGCATCCCGTTAAGGATACCCCGCTAAACCTGAACAGGGAAAGCATATCCAAGAAACCTCCCCTCAAACATACAAATATAGTCAACACTTACCAAAACCAGACTCCCGTAAAGTAGACCAAACCCCAAAAATCCAAACCAATCATTATAATCCTCCACGAAATTTCTATTTAACTATTTAACCAAACAAACAAAGTTATGGACGAGCCCCCACATTTGTCACGACCGGCTCGAAGCCGTGGCAAATGAAATGGAGAACACAGTGACTGGATTGAAAGAAATAAACATTTATTAATGCAAATAAAATAATATATATCTAAACAAGAAAACGTGGTCATCTGTAATGTCTGTCAGGTGCATGGGTGTAAATGTAATAGCTACAGAAACAAAATACTAAATCAAATAACAAACCAGAGCCTAAAGCAAACACAAAATAAACCCAGAGAAAGTCCCACTCCTACACTAGCCAGCCTAAACTTTTACAGAGGGATGAACAGGTGGACATCATTCCGTTGACGAATCTCCTAGCCACACCCACTAACCAGCTGTAGCAAGAAGAATAGAGAGACTCGTCACAGCATGGTCACACGTTAGATCTCGTCTTATCATGTAGTTTACCCGTTTCAATTGAGCGTTTCGCGCGTTAACAGTGATCACGGGTGGAATTTGGCCGTTTACTGTTGTAAAAATATGCTATTTATAGCCTTTTACATTGCTGCACAAGTTAGCATTTCAGATGTACATTTTCAATATTTTTTCAAACAAATGCCCCAAATCTCAAGAAAATCAAATACCAACCATTTCTATCATAATCGTGTGTTTATTATTTGGATATTTCATGGGTAAAGAGGTTTATCTGTGTTGTTGTGGGCAGATATCAACACTCAAGTGTACAGGAAATACATCAGCGGATCTGAGGGGGTGGGATACGAAGCACAGTTATGATGGACAAGACATGGACGAATCAGGTCTCTGTCAGCGGCAGCGTGCACAAGGCTCACTAACACACATAGACAGCACTGGGTGCAGATCATTATGATCAGATCATGTAAATCAGTGGAACATGAATAGAAATTATGATTCTGTCTGAAGAAATATGAAGTAAACAGCAGTAAATATATCCATATATCTCAGCAGATATGCAACTTTGGACTATAAACCCTTATTGACGCTGTTCAGTGAATCTATGTAAACACAATTAAACCTCTGCAGACATGACTGAATATGAATGCTTGGTGAATTTCTGTTCTAAAAATATACATATTCATTATTTTGTACTCCTGACATAAATTACTAAACCGTCACTGCAACAATGTTTTATCAAAACATTGATCAAATATCGAAGTTAGAGTCTTTAAACTTTCAACTGATGCACAGTTTGTCCAGATCAAGTAAAAGAGTGATGTTTAACATGCTGTGAATGTGAAACAATAATAATCTGGGGCTTTTGACGATCCTTGACCGTAAAGGGGTGTTAAATAAACAATTTCTGTATAAAATGGGACAGCAACCTTTATATCAAACATTTTTAAAACGTCCACAGCTGAGCAATGCAAGAGGCGAATCTGCGACAGACCGCATTAAGTGAATTTGCTGCACAAAGTCATTTTCAGATGCAATGAGAAAAATAAAAAACCTGGATAGCCTAGCTTAGTCCCAGACTGTTCCTAAGTAGCCTATTTCATAATTATAATTACTGTTAACCCACAATAACAAATTGTAACTGATTAATAGCCTGTTTTCATTTGCTTTGGTTTTTTTTTGGTTTTTTTTAAAGACACTAAAAAATAAATAAAGTATATATAAGTCATTTATAAGTTGCATTTTTTTACATTCAGAAATAATAATGGCTGGCCTAATAATGTTAAAATGTGCCAACAGGATATTTTTAGTTCCCTTCACTTTACAACGAATCCTTTAAATTTAACAAATTTATCAGAACAAAACAAGAATTAAAAATATATCATTCTAATTGATAAATATAATTGCGTTATATAATAATACAGTGGAAAACCCTGACACCATGTACAACACAAAACAGGACTGTAGGGTTATTTTGTAAAGAAATTTATAAATCAAATCAAACTTACTAATACTTCTGCAGACTCAGTTATGTAAGACATTGTCCTGTGATAAATCTGCATTTTTCATGGATAATGGGTTAAGGAATATACTATTTGCCTGTTAATAAATGGATTTTCAGCATTTTTTGACAACATCCATTATTACAAAAAAGTTTTCACCTTACTCTAAAAAAAATAATAATAAAACATCAAATTAAGATACTCATGATGTTCATTCTGTACCTTGACATTCTGATACAGTTGATCCACAGGACCGATTGTAGTAGCCCAGTACATTTATGTCAGGTGGAGGACCATTACATCAAAATGTTATTTAATTTACATAGCACAAAACCTAAACATATATATTAGGACATAAAATGCTTAAGTGTCTATTTTCAAAAAGATTTACTAAATAAAAGTGATGTGTGCTTGACATTGCCCTATGCCTATGATCTGATCTCATATCTACAACCACTGACCTTTGCAAATTCTTCCAAACAGGAAAGCATCAACAGGCATAATTTCTTGTCAATTTTCAATTCAATCTGTTTTTTTTTTGTGTGATGTGTGAAAATATATCCACCTAATTTTTCAACACGGAAGTAAGCTGTTTTCTGTGAATGTGCAAGACTTCCATTTCCTTAGCTGCTCTAGGGAAATAATGAGAAGAATTAAAATTATGATTACTGTTATAAAAATAGCTGGATGCAGATGACAACGAAAGATTACACATTAAATTTACAAACTGCCACGCCAGTTCTTATGGGAAAAAATAAGTATAGCACTGGCAAAGACATTATACAGTTCTGATATTTTAATATTTTAGTCCAGTGGTGGCCAACCTGTATTTGTTAGTTATTTTCAGGAACTACTGGGACAGTCACCTTTACAGTGTCAAACAGAAAAACTGTTTGACAATAATGCAAGAGGATAAAAACAGATAATTCCAGTCATCATCCAATTCAGCTCTCTTCCTGTACAATTAGACAAAGGCAACGGGCAAGAAGCTAAAATCATGCTGTAGATTTTTCTGGAACCGGATTTGTCTTTTAAACAGGACTCTCACAGAAGTCTAAGATTAAAGCAACGATGATAAAATACTGTATCATGCAGAGCAATCTCACTGTTCATTATGCAAAATACTGGAAGGAAAAATAAATAATAAAGTGGTAGTGGAGGTTTATATAATTTATCCCAAAATGATCTTATTTAGATTATAGAAAGCAGTGCACCAGGATTAATGATAGATGCTCCTCCTTTGCTAATTGCACTACTGGAGTCCCTCAGGGATCAATTTTAGGACCAATTTTATTTAGTTTATATATTAATGACCTACCATTGATTTGCCCAGAAGTTCACATCCAATTGTACGCTGATGATACAGTTATCTACACCCATGCGAAAACTAGAGAACAAGCTGCAGCAAAACTTACTGCAGTGTTGACCAAAGTATAAGACTGGTTAACTCTCAATTGTCTTACTCTTAATGTAAGCAAAACAGTGGGTATGTATTTCTCTATTAAGAGGAATGTTACACAACATCAACCCGATATCTGTATTATGGGAGAGTTGATACATATTGTTGATCATTTCAAGTATCTGGGCATAATTATTGATTCTAATTTAAGATTTAAAAAACACATAAAAAATATCTCCAATTGTGTCAGCGCTAATTTGGCTAATTTTAGACATATAAGACACCAGTTACCAATAGCCGCAGCTAAACTGTTTTTGCATTCAGTGATTTTTTCACAATTATCATACTATTCGACAAGCTGGTCCCAGGTGGGTTGGACCACACTAAAACCTTTATGTACCCTTTACAAACAAGCTGTGACAGTTCTCTACAAAAAACCAAGAAACTATCACCATTGCTCCATTAAAAAAAAAATATACAATTTATTAACCTTTGATAGTTTTCTCTGTTTTGCAGACATGTGCCTGATGTATAAATTGATCCATGATCTTGCACCACCCCCACTCAAGCAATGTGTGTCATTTTGCATAGAAAATGTAAGGGTCACCAGGGCTTCTGTAACAGGTGACTCTTAAACCCAGTTTAGAAAGACAAAATTTGGAAAACCATTTTTTTCCTTTTCTGTAGTAAAAAGGTGGAACTTAATTCCACCTTATATTAGAGATTGTGAAAGCTTTCACAGTTTTAAAATATCCTTAAAAACTTGGCTGAAGGCAAATCAATTATGTGATCATTAATCCATGGAATGAGTATCTATATCTGTGTTTTGGTTTATATCCGAGTACTGTTTGTCACATGCTGTTTGTTTTTATCTGTTTTGATAGTATTGTCTACACTGTCTGTATTGTTCTTGTTTTTTTATTATTTATTTATTATTTATTTTTATCTTCCTTGCCCAGGGACCACAGATGTAAATTAGCTTTACAGCTAACTCTGGTACAGGGCTTGAACTGTGCACGGTCCCTGTCAAATAAACTAATAAAGTAAAATAAATAAAATAAAATCTGACGTCTTCAGAAATTTTGATGGCAATGGCATTTTCTTGGCAACACGTTACAATGAGGTTGTATTAGTTAACTTAAGTTAATGCATTAGTTTACATGAACTAACAATGAACAACGCATCTGCTCAATGTTACTTAATCTTTCTTCATGTTAACTTATTTATTTACTAATGTATTAGTTAATTACATTAGTTAACATGAACTAACAATGAACAACTACACTGTTCAGGATTACTTAATGTTTTTTAATGTTAACTTTACAAGTTTATTCACATTAACATTAACTAGTTAACTTTGTGGTTAAAGCATTATTTACAATGATCTATAAATGAACAACGCATCTGTTCAACATTACTTTATCTTTGCTCATGTTTAATTTGTATACTAATGCTTTAGTTCATGTATTAGTTAACATGAACTAACAATGAACTATGCCTGTTGATAGCTTTATTTAATAAGCTTTATTTAATTATAATACAGTATGTACACATACATTTATTTAGACTTGACTTGAGCAGCTAACACACACAATGAATAAACAATACTAACTGCCCAATTGGACACTGATTTGGGCTATTGGTAAACTTGGAAATCATCTAAACATCAACTGATAATGCTTCTCATGTTTGTAGACTGTTTATTAACACGACTTATTACTAACAAACCATTATTTAAGGGAATTAATTTGTAAAACTTATTGTAAAGTTTACACTAGTCCAACATTAACTGATGTCTAGTGATGGGAAGCTCGAATCATTTTACCGACTCAGACTTTGTCACGCTGTCAGTCTCTGTTTTCCTGGGTGTTCCCTAGTGAGCTCACTTCTCCTTAGGCACTTCACCATAGGCACTTTAATTCCTCTAGCCAGCCCAGCGCCACAGCACATGATGGCCACTAGCCCAGCGCCACAGCACAGGATGGCCGCCAGCCCAGCGCCACAGCACAGGATGGCCGCCAGCCCAGCGCCACAGCACAGGATGCTGTTCGAGAGCCCGAGGCGGTGCCCAATGCTGTTCGAGGGCCCGAGGCGGTGCCCGATGCAGTTCCCGAGGAGGTGTTCGATGCTGTTCGAGAGGCCGAGGCGGTGCCCGATGCAGTTCCCGAGGCGGTGCCCGATGCAGTTCCCAAGGCGGTGCCCGATGCAGTTCCTGAGGAGGCGCTCGATGCTGTTCGAGAGGCCGAGGCGGTGCCCGATGCAGTTCCCAAGACGGTGCCCGATGCAGTTCCCGAGGCGGTGCCCGATGCAGTTCCCGAGGAGGCGCTCGATGCTGTTCGAGAGCCCGAGGCAGTGCCCGATGCTGTTCGAGAGCCCGAGGCGGTGCCCGATGCAGTTCCCGAGGCGGTGCCCGATGCAGTTCCCGAGGAGGCGCTCGATGCTGTTCGAGAGGCCGAGGCGGTGCCCGATGCAGTTCCCGAGGCGGTGCCCGATGCAGTTCCCGAGGAGGCGCTCGATGCTGTTCGAGAGCCCGAGGCGGTGCCCGAGGCCGTTCCCGAGGAGGCGCTCGATGCTGTTCGAGAGGCCGAGGCGGTGCCCGATGCAGTTCCCGAGGCGGTGCCTGATGCAGTTCCCGAGGCGGTGCCCGATGCAGTTCCCGAGGCGGTGCCCGAGGCCGTTCCCGAGGAGGCGCTCGATGCTGTTCGAGAGGCCGAGGCGGTGCCCGATGCTGTTCGAGAGGCGGTGCCCGATGCTGTTCCCGAGGCGGCGCCAGATGCCGTTCCCGAGGCCGAGGCGGTGCCCGACGCCGTTCCCGAGGAGGTGCCCACTGCTGTTCCGGAGGCCGAGGCGGTGCCCGCTGTTGTTCCGGAGGCCAAGGCGGTGACCGAGGCCGTTCCCGATGTGGTGACTGAGGCGGTGCCCGAGGCCGTTCCAGAGGCAGTGCACGAAGCAGAGGTGTCTCACGTCTCCACAGGCAGTCTTAAGTCAAGTCAGGTGCCCATTGACTGTTCAGAGTCGAGTCAGGTGTTCGTGGACCCTCCAGAGTCAGGGTTAGTCACAGATGGCCTTCCAGAGTCAGGGCTAGTCACAGATGGCCTTCCAGAGTCAGGGTTAGTCACAGATGGCCTTCCAGAGTCAGGGCTAGTCACAGATGGCCTTCCAGAGTCAGGGCTAGTCACAGATGGTTTTCCAGAGTCAGGGCTAGTTACCGATGGCCTTCCAGAGTCAGGGCTTGTCACTATTGACCTTTCAGAGTCGACTCAGGTTCCCATGAACTCTCCAGAGACAAGGCTAGTCACCGGTGATCTTCAAGGACTGAGTCAAGTCACCGGTGATCTTCGTCCTCCCATGGGGTCGGCAACAAGGATGTGGTGGTCTTCCGCTCCGCCCTGGGGGACTCCGGCCTTGACCGCGAAGACGTGGTGGTCTTTCGCTCCGCCCTGGGGGACTCTGGCCTTGACTACGAGGATGTGGTGGTCTTCCGCTCCGCCCTGGGGGACTCTGGCCTTGACTACGAGGATGTGGTGGTCTTCCGCTCCGGCCTGGGGGAATCTGGCCTTGACTACGAGGATGTGGTGGTCTTCCGCTCCGCCCTGGGGGACTCTGGCCTTGACTACGAGGATGTGGTGGTCTTCCGCTCCGCCCTGGGGGGCTTCTGTCTTGACCACATGGGTGTGATGGCCCTCTGTTCCACCCGGGTGGTAATCACCTAATGTCCTCCATTTACCCATGTTTTTGTTTGCATTTGTTTGTCTATTTTCCTCCTTTGGACCTGGCCCTCCGTCCCTCCCCTTTTTCCCTCCGCCGGTCCACCACCCTCCTGGACTCCTTGTTTTGTGTTACACTTTCCTGTCTCTGCCTTTCCATCCCATCTGGTTGTTCCGTCTCTGTTTTTTCCATTTTACCTGGTTGTCCTGTCTTTGTCTCTCCATTCCACCTGGTTGTTTGTCTCTGTCCATTCTATCTGGTTCTCCTGTCCCTGTTTTCTGACCCTCCGTCCCTCCCCCTAGTCCGCCGCTTCACCTCCCTCCTACCTCTTTTTCTGTTGGGTTTTCCGGGGTTTCAGGTGGAGCATCTGGGGGCTGCTCCGTAGGGGAGGGGGTAATGTCACGCTGTCAGTCTCTGTTTTCCTGGGTGTTCCCTAGTGAGCTCACTTCTCCTTAGGCACTTCACCATAGGCACTTTAATTCCTCTAGTCTGGTTCTGTCTTCACAGTAATTGCACTCCAATTAGAATCGCACAGGTGCTGACAATCCTCTGTCATTAGTCTCCCTATGTATAGCTGTCTTTCTCTCTCATATGTATTGAGTCCTTACCCTATGTGTGAGTTGTGCTCGTCTCCCGAGTCTTCCCGTTAACTTCTTGTTCCTCCGAGTTCTTATCTGTTTCATCCGGTTCCCTTTTTTGTTTGGTTTGTCTCCCATGACTGTTTATTTTGTATTTTTCCCTTCTGTTAATAAAACCCATACTTGCAATTGGATCCTACCCTCTCCTTGTGTTTATCCTAAACCCAACCGTCACAGACTTTTGAGTCTCGTTCAGCAAAATAAACAAATCTTTTTTCGAGTCATTTTGTTAATTATAGCAAAATGTAATAAAAAAATTGATGTGGTACTTCCCAAAACATCTAGTACTTATGCAAACTTTGATCACACTACAAACAATACAAAACTAAAAATGCTATAAGATACAGAAAAGATTAATAAATTTTTTTACCTGGGTCTTCAGTCTGTGATAAGCACATCCATCTCTTGTCTGACAAGTCTTCAAGTTCCTTAATCACGTGACAGATCCATACGCTAAACCAATGCAGTCTGAGCCAGAAAGAGAATTGATTAGTTCATCTTTCGGGTCGAGTCGTTCCTTAATCACGTGACAGACCCATACGCTAAACCAATGCAGTCTGAGCCGGAAAGAGAATTGATTATTTCATCTTTCGGGTCTTCAGGTCGAGTCGTTCCTTAATCACGTGACAGACCCATGCACTATTTCTGACATTTCTGTCACTGTGTTTTTGTTACAGTTTCTTCAGGATCTGTGGTGTGTTATTATTTTTTATAAATAAATAAAACCCTGTTATAAATAAAATATTGATTAATTTGTCTTTTTTTTTACTGTCTATCAGTAAATAAACACTAGGCTATATAATAATATAATAATCCAAGCCTACATTACAAAGTATTTATAGCCTAGTTTGTTCATTTTTAATCCAATTTTGAGTTTGCTGGTATAATAATTGCTATTCCTAGGCAGACCTGACATTTTGGTCTAATATATGTGCAAGAATATTGCTCAAAAAGAACATAATGACATAAATTAAAAGCAAATAACATTTTGAATCCTAAACAAGTAACACTACAGTTCTATAGTCTAATCTGAAGGGTGAATCCAAAAGACATAAATCATACAACAAGGTCATTTTTGAAGAATAGAATCCACTGAAAAAAAAAAAAAAATCTTCATCAGAGTGATTTCACCATCATGTGGACAACATTTAAAGCATAACCAATAATAATAATACAAAATAATAATAAGTACTATGCACCCATTTGTAAGGAAGGTTGTAAATTAACTAATTAATCTAGCCAATGTTGTCACGTCACGTGACAAAATAATGAACAACACGAAGACCCGTACTATGAACTAATCGATTCTCTTTCTGGCTGAGACTGCATTGGTTTAGCGTATGGGGCTGTCACGTGATTAAGGAACGAGTCAAAATCCCGAAAGATAAACTAATCAATCAATCAAGATTACATTGACTGACACAGGTGAATTACTAGCAGAACAGAACCTATAGAATATTGCACATGAGCGACTGAACAAATCACTCCCCGAGATGACTCGTTCTTCCCGAGTCACATTAAAGATTCACTATAACTTATATATGTAGACTGTTTATTAACAGTGACAAATCAGGCCAGGCTCATCACAGTGCACTCCCTCACCTGAATACTGATCACCGGCACCTGTTCACAATTGAGTCTCAATTCTCAACTCAATTCCCCAGCACATAAATGCACACACCTCACTCACCAAGTTGTCTAATCTCGTGGCTACACAGCGGAACGTTCCTCTGTCATAGTTACCTGGATTGACTCCTCTAACTTACCTCTTTGTGGTTACATTCTCTCCAGCGAATCTCTCCTCACCTCCTAGTGACTCCTGTGATTCTCCAACGAACGATCCCTCCAAGTCTCCATATCCAACTCCTACTGAGGTGTATGCTATCACGCGGCAGCCCTATCACACGGCAACCCCCATTCTAAAAGAAGATACACTAGATTTAATTTATCGCCTCCTCTCTTCACATCAATTCATCAAAGTATCCACGTACCTGCATCTCTCCCGCTGTCTTAATATTACCTGGCAATAAAACGCTGCATTCCTCTATCCGTCTTGTTACATTAACATGATTAAGGCATACCAGTAACAAAACAAAACACACAAAAACAGATTTAATAGTTTTGTTCCTACAGTGTGACAGTACACACTTAACAGATTCCGTTCATGTCAAAATCACAAATTATAACTGTAAACACGGGAAATCTTGCGTGGACAAACGTGACTTCAGAGTAAACAAATGATGGACGATTTGCAAAAAGAAATGGTGATTATAATAACTGGATATCTTTTTACCGAAAGTTCGCGGGAAAAAAAGAAAAAGGTCTGGATGAAGTCGTGGAGACAGTCTGAACATAAACTTTATATATTACAGCAGGAGCTGGAGGAGAGTAATGCTTCTGTTTTCTTTTAGAAATTGCTTCATTCCACGTGACTATCTACTGAGAGCACGCACATTTGTTCTCAGGGGACAGACACACACGCACACAAAAAAAAATAAAGTTTACAAACTGTTTTACTATGAGATGTTACCATGATCACTGTGGTTTGCCACTGCAAAGAAGATCTAAGGCCTCTTACATTACAGACATTGCAGTTTATCGCTCTGGCCACATCTGCAGTCATCATGCTTCCTGCAGAAGTAGAAAAGTCTCTTTACTTTAAAGTTGTAACTGACCTTAATTGCCTGCCACCTGTAAACTATAAATGTCTTACGAACTGTTCCACAGTTAGCATGTGCAGGAATAGTTAATGGTTTATTGAACAAGAATGAAACAAATTGTTTAAACCCTTTCTAAAGATCTGTGACTATTATTTGGATTTTAGAAAAGTATCTATGAAAAAAAAAATTAAACGTGAAATTGAGTAGCCTAAATAAAACTACAGATTTCATCAAATTCATTATTACTTGTAAAAATGTAATTAAATATATATGTATTAATCCACTATTGTGATTTCACAACTTTCCAAAAGAAATGGATTATGGTAGAAGAGCATATGTTCAAAATATGTCACAAATTCAAATAACTGTACTGCATCTCAGCAGCAGTGTTAAAAACATATGTTGATAACTTTAATGAAGTTAAAGTGGACATATGGATTTTCTGAGTAAAATGCTCTTGTCAAGCTCATGAATAGGATAGGAATATAACACTGGTGACATTAAAAGACAAAACATCTCATCATAGCAAGTAGCACCCCTAATAGCAAGGCAAGCTGTGAATTTAGCATGAGGCAAAAGTTGTGCTATATGTGATGCTATAAGGTTTTAGTGAGAAACTATTGCGGTCTATATAGACCCGTCCCAGTCAGTGTACCCTTTTTTACCATATGGTTCTGTGGCCTGCCATGGAATTTTATCCAGAAGAAAAACAGTAGAGCTACAGTATGTATACTTTTTGTGCATTGTGTTGTAATTGATTGTTTTGTACTTTTGTCTCTCTACAGTGTTCTATTTAATGAGTTGGTCACTAGGAGCAGCAGTGTCAGGGTTAGGTTTGCTGTTGCTGGCTTTGAGTCTGGTTTACACTGGGTTTATATGTAAGCCCCCTCTTCCTAAATCACTGGTAAGCCCTTTCTACATTCAAACACAGAATTTGACATATTTCATGAGGAATGTATCATACATTTTCATTTACTGTACATCATTTGTTTTTCTTGTCTTACCCTTTCCTTACCTTGCTATTTTAAGTTGTTGTTGTTACTGAGTATAGTAAGGTTGTCTGGCTAATAAATGTCAGTAAATCACAGTGACTGTAAATTTATTCAAGCACCTGTTTCACATTGCACAAAAAGCAATGTATATGCAAAGCTGCAGCTTAGATGGAACATCAGGCATTGCATTGATTCTCAACAATGTAGGCAGTTGCTGTTTTTTTGTGTCCTCCAGCATTTCACTCACCGGTAAATCTACGAACATCCCCGTGCATGACAATAGTTTCTGCAAAATCCAGGCTTTTAAATCTCCGTAAACGGACACTTGTGTCTCAGTAAAGGTCTCTAAATTACTGTACACTTAATGTTTTAAATGCTATGGGCCTTCTATACAAAAATGCATCATATGCGCTTATAATAACTGTCAACAAAGTCACAAACACAGCAAGGCGTCAAGAAAAATCTATTTTTATTTTTCAGCAAATGCAAGACTGCAAACATTTAGCAGGACAGTAAATATTATTAAACAAACTCAGCAGGACTGCAAAATCATTTAGATTGAGAAAAATATTTTAAATATTTGCAAACACAGACACTTAAAGTAAACTTAAAGGACTGAGTTTGCCCCTTTGTGCCCTAGCAGAATATACAATCATTTTAACAAAATAAGAGGGATCATAATGTATGCCATTTTTATTTAGTACTGTCATTAAATAATACATTTTACTTAATAGATATTTACATTTACTGATTTTCTAAAAATGAAAATGTATAATTTATAAAAATGTTCAAAAGTTTACATACACTGGATGTCCCACAGCTGTTTTTGTTTTGGGATAGTTTTTATGACTCCAGAGCAGTTCAACTGCCTGCTTTTCTTCAGAAAAATTCTCCAAGTCCCGCAAATTCTTTTGCTTTTCCAGCATCTTCTGCAGATTTGGCCCCTGTCTAACAATGACTAATAATTTTGAGATCCATCTTTTCACTGTGAGGAAAAATTAAGAACTCATACACAGTGTTGTGGGTAATTACTTTTTTCCTGAAATGTGTAACTTAACGCGTTAGTTTCATGCGTAAGTAATCAGTAACTTCGTTATTTTTTTAAAAAAGTAATCCGTTATTTTAAGGAAAGGAAAATCCCGACTGCAGCCTGCTTTTTGTCAGACAGTATGCCAAGGTCTACTGTGCCACCTGCGGATGTATCAGCGGAGCCGAAACTCTGTGATCGTAAAGTCAATGGCTGTGATGCGTCTGTGCCCTGCGCCTGACCCTGTGTGTGTGGTTTTTTTTTTTTTCGAACTCCCGGCAAGATGGCAGAGTGGACAGCGTTTGGTTTATGGAAGTACGCACACTATTTTCAATTTGTCAATGAAAAAGAAAAGAACATAATGGTAAAATGCACACTGCGTTGGTGAAAAGCTTCTGTCGACCGCCAAAAATTCTACCTCAAATTTAACGCTACGTACATCACTACTAAGAGTAAATGTAAGAGGACTGTGTTAAAGCGAATTTAGGCTTGTGACTGTGAGTGACACTTTAATAATAATTAGTTCGGCTATTAAGCGATTTGTCATTTGCCTATGTGGCGGTGAAGGATTTAATTCGGTTTGTTATCATTTTTGTTTGACAGGCAGCTGTTAATTTCTGTTAGATCGTTGGCTGGCTGATTGTTCATCATTTCTAAATGGATTTAAATCTGCAAGCCTGTTTAAGGTTGTGTTTACAAGTAAGCATAATTGTACTTTGATAACTGCATTATTTAAAGTTAAAGAAAAATCAGGAGTTTTCTTGTGGTGCTCATAATATATAGTAGCCTAGGCTACCCGGGCTGGGTAGGTGCAAATTTTTATTAATAATATGTTCTTTGATAATAAATAAATAAAACGCCATGTGGAATAGCCTATTGCTGACTGTCTTTCCCGTTATTGTTATCCTGCAGTGTTAATTTAGTCGGATGACTGACGTTATTCTTTGTCGGGAGTCACGACTTATAGGTGCATTTAAAGGGGCCGGGGGCTGTGTCTGTCATGTGTGAGCCGCTGCAAACGGCTTTTAATTTTTGGTAACGCATGAGTACTCTAACGCGTTACTTTTATGAATAGGTAACGCTGTATCATAACTGATTACTTTTAATTGATGGTAACATTGTAACCTAACTAACTACTTTCCAAAGTAACTATACCCAACACTGCTCATACACAACTATTATACGAGTTGAAAATATTGTTCACTGATGCTCCAGAAGGAAACACAATGCATTAAGAGATGGGGATGTACATTTTGAACAGGATAAGTCAATTTTTCTTGTTTTGTTTTGTAGCAACAATCACTTTCTGGGGAATAATTAACTCAAATGAAGTGAATATTCATGAGTCTATGAATATAACGTGCTTATTGCTTACAAATATTAAATTACCCAAAGAGGGAATATTTAATCATTTAAAGGTAACCTTTACTAGAATTAATTTAAGTTACTCTAGACAATCTGTTCGTCCAGCGAACTGGAAGCTAGACTTCCTTATCAAAATCCAATAAAAATACCCTTCTTACAAACTCCAAGAAATATTAATCTTCTGATCAGGAAAAAACAATATTTTCTGTGTCTGTACTACTAAGATTACTGAAAATTAATTCATATAAAACAAAGCTCGTAGCGTAGATCACACGATTCAGGGACTTCGATCTCAATGAGCAATAAAACAATTCAATTCAAGCAAATTATAGGATTTAATAAAAACAGACTAAAGAGTACATAACTACAATTCACACGGAGTATATATGAGTATATAGCAAAAACGAAAATACAATTTAAACGAGGTAAATGAACAAGAATAATAATGAGATAAATGAGAGAGAGAGATAAAGAGAGAGAGAGAGAGAGAGAGGGAGAGAAAGTGAAAGTGAAAGTGAAAAACAATCTCAGCGTGGCAATTTCAAACAGTTAACTTTGCAAGAGACCCCAAGTCATTGGATGATTTCACAAACATGGAATAGCCTAGACAACCTTAAACAGCAATTTTAGTTGCGACATAAGAAAGTACTTGCTTTGATCTGGCTCTTGTGCGTAGCTGCGCTCAAATTGTCCGGTCTGTGCGGCCTCAGCGTGGTTCTTTCCAGAGCAGATGATGCGCGAGCTCGATGGTTAACGCGAAGGTAAACTTTGCCAAAAGATGACTAGACTTAAGTTCGTTTGGCTCGTGAGGGCAATTGAACGAAGTCAAATATCAGCAGACAATAAAGAAAAACTAGAATGAAACGAAAAGTAAAGAAGAATAACGGAGAACTTCTTGAAGTCCGGTTGCAAAGCTGGGAATCCTCTTTTCTCTCTGGCGGAATGCCCAGAATACAGGTTTCCCTGAGCTTTTAAGTAACTCTAGGTTTACACCTATTTTTTTAGTATGAGCCAATGAAGTGTAAACAAACTAAGGCGGGAAAAATCTTCTTTGTTTGCTGATCTCCGCCCACTGGTCTAATTTATGGCGATGTCAAAGTTAAACACTTTTCTTAAGCAAGATCGTTCCTCTGAAACAATGCATCTTTTTGTAATTTGCTATCAAGATTCGTTACAGTCGTGTTTTTACGATTATACCGACACTAAGAACTAGGCTTTTACCAGTCCCGTATCCAAAGATACAGACTTACTATTAACTAAATGCATCTAAAGTTTGCATTAAACACACAGTAACATTCATATATTCCACTATGCCGCATACATACATTTGAGCACAAAAAGGGAGACATTAAAATACATTTAGAGGTAGTTTTAGTAAAAGAAGGTCCATGGGCCAGCAAAAATGCTTGTGCCTGTTTTTGAGTGTGTGTGCGTCTCATGACTGCGTGTGCGTCTGTTTCACTGGAATGTGCGATCAGAAAGGGGGGGTGTTTGTCTCCCCTTTTGAAGTTCGATATCGCATCTCTGGATAGTCTCCAAGGTGTTATAACTCTCATCCTCGCCAGGACATTGCCGTCATGGCGGCGCCCAGGGTGGTGAGTTATGTTGTAAGAGGGTTGTAAAACGAAAGTCCTTGTTTTTTCTTTAACTCACGTTCTGGTCTTTGAGTGTAGAATGTGTCAACAGGGTCAGGATTCATTAACATGGAACAGATGGTTGAATACCATCCGCTCATTGGTGTTACATTCCCCCTTTGTGGTCGGATGATGCCCTGTGGTCATTATCGGACAACACCCACCACCATGGTCGGATGGCAGGTGAATCCTGACAGTCGGGTAGCAGGTGTTTGTTAGGGCTGAGGACTCAACTCGATGAGGTCCTTATCCGTCTCTGGTGTGTTACCTTCCCTTCGGGGTTTCCATCGGAGACTTCCAATCCTAGTTGTCTTGAGTTTAGCTGCAGAGATTCGCATCTCATTGAGTTTCCTGTATAGGACTAAGGCCACGCCAAGGGTCAGGGTGTGGCCGACGACCATGGAGATGCACAGTGCTGTGTCAGCTGCAGTCCAGGCTTGGACAACAGGTGAGGTGTTCAGGATGGGCAATCGAGACAAGGCTTGGAGGGCTGCGTCGACGGGAGCAATGTCAATGAGCTGAGGCCCGCCTTTTTCAATCCACAGTTCCAACTCCGGACCTAGGGTGAAGTTGTAGTTCTTGAAGAAGGATGGGATTTCTAGTTCTGATTGGTACTCTTCACTCGGAAGATGGTATAAGGCCAGATCGTCGAGGTGGAGGATGGCCCCTCGTGGGACTTGAATCCACATGCTCTGGTCGAGCAGATTGACACGGGTGGCTGTGTCATGCTGGTCGTAGGTCAGTGTAGCGGTACGTACTGGAGTGTTAACGAGCCATCTATCACCTACAATCTCAGCTTGCGTCTCGGTGACGTGGCTGCGAGGCTGGGCATCGGCAGGGCAACGCGTGTCGCTGATCATGGGTTGCAACCCGCAGATTCCATCAGTATTGTCTCTGAGAAATGGCTTGCTGGGGCAGAGGTAGTGAATGTCTTTAGTTAGGGTGCACATGTGCAGGTTTGGGGCTAAGTACAGCTGGGTGTTGCTGTCATGGTACGCCACCACCTCAGGGGTACGTATCTTGATATGAGTGTTATCCTTCCAGAACCCCACATTAACAATGTCTTTGAGTCTGTAGATTCGGCTTGACTCTATGATGGGTAAGTTCAGGAGGAAACTCATCTCCTTCTGCTCAGGATCCACGTAAAGGGGAATAGCACTACCTAGAGAGTAGGCAAGGTGGATTTGCATGGGATCAGTGGGTGTGGTGATGGCGGAAGCCAGCACATTTTGCACCAAGCTTAGGGGTATCAGGTATGGTGGAATTCTTCCCATGGCTAGACTGTCGATGGAAGAACTCACTTCCCGTAGCATGTCAGTCATTAATGCTGTGACCAGCTGCGTTTGGGCAAAGTCATTCTGGAACACAGTGAACAGCTGTTTCATGGAGTTCATGGTCTGGTTCAAAAGCACGCTGTGGGTGTTGAGAATGACCACCGTTCCTTTCAAAGTCTTTCCAATGGTTTGCAAGGATGCACTCTGTGTAGTGAGTTGCTCTTTTAGCTGTGGAAGTTCCGTCTGAATTTCAACCACATGCCGTCTCACAGTGGCTATATTTACTGCATTGACACTGGACATACCAATGTTGAACAGAGTTCCCACAGCAGCGGCGGCTCCGAGCAGCGCTCCCAGGAAACGTTTGGGGCGGCGGTTGTGTCCACCTAGTTCCGCCTGGGTAACAGTCATCTTCTCAAGTTGGTTGAGCATGTGCTTGACATCGGCCTCGGCGTGCTGGAGGGAATCCTCTGTCCAACGGGCACCGGCCCAGCTGTACTGGGCTACTGCGCGGGGGTAGTGTGCTCTGTAGACGTTGCGGGGGTCGAGTCGAACGTATACTTTCTGGGTGTACGTCCGACAATTCGTGATCAGGAGTCCCGGTTGCTCTCTCAATACAATGCCCGAGGCAGGACCCGGTGTGATAATGTCTGATGACGGCTGGCCTCTGGTTGACTGGAGGCACAGGATGAGAATCCACAGCAGCATCCTGTTACAGGCCAGAGAGAGAGAGAGAGATGGGGAGGAAAAGGGAAAAGAGAGAGAGGGAACAGGTCAGTGAGGTTTGTCCCGGGTTGGATGGGACAGTCTTTTCGCTTCGATGGCGGCGGTTGGTGTTTAGCTTGCATTGGCCCCTCCCTGTCTTTCTCTGCTAGTGGCCACATGTCTCTTAATCTGGTTACGGTGGACCCATTTGAGAACTGGTTCTCTCGATCCCCGACTTAGCTGGATTTGGTACGCAACTGGGGAGAGTTTGTTCATAATCTCATGAGGTCCCGTCCAGTGTGGCAGGAATTTCTTTGACAGCCGCTGGGGGCCTGTCTGAGTTGGCGGGGTGAAGCGGTAATACAAGACCCTGTCGCCCACATTCAGTTCCTGGTGTGACGCTTTCCGATCATAGTATGCTTTCTGGCCTTCAGCGCTTTTTTGCAGGTGTTGCTGGGCAAAAGCAAACGTTGTTTTCAAGTGTCTATGGAGCTCGTCAAGGTACTGGAATGTGGTGTAAGCAGTAACAAGGTTGGAGTCTCCTGGTTGATACAGCAAGTGTAGTGGCAGGGTCATCTGCCGCCCAGTCATGAGTTCAAAAGGGGACACCCGTGTTGATTCCTGTGGGGTGGCTCTGATGGCCATCAACACAAGGGGTAGTTTCACATCCCAGTCTTTCTGATTAGCAGACACATACTTTTTCAGCATGGCGACCACCGCTCGGTTCGATCTCTCTACCTGGCCGGATGCAATTGGATGGTGGCTGATGTGTAGTTTAGCTTGTACCCCTAGGCATTTCCAGATCTGTTGCATGATCTCGGCCGTGAAGTGGGTACCTCTGTCTGAGTTGACTCTCAGTGGCAATCCGAACCGGGAGAAGATATGGTTCATCAGGAGGTATGCAGTGGTTTGGGCAGTGTCATTGGGTGCTGGCAGACACTCTACCCACTTGGTAAACTGGCACACCACCGTGAGGAAGTACTTGTTGCCTCTTGTTGATCTGGGCAGGGGCCCTACCCAGTCGATTTGGAGGTCTGACCACGGGAACGTGATCCCTCTGCGTTGCAGTGGGGCTCTGTGGTTTGGGTTTGCTGGTGTGAACTGGCAGCACACAAGACATTCTCTGACGTACTCTGCCACATCTTGTTGCATGCCGGGCCAGAATGCCACCTGTCTCAGTGTGTCATACGTGGCTCTGGCACCGTGGTGTCCAGCACATGGTGTGTCGTGGGCGTACATTAGCATCACCCCCTTTTGGCATCGTGGCACCACGAGCCGTGGCGATGTGCTGTCATCAGGTGCAAACCACAGAATGTCGTCTTGTACACGTAGCATGTGTCTGGTGTTATACAGGTGTCGGAGGCACGAGTCATCATTGAGCTCAGCTTCAGTGATAGGGTGGTTGGAGGGGTCAGAGAGGTGGTTAAGAATTGTCTTTATGGCAGTGTCAGAGGCTTGCATATCCGCAATGTCGTTGTTGGAGATCTGCGGAGTTAGCGATAGCGACTGTGAGGCGGGCACTGCCACAGCTGAAGGTCGTTTGCTGCGGGTTAATACTGCAACATCGGGGCTGGGTGTGGGTTCTGGGGGTGACCACACCTCCCCGTGTAGTGCGCCTGTTTTGGCGAGGGCGTCGGTTTTATCATTTAAGTCTTTGTCCAGCCCTGGTAGCTTAGAGTGTCCTTTTACCTTCTTCCAGTACACAGTCATATTGTGCATTTCGGTGATGTTATCACATTCTTGGAACAGGTGTTGGTGTTTGACTGGCTTGTTGTTTGCCGTTTTGAAACCATTCTGTTTCCAGCCGGTAAGGTGGCACACAAAACTGAGTCTGGCATAGTTAGAGTCTGTACAGATGAGGATTTCTCTGATGTCATGGGCTGATGCGATCTGCAGAGTTATGAGAATGGCTGCTATTTCTGCATATTGTGATGACTGGGGACCTAACTTGAAGTGTTGTGGGGAACACGGCTGGTCGTTGACCCACAGCACTCCTGCGCCTGCCTTGAGGATGCCATCGTGGTTGTAGGAGCATCCATCGACGTAGGCTGTGAGCATGCCCTGACACGCATTCTCTTCAAAGTACCTGTGACAGGTCGGTTGTTGCTGTTGGGGTTCTTGCACGCCCATTTCTTCTGCAGATATGTTATCAGAACAGTTTTGGCATGCGGCCAGGCCATTGCCCAGCGCAGACTTGTGATTCTGTGCATACCGTGCCTCAACATTGCGTCCTTGGAGAGCCATTAGCCATGTGGCTATGCGTGAATTGGTGACCACGCCATCTCGGATTCGCTGGCTGTTGAGGAACATTACTGGCTGGTGGCAAGTCTCTATGATAACTTTCTGTGCCCCAATGTAATTGGAGAATCGCTGAATGGCCCATACAGTGCAGAGCAGAGCTTTTTCACAGTCTGAGAACTTACACTCTGGTGGAAGCAGTGTCTTGCTGGCATAGGCAACTACTTTCTTGTCTTGATCATGCCGTTGGTACAGGCCAGCACTGAGACATTGGTTGGAGAACCCAGCTTCCAGGTAGAATTCCTTTTGTGGATCGGGGTAAGCAAGACACGGAGCTGTGCATAAATGTCTTTTTAGTTCTTTCATGGCGTGTTCTTGAGACTCTGACCAGACGAAAGGGCAGTCCTTTTTTAGCAGAGCTGTCAGAGGTCTGGCAATGTCCGAGTAGTTTTCCATGAACTGTCGAGAGTAATTGCATACCCCTAGAAAACTCCGCAGCTCAGAGACGTTGGTGGGAGGCTTGATGTTCTGAATGGCATGAATGCGGTTTGACTGAGGTTCAATGCCTTGGGATCCGATGAGCAGGCCCACGTAGTTAACCTTAGTTCGGCACCACTGTCCTTTGTGGAGGGCGATCTTGGCTCCGGCGGTGGATAGTTGGTTCAAAACATAGTCTATTTCTTTCAGGTGGTCGGCCACCGTTGTGCTCTTCATGAGAACATCGTCTACATAGATCAAGTTGCCTCTCATTCTAGCGTCTGGGCAGGCTTTGTTCAGAAAGATGTTGAATTCAGCTGGTGAGTTGGCGTAGCCGAACGGACACCTGTTGAAGGTGAACTGTCTGTTGCCAAATGTGAATGCCAACTTGTGTTGGTCTTCCGGGTGCACCGGAATGGTCCAGAATCCAGAGGCCACATCAAGTGTAGAGAAGATTGTGGCTCCTCTGATTCGGGGTAGTTCTTGTTCTAGCTGGGTCATGGGCCATCGTGACAGCGGCACCTGTTGATTCAGTTTCCTGTAGTCAATGGTGGGTCGCCATTTGCCGTTAGGTTTGAGGACGGGCCAGATGGGGGCTGAGTAGGTGCTGTTGCATGGACGGATGACCCCCTTTTCAAGCATAGATTCGATGATCTCCTGCACTGGTTCGTGTGAGGCGATGGGAATCTTGTACTGTCTGACAAAAGTGGGAGGAGCATCAGGGTGCGTAGGGATGCGCACCGTGTGGAGGTTGGTGAGACCACAGTCTAGAGAGTCTTTGGCAAAGGATTCTTTGAACTTATACAGAACTTGTCTTTGAAGTGCATTAGCGTCTTGTAGAATTTGCTGCACTTGAGATTCAAAACCTGGGTAAGGCTCCTCCATCGGTGTGTCATCAGTCGGGTTGGCATTGAGAGGTGTAGTAGGTTCATGAGCCTCACCGACGTTCTTGTGGGAGACTGTGTATATTGTGAGGTGTTCGTCCTCGGTCAGCTCCGTTCTGCACACTTGGTCTTTAGGCACCGACATAACAGATGTGATGGCAATGAGTTTGAAGGGTGCAGTGAACAATGTACTGTCTGTACTCCCTTCGGGTATCAGTGCGGGTGGAATGGGACCAATGACAGGTAGTACAAGTTCAAAATCATGAAAGTCATGGCTTACTAGCCATCCCAGCCGGTAGGCCTTGGGAATGTTGATGTCAGTTGCCGTGCAGTTGTTGAACAGGATGTAGACTACACGAGATGACACTTCAGTGAGGGGTGTGGCTTCCAGTGTGAGTCCGAGTTCCACACATTCAGGTGAGGGTTGGAAGAAACCCAGCGTGTGGTTTAAGGTTTGACCCCATCGCATGTTGAGCCGAATAGCGACCCCTTTGGTGTAAGCTGGTACCACCGTTTCCTGTTCGTTGACTAAAGTGCAGACTTCTGGGATGGTCTGCCCGGATTATGAGGTTGTCATGGTTGATGGAAACGTGTGGCTGCAAAGTCAATGGGGCCCATACAACTTCATTAAAAGTGTCCACATGAGCCTTGAGGCGAATCAAGAGGTCTGCTCCAATGTAAACATCGTGTGGCAGGTCCGGAAGGACCAGGAAATAATGAGTAAGGCACCGATAATTCCATTTCACATGCAAAGCGCAGATTCCTCTAGCAGACACCATTGAGGATGGGTGTGAGTTCAAAGGGAAACGAGTGCGCTTGCTGGCATAAGGGAGGTCAGGTGTCTTCTCAGTGATTGCATTGTACAGTGACAGACTAATGGCTGAGTTGTCTGCCCATATGGCCAGAATACTGTCCGTTGTTGTTATATCATGCAGCTGCAGTTTGGTTTTGACATTGGGGCAGTAGGTATCAGAGTCTTTAGTGGCCTTGAAGGTACAGAGGATCGAACTTGAGCCTTGGTTCATTGTTGAGGCTGGGTACCTATGGCTGGCTGCTGGGGTTCCCGTGACCTCTGTGACCTGACAGTCTGACTCTGTGGGAATTCTCGTGACCTCTGTGGCCTGACCGTCTGGCACCGTGGGAATTCTCGTGACCTCTGTGACCTGACCGTCTGGCACCGGCGACCTGTGTGGTTGGAGGGGAAGAGGTTCTCGCACTTGAGCCCAGACTTTCAGCTGTTTGAAATCTAGTAAAGGCTCAAAGCGATCAAGCAGGTCTTTCCCGATGAGAAATGAATAATTGTTCATTGGTGAGACATAAATAGGATGTACTAGGCTCATAGGTCCGATCGTCAGGTGGATGGGAGCTACATTTCTGAGCTGGATGTCATTTTGGCTGTATGACTGCACATTCAGCTTGCAAGTGTGAAAATTTAGAGTTCGATTCTGTCTCTGAGCTTCAAATTTGAGCTTATCAAATAGTTGAGCCGAAATCAACGTGAGGTCTGAGCCTGTGTCCACAAGGGCTTCGAGTCTCATTTCCTTTTCTAAAGTGATGGTTAGGTAGAGTTTCCGAGCCACTCCCTTCTCGATCAGGTTCCCCAGGAGTTTTGGTGTTGGGGCTTGTGTGTTGATCGATAAACAGTTAGGGTATGTTTTGTGTGTTTCGTTGTGGGTACAGATAACCAAAACAGCACTTTCTGGCACCTCAGTGTGTGGGATGATGCTTTCTTGGTCAGGAGGTGCAGACGTCAGCTGGACTGAGTGGGTGTTGCTATTGTTTGATGAGGCAACAGCTAGTTCAATAGTTCGTGGTTGACAAACAGTGTTCTGTGTGCTTGGTTCAGTTGTGGAGACGTTGGGAGTGTTGCTGGTTTCAGGCATAAGGTTTAGTCATGCGGTGTCTGGTTTATCCTTCTTGTCCTCCTTGTGAGGTTTCTGTTGAAGGAACTCTCTCAGTATTCTCAGAAGTTCTGCAGCTTCGGATGTGGCTGCACTTTCCTTTTTAGATGTGGGCTCAGCCTTGAGTTTCCAAGCATCACGTCGAGAGTGTTCCCCCTCCCGCCTCCCTGGGCTTGGTGTTCTGGAGGCTGGAGGTTGGCTAGTTCTGGGTCGCCGGCCGGCTTCCCAGGTGGCCCCCCCCTTTTGGTTATGGGAGGGGCGAGGCCGGTCCCAGGATATTCCAGAGCGGTCGTTCTGGTGCTTCGGACGGGCACCACCACCGCGACCGCGCTGCCCTCTGCTGGCTTGGAACGGTCTTGACTCTCGGTTGATGGGTGTATAACTTGGGTGCTGTTGGGCGCCCTCTAGGGTCAACTCTGAATGGGACTCAGAGACAGAGCAAATAGTTGGGTGCTTTACAGTCTTTTCTGACACAGTCTTTTGTTTGGTGTAGGCCTTATGTGCTAAATCACGTAACTGTTGCGTTGACATGCTACGCGGGCACGCTAACACTCCCAAATGGTGGCTGACAGTAGGATGGAGGTTTCGCAGAAACAAAGTTCGGAAGTTGACGTCTTCCTCCATGCCTGGTTCATTCCTCGCTCCGAAGTAGGCACGTCGCAGTCGGTTGTAGAAATTTGGTGGGGTTTCAAGTCGACCTTGCTTGAGGTCCATTGCGGTTACTAGCCCTTGGTCTGATTCTGGATCAGAGAATTCACGCACCAAAGCTTTTCGCAGTTGCTGGTAGTCCATTTTGACAGTCTCTGGTTGACGGTCTAAGAAACTGCGTACCTCACGACTGGACGTAATTCTGAGCAGGTACAATTTGTCCCAAGTGGTTACGTTGGTGACAGTTTGCAAGTGAAAGTCTATATCTTGTAAATAAGCGTGAATGTCGTGGCCTCCTGCAGGATCTGGGTTGAACGTAGGGATGTGTCTAGCCAGCTTGTCCAGTTCTTTTGGAGTTATGTGTCCGTGGCTGGTGACCCGGACTTTCTGGAAGGGTTTTCCTTCCCCCACTGCTGACAGGGGTTCGTGGAGGCTGGCTGGTGACATTTTGAAAAGCAGGCTTTCACCCCCTTTTCCAGCTCGAAGTTCTTGGCTGACACGCTGGGGTTCACTGGCCAGGGGAAACTCTGTGGAGTGTGTTTCCTCTTTCTGTTCACGTTGCAGGCTATAAGAATGTTTCAGTTCTCTGTGAACCATGTCAAGTTCATCTATTAGAGAGTCTTTACGCTGTGTAAGGTCGTGGATTTCAGCTCGGGCCATTTCCAGGTGATTTTCATAGGCCTTCACTTTAGCATCTCTTTCTTTCAGTTCGATTTCAGCCCTTTCAAGGAGAGCGTCACCTTGTCGGAGCTTTGCCTCGAGTCTCTCTCGGGTTTCTCTCTCCAAATGTTCTCTTTGGTCTGTGTCCAGACGAAGATTCTCCAGGGCATTTTGAAGTCTTTCCACTTCTTTCTGTAGTTCTGGATCTGTAGCGTTCTCTTTCTCGTGTTGGTCTTGGGTCTCGAGAAGTAGCTTATCTAGACGACTCTGGGTGTGGGCCTGACGCTGTAGGGCTTCCTCCACTCGAAGTCTCAGAGCCGCGGCTTCCTGCTCCAAGTCGTGGTTGCTCCTTTCGCTGATCCTTGCCTGGGCGATGAGGAGGTGAGCTAGGGTCCCTGTGATCCTGGCAAGTTCTTTGTGGGTGTAACTCTGCGTTGGATCGTTCGCCATCAGCTGGTCCATCTCAGTATCCAGTTGTCCCTGGCTCAAGTGCTGCAGGTCACTGGTGTCCTTTGGCAGGAAGGAGGTCGTCATCGTCTCCAGCCATGTCGCTAGCTGATCCCAAGGGACTGCGGGACTGGATGCACGCGACATCTTGGCTCACTGCGGACAAGAGAAGCACAACACACACACAAAGAGGCCAATGCAAGTTCGTTCTCTGGTTAACGAGCTATCATACGGCTATGCCGTCTATAAGAATTTTGGCTAACTGGTGCAGACAGTTAGACAGGGAGGCGGGTCCAATTAGGGTCGGCCCAAAATAGAGACTTGACAGGGGATAGCCTCGTGGGTCACCTGGTGACACCGGCTGCTCGGTTGTCGCTCTACTACTTAGCTCTCCTTGGGGTCTCTCGGTGAACTGCAAGAAACAGAATCACAACAGCATGCAAAAAGGTGAAGATAGGAAAGAGCACCGTGAAAACAAAACACCAAATATATTGGTCTGCAATGAAATGGACTGAATAAGAACGCTAGAAGTGTTAGGTAGAGAATAAAAAAAAAAAAAATTAAGCCTGCTGCTTTTCATAAGAGTTTCTGCTAGGGGCCTACAGCACGTGCGGCTGGGGGAGTAAGAGACCTAGGAAAAGGGTGTGGCTTACAGAGGAAAATGGACCAAACACTTAACATAAATATCAGGGGGAATATCTAATATCCTGCGCCTTATAATAAGTGGATAGGTTTTATCACTTTTGGTTCACCTGGTGGAATCCAGCGGCACGGTCAGCCTCCCTGGCGCTCCCAAACACTCAACCGCAGTGTCCCTGGCCCTCCGTTACTCTGACGTTGCGCCCTCTCAAACAGCTTGTGACTTTTAACACAACCGGCAACACCAAGATGTCAACCGCCAGACAGCACTACAAAATTGGGCTGTTCCCCAGAACCCTCTCTTTAGAAAAGAAAGTGGGCCCCGATTTAGCCCCCGGTTTAGGTACTGGTCCCAGAGATTGCGTCGTGTGTCGGCTGGACTGATTGATCACCGTTGGAGTGCCAAATTGCTGATGTCTCCACTGCGTGCCGCAAACGAACAGAGATAAGAGGGACCGAGTTTCACTCACGGCCAGTGTTGGCAACGCCGGTTGGCCCCCTTGCTCACTGGAAACCTGAGATGACTGTCCTATCACCAAAGGAGTTCTACAATCAAATACACAAAGGATGAACAAAGGAAACTTAAAGTGAATTAAGGTTTGGTTTGTTTAATCATCAACTGAGTAAATATATATGTAGAAATGAGAGGTAAACAGCTTTACCTAATGATGATAAAACAAAAACAAAAGCTTATGATAATGATGGTAATTATCAAAATAATCTAAGCAAAAAGAGAGAGGAAAGATAAACAACAAAAAGGGCTATATAGAATAAAATAAAATAAAAAGTTGAATAAAACTAAAATGAAAAAAAAAAAAATAATAATAATAAAAAAAAGTAATAATTAAAAAAAAAATTAAAGAGGAAAAAAAAATAATAATAATAATAATAAAAAAAAAAATAATAATAATAATAAAATAAATAACAAAAGACAGGAATGAGCACGGGAGAAGAAGAAGCTGGTTTTCACCACAAAGGGGCGTATTCACTCTCTGTGGCTTAACCTGGTGAGCAGAAAACTTAATTCAAATTAAAAATTTCAAAACTGGTTTAAATCAAAATTGAAAATAAGCAGGTGAGAAGAATTAATAGGAAAATCGGAATAAATGCCCTATAATACCCAACGATAACAGTAATGTATCATTAATAATTATGAAATTAATCAGAAAGGGTAAAAGTAGATGAAGCAATTCAAAACAGAACCGAACAGAAAGAGATCAGAGAGATGCCAGCTGTGAACTGACTTAACAGGTTACTGCCACTAGATGGCTTACTTCCTTCTAAATGGGTTAATCAGTGGTTGGGCTGAGACACTTAATTTGCACTATTAAACAATTAAATTCTAATTCAAATCATGTTTGAACCAAATTCAAAGTAAATGTGAACAAAAACAGGCAAAAATTGTCTAATGCTGAAATAATAATTTTCGCACGAGCAAAGCTGTTAATGCAAATAATTATTGAGAATTTAGACAGCTAATTCAATAAATCACAGAGAGAAATAGAGGTTAGTAATTCGAGAGCCTTATCTGAAACGGCCACGAGATGGCACTCATGCAAGCCGGAATCAGAAGACAGGGCAACTTGAAACTTCTAAAAATCCCTCTGGTGTTTAGATAGCGGAATGACAGTCAGTTTCACTATGATCTAATCTCTGTGCGCTCATCAGCGCTGATTCTCTGCATCAAAATCGCAACTCACAAACAGACAAAGGTTTTATGACCCTTGAGGTGCTAAATTAAACAGCGCGTGAGGCCGGAGCTTTTCTCTAACCAACACACGACTGTTAATAACAGGTTTTGTCCATCTGTTGACCTCCCATAAACATTTAACAAAATAGCACTTATGATTTAAATGTTTTAGGTTTAAAATCGGGTAGCTAAGCCAATTTAGACCAGGAGTTTTTATCGTTTAAATGTTGAATATCACTGTGGCTCACCACGAAATTCAATAACGATACTTAATATGCAAGGCCTTTTTAACTGAATCAGAGGAACATCGCTCAGGTTCAGATTTACATATTACAATTAATAAAAGATTTCTTCATCTTTTAATTATTCATATGAAAATGTTGGTCTTCTCTTGACAGGAGACTTTTAACATTTACTGCAGTTTACTTTTATTAAAATAACAGTGACTATAGGTATTTTTAGAAACTGTTAGGCTGCTGTGCTGAACAGTTGCCTTTGTGCCAAATGAGTTCGCTCGAAGCGCGACTTAACTCACAATTCAAAAATGCGCATACATAATATTAACATCCAAAAATGCTCATGAAAATGAAAATGAATATTGCTCACAAAAACAAAGTTTGAACGCTGCCCGCATTCTCCACCATTATAATGTAGCAACAATCACTTTCTGGGGAATAATTAACTCAAATGAAGTGAATATTCATGAGTCTATGAATATAACGTGCTTATTGCTTACAAATATTAAATTACCCAAAGAGGGAATATTTAATCATTTAAAGGTAACCTTTACTAGAATTAATTTAAGTTACTCTAGACAATCTGTTTGTCCAGCGAACTGGAAGCTAGACTTCCTTATCAAAATCCAATAAAAATACCCTTCTTACAAACTCCAAGAAATATTAATCTTCTGATCAGGAAAAAACAATATTTTCTGTGTCTGTACTACTAAGATTACTGAAAATTAATTCATATAAAACAAAGCTCGTAGCGTAGATCACACGATTCAGGGACTTCGATCTCAATGAGCAATAAAACAATTCAATTCAAGCAAATTATAGGATTTAATAAAAACAGACTAAAGAGTACATAACTACAATTCACACGGAGTATATATGAGTATATAGCAAAAACGAAAATACAATTTAAACGAGGTAAATGAACAAGAATAATAATGAGATAAATGAGAGAGAGAGATAAAGAGAGAGAGAGAGAGAGAGAGGGAGAGAAAGTGAAAGTGAAAAACAATCTCAGCGTGGCAATTTCAAACAGTTAACTTTGCAAGAGACCCCAAGTCATTGGATGATTTCACAAACATGGAATAGCCTAGACAACCTTAAACAGCAATTTTAGTTGCGATATAAGAAAGTACTTGCTTTGATCTGGCTCTTGTGCGTAGCTGCGCTCAAATTGTCCGGTCTGTGCGGCCTCAGCGTGGTTCTTTCCAGAGCAGATGATGCGCGAGCTCGATGGTTAACGCGAAGGTAAACTTTGCCAAAAGATGACTAGACTTAAGTTCGTTTGGCTCGTGAGGGCAATTGAACGAAGTCAAATATCAGCAGACAATAAAGAAAAACTAGAATGAAACGAAAAGTAAAGAAGAATAACGGAGAACTTCTTGAAGTCCGGTTGCAAAGCTGGGAATCCTCTTTTCTCTCTGGTGGAATGCCCAGAATACAGGTTTCCCTGAGCTTTTAAGTAACTCTAGGTTTACACCTATTTTTTTAGTATGAGCCAATGAAGTGTAAACAAACTAAGGCGGGAAAAATCTTCTTTGTTTGCTGATCTCCGCCCACTGGTCTAATTTATGGCGATGTCAAAGTTAAACACTTTTCTTAAGCAAGATCGTTCCTCTGAAACAATGCATCTTTTTGTAATTTGCTATCAAGATTCGTTACAGTCGTGTTTTTACGATTATACCGACACTAAGAACTAGGCTTTTACCAGTCCCGTATCCAAAGATACAGACTTACTATTAACTAAATGCATCTAAAGTTTGCATTAAACACACAGTAACATTCATATATTCCACTATGCCGCATACATACATTTGAGCACAAAAAGGGAGACATTAAAATACATTTAGAGGTAGTTTTAGTAAAAGAAGGTCCATGGGCCAGCAAAAATGCTTGTGCCTGTTTTTGAGTGTGTGTGCGTCTCATGACTGCGTGTGCGTCTGTTTCACTGGAATGTGCGATCAGAAAGGGGGGGTGTTTGTCTCCCCTTTTGAAGTTCGATATCGCATCTCTGGATAGTCTCCAAGGTGTTATAACTCTCATCCTCGCCAGGACATTGCCGTCATGGCGGCGCCCAGGGTGGTGAGTTATGTTGTAAGAGGGTTGTAAAACGAAAGTCCCTGTTTTTTCTTTAACTCACGTTCTGGTCTTTGAGTGTAGAATGTGTCAACAGGGTCAGGATTCATTAACATGGAACAGATGGTTGAATACCATCCGCTCATTGGTGTTACAGTTTAAAGACAAAATATGTTAATTTAGAACTGCCCTTCAGAATCTATATACTTTAATGCTGATTTAATACTGGAAAAATGAGTTTTCCCTAATCATCCAATTCAAGTAGTTCAAAATAGTTGTGTATGAGTCCCTTAACTGTTCTTAGTGTAAATAAATAGATCTGAAATCATACTTTCATTGCTGGAAAGGGTTTAGATATGCAAAAGATGATGGAATACCTGAGAAAGTGAAGGATCTGGAGGATCATTTAAACTGTTCAGATCAAAGGACTCATGACCCACTATCCCAAAACAAACATGAAACACTAGCAGACTAAATGTAATTAAATTATATAAAATATAAAATATTATATGAAATATCAATACCCCTATCATCCTATGGCATGTCATTTCTATTTATCATGTGGAAACGGTCACCGGTGGTTCAAAGGGTTCATATTTTCACAGTCCTTCAGATGAATGGTTGGGTTTGTGTTCAAGTTACCTAATTGATGACTTCTTTAAAGACCAGCAGTTTTCCAGAAGAATGGCAACATTTGCTATCTGACCTAAAAACATTAAATATATATACACATTAAAACATTAAATCACCTCAGAATACAACAGAATACACTGTAGATTTCAAAAAATTTAAACTAGAACACTGAAGTGAACAAAACAAGTGAAATTTACGCTGCATTGTGAATATTATAATATATTTACAAATGAAGACAAACCATTTCTCCTCCAAGACTGTCTCTGGGGAATCAGAAGTCAGCTGCAGTCTTTGGAGACTCTGAAATCAGATGAGCAGAATGTGTCAATGGGGAATATATGTTACCAACTAAAGCATGCTAGCTAAACTAACATTAATTAATATGTATATTGTACTAAAAGTTCACTTTTAAAAATGTACTATTACCGTAGCAGTTGATAAGGTAGCAGTTATTTAAGATATCTGACGCAGCTTCACCGTCTGCGGTTTGACTTTATTAAATCAGATTGAGGCGAATACAACTTATTGATCATGAGACCATTTAGCAAGGCAGGAAAACATGAATTCTGCCTTGAAGGAAGACGTATTTCATCGAGCTAATGCTGTTAAATAGAGAGAGAGAGAGAGAGAGAGAAAGTAACTAATCTAGGGCTATTCTTGGAGCTCATTATATTGAAGTACAAATCCAAACACCAGAAATGTTATGCATTGTATGAATAATGAAATTGGCTGAAATTATATTTTAGTTCACAACTTTAAGTTCCATTATTTAAAAAAAATGCTTTATTGGCTAAGGTTTCATAAACCTTCAGTTGTTATGCTCTAAAATCAAATGCCATTTGTTATAATTTTTTTCCCTTCTTTTCTTAACCCTCTGGAGTCGATTAGTCATTTTCTCCTGATAACCCCGAAAAGAACTTAAATTACACTTTCAGTTTTAATCGTACAGATAAGAGCAATACATCAATCGAATCTGTAAAAGGTATACTTTTTTTTGGATACAGACATTATAACAACAAAACTTTGTGCACTTATAAAATAAAGATAACAAACAAGGTGTGCTGTCTGCGCTGATCTTCATTTACAAACACGTCATTAAAATGAACTCTAACTCCGTGAATACTCAACGAAGAGACATGAGAGAAAAACATAACATATTACTAATTCATCTAGAAATAATTTAAGCAGTTAAAACCTATTTTTAAACTTGAATTTAAATACTATTAAACTAACTTTAATATCTCAAGGAATTTATAAATTAAAAAGGATAAAATGTCACAGTGCATGTTAAATAGCCTAAATCAACTTGTGTTAACAATATAATTAGAACTAACAATATAATTAGATTTTTTTATTAAATGAACAATTCCTGTATAAAATGGGACAGCAACCTTTATATCAAACATTTTTAAATCATCCACAGCTGAGCAACGCGAGAGGCGGATGTACGCCAGAAGTGAATATGCTGCACAAAGTCATTTTCAGGTGCAATGAAAAAAAAGAACCTGGATATCCTAGATTAGACCCATGCAGGCTCTGCTCTGAAGTGTAGCAACAATGAGTTGTACAGAATAATTAACTCAAATGATATATAGGGAATTTGAATAATTAATCAGGAATATGATTAATATTTATATCTCATATGACAGTTACAATAAATTGTATTGATTATGAAAAATAGCTCAATTGTCTATACAATAACTAATTACAGGGCACTGTAACTTACTCATTAATATGTCAATATTCCATTCTTCCTATCAATTATTGTGATATCTCTAACTGTAAATTACTGCAAGTTAAACAGTGGTATGTCCAGCAAACCAGATTGACCTAGCAATTTTCAATAAAGTTATCACTTCTTATAATTCAAGGAAAAATATTCTCTGGCCATGAAAACATTATCCTATCCTTATGATAAATTTAGTTTCTAAATTTAAAGCTTGTAGCTAAAGATCAGACATCTCAGTGACTCGTAATGTGAGTGGGGTGGAGGCCAAGAATCATCATAAATATATGAGTTTTAATAATTGACTAATAATACATCGAAACTACAAATTACACAGAGTAAATATGCTTACGACAATACAGACAGTAAACTTTATACAAGACATAACGGAATCCAAATGAGGGAGAGAGAGAGAGAGAGAGAGAGAGAGAGAGAGAGAATGAATGAGATCACAGAAGGAGCTCAGGTATGAAAATCACAGTCAGTAAACCTTAGCAGCCAACACCAATCAAATCACAGCAACACTTTAAAGCAGCATTTAAATCTCCATAGAAAAGTGATACTTGCATGGCCCAGCGTGCGTGCGCTGGTCCTTTTGAAAACAGCGTGCGTGTGCCGGAGGCCGTGTGACGCGCGTGTGAGCTGCGCTGGATCTTCGCGTGAGCGTGGAGCCACGTGGTCCTTTGTGGCAAGGGGTGTTCGTTCATCTTCCGGCTGTTGCGGGATCGCGCGGTATTTGAAAGGTTTAACAAGGCAGTGTTCCAGAATTCGTCTTCCTTGTGTGGAGAGGCGAATAGTTGAATAAACTTAGTAAAGAAAACAAAACAAAACAACGAAAACGAATGTTTCCGAAGGAGCCATGATAATGGCTTCCCCCTCTCAGTCCCTGTGCTGAGGGGGACGGCCATATGAGCGCGGCCCAAGCGCGGCCCAAAGCAGCTGGTGCTGCTGATCATCGCTGATCAGTGACCACGCCCATAGAGGCACACATAACAACACGTTAGACGAGAGAGAGAGTGAATTCATGAACCGTGACAGTACCCCCTCCCCTATGAACGCCTCTTGGCGTTCCCTGACTTCTTACCTGACGATTGTAATCATCGATCAGAGAGTGATCCAGAATGTCTCTAGCAGGAACCCAACTTCTCTCCTCCGGACCGTAACCCTCCCAGTCCACCAGGTACTAAAATCCGCGTCCCCTCCTTCTCAAGTCCAGAATACGGTTAACCAAATAAGTGGGTTCCCCATCTACGAGACGCGGCGGGGGAGGAACCGGGACAGGCGGATTAATAGGTGCCCAAAACACGAGTTTGATCTTTGATACATGGAAGGCGGGGTGAATTCTTCTGTACGTGGGAGGAAGTTTGAGGCGGACTGCCACCGGACTAATGATTTTAGTGACAGGAAACGGGCCAATAAATTTGGGAGCAAGCTTATTAGAGACGGAGTGGAGAGGAATGTTCTAAGAAAAAAGCCACACTTTTTGACCAACGACGTATACGGGAGGCTTTGACCGGTGGCGATCGGCCTTGGCCTTGGCGCGCGCCCCCACTTGGAGAAGAGTCTCACGGGCTCTAGTCCGAGTGTGGTGACACCTCTGGACGAAGGCGTGAGCGGAGGGGACCGCGACTTCGGATTCCGTACTGTCAAAAACTGGTGGCTGGTAACCTAAACTGCACTCAAACGGAGTAAGGCCCGTAGCTGACACTGGTAATGAGTTGTGTGCGTACTCCACCATAGAAAGTTGTTGGCTCCAAGAGGAAGGATTCTTGGAAACCAAACATCGCAATACTCTCTCCAGATCTTGGTTGGCCCTCTCTGATTGACCATTGCTTTGGGGATGAAACCCCGAAGAGAGACTAACCGTCGCCCCTAATAATCTACAGAACTCTTGCCAAAATTTGGACACAAATTTTGGACCCCTGTCGGAGACCACGTCCTTTGGGAGGCCATGTAAACGAAAGACGTGATCTATGACAGCAACCACTGTCTCCTTGGCTGAAGGTAATTTGGGCAAGGTGATAAAATGAGCCGCCTTCGAGAACCGGTCCACGACCGTCAAAACGACAGTTTATTATTATGGAACATTCTGTGCATATTGTCATTTGGTGCAATCTTGCTATGTGGTCACTGTCACACAATAAACTGATACAAAATATGCAAATCAACATGACTGTATATTGTTTGATACCGCCCAGCGTATTTTACTTTTATTGTGTTTTATTAAATTTTGATTGAACGTTCAATTAAAATCAACCACGACCAACGCGAGCAGAGCCTTGACGGAGTAAAAACATTGATCTGAGAAAACCATACAAACATATTAAACCATACATGAATAGGTTACCTACTAGCTATTTGTTTGGTGTCTTGTGATGTGTCGTTCGAATCTTTAATGTCACTAGGGAAGAACGAGTCGTCTCTATTATGGCGACATCACTTTGATTGTTTTTTTTATTTTATTTTATTTTTTTACATTGGATTCTAATCTTCAAAAATTTCCTTGTTGTATGATTTATGTCTTTTAAGTTCACCCTTCAAATTAGACTATAGAACTGTAGTGTTACTTGTTTATTAGGATTCAAAACGTAGATCTGCCCTGGACTCAGCACACTTACCTGGGAAATTTTCGTACACGGGTCGTACACCTTAAATTTCACTGAAATTTCCCATACAGATTTATCCCGGAAATTCATCTTTTCACTCAGTGTTAGTATATAGAGGAAGGACAGATACCATAATATTGTGTCTTTTAAATGTCACTTAATATAAACTACTTCTTGAACAGTTGGATAAAAAGCCACTCAACTCGCACGTGTCAGTGTTTATGAATAGATTAAATGAAACGGGACAAATTTAATCTTGACAATCTATGTATCATTATAAAGATCTAAGCCTCAAGCATCGACGACAGATCGCTGTTTTCAATGGAAAGCTTATAAAGACTGCATTTGCTACATTTGTGTAAGCAGTACACATAAAAAACATGAACATTAGAAATGCTGTACATACCAGATCCGTCATAATAATGAGTCATAAACACATCCACAGCTGTAAATCCCGGTTTAATTAGAAACGTAAGGGTCCACTGAACGACATCTCATGAAGCACGTTTAGTCCAACGAAGCAATAACTTGTGACGTGTTCTGACGCACCTGTCAGCTGATGGAGGCGGAACTTAAAGCAATCGCCTTTGTCTTTGTTTCTTTTATTTTTCAACAGTTTTTGTATATGTGTGAGTGTGTTTTATGTTGAATGTGAATGTATCTGCATGATTACCATCTGTTTGAGTGCAAATCAGCCCAAATCAGCTCGCTATTACTGAATGATCACGGCTATCAAAGTGAACGCATCTTTATGAATAGAGAGAGTGGATTATTTACTTTATGGCGCATTTGTGTTATTACCATCTATATAAGTGGCCATCAGCACATCAGCACTTATTTTAGGGCAGTGCGATATGGACAAAAAAAAACTATTACGATTTTTTGATCAATTTTGCGATTTCGATTTTAATCACTATTTTGACACACACAGACATGCTTTACAGTCATAAATGCATTCAGTATAAATTTTAAACTTATTTCCAAAAGAAAACCAATGAGATCTTTATCAAATGTCTCTAGAACAGACATAGGTCAAAATAATCACTAAGTAAAGATGTCAAACAAAATGTCTAGACATGAAAAAAATAAAAAATAAAACCGTGTTCAGGGATTTTTTTTCCTTCTTCTTTTTTTTTTTTTTTTTGCCATGCATTGGTCATAGAGCTCACTTTAGTGGTGCCTCAGGTGTTATATGTTTTGCCCAATATATTTATTGCCCAAGGGTCACACTCCTCACTCTCTCTGTCGCTGTGAGCTCTGGAGAACGCGGTTTTTTAAAGCTTAAACTGATTAAAAATTATCTCCAAAGTACAAGTTAAACTCGAGGATGCAATCAAAGCATTTGTCGCTGCGAAAGCCCGATGCGCACGCTTCTGAAATGTAGGCTAGTTGTGAGAATGTGTGTTTCAGTCAAGAAAAATCTAAACCTCCAGTACTTATGAGCTTAAAAGTTGTGTGCATATGTTTAGTTTTATTCTGTACACTATGTATTATAAAACAGAAATTATATGCAGCTGTTGCATTATGTACTTTTTTCATGTTTCAGTATGAAAAAAACATGTTTTTATTTTAGTGTAATTTTGTATAAAAAATAAATAATAATTTGTTTACATGCATCTTAAGGATACCTAAATGTGAGTGTGAGGTTGGGGCGGCACGATCGTTCTCTGCCTAGAGCGGCATTTGAGCTTGCGCCGGCCCTGCATGCAATGCAAGAAAATTGTGCTATAAAGCAATTTAGAAATCACACACACTCAAATCGTGATTTTATTTCGATTTCGATTAATCGCGCAGCCCTAACTTATTTGCATCATAATTCATTGTAAAAGATGCATTTCTAGCAATCTCAGGATGTTCTATAATTGGCAAACAAAGTTAAATCTTTTTTTTATTTTTCTTATTTTTCTTACTCAAATTATTCTTATTCTATTTTTCTAGTGCTCAAATAAATCACTTATATGATGTCTAAGTTTCTGTCTAGTGTTTTATAATTGAAAAAAACTATGCAGTGGTATGTTTACTGACTAAATAGTTTGTAGAAGCCTTCAATACTATTTGGAAATATATTTTCTTGTATTTGGGGGATGGGGGGTGTAGACATAGTCTCATAAAAATATTAGCAGGAGTCTCCTTTTTCATAATATTTTATTCAGATTTGAAATAGAAACTCATGAGACATGTGGCTTTCAACTCATTACTTTTCTAGATTGGTCTCCAGGACTCATTTCATGTATTTTTAGAACAAATAAAAAAAATATTTAAGAGTGGTAAAAAAAAAATTCAAGGCACTCAAGTGTCTATAGCTTTTAATATTTTTGAGCATTATCAAATCCGCTTGATAAAAATTAAAGCCCAAAGGGTCTTCTTTCTAAAGACACCACAATTATGTTTGTAACCCACTGAAGTAGGAAACTATTACAATTATAAGTGTAACAACAAATGATATATAGGGAATTTGAATAATTAATCAGGAATATGATTAATATATATCTCAGATGACAGTTACATTTAATTTTATTGATTATGAAAAATAGCTCAATTGTCTATACCAATAACTAATCAATCAATCAATAACCTTTATTTATATAGTGCTTTAAACAAAATACATTGCGTCAAAGCACTGAACAACATTCATTTGGAAAACAGTGTCTCAATAATGCAAAATGATAGTTAAAGGCAGTTCATCATTGAATTCAGTTATGTCATCTCTGTTCAGTTGAAATAGTGTCTGTTTTTATTTGCAATCAAGTCAATGATATCGCTGTAGATGAAGTGACCCCAACTAAGCAAGCCAGAGGCGACAGCGGCAAGGAACCGAAACTCCATCGGTGACAGAATGGAGGAAAAAACCTTGGGAGAAACCAGGCTCAGTTGGGGGGTCAGTTCTCCTCTGACCAGACGAAAACCAGTAGTTCAATTCCAGGCTGCAGCAAAGTCAGATTGTGCAGAAGAATCATCTGTTTCCTGTGGTCTTGTCCTGGTGCTCCTCTGAGACAAGGTCTTTACAGGGGATCTGTATCTGGGGCTCTAGTTGTCCTGGTCTCCGCTGTCTTTCAGGGCAGTAGAGGTCCTTTCTAGGTGCTGATCCACCATCTGGTCGGGATACGTACCTGATCCGGGTGACTGCAGTGACCCTCTGATCTGGACACAGACTGGATCTCGTGGCCACGGTGACCTCGGAACAAGAGAGAAACAGACAAATATTAGCGTAGATGCCATTCTTCTAATGATGTAGAAAGTACGGTGTTATGTGAAGTGTTTCCAGTTCCGGTTTACCTAATTAATGCAGCCTAAAAATCCTTTAACGGATTTGGATATTAAAAGCATATTAGTATGTTATGTGTATGCCAGGTTAAAGAGATGGGTCTTTAATCTAGATTTAAACTGCAAGAGTGTGTCTGCCTCCCGAACAATGTTAGGTAGGTTATTCGAGTTTAGGCGCCAAATAGGAAAAGGATCTGCCGCCCGCAGTTGATTTTGATATTCTAGGTATTATCAAATTGCCTGAGTTTTGAGAACGTAGCGGACGTAGAGGAGTATAATGTAAAAGGAGCTCATTCAAATACTGAGGTGCTAAACCATTCAGGGCTTTATAAGTAATAAGCAATATTTTAAAATCTATACTATGTTTGATAGGGAGCCAGTGCAGTGTGGACAGGACCGGGCTAATATGGTCATACTTCCTGGTTCTAGTAAGAACTCTTGCTGCTGCATTTTGGACTAGCTGTAGTTTGTTTACCAAGCGTGCAGAACAACCACCCAATAAAGCATTACAATAGTCTAACCTTGAAGTCATAAATGCATGGATTAACATTTCTGCATTTGACATTGAGAGCATAGGCCGTAATTTAGATATATTTTTGAGATAGAAAAATGCAGTTTTACAAATGCTAGAAACGTGGCTTTCTAAGGAAAGATTGCGATCAAGTAGCACACCTAGGTTCCTAAATGATGACGAAGAATTGACAGAGCAACCATCAAGTCTTAGACAGTGTTCTAGGTTATTACAAGCAGAGTTTTTAGGCCCTATGATTAACACCTCTGTTTTTTTCTGAATTTAGCAGTAAGAAATTACTCGTCATCCAATTTTTTTATATCGACTATGCATTCCATTAGTTTTTCAAATTGGTGTGTTTCACCAGACTGCGAGAAAATATAGAGCTGAGTATCATCAGCATAACAGTGAAAGCTAACACCATGTTTCCTGATGATATCTCCCAAGGGTAACATATAAAGCGTGAAGAGTAGCGGCCCTAGTACTGAGCCTTGAGGTACTCCATACTGCACTTGTGATTGATATGATACATCTTCATTCACTGCTACGAACTGATGGCGGTCATATAAGTACGATTTAAACCATGCTAATGCACTTCCACTGATGCCAACAAAGTGTTCAAGTGTTCACGCAGCACTAAGATCCAATAAAACTAATAGAGAGATACACCCACGATTAGATGATAAGAGCAGATCATTTGTAACTCTAAGGAGAGCAGTCTCAGTACTATGATACGGTCTAAATCCTGACTGGAAATCCTCACATATACCATTATTCTCTAAGAAGGAATATAATTGTGAGGATACCACCTTTTCTAGTATCTTGGACAGAAAAGGGAGATTCGAGATTGGTCTATAATTAACAAGTTCTCTGGGGTCAGGTTGTGGCTTTTTTATGAGAGGCTTAATAACAGCCAGTTTGAAGGTTTTGGGGACATATCCTAATGACAATGAGGAATTAATAATAGTCAGAAGAGGACCTATGACTTCTGGAAACACCTCTTTTAAGAGCTTAGATGGTATAGGGTCTAACATACATGTTGTTGGTTTAGATGATTTAACAAGTTTATACAATTCTTCCTCTCCTATAGTAGAGAATGAGTGGAACTGTTCCTCAGGGGGTCTATAGTGCACTGTCTGATGTGATACGGTAGCTGACGGCTGAATGGTTGCAATTTTATCTCTAATAGTATCGATTTTAGAAGTAAAGTAGTTCATAAAGTCATTACTGTTGTGGTGTTGGGAAATGTCAACACTTGTTGAGGCTTTATTTTTCGTTAATTTAGCCACTGTATTGAATAAATACCTGGGGTTATGTTTGTTTTCTTCTAAAAGAGAAGAAAAGTAATCAGATCTAGCAGTTTTTAATGCTTTTCTATAGGATATGCTACTTTGCCGCCAAGCAATACGAAATACCTCTAGTTTTGTTTTCCTCCAGCTGCGCTCCATTTTTCGGGCTGCTCTCTTTAGGGTGCGAGTATGCTCATTATACCATGGTGTCAAACTGTTTTCCTTAGCCTTCCTTAAGCGTAAAGGAGCAACTGTATTTAAAGTGCTAGAAAAGAGAGAGTCCATAGTTTCTGTTACATCATCAAGTTGTTCTGAGGTTTTGGATATGCTAAGGAATTCGGATACATCAGGAAGATAACTTAAAAAGCAGTCTTTTGTGGTAGAAGTGATGTTTCTTCGATACTTGTAACAAGAAGTAGAATTTACAATTTTGGCAATATGAAGTTTACACAGAACTAAATAATGATCTGAGATATCATCACTTGGCTGAATAATTTCAACACTATCAACATCAATTCCATGTGACAGTATTAAATCTAGAGTATGATTTAGACAATGAGTAGGTCCTGAAACATGTTGTCTAACACCAATAGAGTTCATAATGTCTATAAATGCTGATCCCAATGCATCTTTTTCATTATCGACATGGATATTAAAATCACCAACTATTAAGACTTTATCTGCAGCCAGAACTAACTCGGATGTAAAATCACCAAACTCTTTAATAAAGTCTGTATGGTGCCCTGGTGGCCTGTATACAGTAGCCAGTACAAACATAACAGGGAATTTATCATTAACATTTATCATAAACGAGTTATACTTGAAGCCTGCCCTCTGAGAAATCCTGAAAACGTTGTTATATATTGAAGCAACTCCTCCCCCTTTGCCTTTTAGACGCGGCTTGTGTTTATAACAATAATCTTGGGGGGTGGACTCATTTAAAATAATGTAATCATCAGGTTTTAGCCAAGTTTCTGTCAAACAGAGCACATCTATATTATGATCAGTTATCATATTATTTACAAAAAGTGTTTTCGTAGAAATGGATCTGATATTCAATAAGCCAATCTTTATCATTTGTTTATCCATATTGCATTTGTTTTTTATTTGTTGAACCTCAATTAAATTGTTAACCTTAACTTGGTTTGGACGTTTTTTGTATTTTCTAGTTCGGGGAACAGACACAGTCTCTATAGTGTGATATCTAGGTGAAAGAGTCTCTATGTGCTGAGAATTAACTGACCTCTGTGACGGGAGGCAGCTAGCAGACGGTCGGTTTAGCCAGTCTGTCTGCTTCCTGACCTGGGCCCCAGTTAGTCAAGTATAATCACCAAGACTATGTGCCATATTTCTAGACAGAAGAGCAGCACCACCCCAGGAGGGATGAAGACCATCTCTTTTAAACAGGTCAGGTCTGCCCCAAAAGCTCGTCCAATTGTCTATGAAACCTATGTTATTCTGTGGGCACCACTTAGACATCCAGCCATTGAGTGATGACAATCTGCTATGCATCTCGTCACCACGGTAAGCAGGCAGGGGACCAGAGCATATTACAGTGTCTGACATCGTGCTTGCAAGTTCACACACCTCTTTAAAGTTATTTTTAGTGATCTCCGACTGGCGAAGTCGAACATCATTAGCGCCGGCATGAATAACAATCTTACTGTATTTACGCTTAGCATTAGCCAGCACTTTTAAATTTGCCAAGATGTCAGGCGCTCTGGCTCCCGGTAAACATTTGACTATGGTGGCTGGTGTCTCTATATTCACGTTCCGTACAATAGAATCGCCAATAACTAGAGCACTTTCATCAGGTTTCTCAGTGGGTGCATCACTGAGTGGGGAGAACCTGTTTAATGTTTTGATCGGAACAGAAGAGCGGTGTTTTGACCCACGACTACGCTGCCTCACCGTCACCCAGTTGCCCTGCTGCAGGGGCTCTGCTGGAACCGGACAATGTTCAGGAGTCCCTGAGCTAGACGCATCCAAAGCCATATCTAGAGCCCTAACATTCTTACTGTCCTCAATTAAAGTTTGGATGCGTGTCTCTAATTCTGAAATCTTCTCTGTCAGCCTAACTATTTCCCTGCATTTATCACATGTGAATCCCTCATCAGCGACAGAGATAGATAAACTGTACATGTGGCAAGAGGTGCAAATAACAATTGTAGGAGAAGCCATTACTCACCGTGCTTGATGAAATATTCTTACTGCGGTTGTTTGATGAACTTGTGGAAAACTGCAGCGTGAGAGAGGAGAGGAGAGGAGAAAAGAAAACGCTAATGACAAGCTAACGAGTGTTAACGCTTTGCAGGTGTACTGCAGTCACGGAAGAGTGAAGGTCAAAGTTAATCTGATAAGATTGATCGGTAATATCAGAAATATGGTGTGAATTAAGTTATATTTTACAATTTAAAAAACAAACAAACAGACAGTGATAGTAAGAAAGATTATAGAGAAAAAAATATAAAATAAAAACAGCTACACGGAGCTATGATTAGCTACAGAAGGCCAACAGGAAGTAGAGAAAACACTGTCCAACAGCCTAATTACAGGGCACTGTAACTTAATCATTAATATGTCAATATTCCATTCTTCATATCAATTATTGTGATATCTCTTACTGTAAATCACTGCAAATCAAACAGTGGTTTGTCCAGCAAACCAGGTTGACCTATCAATTTTCAATAAAGTTATCACTCCTTATAATTCAAGGAAAAATATTCTCTGGCCATGAAAACATTATCCTATCCTTATGATAAATTTAGTTTCTAAATTTAAAGCTTGTAGCTAAAGATCAGACCTTTCAGTGACTCGTAATGTGGGTGGGGTGGAGTCCAAGCCAATCATGGATATATGGTTTTTTAATAATTCAACTAATAATACATCAAACTACAAATCACACAGAGTAAATATGCGTACGACAATACAGACAGTAACCTTCATACAAGACATAACGGAATCCAAATAAAAGAGAGAGAGAGAGAAAGAGAGCGAGCGAGAAAGAGAGAAAATGGAGAAAGCGAGAGAGATCACAGAATGAGCTCAGGTATGAAAATCAGTCAGTAAACTTTTTGGAAGCCAACAACAATCAGATCATAGCAACACTTTAAAGCAGCATTTAAATCTCCATAGAAAAGTGATACTTGCATGGCCCATCGTGCGTGAGCGTGAAGACCGACGCGCGCGTGTGAGCTGCTCTGGATCCTGGCGTGAGCGTGGAGTCACGTGGTCCTTTGTTCTGTCTTCGCGCGGTATTTGAAAGGTTCAACAAACAATGTTCCAGAATTCGTCTTCCTTATGTGGAGAGGCGAATAGTTGAATAAACTTAGTAAAGAAAACAAACAACAAAAACGAAAGCTTCCAAAGGAGCCGTGATAATGGCTTCCCCCTCTCAGTCCCTGTGCTGAGGGGGGACGGCGTTATGAGCGCGGCCCAAGGCCGCGCCGAGGGTCGCACAGGAGAGCAGCGTGTCCGAGAACCAAGAACGAAAAGAAGAGAAGAGAGCGCGAAATGATCATGGCCCAAGGCCGCACCGAGGGACTCGCGGGAGCGACCTGGGTCGATGCAGGAGGGAAGGGAGTCAGCGTAAGAAGAGAGAGCAGATCTTGTTCGGCCGGTTCTTATGGCTTGGGATGGTTCCCGCCTCTTTTCGCGTGAACAGCCAATGAACGTCCGCGATCTGAAGCGGAGGGAAAAGTTCCTTTGTCTCTGTGGAGACAGCCGCCTGATGATTTAGGGCTTCTCCGATTTCATCAGGGATATTCTAGCAAGTTCGTAATTCCAGATTAAATACATTTTTCATTACTTTGCTCTAGATGCTAACCACCGGGGTTCCTCAGGGCTCAATATTAGGGCCCCTCTTATTTAGCCTTTATATCAATGACTTGCCTAATGTTTGCTCTGAAGTAGAATGTTTAATGTATGCGGATGACACCGTTTTATTTGTTCATGGTCGCTCTAAAGACATTGTTGCAGATAAACTTAATAAAGCAATGACTCGTGTTACATCCTGGCTGCAGGAGAACTTCCTGCAGCTAAATATTTAAACTGTTGGTATGTTTCTCAGTAAAACCAATAGAGCTTCATTTAATCCTGACATAATAGTTGGTGGAGAAAAATTACGAATCGTAAATCAATATAAATCGAACAGAGATGACATAACTGAATTCAATGATGAACTGCCTTTAACTATCATTTTGCATTATTGAGACACTGTTTTCCAAATGAATGTTGTTCAGTGCTTTGGCGCAATGTATTTTGTTTAAAGCACTATATAAATAGAGGTGATTGATTGATTGATTGATAAATATCTTGGCTTAGTAATAGATTCACAACTCTCCTTTAAAGCCCATATTGAAAAACTATGTAAAATAATCAAGTTTAATCTTGCAAATTTCCACTCAATTCGTAATGACATGTCAACCCAAGCTGCACTAATTTTTCTACATTCCATGATTTTCAGTCATCTCAATTACTGTTTTACAAGTTGGTCTCAAGCAAGTCCGAGCGCAAAAAGACCTTTGGAAACATTATACAAACAAGCCATTAAAATCATGGACAAAAAACCAAGGCACTATCATCACTGTGCAATTTTAAAAAAACACAGCCGTTTAAACTGGAACAGTATTCATAAGTTTTTAAATTTGAATCTCATATACAAAGTGACACATGATTTGGCACCAGCTCCTCTGGCTGAGTTCATCAGCCAAAGAAACAGTTCTGAGCGCGTTACTCGAGGCTCTGCCAGAGGGGACTGTGTCATCCCTCTGCGCAGGAGCGTTTTCAGTCGCTCGGCCTGGTCAGTGAGGAGCGCTACTGAATGGAATTCTATACCTGAGGAGCTTAGACAGCTTAACACTTACAAGGCCTTTACAAAAAAATTGAAAATTTGGCTCATTAACAATTATGTCTGCCAACATTAAAAGCTGAGCCTATTTGAGCTGTATTATATATTAGATACACTATAGCCATTTTTGAAAATGTGTTTTTTGTGTGTCTGATTATTGTAACAGGTACAATGTACCTTAAGTTATTTTATGTGTCATTTATATTGCTTTTTTTACATCTTGGCCAGGGGACTACAGATGAAAAATAGCCTTTTGGCTAATTCTGGCTTTTTTAACCATGTTTGTTCATGTGTTTTATGAAATTGCACTGTCCCCTTTTAAATAAACCATTAAATCAAATCAAATCAGATAAATGGGTCTGTCAAAGCATGACGATCACACAGATACTAAAAACAATATATATAAATGATCAAAACATGAAGTTACATTCAAATGCAGAATTACACACATTTAAAGATTTGATTAACACATGATAACACTGCAGATAGTCCCAATTTATATGGGAAACCTCTAATGCACCGCAAAAACAATAATATACACATTAAGACTACTATTTGAGTACATTTTACCATTCTTTTGTAAGGATTAGGTTTCCTGTCCTGTGTGGTCGTAAAATTTTACGAGCTGCAAGGGACTGGGGGTTGCAGCACATGGCTTTCTTTGAGAAAGTTGGTGAGGAGAAACAATTCCAATTTATACGCTAGAAAAATTATAATCCTCGCATAACAAGGATTAACCATGGTACACACAAAACATATTCAAAATACATATTATTAATAACATGATGAAAGTAAGGAACTTCTACGAAAGGTTTCCTTTGTGTTCAGGAATTTGGTTGGGGGTTTTCATTTCTCCTTTGAGGCTCGCCCACGTGACTCTGGAATTTCTTGTCGTAAATAACTGTCACTCAAGGCAGGATGTGGCCGACTTCAGGGCGGCCAAAATGGTGAATTATGTAAAAAACGAAGGTCCTTGTTTACTCACATTCTGGTCTTTTGAGTTCCGAATGTGTTAAGAGTCAGGATTCACTAGTATGGAACAGATGGCTGAAATACCATCAGCTCATTAGTGTTACATCTCCCCCCTTTCCGTCGGATGAAGTCCCTGTGTGGACATCATCGGACGGCAATCATCACTATGGGCAGATGAAAGGTGGATCATGACGGCAGGTGGTTCAAGATGGAAGGTGGTTCCTGGAGCTGTGGATTCAGCTTGGTGAGGTTCGGTGTTGTCTTTGACTTGGCACCCCCTTTCCGGAGATTCCATCGGAGACCTCCAGCCACAGTTGTCGTGAGTTTGGCTGTAGAGGTTTGCATCTCGTTGAGTATCCTGTATAGGATGAAGGTCACGCCAAGATTCAGGGCGGGACCAATGATGGTGGAGATGCACCGTGCAGTGTCGGGAGCAGTCCAGACTCGGACCGCAGATAACGGGTTCAGAACGGGCTGTCGAGGCTGTGCTTGGAGGGCTGTGTCGACAGGAGTAATGTCAATGTGTTGGGTGGTACCTTTCAGTACTTGGTCAAGCAGGTTGGCACGGGTGGCGGTGTCATGCTGGTCGTAGGTCAGCGTAGCTGAGCGCACAGGAGTGTTGACGAGCCATCTGTTACCCACAATCTCTGCTTGCGTTTCTGTGACTTGTGTAAGAGGCTTGGCTTCGGCAGGGCAGCGCGTATCGCTGTCCCAGGGTTGCAGCTCGCAGATTCCTTCAGAGTTGTGTCTGAGGAAGGGTTTGCTAAGGCAGAGATAATGAATGTCTTTGGACAAAGCACACATGTGCACGTTTGGGGCCAGGTACAGCTGTGTGTCACTGTCGTGTTAGGCCACCACATTTGGAATGTGTGTTGTGGTGTGGGTGTTGCTTTTCCACATCCTGACACTGACAATGTCTTTAGGTCTGTAGACTTGGCTTGACTCGCTGATGGGTTGGTTCAGGAGCACGTTCACTTCTCTCTGTTTGGGGTTGACGGCCGTAGGAAGGCGCTATCCAGAGAGTTGGTCAGGTGTATTTGTAGCAGGTCAGCTGGCATGGTGATGGCGTAAGACAGCACAGTTAACACAAGGTTTAAGGTTATCATGTATGGTGTGGGTTTACTCGTGGTTAGGCTGTCTTTGGAGGAGCTAACCTCCCACAGCATGTCTGTTGTTAATGCTGTAAACAGCTGAGTCTGGGTGAAGTTCTTCTGGAAGACAGTAAACAATGGTTTCAAGGAGTTTACAGTCTGGTTCGCTGCATTGACACTGGACATAACAATGTTAAACATTCTGGCGGCAGCAGCGGCTCTAAGCAAAGCTCCCGGGAACTGTTTGGAGCGGTGGTGGTGTCCACTTAACTCCAATTGTGTAACAGTCACTTTCTCATGTTGGCTGAACATGTGTTTGACATCGGCCTCAGTGTGAGTGAGGGAGTCCTCTCTCCATCGGAACCTTGTACAGCTGTATTCGGTTACAGTGCTGGGGTAGTGTGCCCTGTCATCGGTAGTCAGGAGTCTCAGCGGTTTTCTCGTTGGCAGCTGTCCTCTCTTTGGCTGACAGCACGGCACGGCAAACCACAGCAGCATCCTGGTACAGATAATAGGGAGAGAGAGAGAGAAAGGGGAGAAAGAACAAACGAGGGCTGTCTTTGGTTGGACAGGGCAGCCTCTTTGCTTAGTGGGCGGCGACTGGGTTTAGCTCGCCCTCGCCCATGTTTTGCCACATCTTGCTGCTGGCATGACGCTTGCTTCAGTGTTTTGTCAGTGGCTCTGGTGCTGCGTGGTGCAGCACATGCTGCGTCATGGAAATATATTTGCATTATCCCCCTTTTGCTCCGTGGCATTACAAGCCCTGGCATTGTGATGTCAGACGGTGCACAACCCACAATATTGTTCTGTGCACGCAGCATGGTTTGTGTATCATGCAGTGGTCTGGGGCTTTGGTTGTCAGTGACTGTAGACTGGTTGCCAGGGTGGATGGAGGGGTCTGAGAGGTGGTAAAGCAAAGTCATTATCGAGTTTTCAGAAGCACGCATGTCCGCTATGTTGGTCTGTGTAGACAACGGATCCAGCGTAAGTGATTCTGAGGTAGGCAGTTTAGCTAGTAAAGTTCTTATGCTGTGTGTAATCACTTCAACCTTGAATGTGGGTGGGAGGGTTGGGAGTGACCACAGAATGTTGTTTAGTGTGCCAGTTTTGGCAAGGGTGTCAGTGTGATCTTTAAAGTCCTTGTCTAGACTTGGTAACTTCGAGTGTCCTTTTGCTTTCTTCCAGTACCCGATCACATTGTGTGTTTTTGTGATGTTATCACATTGCTGGAACAGGTGTTGGTGTTTGACATGCTTGTTGTTTGCAAGTGTGAGTCCGAGTTCCACACATTCAGGTGAGGATTGGAAGAAACCCAGCGTGTGGTGTAAGGTTTGACCACATTGCAGGTTGAGCCGAACAGCGACCCCTTTGGTGTAAGCTGGTACCACCGTACCCTGTTTGTTGACTAAGGTACAGAGGCTTGAACTTGGGCCTGTCGTTAGGGTGTTGTACTCATGGCTGGCTGCTGGGGTTCCTGTGACCTCTATGACCTGACCGTCTGGCTCTGTGGGAGTGGCTGGAGAGAAAAAGGTTCTCGCACTTGAGCAAAGTCTTTTAGCTGTTTGAAGTTCAGAAAAGGGTCAAAGTGTTCTAGCAGGTCTTTGTCAATGAGCAATGTATGAGTGTTCATTGGTGGGACATACATGGGATGTATTAGACTCAACGGAACGATTTTCAGGTGAATGGAAACAACCTGTTCAAACTGGATGTCATTCTGTCTGTACACCTGTACATTCAGTTCATAAGTTTGAGGTGTAAGAGTTCGATCTTGTCTCTTAGCTTCAAATTGGAGTCTTTTGAAAAGGTGAGATGAGATCACCATCAGGTTTAATCCTGTGTCGATCAGGTCTTCCCTGTTGACTCCTTTTCGACCCACCCCCTTTTTGACAAGGCTGCCCAGGAATGTTGGCATCAGGGCAGGTGTGACGATCGGTGGGTGGTGAGGACCGGTCTTGTGTAGCTCGCTGCGAAGGCAGGTAGTCAAAACAGCATTTTCTGGTACCTTGTGTTTGTGGTACCTGGTGTGAGGACCTGTGCTGTCTCATTCAGGGTGTGCAGCTGTTGACTGTGGAGCTTGGGTGTTGTTGTCACTTTGTGCTGTGACAGTTAGCTCTGTGGTCTGTAGATGACGGGCAGTGTTCTGGGTGCTTGGCTCATCTTCCTTGCGAGTTTTCATGTGAAGAAGATCTTTCAGCACCCTCAGGATCTCTGCTGTCTCAGACGTGGCTGCACTGTCTTTTTCCGACGTGGGCTCAGGACTGAGCTTACCAGTGTCGAGTCGAGAGTGGTTCCACTGCCGGATGTTGGGGCTTTGTGTCCTGGATGGTAGGAATCGCTCGCTCTGGTGCGTTGGATGAGCACCATTACGATTGTGTTGCCCTCTGCTGGCTTGGAACGCTTGGAACTCTCTGTAAAAATGTCTGTGACTGTGGCGTTGTAGGGCGCCATCTAGGGTTAACTCCAAGCAGTGCTCAGAGATAGAGACTTCACCAATAGTCTTTTGCTTGGTGCAAGCTTTGTGGGCTAAGTTCCGTAACTCTTGTGTAGTCCTGTTACGTGGACACGCTGGGACTCTGAGATGAAAACTCCAACTGGCATGTAGGTTTAGGAGGAACAGCATTATTAAGTTGACATCCTGTTACATACCTGGTTCGTTGCATGCTCCGAAGTAGGCTTTTCGTAGCTGACTACAGAAAGTCTGTGGGTTTTCAAATCGGCCCTGTTTGAGGTCCATAGCAATAAGGAGCCCATGGTCTGAGTTTGGATCAGATAATTCAAGAATCAAAGTCTGTAGCAGTTGCTGGTAATACGCTTTGACAGTCTCTGGTTGACGATCCAGAAAACACTGCACATCACGGCTGGACGTGATTTTTAACAGGTACAATGTGTTCACATCTGTCACGTTAGCGACAGTTTGCAAATGAAAGTCAATGGCTTGTAAAGAAGCATGAACGTCATGTCCTCCTGCAGGATCTGGATTGAATGTAGAGATGGTTCTGGCTAGCTTGTGAAGTTCTCTGTGAGCAGTGCAGGGTTTAGTGACATGCGTTCTCTGGAAGGGTTCTCTTCCCTCTGTTGTTAACAGATGTTCTTGTAAGCTGGCTGGTGATTTCCTTAGAAGTGAGCTTACACCCCCTTTTTCAGCTCTGGGTTCTTGGTTGAAAGGGTTGGAGTGGCGGGCCGGGAGAAACTTTGTGGTGTGCGTTTCTCCGATGCAGCCACTCTGTAATCTGTGAGATTGTCTCAGTTCTGTGTGAACAGTGTCAAGTTCATCTTGGAGCTTGTCTCTCTGCAGAGTAAGCTTGTTGAATTCTAGCTCGGGCCGCTTGCAAGTGTGTTTTGCAGGCCCAGGTTTTATAGTCTCTTTCTTTCAGTTCAGTCTCTGTTCTTTTTAGTAGAGCGTCACCTTGCTGGAGTTTTTTGTTGAGTTCTTTTCTGGCTTCTCTCTCCAGCTGTTCTTTTTGATCTGTGTCGAGGCGAAGATCTTGCAGAGCATTGTGAAGTCTTTCAACTCCTTTCTGTAGCTCTGAATCTGTGTCGTCCTCTTTCTCGCGCTGGTTCCGGGTCTCGAGGAGGAGCTGATCAAGATGACTCTGGGTTGGGGCCTGGTCCTTCCAGGCCTCCTCCGCGATGTTGCTCCGTTCACTGAGCCGTGCCTGGGTGACTACTTCTCTGTAGTAGTCACTTTTGGTTGGATCGTGTGCCATCAGTTCATCTAGCTCGGTGTCTAGTTGCTCTGGGTGCTGCAGGTTACTGGCGTCCTTGGGCAGGAAGGGGGTCGTCACTGCTTTCAACCATGGCGAGAGGTGGCCCCCGTGGACTGCTGGACTGGATGCCTGGAACATCCTGACTCTCTGTCGGTGAGAGAAGCACAGCACACACACACAAAAAGACCAATGCCAGTTTTTTTTCTACGTTTAACGAGCTATATTCATACGGGCTGTGCCGTTTATGAGAATTTTGGGGCTGACTGATGCAAACAGTCAGACAGTTAAGTAGCCAATTAACTTGGGTCAACGAAGGACCTGAAATGGAGATTTGACAGGCAGTAGCCTAGCGGGTCGTGTGATGACACCGGCTGCTGGTTGGCTCTACGATTTAACTTCGTGTTGGTGGCTCATAGGTTACTGTCTCTATGTGAAATGAAAGAAACAAATCACAACAGGGGATAGAAAAAGATCAAAGTGAAACAACACTTGAAATGAGATAAAAACAATAGAAACACAATGTGTTTGTGAGAATAAGGAGGCCTAAGCCTACTGCTAGGTTTTAAGATAGGGCCAACAGGTGAGTGGGCTATCTGGGTAGGAAACCTAGAAATATGGTGTGGTTTAAAGAAGCAAAAGGGTCAAACACTTAAAATATATCTGGGGGAATATCTAATATTCTGTGGCTTATAATAAGTGGATAGGTTTTATCACATTGGGTTCACCTGGGTGAATTGAAGTCATTCAGGAGGTGACCCGTAGCTTGGTAAACCTCTCCGGTGCTCCCCAAACACTCAACCGCAGTGTCCCCGGTCCTCCGTTACTCTGGCGTGGCGCCATCTCGAACGGCTTGTGACTTTTAGCACAACCTTTGGAGTGCCAAAATTGCTGATGTCTCCACTGCATGCAGCTAACGGACAGAGACAAGAGGAACCGAGTTTCACTCGCAGCCAGTATCGGTAACACCGGTCGGGCAGCCTTGCTCACTGGAAACCTGAGATGACTGTCCAATCACCGAGGGAGTTCTACAATCAAATACACAAAGGATGAACAAAGGAAACTTAAAGTTAATTAAGGTTTGGTTTGTTTAACATCAATTGAGTAACTATATATGTAGAGAGGAAAGGTAACAGCTTTACCTAATAATAATAAAACAAAACAAAGGAATTATGATAATAATGGTAATTATCAAAATAACCTAAGTCAAAAGAGAGAAGAAAAATAATAAACATCAAATTAAAAGACAGGAATGAAACAAGGGAGAAGGAGTAGCTGGTTTTCACCACAAGGGGGGGGGGAGTGCTGCTTCTCTGTCTTTAACCTGCTGAACAGAAAACTTAATTCAAATTAAAAATTCAAAATTTAAAATAAGCATGTAAGAATTAAAAGGAAAATCTGAATAATATCGTATAATAACCCATGATAGCTTGTAAGTTATCATTAATAATTATGAAATTAATCAAACAGGGTGAGATTAATCAAAAAGGGTAAAAGTGGACATGCAATTCAAAACAGAATGGAAAAGACAGAGGTCTGTTAGTCGATTTAACAGGAGACTGCCACTAGATGGCTTACCTTCTAAGTGGGTCAAACAGTAGTTGACCTGAAACATCTAGATTTCCACTATTAAACAATTACATTTTAATTCAAATCATGTTTGAACCAAACTCAAAGTAAATGTAAACAGTCAAAGGCAGGGAAAATTCTTTTGTTTCCCTGTAATAATATTCGCACGAGCAAAGCTGTAAATGCAAATAATTATCGAGAATTTAGACATCTAATTCAAATACATCACAGGGGATTATAAATTAGCAATCAGAGCGCATTATCTGAAACGGCCACAGGATGGCAGCTTTGCACTCATGCAAGCTGGAATCAGAAAGCAGGGCGTAACCTGAAATTTCTAAACCACGCATTCCCTCTGGTGTTTAGATAGCGGAATTACAATTTCAATATGACTTAGAAATTATCAGATCTTTTGTCAGGCTGATTTTCTGCATCAAAAATCACAAGTAACGAACAGAAAGTTTTGATTTCTGTGGTGCTATATTAAACATAGGGTGAAGGAAGGATCCGTTCACTTCCAAAACACAAATGTAACAAAACAGGAATTTTCCATCAGTTGACTCCAATAGACATTTATCAAAATAGCACTTATGATTTAAATGTTTTAGGTTTAAAATCGGGTAGCTAAGCCAATTTTAGACCAGGAGTTTTTATCGTTTTATTTTTTGAATATCACTGTGGTTCACCACAAATTCAATAATGATATTTAATAAGCAAGGCCTTTTTAACTGAATCAGAGGAACATCGCTCATGTTCAGATTTACATGTTGCAACTAATAAAAGATTTCTTTATCTTTTAATCATTCATATTAAAATGTTCTCACTGTAAAAAGATTTTGGTCTTTCTTAACAGGATACTTTTAACATTATACTGCAGTTTACTTTCATTAAAAATAACAGTGACTATACTGTTAAGTTTCTACAAATACCTAGCACGCTGACTGACCAGCTTTTTGCCTCAGTCAGTTGAGTGAATTCGCGTCTTGCGACTTATCTCACAAGTAACGTTACATAATTTCATAGCGCACGTGCAGAAATTATTAAAAACCATATACACAGATTGATTGCTCACAAAACGAAGTTTGAAATTCCCGCATTCTCCACCAAAATGTAACAACAATGAGTTTTACATAGTAATTAACTCAAATGATATATAGGGAATTTGAATAATTAATCAGGAATATGATTAATATATATCTCAGATGACAGTTACATTTAATTTTATTGATTATTAAAAATAGCTCAATTGTCTATACCAATAACTAATTACAGGGCACTGTAACTTACTCATTAATATGTCAATATTCCATTCTTCATATCAATTATTGTGATATCTCTTACTGTAAATTACTGCAAATCAAACAGTGGTTTGTCCAGCAAACCAGGTTGACCTATCAATTTTCAATAAAGTTATCACTTTATTGAAAAATATTCTCTGGCCATGAAAACATTATCCTATCCTTATGATAAATTTAGTTTCTAAATTTAAAGCTTGTAGCTAAAGATCAGACCTTTCAGTGACTCGTAATGTGAGTGGGGTGGAGTCCAAGCCAATCATGGATATATGGTTTTTTAATAATTCAACTAATAATACATCAAACTACAAATCACACAGAGTAAATATGCGTACGACAATACAGACAGTAACCTTTATACAAGACATAACGGAATCCAAATAAGAGAGAGAGAGAGAGAAAATGGAGAAAATGGAGAAAGCGAGAGAGATCACAGAATGAGCTCAGGTATGAAAATCAGTCAGTAACCTTTTTGGAAGCCAACAACAATCAGATCATAGCAACACTTTAAAGCAGCATTTAAATCTCCATAGAAAAGTGATACTTGCATGGCCCATCGTGCGTGAGCGTGAAGACCGACGCGCGCGTGTGAGCTGCTCTGGATCTTGGCGTGAGCGTGGAGTCACGTGGTCCTTTGTTCTGTCTTCGCGCGGTATTTGAAAGGTTCAACAAACAATGTTCCAGAATTCGTCTTCCTTGTGTGGAGAGGCGAATAGTTGAATAAACTTAGTAAAGAAAACAAACAACAAAAACGAAAGCTTCCAAAGGAGCCGTGATAATGGCTTCCCCCTCTCAGTCCCTGTGCTGAGGGGGGACGGCGTTATGAGCGGAGGGTGGCACAGGAGAGCAGCGTGTCCGAGAACCAAGAACGAGAAGAAGAGAAGAGAGTGTGAAATCCGCGCCGAGGGACTCGCGGGAGTGACCTGGGTCGATGCAGGAGGGAAGGGAATCAGCGTAAGAAGAGAGAGCGGATCTTGTTCGGCCGGTTCTTATGGCTTGGGATGGTTCCCGCCTCTTTTCGTGTGAACAGCCAATGAACGTCCGCGATCTGAAGCGGAGGGAAAAGTTCCTTTGTCTCTGTGGAGACAGCCCCCTGATGATTTAGGGCTTCTCCGATTTCATCAGGGATATTCTACCAAGTTCGTAATTCCAGATTAAATACATTTTTCATTACTTTGCTCTAGATAAATGGGTCTGTCAAAGCATGACGATCACACAGATACTAAAAACAATATATATAAATGATCAAAACATGAAGTTACATTCAAATGCAGAATTACACACATTTAAAGATTTGATTAACACATGATAACACTGCAGATAGTCCCAATTTATATGGGAAACCTCTAATGCACCGCAAAAACAATAATATACACATTAAGACTAAATTTGAGTACATTTTACCATTCTTTTGTAAGGATTAGGTTTCCTGTCCTGTGTGGTCGTAAAATTTTACGAGCTGCAAGGGACTGGGGGTTGCAGCACATGGCTTTCTTTTAGAAAGTTGGTGAGGAGAAACAATTCCAATTTATACGCTAGAAAAATTATAATCCTCGCATAACAAGGATTAACCATGGTACACACAAAACATATTCAAAATACATATTATTAATAACATGATGAAAGTAAGGAACTTCTACGAAAGGTTTCCTTTGTGTTCAGGAATTTGGTTGGGGGTTTTCATTTCTCCTTTGAGGCTCGCCCACGTGACTCTGGAATTTCGTGTTGTAAATAACTGTCACTCAAGGCAGGATGTGGCCGACTTCAGGGCGGCCAAAATGGTGAATTATGTAAACAACGAAGGTCCTTGTTTACTCACGTTCTGGTCTTTTGAGTTCCGAATGTGTTAAGAGTCAGGATTCACTAGTATGGAACAGATGGCTGAAATACCATCAGCTCATTAGTGTTACATAAGTTAGGTAGAGCACTTTCAGCTGGGAGTCCCATAATGGGGGGTCAGGTTAACAGGATAAACTCAATATCTCGTTTGCATTAATACTGATAGTCTAGGAAAATGCCACTGTTGTTTATGTGATATTCCTTAAAGGGGTCATATTACATTGCTAAAAAGAATAGTATTGCGGTATTTGGTGTAATGCAATAGGTTTATGCAGTTTAAGGTTAAAAAAAAAACACACATTTTCCACATCCTGTACACTATTGTTGCTCCTCTATGCCCCGCCTTTCTAAAACACATTGATTTTTAAAAGGCTCATTGATCTGAAAAGCAAAGTGTGCTCTGATTGGCCAACTATCCAGTGCATTGTGATTGGCCAAATTCCTCAAGCGTGTGATGGAAATGTTACACCCCCTACCATACTGTGATGCTGTGTGTCCTGTCGCGATAAGACAAAACCAATAAAACCCATTACAAACGAGGCATTTGTTGCATATAGTGGGGACATAATTACTGATTATAATGTAGTGAATCAGCTCAAAGGGGAAATATTAATAAATTTTCATAACTGATTAATGATTATGGTTATGATGATATGATTATGATTATGATAACAGATTATGATTAATTTAACTATTTAGATCCGCTGTAAGTATTTACTTGACCGCTCAGTGTCAACTGTCTGTCAGCTATAAGAATGTTAATTTCCTGGTTAAGAAAAATAGCTTTCTTACTGTTCAATACTACTCAGAGTAACAAGAATATGATATATTTGACAAATAAATGATTGTCAGGACTATTTCAAGCAAGCAGATTCGATTACATAGACACTAGACATGAACATGTATCCTTAAGCTATCCCATAGTTATTAGAAAGACATACACAATAAGTGATTATAACATGATAGTCAAATGTGTGGGCTACACATAAATGAATATGGAGTGAAGCGATGGACTGATATTCATTTATAAGTCTTTTTGAGTTCATTCTGGTCCATATATATGTACAAAAGACAAAAAGTACAAAAGTTTCTATGCCATTCTCTTGACAAAGATTTCTGTGGAGACCGGAGGTTCAAAGCCCCCCCCCCCCCCCCCCTAGGAATTTCAGTCTGGTTCTGCTAGGTGGGGGGAAGTCAATGGAAGTGTTTAACTCTCATTGACACCAAATTTCTCTTCTTCGAATTGAGATTGTAAATAATTGTTCTAGTGTTGTTAATGTTGAAAGCTGTTCTGTGAACAAGTTGGTTGGTCATCTTGCTTTGGACTTGTGGCACTAGAACTGATTTATGACTTCCTGAGGAATTCGGCTTGTGTTTCAAACACAGCCCTAATCGACTCTTTAATTTGTCTGGTTCGAGTCATTTCTGCTACAGTGATAAAATATAACTTAATTCACACCATATTTCTGATATTATCGATCAATCTTATCAGATTAATTTTGATCGTTCACTTTTATTTTAAATCCGTGAGTGCAGTACACCTGCAAAGCTTTAGCACTCATTAGCTTGTCATTAGCGTTTTCATTCGAACCTATCGCTGTTTCCTTTTCTCCTCTCCTCTCTCTCGCTTCAGTTTTTTGCAAGTTCATCAAACAACTGTGGTAAGAATATTTAATCAAGCACAGTGAGTAATGGCTTCTCCTGCTATTGTTATTTGCACATCTTGTCACATGTACAGTTTATCTATCTCTGTCGAAGATGAGGGATTCACAAATGATAAATGCAGGGAAATAGTTAGGCTGACAGAGAAGATTTCAGAATTAGAGACAGGGTTAGGGTTAGGTTAATTTTGTTCGACTTCGCCAGTCGGAGATCACTAAAAATAACATTAAAGAGGTGTGTGGACTTGCAAGCACGATGTCAGACACTGTAATGCTCTGGTCGCGTCCCTGCTTACTGTGGTGACGAGATGCATAGCAAATTGTCATCACTCAATGGCTGGATGTCTAAGTGGTGAATAACATAGGTTTCATAGACAATTGGACGAGCAGACCTGGGGCATTGGGGCAGACCTGACCTGTTGACAAGAGATGGTCTTCATTCATCCTGGGGTGGCGCCACTCTTCTCTCTAGAATATGGCAAATAGTCTTAGTGTTTATACTTGACTAACTGGGGCCCAGGTCAGGAAGCAGACAGACTGGCTAAACCGACCATCTGCTAGTTGCCTCACGTCACAGAGGTCAGTTAATTCTCAGCACATAGAGACTCTTTCACCTAGATATCACACTATAGAGACTGTGTCTGTTCCCCGAAATAGAAAATACAAAAAACCTTCAAACCAAGTTAAGATTAACAATTAAATTGAGGTTCAACAAATAAAAAACAGATGCAATACGGATAAATAAATGATAAAGCTTGGCTTATTGAATATCAGATCCCTTTCTACGAAAAAACTTTTTGTAAATAATATGATGACTGATCATAATCTAGATGTGCTATGTTTGACAGAAACCTGGCTAAAACCTGATGATTACATTATTTCAAATGTGTCTACCCCCCAAGATTACTGTTATAAACATGAGCCGCGTCTAAAAGGCAAAGGGGGGAGGTGTTGCTTCAATTTATAACAACATTTTCAGGATTTCTCAGAGGGCAGGCTTCAAGTATAACTCGTTTGAAGTTATGGGGCCCTATCTTGCACCCAGCGCAATTGACTTTGTACACCGACGCATGTGTCATTCCTATTTTGCACCCGCGCAAAGCACGCTTTTCCCTCCACAGAAGCACGTCGCTAAACTAGTGAATGAACTTGCGCTCCCTGGGCGGTTCAGCGCAAAAAAGGAGGCATGTTCCGGCGCAAACAATCCCTGGTGCTATTTTGCTGTTCCATTAAACAATTGCGCCACTGACCAGAAAAAACCTAGTCTAAAGTCAGTGGCGCGTTGCGCAGTTGTTCATTATGCTATTTTAAGGGCGCATGCTTGACCATAATGTATAGCGTGCAAAACGCGCATACACGTTGCTCATGTAGTAATCTACACAGATGCAACAGTTATTTTTGCAAATCATAAATTGTTACACTTAAAAATTATTAACACATGAGATGACGAAAATCATTGTGGTGTGCCACGAAGATGTGAAAAAAATAGGCATAAATCTAGTTTACAAATTATTCAGGCTAATTATTCTCCCATCCCCATACAACACAACTTCTCTGTCTTTCACTGCTCTTACAAGAACATCAGTCTCCTCGGCTGTGAACCGCTCCTGGCATGCGCCTGGTAAATACGCCATAATAATAGCAATCTATAATGGAACTTGCGCACCTGCTTTTAAAGGGAATGTTGGATGACGCTCTGATTGGTTTATTTCACGTTACGCCCAAACCACACCTATGAATAATGAAGCTACTTCAGACCAACCCATTTTAGATTTGCGCCGGGCGCAAGAGCCATTTATCCCGCCGGGAAAATAGCAACAGCGCCGAGACCCGCCCACAAAGTTACTTGCGCTTCGCGCTTTGACACTTGTGTTTAAGATCGTTAAAATAGGGCCCATGGTGCTTCATATAACATTATCCAGAGAAACAAATGTTAATGATAAATACCCTGTTATGTTTGTACTGGCTATTGTATCAATCAATCAATCAATCACCTTTATTTTTATAGTGCTTTAAACAAAATACATTGCGTCAAAGCACTGAACAACATTCATTTGGAAAACAGTGTCTCAATAATGCAAAATGATAGTTAAAGGCAGTTCATCATTGAATTCAGTTATGTCATCTCTGTTCAGTTTAAATAGTGTCTGTGCATTTATTTGCAATCAAGTCAATGATATCGCTGTAGATGAAGTGACACCAACTAAGCAAGCCAGAGGCGACAGCGGCAAGGAACCGAAACTCCATCGGTGACAGAATGGAGAAAAAAACCTTGGGAGAAACCAGGCTCAGTTGGGGGGCCAGTTCTCCTCTTACCAGACGAAACCAGTAGTTCAATTCCAGGGTGCAGCGAAGATTGCAGGGTCAGATTGTGCAGAAGAATCATCTGTTTCCTGTGGTCTTGTCCTGGTGCTCCTCTGAGACAAGGTCTTTACAGGGGATCTGTATCTGGGGCTCTAGTTGTCTTGGTGTCCGCTGTCTTTCAGGGCAGTAGAGGTCCTTTCTAGGTGCTGATCCACCATTTGGTCTGGATACGTACTGGATCTGGGTGACTGCAGTGACCCTCTGATCTGGATACAGACTGGATCTGGTGGCCACGGTGACCTCGGAACAAGAGAGAAATAGACAAATATTAGCGTAGATGCCATTCTTCTAATGATGTAGAAAGTACGGTGTTATGTGAAGTGTTTCCGGTTCCGGTTTACCTAATTAATGCAGCCTAAAAATCCTTTAACGGATTTGGATATTAAAAGCATATTAGTATGTTATGTGTATGCCAGGTTAAAGAGATGGGTCTTTAATCTAGATTTAAACTGCAAGAGTGTGTCTGCCTCCCGAACAATGTTAGGTAGGTTATTCCAGAGTTTAGGCGCCAAATAGGAAAAGGATCTGCTGCCCGCAGTTGATTTTGATATTCTAGGTATTATCAAATTGCCTGAGTTTTGAAAACGTAGCGGACGTAGAGGAGTATAATGTAAAAGGAGCTCATTCAAATACTGAGGTGCTAAACCATTCAGGGCTTTATAAGTAATAAGCAATATTTTAAAATCTATACAATGTTTGATAGGGAGCCAGTGCAGTGTGGACAGGACCGGGCTAATATGGTCATACTTCCTGGTTCTAGTAAGAACTCTTGCTGCTGCATTTTGGACTAGCTGTAGTTTGTTTACCAAGCGTGCAGAACAACCACCCAATAAAGCATTACAATAGTCTAACCTTGAAGTCATAAATGCATGGATTAACATTTCTGCATTTGACATTGAGAGCATAGGCCGTAATTTAGATATATTTTTGAGATGGAAAAATGCAGTTTTACAAATGCTAGAAATGTGGCTTTCTAAGGAAAGATTGCGATCAAGTAGCACACCTAGGTTCCTAACTGATGACGAAGAATTGACAGAGCAACCATCAAGTCTTAGACAGTGTTCTAGGTTATTACAAGCAGAGTTTTTATGCCCTATGATTAACACCTCTGTTTTTTTTCTGAATTTAGCAGTAAGAAATTACTCGTCATCCAATTTTTTATATCGACTATGCATTCCATTAGTTTTTCAAATTGGTGTGTTTCACCGGGCTCAGCATTTATAGACATTCTGAACTCTATTGGGGTTAGACAACACGTTTCAGGACCTACTCATTGTCAAAATCATACTCTAGATTTAATAATGTCATACGGAATGATGTTGATAGTGTTGAAATTGTGCAGCCAAGTGATGATATCTCAGATCACTATTTAGTTTTGTGCAAACTTCATATAGCCAAAATTGTAAATTCTACTTCTTGTTACAAGTATGGTAGAACCATCACTTCTACCACAAAAGACTGCTTTTTAAGTTATCTTCCTGATGTATCCAAATTCCTTAGCATATCCAAAACCTCCGAAAAACTTGATAATTTAACAGAAACTATGGACTCTCTCTTTTCTAGCATTTTAAATACAGTTGCTCCTTTACGCTTAAGGAAGGTCAAGGAAACCAGTATGACACCATGGTATAATGATCATACTTGCACCCTAAAGAGAGCAGCCCAAAAAATGGAGCACAGTTGGAGGAAAACAAAACTAGAGGTATTTCGTATTGCTTGGCGGGAAAGTAACCTATCCTACAGAAAAGCATTAAAAACTGCAATATCCGATTACTTTTTTCTTCTCTTTTAGAAAAAAACAAACATAACCCCCGGGTATTTATTCAATACAGTGGCTAAATTAACCTCAACAAGTGTTGACATTTCCCAACTTCACAGCAGTAATGACTTTATGAACTACTTTACTTCTAAAATCGATACTATTAGAGATAAAATTGCAACCATTCAGCCGTCAACTACAGTATCGCATCAGACAGTGCACTATAGACCCCCTGAGGAACAGTTCCACTCATTCTCTATTATAGGAGAGGAAGAATTGTATACATTTGTTAAATCATCTAAACCAACAACATGTATGTTAGACCCTATACCATCTAAGCTCCTAAAAGAGGTGCTTCCAGAAGTCATAGATCCTCTTCACAGTTCCTCATTGTTATTAAGATATGTCCCCAAAACCTTCAAACTGGCTGTTATTAATCCTCTCATCAAAAAAACACAACTTGAAAAAAAAAAAACCCAAAGAACTAGTTGATTATAGACCAATATCGAATCTCCCTTTTCTGTCCAAGAAAATTTCACTTTACAAGGTTTTTTAACATTAATATGAGTTCACCTAGACTGTCTATGGTCCCTCAGTGGCTAGAACTTTGGAGAGCTGTAAAGCAAGCTCTGGGTGTTCTGCTCTGTGTTTGAAAAAAGAGAGCTCAGACGAGCCGATCTGGAATCTTCCCCTTATGTCGTCATAAGGGGAAAGGTTACCTCCCCTTTCTCTGCTTTGCCCACCGAGAGAATTTGGAGAAAATGTATTCAGTTCATTTTTTTTTTTACATATAATTCAGTCACAATGTCAGCACAGGCTTTACAAACTGACTTTTACGATATGGATTCGACAGCACCACATCAAACAGTGAGTAACAGTGTTCATTAATGCATGATCTGCAATCAATGATTTCTGATGTGTAGCTAATTATTCAAGTTCACACAGACTTTCTTTCAAAAACATTTTATACTCTTTATGCATCAGTGAATCAAGCCAGTGACTAAACGATCAACTTCACATTGTTTCTCTTCGTAGCATAGCATGAAACAAATCTGTTATGTAAATTGTGATTTAAAGGTACAGGTTGTAGGACCTGCCTAGAGGGCACATTACCAAAACAATAACAATCGCGTGGTTTGATGACGCTAAGAAGGAACATGGAATGATGGGATTTTTTGTGTTCTACCCAACTGCTGACGGCCATCAATCAGACGGAAAGATAAATCATGGATTTAATGCGAGTTCAACGATTTGCGCGAGTAGATTACATACGAAGTCAATGCAAAGACATGATCAGACTATGGATTAGACGTGTCCTCGTGTGGGTCTAGAGACGTGATCCCCCGCGTTTGGCGTGCATGTCCCATAATACTAATCTTGTTGATTGTTATAATAGCATACGTTTTCTGTAAAGATACGAATCAAAACAATTCACCTGTCGAATAAAACACAAGCGAGATCGGCATCTCCTTCTAGTTGAAGTTTGTCACGAAGCTACTTCCGCATTTGTCCACGACACTGGTGTCATGTGGTTTCTACATCAGTAAAGGCAGTAACAAAGGGTAACTAACATCATTGACAGGCGACTGCACTGCCCCATGTCACTGTTTAGAATGGGAATTGTCTCATGATTTACAAGTAGTTGAAAACATTTAAAACATTTGTACTTCCAAAAAGTAGTTGGAAACATTTTGAATTTATTAAAGCATCACAAAAAACATTTTGGTCCAAAAATAACAAAAATTACGACTTTATTCAGCATTGTCATTGTCAGGAATTTATTATAAATAATAGATTGACCCTTTTAAGAGGGCTGTATTTCCAACCACACAATTTTGCACTGCTGTTTTTTTTTTTTTTTATTATTATTTTTTTTTTATTGGAACTATGTATGGTGGCCGAGAGAGCTCAATGTGCTGCAACTTAAAGGCCCTGATATACTTCAAATTAAGTTTGTATCCATTCTTCGCTTGGGGGCAAAAAGAAGTTCAAAAAGGCTGAATGATAGTATACTGTTTCCGAACATTCTGACAACCCCGTACTGCTGCAGGCAGGGTGTAGATTAATGTAAACATGTCACAACGCTCGGGCGTATCCCCTATACACAACAACTATGAAATGACGAAGTGTAGGCAATTTACTTTTGATAAAAATGTTCGTTTGGAATTTCATTTATTGTACCCTTTTAGTTCGCTTATTGAAAGAACAGCAGCAGAAGTATGGCAGGTCTTCAAAAACTCTTAAAAAGACTTAAATTAGTTGCACCACATTTAAGGCCTTAAAAAGTCTTAAGTTGTACAGGGAAGTCTTAATTATGATTCTTGAGGTCTTAAATTAGGGGACAGAAAGACCAGAATTGAGATATGGCTGAATGTGAGATTAAACTACAAAAGGCTAACGTTATGATATCATTAAATAAACATGAGTGCTGCATGTTCGAAGTATGGTGCTGAGCTTCTTGTTCTGCTGTTACCAGGGAAACAGTTATATTCTACCAAACACTCCACCTGTTAGCAGAATGAATGAATGAGCATTTTCAATAAAACTGTTGTTTTGTTCAGAGACCAATGTTTTAACCCTGCACACACACAGAGCTTTAAATATGAACTGGTGGATCAATAAGAAGATGATGCAAATCAAAAAAGTATAGGGGTTTCGATGTGGTCTGCGAATCTTGCAATAATATTGCAATTGTTGTTATGATATTATCCAGTTTATCGTGAATAGCAAAAAAAAAAATGCCTACAGAGTGCAAACATATGTTATTTGATAGTCTAGCAGGTTAGATTAGTGGTGATTAACTTTTGTGTAACTACAGTAACCATTTTTCCCACCACGTTGCCCTCAATAAATAAATTTGCTGCTCATTAATAGTTAGAAATGTAGCTGTTAAATTTAAGTATTGGGTAGGATTAGGGATATAAAATAAAGTCATGTAGAATAAGGCATTAATACGTGTTAAATTTGTATACTAAAAAATGGCAAATATTCTAGTAATATGCATGATAATAAACAACTAGTTAAGATACACTAAAATAATTTTTGTATATTTTAAATGTTTTTTGTTGTTGTTGATGTTTTTAATAGTAAAACCAGGGTTAATTTTCTTAAAGGAAGTTATAAAAGTAAATTAGCTAAGGTTGTGGGTTTGAGTCTCGGGCCGGCAATACCATGACTGAGATACCCTTGAGCAAGGCACCAAACCCAACTGCTTCTTGGGATCCGCAGCATAAATGGCTGCCCACTGCTCTGAGTGTGTGTTCACGGTGTGTATTCACTGCTGTGTGTGTGCACTTTGGATGGGTTAAATGCAGAGCACAAATTCTGAGTATGGGTCACCATATCACGTCACTTTTCACACCTTTTTGTTAGCTAATGATGCTTTTGGGAAATGCACCCCAGGAAGGACAATCAACTCTTCCTTGTCCTTGAAAATTACTCCGAAGTGACACAATATGTCTTAACCCTTACGCGTTGTTGGGGACGTTTTCATCCACTAGGGGTTAAAGTCTTACTTTGGCCACAACTTTCTCTGTGTTTGAGCTAATGGAATGATTTTGGTGACAAATCTTATTTTGACCCATATTTTGGGAAAATGCTTTTAATTTTTTTTCAAAAACTCAACGGTACACTGTGGGCAAATTTACTACCCTTTCGTTATGCTCGTGGATGAAAACATCCACTAAATTAACCTGCTGTAAAAATGTATCAATTATTTATTTATTTATATTTTTTTTTTCATAAATCTATGAATCAACCTCATTCCTGATCAAAATTACAAAATGTAAAAAAAAAAAATCCAAGATTTTAACTCTTTAATTACCAAGTTCATAAATTATGTTACTGATTTGGGGGAAAAACACACAAAATTACATATTTTCAATGTATAAAATGATTGTGGACTGGATATTTTTTTTTTACCTTTTATCATAGTTTTAGACATGTCAAAGATTAGTAACAAGATTGGCTTTGATGCATTATTAGTTTTTGTGCAGCATTAGATTTTATTTTTTCCTCATTTGTTGTTGGTGGCTGTTTTTGCCCCATTGACTTCCATTATAATGACATTTTTTGATTGCAAAGCCATGACACCATATAATCATGCATTCTCGATTGTTTTTCTTTTCCCCCTTTTGAGAAGAGTTTTTTTTTTTTTTTTTTTGAGAGGAAATTTGTTATTTTTACAGTTGATTACTAGGTGGGACCATTATCCCTTCAGATAGGCCTGTGCAAAAAAAAAGGCTTAGTTTCTGGCTTGTATATGGAGTTATATGGAGTATAACAGCAAATTATAGTGTGTGTGTGTGTGTGTGTTATAAAGAGAGAGAGAGAGAAAGATAGAGTGTAAAAGAGACCTTTGTGCCCTTACCTTGATGTATCTGAACTACATGGAGTAAACAATAAAAAAAGAAGTGTGTTTATGCACCTGCTGCCTTTTGATGGTGAAAAGTACGGATGGTCTATGTGTGAAATGCTCGTCTTTTCTTGATTGTAAAGCCAGTTTAAAACCTGTAAAAAATCTTCTTCGCATCAAATTTACGAACATAATGTATTATGAACCGAAATGCAATACCAACTTCAAATAAGCTGCACCTCGCTGGAGGGGTCAAGCTGCATAATAATTTCTAAAACTTCAGTACAAGTCAAGCACTTTCTCGTGTTGCTTGCTGCTCTTCTCACCATTAAATGACCAGCACAATGGAATGCAAGTGTTTAAATCCATGTACTTTGGTTTTGAAATATCTGAAATAACCCTTTAATCTGTTTTTTTGTTTACAAAAAAGTTACAGCCAAAGGAATTGTGATTGTCCTTTAGGTTAATCAGTTGAAATAGTAAAAACAATATGTTCAAACTTTTGACTACTTTCTTTAATAACTACATAACACAATACTTGTACTTTTACTTTCAGTACTTGAGTAGTAAATTTTAAAATAGACTACTTGCAATACTTAAGTACAAAAAATGTTGAATACTTTAGTACTTCTACTTAAGTGTGGTGCTTAAAGAGCACTTCAACTTCTACTCAAGTCACTTTTTTGATAGAGCACTTGTACTTTTACTCAAGTATGAGTCTCTAGTACTTTATACATCTCTGTTGAAGTGTCTTGGAGACATTACCATAGTTCTACTGGATGTAGTTCATCTCAGTTTGTTCTGTTTCTTCATGTTATTCCAGACAGACTGAATGATGGTGAGATCAGATCTCTGTGGAGCACTGGCTGTTGTCAGTAACTAACTTAAAAGCATTTCTTTTTGGTGAAAGTACTAGTGGCCTAAGACTTCTGCACAGTACTGTATATCCTTTATGGCATCACAGTTGTGTTGTTAGTCAAGCAGATGCATGACAGTTGTGAGGACAAGTTCACTTCAAAGTGAACAGTTGTGCTCATTTCAGTTAAAGGGGTCATATGATGCTTTATTAGCAGTCTGTTCTGATTGGCCAACTGACCCAGTACATTGTGATTGGCCGAATACCGCAAGCACATGTTGGAAATGTAATGCCCCTTTCCATAATCACGAGCTTCATATTTTAAAATAAAAGTAAAGACGGTTAATAATTTCCTTAGTTTTACCATAAGTTCAAGCCCAAAGGGGATCAGAGTCGCGTGACAGACATAGTGATGAAGCTCGTATGTGTTTGCAATACACAAGCCACGGATGATTAAGACTGACTCCACTGTGTGACCCTTTCTCTCTCTCTCTCACACACACATTCTTACACACACATGCTCATACACACACACACAATGCACAAAACTCTGCATTTGAACAGTCTATAGCAAATACTTCAACTAATAAAAAAACATACTAACAAAAGCTGATTCAGAAGCGCCAGATTGTCGTAAAACAAGTCAGAATCACCTCCTTTCCTAGGTTCATGAAACGGTTGTCCATAAAATGCGTTGCTGTTCTGTTGTTCTGTCCTAAATGCATCTACTTCCGGAAGACCAAATTAAGTGCTTTTGCTTTCCCCTAGAAACACACAGCATCTCCTTGGCACAGCTGCTTCAAGACAGATTGGGGTTACTAACTTTGGTAACACTCCAAAGAGAAAGGAAAAATTTAAATCACATCATATGACCACAATCAGTGTCTCAAGTCTGATTATAGTCTGTTTAACACAAACTGTCTTATAATATTTTGTGAGCAAATGTACATAATGTACATACACCAATGTTCATAAAGAGAATCATCAGAGATGTATAAAGTACTAGAGACCCATACTTGAGTAAAAGTACAAGTGCTCTATCAAAAAAGTGACTTGAGTAGAAGTTGAAGTGCTCTTTAAGCACCACACTTAAGTAGAAGTACTAAAGTATTCAACATGTTTTGTACTTAAGTATTGCAAGTAGTCTATTTTAAAATTTACTACTCAAGTACTGAAAGTAAAAGTAGAAGTATTGTGTTATGTAGTTATTAAAGAAAGTAGTCAAAAGTTTGAACATATTGTTTTTACTATTTCAAATGATTAACCTAAAGGACAATCACAATTCCTTTGACTGTAACTTCTTGTAAACAAAAAACGGTTACTAGGGTTAGTTAGCCCAATTTGCAAAATTATGTCATTAATATCTTACCCTCATGTTGTTTCAAACCCATAAGACATCAGAGGGTCATTTGAATTTTTTGAAGCATCGAAAATACATTTTGGTCCAAAAATAGCAAAAACTATGACTTTATTCAGCATTGTCTTCTCTTCCGTGTCTGTTGTAAGACAGTTAAAAACAAAGCAGTTTGTGATATAATCATTCGATGTAACCGGATCTTTTTGAAACCGTTCACCAAATCGAACTGAATCATTTTAAATGGTTCGCTTCTCCAATACGCATTAATCCACAGATGAATTAAGCTGTTAACTTGTTTAATGTGTGACACTCCCCCTGAGTTAAAACAAACCAATATCCCGGAGTAATTAATTTACTCAAACAGTACACTGACTGAACTGCTGTGAAGAGAGAACTGAAGATGAACACCGATCCGAGCCAGATAATGACTCGTTCACGAGTCAAGAACCGTTTCTGTCAGACGTGTCCGATTCGTGAACCGAGGAGCTTAATCGCTTGATTCGCTCAATGATGTGCCAGCTTCATCAAACCTGCCATCTACAGTTCTGGCAGTGGTTTGTAATGGAATGATTCGTAACATTTTTATAATTTTAACGAGTAGGGGTGCTCCGATCACGATCGGCCGATCGTTATGCGCATCTCGTCAGTAAAGCCGGTTCTCTAATCAGCGGTTAATTCCATCAGGTGCGTGATTTCACATAGAGCAACTGTTACTACACAGAGCCTTTGCTAATAGAGAAGCTGCACAAATCCACCTCATTTTCAGCGTTTTTTGGAGCATCTTCTCAGTTAACAACGGCTCTGTGTAGTAACAGCTGCTCTATGTGAAACCACGCACCTGATGGAATTAACCGCTGATTAGAGAACCGGCTTTACTGACGAGATGCGGCCGATAGCACCCCTAGTAACGAGTAACGATGCAGCACATAAAAAAAATATCGGAGTAAAAGTATTAAACTCAGCGAAAATATGTACTGAAGTAAAAGTGGAAGTAGGAGAAAAAAAATAATACTCTAGTAAAGTACAGATACCGCCTTTTAGTACTTAAGTACAGTAGTGAAGTAGTTCTACTTCGTTACTATACATCTCTGAGAATCATATATATGTTTAAGTCTATCCAAACCTTTTATTAGTATAGTTGAAGTATTAGTAAGTCTCATTTATCATCCTGCCATGGTTGTTCTTTTGCTTTTTCTCTCTCAACATTTTTTTTTTTTTTTGGTTTGTTTCTAATTTAGATTAACACCACTGAAGCCTACCATCTAATTCCTGAACAGACATTATTTGAGAGTGTGTGGACTGATTCACAGTTAATTTGGGCATCTAAGAGTCATCCCACCAAAAACAACAACCAAATGAATGTACAGGAAGATGCAGAAAACAAGCAACATGAAGATGAGGAAAACTATCTCAATGAGGTCGGTCTGATACCTGTATATATCCTGTTTATATATATATATATATATATATATATATATATATATATATATATATATATATATACACACACACACACACACAGACACACCCTGCTGTTTAAGAGTTTGGGATCAGTAAGCTTTTTAATATTTTTTGGTAACAATTTCTATGAAGCCCATATTTATAAGGGTATTCTTAAGGCATTATGATGAATACTTAATGCATTATAAAATGTCTTATAATATATCAACTCATGAATAATCATAACAACAATTATAATACACAACTTTAAGAGTCTGATTATTTATAACACAATGAACACCATATTAAATCAGCTTCATTTACAGTATAATGGACAGTATCATATCTTGACATTGTTCATTTAAGATCTGCACAGTATCTTACTACAGCTTGTGAGTGGTTAGATGTTGAGTGTTATTTGAATGTTTCATGTGGAGCTAATGTTAATTAATTGATGTGAGCTTGATACTCCATCTGAAAAAAACACCAAGAAAACATATTCATCAGTTTGACAACATGTGCACTGCAGATACTAACAACATAACCAAATATAGAAACGCTCTGCAAATACTGTATGCACAACACAACCAAATACTGCAAAGCACACTGCAAAGACTCACATGATTACGAAATACTTAAAAAACATGTGGCATGTGGCCCAAACGACAATGGAAATGTTTCAAGGGGACTCCATCAACACTTAAGAAAATGTTTTATATCATGGTTTTATTAGAGTAAAATTGTAGTAATTATTGGGGAATAAATGGGGCCTAGTGCTTAGAGAGTTTGACTGCTAACCCTAGATTCCCTTTAACAAGTGTTACGTCCAAGGACGTATATATATATTTGTGAGACCTGCATGGTACTGTGGTATGTGTTTCTTTCTTCCTGTGGTTTTTGTTTTGTGTATCCTGCTCTCCTTTGGCTCCTCCCACTCTTTCACTCTGGCAGGTAGCTGATTGCGTCCCCAGCTGCACCTGCTTACCAACCAGGAGGGAAGCAGCATAAAAGCCAGCAGAACTCTCAATCGGGGAGAACTTTTCTCCAGAGCTTGGTCTGTGTCCTGCCCGGTCCAGTTGTTTGAAACTGTTGTGTTGAATGCTGTAGTCTGCTCATTGTTGAATGCTGTAGTCTGCTCATTGTTGAATGCTGTAGTCTGCTCATTGTTGAATGCTGTAGTCTGCTCATTGTTGAATGCTGATGCCTAGGAGTTCTGTTGCTGGTGAGACGCCCCTAACATTTCACTGTTATAAAGCCACCCCTTTTATTTTCCTTTTCAAGCTGTTATTCTCCTGATTGTTTACTTTTTTTGTGTGTTACTTGGGAACTGTAGGGAGGTGGGCGCCATTTTGGTTTTGTAATCGTGTTTTCTCCTGGTTTGTGGTTAGGTAGGGAGTGAGTGTACATTTCTGTCATTTATTTGTTTGTGAAGCTTATTAAGAATTTAATTTCCCAGGTAGACTAAACTTTTGTTTGTTATTTTGGCATTGCCCCCTTCTGAAGTCTTTGTTCCCCTAAAGTTTTGACATGGATGTACACGTTCTTTCTGTTAAGAGCTTTTAAATAAAAGCCTTAAAATGATTCTTGCTGTTGTGGTGCTGTGGCAGGGCCCTGACTAATGCTCTTTAAAATCCTAATTTTGTTACGTTCAGACAAGAACCCTAGACACTAGTGGGACGTAACATATTTGGGGGCTCGTCCTTTGCGAATTTGATTATTTGTAGAGTTAACAAGTGTCCTCTACAAAGTTACTTGCTGTTGAACTTTCCTATTATTGGTGACTTTCTCTTGTAAAAACACACATTTATGGGGTAGAGCATTGTAGCACCTTATTGGTAGGTTGGTAAAGTAAGTTTTGGCTGCTTTAATTTTTTTTGGGGGGGGGGGTGGGTGAGGGCAGACTGCATATGTAAAAATGGAATTTGATCTATTGGCGTTTACACTTCTACCAACTACAGAAGTTTTTAATCAGTGCAGAAAGAAATATCTGTTATTAATTGCTGAATTCTTCAATGTTATAGTAAATAAAGATGCTACCAAGCAGGTGATCAAAGAGAAGCTGTATGAGGAGTTGGTGAGTACAGGCATTTTACCTGCTGAATCACCACTGGATGTGTTAGAGGAGAACGTAGGAGGGAGAGAAACTTCTTCTTCAGGTGTATCCCTTCCTGCTGAATCTCGATTAGATCCGATAACGGTAGTTAAATTGAAAGAGCTTGAGTTGGAGCTAAAAAAAAAAAGAACACAATATTAAAGTAGTACAACTCCGTACTGTCGAGGTTGAAGCAGAGCGTGACATTAAGCTAAAGACTCTTGAATTAGAAGCTGAAACTTTGCGCAGGAAGCCTGTTCCCCTTCCACGCTTGGGATCTCCCTCCTTACCAACGTTTGAGAGTTCACCTTCACAATCCAACACGGTTGGCTACGACCCAGTTGGTAATACCTAGCCTAACTTTGATGTTGTGAGGTATTAACTGGTTGGGCAATCTCTTGATTATGAAATTGTCAAAGCGGCAGTATTGAGAGCATATGAATTGGTTCCTGAAGCCTACCGTCAGCGCTTCCGACACTTAATGAAAACAGCCAAACAAACATATGTAGAGTTTGCGAGAGAGAAATAAACACTCTTTGAGAAGTGGTGCCTCTCTAATAAAGTCACCAGTTTTGAGCAGTTGCAGGAACTTATCTTATTGGAGGAGTTTAAGAATTGTGCACCTGAAACTGTAGTTGTCCATTTGAATGAACAAAAGGTAAGCACGCTCTCTGAAGCTGCTGTGATAGCAGACGAGTTTGTGCTCACCCATAAGACAGTATTTACATCTTCACGTCAGTCCAAACGTCAGTTTAATACGGAACAGGCGGAGAGGGAAACTTCCAGTGTTTTAAGGGAGATGGCAGAAAAAGGTTGTAAAGCTGATGCAAAACGCTCCAGTAACAAACGTGTTTGTTTCTACTGTTTGGATCCAGGCCACTTGATAATGGATTGTAAAGCATGGAAACAGAAAAATGCTGCTGGGAAATCTAAAAGTGTAGTTTTTGCTCAGGCTGTCTCAATCCCGAAAAACTGTTCAGTGTCGGCTGATGGTACTGGGTCTGAACCTTTTCTCTTTAAGGGTTCGGTTTCCCTTGGTTCTGACTCTCTGGGTAAGCCTATCTCAATTCTGAGGGACACAGGAGTAAAACAGTCATTTATTTTAGCAGATGCTTTGCCATTTTCTGCTGATACGTACTCTGGTACTGATGTGTTGGTGCGTGGAATTGAGTTGGGATGTGTGAGGGTCCCAGTGCATGTGGTTTATCTTAAGTCTGATCTAGTTACAGGTGTGGTTCCTCTTGGGGTGCGAACTGAGCTGCCTGTGGATGGGGTAAGCCTTATCTTGGGGAATGACTTGGCAGGCGGTAAGGTTTTCCCCTCTCCAGTTGTCGTTGATACGCCAGAGATATCGCCTGACTCTGATGTTGCGATTTGTTACCCTTCCGTGTTTCTTGCATGTGCAGTAACTCGTGCTCAGGCACGGAAGTGGGAAGAGACGGTGAATCTTGCTGACTCATTTTTGAATCCAGAAAAAAAACCTCTGGAGTGTACTCTATATATTAAAACACAATTAGACCCTAATGATTCTGTGAAGTCAGGTTTAAAAGCAACAGCTCTGAGATTTGAAAGAGAACACTTAATTGCTGCTCAAAGATCTGATCAATCTCTAGCACCCTGCCTTGAAGCTGCTGTTCAGTTAGAGGACTCGTACGATACTAGAATAGCCTTTATTTGGGAAGATGATGTCCTAATGCGTCGCTGGAAGCCACATGATGTTGATTAAGCTTTAGCTGTCTGTCAGATTGTTTTGCCTTCTGATTATCGTTCTGAGGTATTGCAGCTTGCCCATGAGCATCCACTCTCTGGCCATCTCGGCTTAATAAAACCTACAAGCGCATTTATCAATACTTCTTTTGGCCTGGATTAAAGTCTAGTGTTTCCAAATTCTGCAAGAGTTGCCATGTTTGCCAAATCGCGGGTAAGCCGAATCAGACTTTACCTTCTGCTCCCCTCCATCCGATTCCAGTAGTGGGTGAGCCGTTTGAACGGTTGATTATGGATTGTGTCGGGCTGTTACCAAAATCAAAATCAGGGCATCAATATGTTTTGACTTTGATGTGTGCTGCAACTCGGTTCCCAGAAGCTGTTCCGCTCCGTACTCTTAAAGCCCAGGCGATAGTGAAGGAGATTAAGTTCTGCTCAATGTTTGGATTGCCTAAAGTTATCCAAACCGATCAAGGTACTAACTTCACGTCCAAAGTGTTCGCTCAAGTGTTAAGAGAGTTAGGAGTTGATCATAAACTATCCAGCGCATACCATCCAGAGTCCCAGGGTGCGCTGGAATGCTTTCACCAAACTCTAAAATCAATGCTACGTGCATATTGTCTCAGTACTGGCAAAGACTGGGTTGAGGGTTTGCCGTTATTAATGTTCGCAGCTAGAGAGACTGTGCAGGAGTCGTTAGGTTTCAGCCCTGCGGAACTTGTTTTTGGGCACACTGTTCGGGGACCCTTGAAACTGCTGAGTGAGCAGTTATCAAAAAAAAAAAATGTCTAGTAATGTATTGGACTATGTAAGTGATTTTCGTGAACGTCTCCATAAGGCTTGTGATGTAGCAAAAGCTCATCTGATAACTGCACAATCTAAGATGAAATTGCGCTATGACAAGAGAAGTGTAAAGCGCAATTTTCAACCGAACGACTTGGTTTTGATCTTGCTTCCGGTTCCAGGGTCAGCACTGCAGGCTAAATTCACTGGTCCTTATGCTGTTGAGAAAAGGCTTACTGACACTGATTATGCAATCTCAACTCCAGATCGTAGGAGAAAAAGTCGAGTGTGTCATGTGAATATGTTGAAGGCTTATGTCACGAACGAAGTCGCAAACAAAACCCCTGTCTCCGATGTGGTGTCATCAGCTACTACTACAGTGCTCTCTACTGCATATTGTCCATTGGAAGATGATCTGATTGAAAATGAAGATCGAATGTCTTGTACACGTCTAAACAATTCTGCAGTACTGAGTAACTTAGACTCGTATCTTGCTCATTTGCCTAAGAACCAACGCACAAATTTAGTGGAATTGATAAGTGGGCATCCCACCTTGTTTTCTGATGTTCCCCGCCAAACTACTGTCCTTGCACACGACATCTATATAGGTGCCTCAGTACCCATTAAGCAACATCCTTACCGTGTCAATCCGCATAAACGTGAAGTAATGAAGTCAGAGGTTGAATATCTGTTGCAACATGGTTTTGCTACACCCAGCCAAAGCCCCTGGAGTTCACCATGCTTGCTTGTTCCTAAATCTGACTCGTCCTATTGTTTTTGCACTGACTATCGCAAAGTTAATAACATCACCAAGCCTGACTCTTTTCCGCTACCTCGAATAGAGGATTGTGTTGACAGAGTTGGTTCTGCGCGATATGTTACCAAATTGGATCTTCTAAAAGGGTACTGGCAGGTGCCACTCACACCTCGAGCCTCAGAAATCTCTGCTTTTGTTACCCCTGACAACTTCCTACAGTATTCCGTTATGGCATTCGGGATGCGAAATGCGCCTGCGACCTTCCAACGCCTAATGCAGCACGTGTTGTCAGGGGTGGCCAACTGTGAGGCCTACTTGGATGACGTAGTGATCTATTCAGCTAGTTGGGGAGACCATCTGAATAGTCTTAACCAAGTTTTTTGTAGATTATCTGAGGCGTCATTGACGTTAAACTTAACAAAGTGTGAGTTTGCAAAGGCTGTAGTTACCTATTTGGGTAAAAAGGTGGGCCAAGGTCAAGTGAGGCCAGTTGAAGAAAAAGTTGTTGCCATATTGAAATTTCCCATTCCTACTAACAAAAGAGAACTGAGACGATTCCTGGGTATGGCTGGCTACTACAGAAGCTTCTGTAAAAACTTTGCTTCTGTGGTTGCCCCGTTGACAGATCTCCTTAGCACCTCCAGAAAATTTGTGTGGAGTCATGATTGTAATTGTGCATTTAATGCTGCAAAAGATCTGTTGTGCCATGCCCCCGTCCTATCAGCTCCGAGTTTAATGCCATGGAAATGCCATGGTTAAACGTTGGTTGGTGTAATTTGTGATTATCAAGGTTTAACTATAGTAACCATACTTTGGAAACACTTTAGAAAAGGGGAACACTTAGACCCAATCCCAATTCTACCCCTTAGCCCTTTCCCTTTCCCCTACCTCTCCGTTTCGTGCGTTCACATGAAGGGGTAGGGGTGTGTTGTTTTTTTTTTTAGCTCTATTCTTTTAAAGAGGGGAATCAAATCTAAAGATTTGAATTGATTTAATTGAGCTGATTCCAAATTTAATTAGTTTATACTTAGTTCAACTATTTGTCCAGTGAACGTTAATATCAGTATTAGTTAACAGTTTTGTTTATACTACTTCGAGGCCAACGAGAATATAAACCAAATTGATAATGAATAACCTGGGTAGCAAAGGGTTTGGACAAAGTTTAACTTGAAAATACACATTCCAAGAAACGAACACACGCATAAAGTTACTGAAGATGAGGATTAACTGATTTTGAATTAAGTCCCAAGGCTCCAGTAGTGGTTGTTGGTTCTTAGATCACACCAAGAGAAACACAAAAGCAGAGATTTGTCTTATCTTTACTGCTCAAGATCAATTTGCCCCAGCTTCAGCAGATAGAAGATTTGTTTGTTCTACTTGCATTTGCGCTGAAAAGTGGAGTCCAGAAGAGTTGAAGATTCACTTATTGCTGCTTCTCAGGGTATTCTGCACCTCGGATTGGTTGCAGATCTGTCGTCTGGATGATGTCTTTGGGATTCAGATGGTGACGAAAAGGGTTTTCCTTGTAACTGCTGAAGTCGGTTGCCTTAGATACAGATGGTGAAGCACTAGTTCTTCTGAGAGTTTAGTTTCTCGGCTTCTCTGTTCCTTTCCCAAGCATAAATTAAAACACTGTTTAATTAATTACTGTGGAGGTGTCTTTGCAGGTTTTGTAAATAAAGTTTCTTAACGTGCGTACAATTCCAGATTTCAACATTTCATTCATGTCAAAGTAGTGCAAATAACACTGGCTTCCATTAAACAACAAACTTTGCATATCTTACACATATTTAATGGCTTTATCTGCTAAAAGAAGTTGATTAAGTTGATTAAGTTGCACCGATTACATGAAACACATCAAGCATAGCAATTATTATTTAGGAATCTAGTTCCCATTTCATACTTTTAAATGATTGTCTTTTGAACTAATCTACAGTATATGAGTTCCTTTTGTTTGTACAAAGGAAAACGTTTCAGGTTACGACTAACCATGGTTCCCTGTGTAGGGAAATGAGACACTGCGTCTTCTAGTGGTCTTCTTGGTGTGTGTGTGTGTGCGCTTACTGCTGTGTGTGTGCACTTTGGATGGGTTAAATGCAGAGCACGATTTCTGAGTATGGGTCACCATACTTGGCTGAATGTCACGTCACTTTCAACCAGACGATGAACATTGTTAACAGCAATTATAATGTGATTGCATAGTAAGTAGCAATATTTGTAAGTTTCTTTATGTTGTTTCAGGGTTGGCAGCATCTCTTCTCAGGTGTTCTGGATCCAGACTGGAGCTTGTTTAAATCCTAGTTAAAACGGGGCGAAACAAATAGACATAATTAGCGTAGCTGCTGTTCCAACAAAATAAACATAATTTTTGTTTCAGCTTCAGTGCTTAGGATTGTCAGTTTAGAGCTTCGGAGAGCACAAATGCTTAGTTAGTGGTTCTGGTGAAAATAAGCTAGAACAAGCCCACATATGCAATACAGCTTCTCTCTCTCAGTGAGAGAATGTTGCTTTTTACAATATTCAGTGCAAAACTTGCCAACATGCAAGATGTTTTTAATGTGTTAGACGTTCTATGCACATAAACTTATGTTACAGCTTCAGTGCTCAGAATTGTCAGTTTAGAGCTTCTGAGAGCACTAATGCTTCAAGGCTGGAACAATAGTTCTGCCCAGACAGTAATGCTGAGCCATATAGTTAGCCTTGTGGGGCACCTGTGCTCAGTGTGGTAGTGCTCAAGGTGTTGTTGACAACACGGACTGACAGGTCTTCCAGTTAGAAAGTCCAGGATCCAATTACAGTGGAAACTGTTAAGGCCCAATGTTTTAACACCCACACTTTTCCCGGTGAGAGGGTTCAACAGCCGCACGTTTTCTGCAGTTTTTCCGCAGTTTTGCACAAACGCCTTACTACAGTCGCTCCTCCGTTTGTATGGCCGCTCTGTGTCTGTGCTTGCTGCGGCTGCCTCCTCTCCCCCTCCCTCTCAAACATGACACCAGCTTTGAGTGTGACCGGCTGATGATTGGCTGTTCTACCTTAAGTCCCGCCTCTCTTGGGGTGTTATTGGTCAGCTACTGCTGAGGCGGGAACTTGGTTATGGTTATTTACATCTCCCTTTTCCAGGTACTTTGAATGAGTGTTTATGCTTTCGAAGTTTTTAAATGATATGTGTTTGGGAAGATGTTCTGTTATCGTTTTGTTTATGTCGAGTGTTTTCGGTAATATATTTCGTTTTTTAGACTAATGCTATTTGCTATTATTGGGATATTGTTCAGCAGCTAGCTAAATTCGGTTATGTAAAGTTATGTGGTACGCAATGTATAACATAACTGTGATGAAGAAGGCAAGGAATTGACGAAGATGGGGGACAAACTGCCATTGTTAAGCAGTGTATTTATGGGTTCATTGCCAGTGCAACTGATTTTGATATTTTGAGCATTGTTTGTTGATTAGCTGAATACTTTTGTGGATACTTACCTGTTGTGTTTGATTGTAACGTTACCTGTTGAGGAGAAAAAAGTGAGAAATGATGACATTGTTTGCATACCTGTTGAAGAACTATGAAAGAAAAGTGTATATTATTTTAACGTTTAAAAACAGTAAATTGTTACATTATTTATACCATCAGAGAAAAAGCTTTGTGTGGGCCTTTTTTTCTCCCCTTTTCTGATTTTTTTTTTTTTTTTTTTTTTTTTTTTTTTTTTCAGCCAAACGCTGCAAGCCGGAAATTCTGCACGATGCCGGAGAACTTTAAGCCCTGCATTTTGTACCCCTCTGTCACTGTATTCATCGTTTTTATTGTTTATAAACAAACCACATCCATCCCCCGCACTTTTGAAAAGCTTGCTACGCCCCTGAGTGCAGGCCTTTCTTCTAAAATTCGCGTGGATTTATTTAGATGTTGAAAGTAGGAGTAGGAGTGATATCATGTGAGGTGTTCTTTCTCGCACGCATGCTGAAACAAGCTGGGTAACCTACTGGCTTGTTGCCAAACATGTACCTAATTTTCCGCACTGTAAGGTGCACCGGATTATAAAACAGCACCTTAAAATAAATGGCCTATTTTAGAACTGTTTTCATATATAGGGCGCACCGGATTATAAGGCGCATAGAATAAACCAGTGGTTCTCAAACCCGCGGCCTACGGGGCACATGCGGCCCATCATGAATTCAAATGCGGCCCACCGAATGCTGAACACAAAAAAAAAAGTTTTTAATTTTACAATACATTTTATTTTGTTAATTAATTAAAAAAAGGCTACTACAGAAATATAAGCTATAACCTAATGTATTTATGAGAAATTATTTTGTTTTTCATATATTGTTTTCAGACATAAGCAGACTTACATAACATTACAAACACATACAAGCACGCACTTTGGCAGAATTCAATTCGAATAGTCATCAACAGCTATTAGTTTGGTAAAATTGAGCATCAGGAATTAGAAATTTGTTTTTAAGGGAGAAAAAAAGAAATGTGGAGAATGCCAGCGAAGAACACATACAAAAAAGAATAGTCGCAGTATGTAGTTAAGGAGGATTTTCGGTTTGCCCCGCAACTCACTGTAACGGAAACAGGTCAATTTAGCTCAAAGGGAATCATTTAATAATTTAAAGGGAATTTGAACAGAATCACTGTTTCACGGCTGATCACTGAGACGCCCTGCGATTCACTGAACAAGCCATTTAACATCAAATCTGCGCTGGATATTAATATCCAAAGTATAGTGAAAACACTATCAATTAGCACAGTAACAAGATCGGCAGTTTAAGACATTAAATTGTAAGCACAAAACACAAGATACTTCTCTTTTCAATATGAATAAGGCTTTATTAGATAAATCTAAGACATATAAACTAATCTAACACATAAACGCATGCACTCACACATTCACACAAGTTGCAGGAAGATCGAAAGTTGGGGAAAGATGAGTTTAGGAGAATGGAAATATGGAATCCCAAGTTTACAGCAATACGTTAAATTGCATAGACATGAACAACCATCAATCACTTAATTAACGCTCGCATTGAGTTCCTCAATGGGGTTAAAATTATATTAGATACACCAGCAGAAATGTCTGAGGATACATTGCCTTGGTTTCCTGTGAAAAAGGAGTCCCGGTGAAAGGGGTATCCCGGTGTCGCTGATTGACTGGAAGTTCAGAAGTGGCTGTATTGACGTCTTGGGAAGCCCGTGGTTGTTGGGCGTTGGCTGAAGGTGCAGAGTCGTGTGCGCTGGCTGAAGTTGAACGGGCACCAGAGGTCAGGTGTCGGAGACTCGACGTTACAAAACTTAACTCAGAACACGAAACTCACAAACGGAAAAGAAAAGAAATAAAGTTTGACGAGACAAGGTTGTGTTCCTTCTCATCGTGGCTAAGTAGCAGCAGGCATGCAGGCTGAAGCACGCTGCAACTGCGCTCAAAGAATAGTGATGACAAAAAAACATGGCTAATAGCAGAAACACAGCTAGAGACTAACAGCAAAGATTTTATGGTGTCCTAAGTATTTAAACTGGCCTGTTGGCCACACCTCAAATGTTGTCTTGACAAATCAGATATTGTCTTGGCTCGGGGGTTTCATAAATCATATGTTTATCTTACCAAGCATGTGGTCCGAATTTTCCTGCCTTGCAGGGTCTAATTTTGGACATGATTCCTATTACCAGGTTATGATATATTTGACAAATAAACAAACAGATTCGATCACACACATACCAAACATAACTATGAATTGTTAAGCTATGCCATAGTTATAAAAAAAAAAAACATACACAATAAGTGATTATAACATGATAGTCAAATGTGTGGGTTACACATAAATGAATTTGGAGTGAATGGATGGACTGATTCATTTATAAGTCATTTTGGAGTTCATTTTGGTCCATATATATGTACAAAAGACATTTTCTTTGTCATTCTCTGACATAGGGATGTTCTGTGGAGAGCAGAGGATACAAGTCCCCTCCCCCCCTTAGGAATTTCAGTCTGGTTCTGCTAGGTGGGGGGAAGTCAATGGAAGTGTTTAACTCATGGGTTTCCATGTGATGTCCAGCGTTGCATTTCAATTACGAACAACAAATTTGACAATCTCTTCTGCGAATTAAAATTGTCAATAATTGTTCTAGTGGTGTTAACGTTGAAAGCTGTTGTGTGAACAAGTTGGTTGGTTGGTTATCTTCCTTGGGACTTGTGGCACAGAATGTTTTATGACTTCCTGAGGAATTTGGCTCGTGTTCCAAACACTGCTTTGATAAACTCTTTAATTTGTCTGGTTTGACTCATTTCTTTTACATATCCTCCTTTCGATCTGCGAGGTGTTTAGGTGAAGACATCGTCGATCGCTGGAGAAACAAAGGCAGAAGAAACAGACAAACACAGCAAACAACAAGACAACACCTCCGTGACAGTTACTGTACTGGTGCAGGCATCAGGTTATTTAGGTACACGTGGTTAAGTTCAATTAGTCAATGTAGTTTAGCACATTGAGGATAGTTTAGATTGTTTTGGAAATTGTTTTATTATTTTGATTCATCAATCAAATTTGTGGTTAACTTTGTTTGGTTCTTCTAGGTTGTCTTACTTTGCACGTTTACTGTTAGTTTCCTAGTAATCTCATTTTCAATGAAATTAATTGACCCATCATGAATGGAGCTCTCTAGCTTCCATACAGTTTAGAGTGGCTGGTGGATATTAGGTGTTGCGAGTCAATCCTAATATCAGACCTTCGACCCTTGCAGGGTGTCCAGGCGTTTCACCTACTCAGGAAAGAGGGGAAGGAGAAGGATAGGTAAAAGAAGAACAAAACAAAACAAGGCTGCTGTGGGTTTTCCTTGCATGGGTTACAACTACTATTGAGCTAGGATGTCAGGTGCAGCTAGTGTGTCATGAACCTTAACTTAGTGTCAGGTGTTCTACCTATTGTGAGGATGGCTGCACGTTTCTTCATGGTGGTTATGTGTAAGTTTTTTACACTAAAAGTTGGGTATTCTACCTGTAGGAAGAATATGTTTGTTGACTGTGTTATCAGTAGATGTGGTTACCTCTGGGTGTAGGTAATGTTGTGTGTGTTACTGGTGTAGTGCATGTGTGGTCAGATCTGTTCAAGTCTGTGTTGTCTCCCCCTTTTTCTAGCATGTCACTGAAGACTGGCTCTCTGCATCCTTGGCTTGGATGAAGGCATGTCCATGGTCTAATGAGGGTCAGTCCAGCAAGGCAGGAAATTCTTTAGCACACAGTCGGAGGCAGTTTGGCATGGCTGTGTGCAGCTGGGTTGCAAAACTTTGTCTCCTATGTTGCATTCTTCTTCTGATGCCTTCTGGCTGTAGCAGACTTTCTGACCTTCTGTGCTATGGTGGTTGCTGTTGGACAGACAGGGAATGTGGTTCTTGGAATTGGAGTTAATTTGACAGTTTGTTAATGACTGTGTTAGGTACCTGAGGTGATGTCGTTTAGTACCTCAGATTTTTCATCAACAGTTGGCCGTGAAAGACTTCGTGAAAGACTCATTCTGGGTCGTTGTTGAACAGGTGCTTGTCATCACTGATGTGGTGCACCAGGTGATCACCGGCCTTCCGTTCTGTCGCTGGTCACAGCGAGCATGACTCAACTTTGTGGTCATATGCATGTAAATTATCTTGAAAGAACTCTCTCAGTTGTTTCATGACTTGTTCCATGTCTTCTGATGGTAAGCGGTCATGTTCTTGTGCATACTCAGCACTGTGCATGTCTGAGTGGTGCTGAGGTGGGTTTTGTTGTTGCTCACCAACATGAATTGCTCTTGGATGAGTCAGGTGATTACCTTTGGATATCTGGTTAGGTTTCCAGATGTTCTTATCCTTTTGGTTTCTTGAGAAGCGTGGCTGGTCCCATGGATTTTTCCAGCAGTTGGGCTGAATGCGGTCGTGGATATGGGGGTCACGTTCTCTGTGCTCTTGATGGAAGACTCTGGTGTTGTGATGCCACTGGGTGTCGTCCAGTGCAAGGCTTGAGTCTTTGTTGACAGAGTTCAAGAGTGTGGATGTTTTGTTACCTTTCTTTGAGGCCAACTTCTGCTTGTTATAAGCCTTCTGTGTTAGGTCACGCAACTGTTGGATGGTCATGGAGTTCGGACAGGCCATGACACCTAGATGGTGACTGACTCCAGGGTGCAGATTCTTTAGTAAGAGGCTTTTGAAGTTCACATCCTCTTCAAGGTCAGGTTGGTTGTGTGCACCAAAGTAGGCTTGTCGGAGTCGGTTGTAGTAAGCTTGTGGAGTCTCTTGACGACCTTGTTTGGTTTCCAAGGCAGTTAACAGTCCATGTTCAGACTCTGGGTCTGTAAACTCTTTAATCAGGACCTCACAAAGTCGCTGGTAGTTTGACTTAGTTTGACTGGGCTGTTGATCTAGAAAGTTTCGTACCTCGGGACTGGACGTGGCTCTAAGGAGGTATAACCAGTCACATGAGGTCTCACTTCCAGATGAAATTCGATATCTCGCAGGTAACCTTGGATGTCGGGGCTCTCTGTGGAGTCCGGGTTGAACCTGCTGATGTTTTCAGACAGCTTGTTGAGGTCTTTGATGGTCATCCTGTGTGCAGCTCCAAGTCCTTGGACGGGAGGTTTTCTTTCGTTGGCAGGAAAGGATTGTGTGGCGAAGGCAGGTGAGGTTTTGGGTTGTGGCCCTTCGCTCCTTTCGTCATATGCCAGTTCTTGGACGTGGGACTCAGCTCTGCTCAGCAGTGATGAGGCTAAGAGAGGTTTCTCTTTCCTTGGCTTTTGTTTGTGCTTGTAAGCATATTGGAGTTCTTTTCTGACCATGTAGAGCTCATCGTTTGGTATCATCTAGTTGTTGGGTCAGATTGTCTGTTTCAGTTCTGTAACCTTCAAGGTGGTCTTTCAAAGCACTGATTTCATAATTCTTGTTTCTGATGTCTAGCTTGGCTTTCTCTAGTAGCTGTTCGGCATACTGGAGTCTGTTTACCAGGTTTTTCTGAGCAGCCGTTGCATGTTGCTGGTCGAGCTGAGCTGCTGCCAGGGCTGCTTGGAGCTTCATAACTTGTTCCGTTGTTTTCTGTTCCCTCTCGCTGGGTGCTTTGATTTGATCTTGAACTTTCACTTCCAGCTTGTCTATGCGACGTTGAGCACGTGTCAGCTCCTCTTGAAGGTGGGTGATGTGCTTGTCGCTCAGTTTCAGCTGGGTTCTGAAGGCATAGCTTAGTGAGCTCGTGATCTTGACTAGCTCCTCGTGGTTGTTGTTCTGGCTTGAATCTTGTGTCAGGAATCTTCTCAGGATTAGGATTATTATTAAAAACAATAACAGTTCAAATGTCTTTGGAGTGAGGCTGTCTGTCATGCCTCTCAGCCAAATGTTCACATCTTCCCCATGGGAAATGGGGTCTGCAGTCTGCGGCATGTTGGCACACTGGGGAGAAGAGACACTGACACAGATCTGTGTGGAGTAAAAGCCTATGTGTTGTGGGACAACTAAGTGTTGTATCAGTGATTGTTAACCACTAGTGAAATGTGGTGATGACTGTGTTGGTCTCAGGGGGTCTAAGTAGACTAGAGATGTGAATGCAAAAATGCAAAAATGTATGTTTTTCAAATTAGGAAAATATTTTTTTTCCAATTAAATGTTATCAAAAAGGTAAACAATATTATTATATTTCTTGTTTTGGACAAAAGAATACAATAATAATTCTGATATATCTTTTCTTAGTCTGCCAGGATTGACACCATACACCTTACAGTTGGACCACTCACCAGTGAGGCTGCGAAGGTGACAGTTGTTCAACACGTATCTCTATTAAATTGATCTCAACGTTGGATGAGATGCTAAAACTTCGATTGCGTTTTCAAATGTAGGTTAGGAAGAACAAGGGAGAGGTTTGATTACAATCAAAATTCATAAGGATGATTTGTCGTCTTTGGCACGATTGTGTATTTAATTCACTTAGAATTAATTGATTGGTTCTTACATGTCCTACAAATGTAAAAAGAGAAGAGGAAAGTAAAGGAGAGAGAGGACGGAGATGGTAAGTCTCAGTAGCGGTTATCTCAAGTACAAGGAGAGCGCTGTGTTAGTTGCTATACAACTAATCAAACAAAATAAACTTTAAGTGAAAGAGAGTTGTCTTTCTAATTTATTTGAACTCGTAGTGAGGGATAACAATGTGTCCTTTTAGGGCTCAGGTGTGTCGTTCCCAGGCTAGGATACACAAAGTAAAGAAATGGTAAGAAAAAGTAAAATTTAAATGGGCAATTAGTATTTCCCTTTCTAGTAAAATGAAAAAAAGTTGTATAGTGAGAAAAGAGAGCAATAAGTGAGAGAAAGAGACCAACAAGTGTTAGTTAAGATGTTTAAAGGGTTAAATCACGTCAGCGTTGCCCAAACACACCCTATTCATCCACCGAATTGTAATGCTAACGGCTAACCTTTGAGGCTAGTGGCTTTAGCATAGACTTCAATGTAAATGCATTGGTTTTGTTAGCTTAGCAACACCGTGGAGTTTGTTTACACTAGTGCGCTGCGCGTGCACAGTTCAGAGTTGCTCCTGAAGTACGTTAAGACTTCTGGGTCACGGTCATCACTATGGCAACCAAAACACACTCTAGTGGATTAACGTTAGTACATGAATCGTTGCATTGGACATACAGTTAAGCATGTTACATGAAATGTCGGCTCATTTCAACACTGTACAAATAACACCGCCTTCAGTTGGTTTTGTGATGTGGCACTTAAACTCTCAGTTTGTATAGAGTTAAATTTATCTTATTTCAAATAGCAGCTTCGTGCTGTAGTTAAGGGAACACAGTGATAGCGACCTTCTGCAGATCTGAATCTCTGTGCCAGTTTCTCTGGACACAAACACAAAAAGGTTTCCTTCACTGTTGGTACACCGTTAAAATTTACGCGATCAAGCTTTTAAAACACTCCCATTCAAATTACTCTCGGACACACGCAGTGTTACGCGAGATTGCATTCACTTTGTGAACAGACACAAACGGGCAAACATTATTCTCTAATGTTTAACATTAACTAGGGGAGTCAAATATCAAATTTGATTCGGCAGTGGAACACGCACTGGCAATCAGACTATATGAAATATGAATACGGGGGCTTTGATAAATAGATTGAGGAACACGCTCAAAACTATTCTTTATTCACCGATTTATATCCCTTTTGAAACACTAACAGTTTAGCTCTGTTCAGCAAACAGTGACTGAGATAGCTTTTGAGAGAGACACTGGAACACGCAGTAAAATCCAATCAGCTATAAACAAGGCATTACAAAAATGAGGAACACGCTCAATTTCTACCTTATTGTACGATCTTTAGGAGAATGGAAATATGGAATCCCAAGTTTACAGCAATACGTTAAATTGCATAGACATGAACAACCATCAATCACTTAATTAATGCTCGCATTGAGTTCCTCAATGGGGTTAAAATTATATTAGATACACCAGCACAAATGTCTGAGGATACATTGCCTTGGTTTCCTGTGAAAAAGGAGTCCCGGTGAAAGGGGTATCCCGGTGTCGCTGATTGGCTGGAAGTTCAGTAGTGGCTGAAGTGACGTCTTGGGAAGCCCGTGGTTGTTGGGCGTTGGCTGAAGGTGCAGAGTCGTGTGCGCTGGCTGAAGTTGAACGGGCACCTGAGGTCAGGCCTCGGAGACTCGACGGTACAAAACTTAACTCAGAACACGAAACTCACAAACGGAAAAGAAAAGAAATAAAGTTTGACGAGACAAGGTTGTGTTCCTTCTCATCGTGGCTAAGTAGCAGCAGGCATGCAGGCTGAAGCATGCTGCAACCGCGCTCAAAGAATAGTGATGACAAAAAAACATGGCTAATAGCAGAAACACAGCTAGAGAATAACAGCAAAGATTTTATGGTGTCCTAAGTATTTAAACTGGCCTGTTGGCCACACCTCAAATGTTGTCTTGACCAATCAGATATTGTCTTGGCTCGGGGGTTTCATAAATCATATGTTTATATTACCAAGCATGTGGTCCGAATTTTCCTGCCTTGCAAGGGTCTAATTTTGGACATGATTCCTATTACCAGGTTATGATATATTTGACAAATAAATGATTGTCAGGACAATATCAAGCAAACAGATTCGATCACACACATACCAAACATAACTATAAATTGTTAAGCTATGCCATAGTTATAAAAAAAAAACATACACAATAAGTGATTATAACATGATAGTCAAATGTGTGGGTTACACATAAATGACTATGGAGTGAATGGATGGACTGATTCATTTATAAGTCATTTTGGAGTTCATTTTGGTCCATATATATGTACAAAAGACATTTTCTTTGTCATTCTCTGACATAGGGATGTTCTGTGGAGAGCAGAGGATACAAGTACCCCCCCCCCCCCCCTCCCTTAGGAATTTCAGTCTGGTTCTGCTAGGTGGGGGGAAGTCAATGGAAGTGTTTAACTCATGGGTTACCATGTGATGTCCAGCGTTGCATTTCAATTACGAACAACAAATTTGACAATCTCTTCTGCGAATTAAAATTGTCAATAATTGTTCTAGTGGTGTTAACGTTGAAAGCTGTTGTGTGAACAAGTTGTTTGGTTGGTTATCTTCCTTGGGACTTGTGGCACAGAATGTTTTATGACTTCCTGAGGAATTCGGCTCGTGTTCCAAACACTGCTTTGATAGACTCTTTAATTTGTCTGGTTCGACTCATTTCTGTTACATCACTTAAAGAAGTTCAAGCAAATAGAAACACTATAAACTATGCAGCAATTATCCTTAATAGAAGAAATCTGGCAAAACAACTCTGAAGAGAACCTCGTATTATTAAACTCGAAAGTGCTTTCCATATTTGGATCGACATGAATGCACATTTTCTGCAATGTCGCGCATCAGGTCATGCTCTCATGCGCGTCTTACAGACTGCATATTAAAGCCTCTGTCTGTTATACTTTCTACATCCGCGAGTCCGCTATGGACCGCTAGGTAGGCATGACGTAAAAATCGCCATTGGAGAGCCGAGGCTCTGAGCAGACGACCGCACATGTTCACATGTTTGTTGCAGATCATCAGCGTACGCTTTCGGAAGTATAAATGGAAGAAGTCCGCGCTGGCCGCGTCCATGTCTGGATTGCTCATGCGAAAAGTATAACACAGGCTTTACAATCGCAACTTCATTGTGCTGTTAGTACATTGAGCCGAATTTCACAAAATTGTTCAGCTCCCGACAGCATCAGGTGTTTTATTTATGGGGAATAGAATTATTTATTTATTTCAATGAATCTAATCGATATTATAATATTTATGCTATAATATTATAAATCAGGTTGGTATGTATTGATGACATTATATGTACATTATATGCGTGCAGCCCGCGAGTATTGCACTTGGACTATAATGCGGCCCATTGGAAAAAAAGGTTGAAAACCACTGGGATAGAAGATACTGCAGTCAAACGTTTGACTGGGTTTGCGTTATGCATCCACTAGATGGAGCTGTGCTAAAGGGAATGTCAACATTTTGACAGAGCGTCTTGATCCATATATAAGGCGCTCCGGATTATAAGGCGCACTGTTATTTTTTGAGAAAATTATAGGCTTTTAAGTGCGCCTTATAGTGCGGAAAATACGGTACGCAAGCTCGTTTACATTAGAGGATATCAGAACAAATGCAACTGATGTGGAAACTAGGAAAAACATTGTTCATTAAACACAAAATCTCCACCATTAACCATGGATTTAACAGTAAACTACACAACAACTAGTTGCAGAAATGGTCTTAGTTTTCAAGTGATTTTAAATGCTTCACACAACTTTTCCCTGCACTTCAATGCTTCAAGTATTACCAAATTTGAAAGTTATTTTTAATGTGACAATATTTGTTCATATTTAATCGGTTTCCCTCATGTATAAAACTAAAAGTTGAATAATTTAGAAAAGCAAACACTTAAAAAAAAAAAGATATTAAATGACCACTAGTAGATGACTCCAGAGAAGTACTTATAGGTCATTTCCACTCCCTAATATAGCCTATATATTTTTGTATTTATTAAATAATATTTAGACATTATGAATGACAGTTTAAAAAGTACGTTATCAGATGTAATATATTTATTACCTCTGTAAGACGTCTGCTAAAGATATGGGAATCATCTGCTGTGTACTCTGATAAACGTCTCAGAAGCAGTTTTACATACAGATTAACAATCACTTAAAAATACATCTTGCATATGGAAATGCAGACATTAAACATACATCTCTGAGATGTACATGTGCTTTACTGTTATTTGCTGGTGCCATCTCTGTAGAACTTAATGGCACTAGTGCTGGTGTCGTCAAACATTAGTCTGGAGACCTACAGTGGTTCTCGAAGTCAGAAAAGTCATAACAGTGTTAGAGTAATGTTCTCTGTAGTATATTTTCACTGCAAAACAATAATAAAGTCTGCAAAAATAATACAAATTTTTGAGAAAAGCCGCAACAGAATCAGTAATTTTGATCGCAAAAATCGTACATAGACTGTTTGTATTCGAACATTTTCACGAATTTGTGATCATTTTATTATTTAGCCTACTGTTGATTTTCGGTAATAGTCGCTATAATATTGGAAAATGTATTTATTTAAATGGAGGTTGGAGTAGACTGTTAAATATGCAAATTCAGGATTAATATCACCAGTCTAGGTCACAAGCAGGCAGGCCATGGGGTCCTGCTCAACCTCTCAAATTTACTAATTCAGTACAGTACTAATTACTGACTGAATGGCGCATCTGTATACTTACCATCTTTATTACGGCCATCAGCATGTGATAATTATCACACTCTATTCATATAGACCGCATTTACATTGATAACTGTCATATACAGTAATCACACGCTGATATGTGCTCATAAAGATGGTAATCATGCAGATACAGCCGCATTCCTCATGAAACACACACAGGGTCTTTGCAGCTGTGTTCACTGTCAGCTGACCGCACTCTGTGGTTCCTGGGTAGAATGTGATGATTATGGGTGGAGGGAGACTTGCTCTTTTCAGCCAGCGGAGAAAGTGTAGGTGCTGTTGTGCCTTCTTGGAGAGTGACACGGTGTTGCAGTTAGAAAGTCCAGGATCCAATTACAGTGGAAACTGTTAAGGCCCAGCAGGTTTAGTTTGTTGATGAGCTGTTGTGGTATTATTTTGTTGAATGCTGAGCTGAAGTCGATGAACAGCATTCTAGCATAGGAGTCTTTAATCTCTAAGTGGTTAAGAGTCAGGTGGAGGGTTGAGGAAATTGCATCTTCTGTAGAGCAGTTTGGACGATATTCAAACTGGAGCAGATCGGCAGAAGGCATTTTCGTCCACACAACTATTTTTTGGACCATTCTCTGTAAACCCTATAGATGGTTGTTTGAGAAAATCCCAGTAGATCAGCAGTTTTTGAAATACAGCCTGTCTAGCACCAACAACCATTCCAAATTCAAAGTCACTCAAATTCCCTTTCTTCCCCATTCTTATGCTCAGTTTGAACTTTAGCAAGTCGTCCTCACCCCATCTAGATGCCTTAATGCATTGAGTTGCTGCCATGTCATTGGCTGTTTAGCAATTTGTGTTACCAAGCAATTGAACAGGTGAACCTAATAAAGTGGCTGGTGTGTGTGTGTGTGTGTGTGTGTGTGTATTCGTAAAAAGTTTGTTTTACAATAACAAACTGAGTTTAAAGCATGTGATGTGCTTGTAGTTTTGCAGACCTGGTCTAAACATTAAGTAAATGCCTGAATGGTTTCACTGAGTAGGCCTCAAGAACCACTTTTAATGTTTAAGCAATTTTTATTTTAAACTATAATGATACAAATGTTTTTTTTGTTTTTTTTTTCTCTCTGTAAATGTAGTAATTCAGAATGATTGTTTTACTTTTATTGCCTTTGGGACTGAGCATTAATTTTGATTTTTGATCACTAATTTAGTAGGCATGGCATGCATGCACAGAACAGATCTTATACCTTAATCATTTGCATTTAGGAGAAATAAACATGAAATGAAATACAGCTAACAATGTACAATGTCAGATGGACACATCAGGGGTGCAGGATCATCTGGATGGTTTTTTTAGTTTTAGTTTTTGTTTTTGGACAACTAATTTCTAAACTCAGTGCCTCAGGCTTCTTCTATATTTTTAACAGTGATGTTGTCTCAACTTTTGTCTTATTGTTTAATTAATTGATATAATAAAATAAATGTTTTCAAGCATTATGAAATTTGAGTTTCTAATATTCTGTGAAAAAAAAAAAAATAATTCAGCCCGTATCTGAAATGCAGATGATCTGAGTGCAGTTAATAATGCCAGTTATTAAAATTCTGGTTCCTTTGCTTGCAATAGCCATGACACAGACTATTCCTAGTCACTTAATTGCTTGTTATAAAATTGTACACTGCCACCATGAAACATGTTTTTATTGAAAATTCACCAACTGTTGTTCTCACAGGCAGATACAGAGGATGAGGAAGAAGATGAAGGCAACTGCAACAACATGGATTGTGTAATTGACAACAGTGGTCGGGAAACTAATAACAGTGAAGAGAAGGCTATAGTTTCTTTTTTGACTCTCCATAACAGTTCAGGGATCTGCCATACAAAAGCATCATCCATGGAACAAATCCATCATGATAAATTTGAGTTTAAAAAGGAATTTATATTAGACATGTCTGAAGATAGAAAAAGCCATCTTGAAGAAAACAATTCTGTGTTAGAATCGAAGGGAAATCAAGATCGTTCAGGGCATGTCTCTGGGAACATCAACTTGTTTTCAGTCACTTTGAGTGCTCTGGGATCGGAGGATGATTTGGATGAGGAAGAGGCATGTAAACCATTACTACCTAAATCAGTGGTAAGTGAAGTTCAAGAATTATCGACTTCTCACATCTCTCTACTGGAGAAACAGAAAACAAGCCAACAGCTTTGTGCATCCATACAGAGAGAAATTAAAACAGACAATCAAATGCAAATGGAATGCAAAGATACCTCAGAAGAACATACAGAAAGGTGTGTATGTTCTGATTTGGACATGGGGAGTGAGTATGAAACAACATCAGGATATATGATAAACCATACAGGAAACATGCATGAACATAACAGTTCATTGTCAGAGGGAACAGACTGTGATACAGACTATATAACACGGTAAAGACGTGTCAGAACATATTCACAATATGAATGTTTATAAAATGTTTGTGATAAAAATTGTAAAATGTAAATATATATGTGAAAAAATTTGGGACCATTACGACTTCTTAATGAAGTCTCTTCTGCTTGCCAATGTTGCATTTATGGGCTCAAAAATACAGTAAAACAAATATTGTCAAATATTACAATTCAAAATAACTATTATCTTACGAGAGTCCTCTCGTGTAGGGGAAAATCCCTTTTTCTCGAGAATACTGAAGCCAAAAAATTATCCTTAATTTTGCATTAATTTAAAGCGCATTTCTGCCCAAGCAGACCTAGGTGAGACAGCTTGCATGCCTATTGGTCGCTCTGCAGCAACTGCTGTATCCTATCGAAGGATAAATTAAATTAATGCAAAATTAAGGATACTTTTTTGGCTTAAGTATTCTCGAGAAAAGGGGATTTTCCCATAGCATAAGCTATCTTACGCAACAATCGTTCCCTCATCTAGAGAGAATGTCTTGGTTACTTACAGTATGTTACCCTCGTTCCCTGAAGGAGGGAATGGAGACGTAACACCTTTGAGTGGTTACAAAATGAGCCAATGGTACGCCGAGTACCTTGGTCTGCGGAATTTGAATCGCGAGCTCCACCCCGCAGAGTGGGTATATAAGGAGCAGTGCAAGCAACTCGCATTCAGGTCCGATCAAAACATTAAACAGGTTCTCCCCACTCAGTGATGCACCCACCAGTGATGCGCAGGTTGATCCAAAATGAGCAGGTGCCTGCGCCTGATCCATATTCAGGTCGCGGTCAGTCGGGTCGTTCGAAATAAAGATCCCAATTAAACCTTTGTGATTTATAAAGTAATAGACACAATTTTTAAATACATAGGCCTACACTCTATTGGCTGAATAACTGGCACGAATAGAGTGACCACCTGTCCCGCTTTACGTTGTACTGTACAGCAATTTTACCCTTTGTCCCGCCTCATGCAAACTGAGCATATGTCCCACTTTTTCATTCGACCATGACTAATAAATACACGGATACGTCCATAGGTGTACTGTTAATTTATGTCCAATAGTTCAGAGGAGAGCAATAAAAGCGTTAGTCGATAGGTCGTACATCAATTAAACTGTTGACTGGTGCATGAACGCCTCCTCCACAGTAGTGTCAACAATCTCAAATTGGAGCACGCGTGCACTATTTGGTCAGGTTAGGGACTTAGACAGTAAAAGAAAGGTTAGGGGCCATTCACATATCACGTCTTTTGCACGCTCAAGTTCGTTATTTCAAATGTAGGCGCACGGTATGCACGCTCATAATGGAAGCGATATGTCAACAATGGTCAACGTTGAAAGCTCAGCTAAGATGAAGGAACAGCTGATCATAGCTGTATATGGATTACCATTTTTTAATTAATTTAACGTTAGTAGCAGAGCTACTGCAAGCAATTTTTAGTGCTGCAAATCCATTTATCCATTGCTGAAATTTCCGCGTCTTCATGGAGAGAGCAGGTCATGGTTGCTTAACAAATGCAGATGCATCAGGAGCACAAGTGCTGAAGGCTTTTGGAAAAAATCTGAAAGTGGCATGCCTAGCGTTTTCCACGCGTTTTAGGCGTGATATGTGAACGGCCCCTTCAGCCATGGCCAGTGTGGCAATGAAAAAGAGAAGATGCACTTTTAATAGAGAATGGACCACAACATACAGTAGTCTTGGTTAAGACCTGTAGATGGTGAAGCAGAGAGAGCAAAAGCAGTTTTTCTGTGGGACATGGTGGAGAATACGACATGAAGTAACAGGGTGCATGTGAGTACCACAGAAAAATAGCAGATCATCAAGAAACATGCAAATCAGTGCAATCATTTTTCAGTAAACCAAATGACCCATAGGCTTACAAAGTTTCGGCAGCAGAAGTGATGAGCATTTATCATACCGTACATTACACACATTCATATCGCTCTACCCACTGCAGCAACAAGTTAGCCCCAGTAATTTTTCCAGATTCTGAAATAGCTAAGAAAAAAGCTGTAGAAACTTCGGGTGATATTTTGGGTCAGGTAGTGTCGTAATCTTTTAGTCGGTGGGTTTAAAAATAAATATAGGCAATATATTACAGGAAGCTTAAAATGTCTACTTTTAAATGAAAATATTCAAAACAAAATACATATGCTAACGTTACTATCTGATTATGTAATCCATATGAAATGTGCATTTCTCTCTGACGTTCATGGCAGGTCCAATGCGACACAGAAAAAACTAGTTTATTACTAAACAATTAAATGTCTCCTTGCTAATTCAGACACATTCATAATCATTACTTTAATTGGTTCTTTGTGGCAAGCCTTATGTGTGCGGTCATAATGCTTATTATCCTGTAGGCTATAGCCTATTTAAGTAATTAAATGAATATAAAAGGGCGACGCGTTTACTACTTTTAAAAAATGCGGGTCAGGAAGCGGGTCGGGTACAGTATTTTAGTTTTCTTGTTTTGCGGTCCGAGTTGTGTTAGTTGAAAACGTCAGTCAGGTGTGGGTTGTTTATACATTAACCAGCGCATCACTGGCACCCACTGAGAAACCTGATGAAAGTGCTCTAGTTATTGGCGATTCTATTGTACTGAACGTGAATATAGAGACACCAGCCACCATAGTCAAATGTTTACTTGGGAGCCAGAGAGCCTGACATCTTGGCAAATTTGCAAAGTGCTAGCTAATGCTAAACATAAATACAGTAAGATTGTTATTCATGCCGGCGCTAATGATGTTCGACTTCGCCAGTCGGAGATCACTAAAAATAACATTAAAGAGGTGTTTGAACATGCAAGCACGATGTCAGACACTATAATATGCCCTGCTTACCGTGGTGACAAGATGCATAGCAGATTGTCATCACTCAATGGCCGGATGTCTAAGTGGTGCCCACAGAAAAAGTTTCATAGACAATTGGATGAGCTTTTGGGGCAGACCTGACATGTTGAAAAGAGATGGTCTTCATACCTCCTGGGGTGGCGCCGCTCTTCTCTCTAGAAATATGGCAAATAGTCTTAGAGTTTATACTTGACTAATTCGGGCCCAGGTCAGGAAGCAGACAGACTGGCTAAACCGACGTTCTGCTAGCTGCTTCACGTCACAGAGGTCAGTTAATTCTCAGCACATAGAGACTCTTTCACCTAGATATCACACTATAGAGACTGTGTCTGTTCCCCGAACTAGAAAATACAAAAAACATCCAAACCAAGTTAAGAGTAACAATTTAATTGAGGTTCAACAAACAAAAAACAGATGCAATACGGATAAACAAATGATAAAGCTTGGCTTATTGAATAGCAGATCCCTTTCAACAAAAACACTTTTTGTAAATAATATGATCACTGATCATAATATAGATGTGCTCTGTTTGACAGAAACCTGGCTAAAACCTGATGATTACATTATTGTAAATGAGTCTACCCCAAGATTACTTTTATAAACATGAGCCGCGTCTAAAAGGCAAAAGGTGTTGCTTCAATTTATAACAACGTTTTCAAGATTTCTCAGGAGTAATAATGCTGAAAATTCAGCTTTGCATCACAGGAGTGCCATTTCAAGGGTTGGCATCATCACTTCACAGGTACTGGTCATATGAAGTCTTTGCTCCTGCTAATCATATCCAGCCTCTTACACTCTAAATTTAGCTATGGATTACACCAACAAAAAGTGAGGTGATCATACTTGGGAATTGGCACTTTTTCACAAAAAACATTGAAAGACTTGCAAAACCATGTGAACTGAGACTCATTATGAATGTGATGTCTCATTACAGGGATTCTTCAGGTGGTTCTGAAAGCAAAATAGAGAAGGAGAAAAGCACAGGAGAAATGGTAATGTGATGATCCATATCATATCATATCAGTCCTGTGGCATCAGTGCTCCTCCCCAAAAAGTGCTTCTACAGTAGCTAAGAAGTTTCAGTACAAAAAACAGTAGGCCTAATAAAGTACAGGTTCACTGTGATTAATTATATAATACAATAATATTTTTTTGACACTGCTCACTTCATTCTCACTTAGGTTCATCAGCATCCTTTGCAATAAATCTTATTCTATTATTTAACTCCCCACCAAAAACAATTTTTTAAAAGTCTTAATTAGACAATGATCAATGCAAGAAGAGGATGTATAATTCCCTAAATCTACAAATTTAGTGAGGAATAATCTTATAATAATCTATTTTAATTTACAAGGTAATTTGATTAGCTGTGTTGATAATAAACAATTGTATTCTATGTGTCTTATGCTGGGTACTCACCTAAAGATAAAGATGGGCTGATTTTGGGTCGATTTCCCCCCTTCCTAGCTATGTTCCGATTATCTTGATGGTTCTACAGATTATTTTAGCAGATTTTCCCTTGGTGGGAGGTGTGTTAGGAGTGTCCGAACCTGATCGGAAGAACGTCGGAGCCGCATGGATCGTGAATTGTAAATATTCAACATGTTTAATATTTACGATCAGAAATCCTGATGTGTGGGGGGAACCCAGAGGAAAAACGCATGCACGCTCTGGAGAGTATCACGTGAAACGAAACAATATCCAATCAGAAAACAAGATGATGGAAGATGGAAGCAGTCATGGCGCAGCACAAAGTGAAATTTATGTGGACAGTAGAAATGGAGGATCAGCTTGTTGATTTGTGGCAACAGCATGAATGTTTATACAACGTGTCATGTATTTTCTGGGGAAATCATTCCAAACACTATGATTGCAATTTCTTCCTGCATATCACCTACCATGCTTATTCTGAAGTCTCGCAAGATTTTGTGAGATTTCCTGTGTTCACAGTCAAGATTCTGGTTGAAAATCTGTTCATGTGCACTATAGAGCAAAACGGTTAAATCTAGGATTTTTTTATCCTCATGTTTGTGGTCTATCACATTTTTACGGAGCCCTTCTGGAACCACTTTGTCAAAAAAAAAAAAAAAACTAACTCGTGGCCTTAAGATAAGTTAACTCGTGGCCTCAAGATACTAACTCGTGGCCTCAAGATAAGTTAACTCGTGGCCTCAAGATAAGCTAACTCGTGGCCTCAAGATAAGCTAACTCATGGCCTCAAGATAGTGAAGTGTCTGACACATAAACCCTTTGTTATTAAACTGAATCCTGTACTGTAGTACAATGTAATACTTCACATTCTGTGCAATATTATCTGTTTTAATGTTCAGTGTAATAGAATTTGCTGCAGTTCGGTTTCTATTTATTTACTAGTACTGTTCATCACAATCAATTCAATTCTGTTAATACAGTAATATAAATCTTGTAGGCTGCATTTCCATAGTCCTTTATAATTCTTCTTCATATTTTATAGCATATTTTTATACTTTTTACATGTATATAGGCTACTAGTTTTTTTTACCAACTTCTATTATTATTTATATTCCTTTAAATGTCTTGATGTGCACATCAACTGTGACACAAGAATTGTCCCCCGGGTTATCAATATCAATAAAGATCAAAGTATTTCTGATTCTGATTTTAAGATAGCCTGTAGTAGTGTGCAGACTGGTTCATTAATTATTGAAGTGTTTCACATTTTGGAAAAGCATGTCTGTGTAGCCTACGATAAAACGTCAGCAGAGGGCGTTCTAGGCTTAGGTCACGGTACCTCCCTCTGGCTGTATGTATTTATGTGTGTTTCCCAGTTGACGGCAAGGAGTTGCGGGATGAGAATGCGTTAGATGATCATATGAATAATTAGCATAACAAGTTAAGCAGGCTAATTCAACATTAATGGCTATCAAGTCCGATAAAATTTGTAACATTAGTAACAGAGACTAAGATAGCAGTGACTTGATAGCCATTAACGTTGAATTAGCCTGCTTTACTTGTTATTCTAATCGTTAATGCTTCCAGCTCGAACACCTATAAGAGATCGCTAACACATGTGACCAACTGGGCGGCAACGTCATCCGAATGCAAAGAATTATGGGCATGTTTGGCCAGTTAACATCGTCTGGCATAGCAGGCTAGTGTTCTGGCATGAAAATAATGAAAAATTAGCGTGAAAACTGAATATAATCCTACAAAATGCAGCGGGCTAAAGAAAACATTGTCGGAGCATACCGCCTAAAACTAAATCCTAATGCAAAGATGAGATATGACAAGAAAATAAAGAGAATCAAAGAACTCGATCCTTACGAGCAGAGCGTCTGGTCAAGGTAACACCCTCCAGCCCAAAAGAAGGGCATGTGAAAAGGCTGTGTTGTGGTGCTTTTGCAGACAGCCTGAAGAGCTTGATGACATGTTTGCTTGCGACAATCAGAACTGTCCTATACAGTGATTCCGTTTAGACTTCGTGGGACTCAGCAGCGCACCAGCCAGAGAAAAGTCATGTGTCTGTGACTTATCACCCACAACCTACTTCATACATTTTCAGTTTCTCATCATTTTTTTCGACTCTTTATAAATGTTAATGTATTCATCTAATTGTATTTACATGTTTATGTATTCATCTAAATGTATTTACATGTTAAATATGTAAAGAAACTGAAATTAAGTTGGTTGTTACTACTATTTAAGTTATGTAATTGTGTTTGCAACCAAAGAACACTGATTTTGCACAATTCTTCCTTAATAAAGATAAAGGAGGCAGAATTACATTCAATCTTTGTGTATTTTATTTACAGACATGGCTAAAAAAAACATTACATGTGAGAAGAGACATTACAAAATCTTTTTTTAGAAAAAAAATAAAATAAATTTACATATTAGATGTGAGCATGGTGTATAATTCTAACATGACACCTTCACAACAATACTTGGACACATTGGTCAAAGCACAGCACACAACCACAATTATTATCCAGCAAAGTCTTCAGCTCAGTCTCATGAGTGGTGTGGACAGTGTCCGGCGATGGCAGTGGATTCTCAGGATCTTCCATCTCAGGTGCAGGTGTAATGTCTGACAGTAACAATATAAAGAAATCGTGTCATATCACAACCTCTATTCCTAAGGATTCCAGATTATCCATACACAGGGGGCAACATACACTACCGTTCAAAAGTTTGGGGTCAGTAAGATTTTTAAATGTTTTTAAAAGAAGCATCTTCTGCTCACCAAGGATGCATTTATTTGATAAAAAAATTAATAATAATAAAAACAGTAATATTGTGAAATATTATGACAATTTAAAATGACTTCTCTATTTTAATATATTTTAAACTAATTTATTCCTGTAATCAAAGCAGGATCACACTCCAACATTTCATAGGCAGGTTTGACTGCAAACACAGTCACCAAATAAATTGCAATGTAGCCTAGATGTACAACATTTAAAACTGATTAACGTTACGCTTTAATACACTGGTAACTTAAGTTCATTTTCTAGCCATGTCATGCTAGTTAACAGTTAACATTTACAGAGAGTTATTGTAACTTACCTTTGTGAAAATGCTTTGAACACCATCATGTGTGGTGGAGTGTTATCGAAGGTAAGCTTGGCCTCCTTACCGCTGCTATCCACAAGCGTGTACGTCTGCAGACTGCATGACGGGGCGTAACTTGAAGTAGGAGGCGTAACTTGAAGTTGTCCAAATCACACAGAACCACGCGAGACCTCAAAACGATAAATTGTTGGCAATAGAGGTCGGGATCGTTGCGTCACGTCGCAATGCATTGTGGGAATCACGGTACAGAAGTAGATGTACTGTATAGTAGGCATTAGGTAACGTTGGTCATTTGGTCATTAATTTTGATTATTTTTTGGAAAATGGTTCAGTATTGCTGTATTGTGAACTGCTGTAATCGGTTTCATGATCGACAGGGCAAACACCTCGTGAATCATATTAGTTTTCAACATTTTCCTACTTGGAAAGAAAACACAAGGTGTCTGAAATCACCAAGAGGCGTCAGATGGCTTGGGTCGCCACTGTACGGAGGGAAACCATCACCTTCGATAATATTATAATACATAGTTATGGTGAGACATGTTGTGTATGGTCTCTCTCTCTCACATACACACACACAAACTCAGACACAGACACATTACGCTTTCTCTAGTTTTTGGCCAGTAAGGGAGTCAGTTTAGTGTCTGTATTTTTTGTTTAAACATTTTCTTTTGACCCAATCCTGAACTTAATTTGCTTTTTGATATTTTTGTGCTGACTGTATTTAACAAATTTTAAAAACTTGTTTAAAAAAAAAAAAAAAAAAAACTGGAACGAACTTCAAAATAGGAAGTTAAGCGACTTGTTTTGGTGAATGGTGGGCTGTGTCTGAGGTTACTGTTCGTCAATATTATACCGGATTACAGAACTACCGGATGAAAACAGTGGATTTTTGCAAGTATGATAGGTGAGTAATTACTCCTGAAGTGTAACAAACCCGCATAGACAAGCTTCATAGCTCGCAGAATCTGAGAAGTGTGTGTGTGTGTCACCACTGATGCTTGGTTAATGTTAACATTTCCTTAGTGAGAACGATTGTTTTCTCCACGTTTAATTTGCAGATCCATTTGTGTTCTGCAGGTGAGCCTCCAGTGACTTTAATTTTTTTAATTGATCGGAGGTGTAAGCGCTCTCTCCACAGACCCGGTAGGAGAAATTATCAGGGAAACTGAGGCTTGGTAAACTTTCATGTGTTCATAGGGATCGATTCCGCCTACAACCTCTTTTTTTTTTTTTTTTTAAGTAGCGTTGTTTGGCTTCATTATTAAGTTTGTCCGTATAGGTATAGGCAACTTTTTTTTGTCACGTTCTATAACTTTTTCTGGAGACCGGCTATTATCTTATTACAAACCTGCTTTGCGATGCCTCTAAAATGGCCGCCGTTACCCACAATGCACCATTCCATAACGTCTACGCCCGAGCTCTATATGGCGGCACAGAGTAGAATATTGGTTACGTTTTAAGGAAGGCAGGGATTTTAGGCAGGATTTGATTCATGATGTGTGTGTAGATATTAATGTTAGGGGACAATGTGAGAGTTCGTTTTAGTAGGAAAACGTATTATCTGACCCACACTCCGGAACAGAAGAGGGCGGTAATGCACCAATAAGCTGGATGCCAACCGCCGTTAAACTGGAAGGAAAACGAATATGACAGCTTGCTGTGAGAGACAACGGTGAGAATATTTTTTTTTTCCGAAATAATTATTTCAATTGAAGTGTATAAGTCATTTTCATACAGTGGTATTGTTTTTTGGAGTTAATAATTTATTAAAACTAAGGCGTAAAGTAAGCAACATATAAGCAAAAGGTCTAAAGACGCCATCCCCAGGTATCACAGGCTCAATCTGTCTGTGACCTACATAATATAGCATATTTGTGATTTAGCTGTAAACATGTTTTATAATGCATAACTAACAGTGAAGCTCCATTAAGTACACGACTCAATAGTAGATTTACATAAACTATATATACTTCTTGAAGACTATTACTAAAATGTCTATTTATCATCTGACTGGATAATGTTAGATAAGTATTGTAGATGAGCACATCTAACAGACATGAAACAGGTGTCTGAGTGATATGTGTGTGTGATATTGTGTAGAATTCACTTTTGTCAACACTGCTATAGATGAATGTGAGTCATGTAAACAAACAAATCTACATAAAGTAACTAAACATAAGTTATCTATTTTATTTGTCCATTTGCAATATGGATAATTTAAGGAACATTTTTGTTGGATAAAAAGTGAGTTACATCAGTTATTAGTTCAACATGTAAATGCAGTATATCACAGATATATGACAGAGGAGACTGACTCTTGTCTGGATGTTACAGGAACAGATGAGACACATATGTGTTTATCTGCTGTAGAGTAACTGATGAAGGAATGTTGCCATCAAAGGATTTGTGTAACTACACTACAAAAATAAATTAAACATTTGAAGTCTTAAGTTGTATTTTATTTTAATAAATGTAATTTTAAACAACTATTACACCTCCTTTCTTATTCTTGATTTCTGTGCATTTGCTGCAGATCTTTTGTGGTGGAGCAGGACCTGCAAGGAAAGATGAAAAAGAGGGAAAACCTGAAACAAAAGAATAATGTAATGACTTTTTGTATTGTGTATGTGTATTTTTGTAGGACATGAAAATGTCTGTAGACTGGTGTGTGCACTGAGGATGGAGAAGACCACAGCATCATCCTGGAAATGATCGAGAGTCACAGATGAGACGCTCCATCACTCCAGCTCTTACTGTCTCATCAGGACCAGATGCTGCTCTGGTGTCTTCATCCTTAGTGATCCCAGAGCCAGTGAGAGCATCTAGAGAAACACCACAAGACACTGAGGATGTGATTTTGGTAATGTTTGTTCAGCTGGTTAATGTTTAAACAATGAAGGCCCGACTTTCAGAAGCTTCAAAAGCATCATCAAAAAATGTGATGGAGCTTTTATCTGAAGTGATTGACAGTGCTCTTATTACAGGGGCCTACAATCCCCTGATCAACCTGGAGAAGAGAGCCTTGCTCAAGGACACACTGGTGTTCCTGTGGCTCAAGTGGTAGAGCATTGTGTTAGCAGTGCAAGGTTTTGGGTTCGAATACCAGGGAACACATGTTAGGTAAAAACTGTTAGTCTGAATGCACTGTAAGTCACTTTGGATAAATGTATAATTTATTTATAAATTTGAACCACTTCAGTGGTTTAGCCCACTACAAAAGTAATAAATCAATGCATGTACTTGTAAACTCTGTGTAAATGTTTTTCATATAGTCGTGCTCATGGGGTGCAGGCACATAAAAAAGTTTGGAGCAGACACAGCAGTCAGATTGTCCTGCACGTGTTCCCCTGCTCTCGCTTCAAGGTTTTGTGGTTCAGAGAGCCGTCATCAAGGTCTTCCTCATCCTGTTGCTCAACGACATCCCTGTTGAGAAGAGTGAGATTGTTAAGTGCAGCAGAACTGTATCAGCTGTGTTCAGATCGCAGGAGGATGTTGGTTTCACCATCTGTAAATACATGATTGTTAGAACAATAAGTTTGAATGAAGCTTTGTATCATGTGTTGTTGACTTGTGCATGTATGCATTTATTGTGATGCTAACTTTTATACATTATTTTAATCATTTAGACATGTTTTTTTGTTCTCAGTAAATAAAATATAAATATTTTATCCATTCATGTATTAATTGCTTGACTGAAAATGGATGGATTCACATCGACTGCTTTATGCCACTTCTATCGTGAGAACGACTATTGCAGTTTATAGGTAGACAGCATCTTGAACACTGTGTTCTTCCCTCATGCAAAGAAGTCTAGCGCCTAATGCTTGTGCTGCGGATTCCCAAAATGCTTTGCGTTCACCACTGGGAAAACGTCATGATGACAACACATTAGCGATCTCTTATGTCTTGCAGTTATCTTAACTCAGTAATTTGCCATCTAAGTAAATGTTAACCATTCTAATTAAAACACTCTTACTTCTGTAAAGTCGTCACAATTAATTATATGATCATCTAACGCATTCTCATCCTGCAACTCCTTGCCGTCAACTGGGAAATACACATAAATACATACAGCCAGACGGAGGTACCGTGACCTAAGCCTAGAACGCCCTCTGCTGACGTTTTATCGTAGGCTACACAGACATGCTTTTCCAAAATGTGAAACACTTCAATAATTAATGAACCAGTCTGCACACTACTATAGGCTATCTTAAAATCCGAATCAGAAATACTTTGATCTTTATTGATATTGATAACCCGGGGGACAATTCTTGTGTCACAGTTGATGTGCAACTCAAGACATTTAAAGGAATATAAATAATAATATAAGTTGGTAAATAAACTAGTAGCCTATATATATGTAAAAAGTATAAAAATATGCTATAAAATATGAAGAAGAATTATAAAGGACTATGGAAATGCAGCCTACAAGATTTATATTACTGTATTAACAGAATTGAATTGATTGTGATGAACATTACTAGTAAATAAATAGAAACAGAACTGCAGCAAATTCTATTACACTGAATATTAAAACAGATAATATTGCACAGAATGTGGAGTATTACATTGCACTACAGTACAGGGTTCAGTTTAATAACAAAGGGTCCATGTGTCAGACACTTCACTATCTTGAGGCCACGAGTTAGCTTATCTTGAGGCCACGACTTAACTTATCTTGAGGCCACGAGTTAGCTTATCTTGAGGCCACGAGTTAGCTTATCTTGAGGCCACGAGTTAGCTTATCTTGAGGCCACGAGTTAACTTACCTTGAGGCCACGAGTTAGCTTATCTTGAGGCCACGAGTTAGCTTATCTTGAGGCCACGAGTTAGCTTATCTTGAGGCCACGAGTTAACTTATCTTGAGGCCACGAGTTAGCTTATCTTGAGGCCACGAGTTAACTTATCTTGAGGCCACGAGTTAGCTTATCTTGAGGCCACGAGTAAGTTATATATATATATATATTTTTTTTTTTTTTGACAAAGTGTGACCAGAGGGGCTCCGTACATTTTGAAAATCTTATAAGATTTAAAAAATATTTTGTTGTGTACCCAGCATTACCTTATAAAAGTTAATAACAGTGGTCTCTTTTGCTGCATCTCTACGGCACTTCTAGAAACTATTGAGAGGCTCCACAATCCACCATTGCTGTATAAAGGAATTCCATTGTAGTGAATGGAGTTGACGCAATTCTGTCTCTCAATGGCTCTGACTATAGTAGCAGCTAGAATAATCAAAAAACACAATTATTTATTATATTTAACCAATCATATATTACTCTTCACACCCAACAGGCATTAACCATGGACTGCTCCCCCAAACCACAAATACCCAATGTGGCACCGGGCAACTGGTTACCATAGCAGTAAGGACACCTTAACAAGAAAATATGGCTTTTACAACCCAAATTAATTTAGAGTTTTAATCACACTTAATTCACTTTGAAACAGACACATAAGGTCCATAGAAAAGGACTTCTTTCAGTTAATTCATCAGTGGTGGAACGAAGTACACAAATCAAGTACTTGAGTAAAAGTACAGATACGTATGGTAAAATATTACTCCAGTAAAAGTAAAAGTACTCCTTTTTCAATTTTACTCAAGTGAAAGTACAAAAGTACTCAATTTTTTATGTACTTAAGTAAAAAAGTACTGAACGATAGATGTTTGCAATTTCATATAGGCTACTTAATTTAATTTTATATAAGCAAATTTTTTTTTAATAATCATACTGCTCAAAATACCTGGGATTTTTTCCAAAATAACCACTATATGGAGTCAAGATATATTTTTGTTGTTGATATGGACTACGTTGACGAGGGTGATGTTAACTGTGAAGCTTACACTGTGATGTACCTGAGAGAAAGCAGAGCTGACCATCTGATTTTCACCAGTAAGAACAAAGTATTTTAAAGTTTGTTGCTTTACAGAACATCACAGTTATATGACATGATAATAAGGCCTGAAGTTAGGAAGAACATTTTAAGGAAAATATAATTATATTTTCATAATGATTTTTTCCTTCTCAAATCTTGTCTGTGGTGTAAAAACACCCCTGGCCAAACGGTGCATCTCTTGCCCTCTTTGATAATTACTTTAGTTACCATGTTCTGAACATCACATCCTTTCTTTTGTCCCTAGATGTAATCTATCTATCTATCTATCTATCTATCTATCTATCTATCTATCTATCTATCTATCTATCTATCTATCTATCTATCTATCTATCTATCTATATATATATATATGTTCTGAACATCACATCCTTTCTTTTGTCCCTAGATGTAATCTATCTATCTATCTATCTATCTATCTATCTATCTATCTATCTATCTATCTATCTATCTATCTATCTATCTATCTATCTATCTATCTATCTATCTATATATATATATATACCAACAATATATATATATATATATATATATATATATATATATATATATATATATATATATATATATATATATATATACCAACCAATATATATATATATTGGTTGTTGAATAAAAATATTTGGACATTATTTATAAAAAATACCTCAAGTTAGCACCAGCAAGCTTGTTAGCTAGACAGTTAGCATCAGCTAACAATATTTACTTATTTTCAGTACGGTTATGAATAAACATTCATGTCTGTCTACTCGTCTAGTTAATCCAAACAATATAGGCCTAACGTTACTGTTGATAAACAATATAAAAACAGACGTCACATAGGACATGTTAGCATTTTAATATAACTGTTAATATTATGGCAGCGGGGAATTTGAACATGCACAAGTTATTTTATTCTAATCTGTGTTAGTTTAATGGATTTTTTTTTTTACCTAAAACACAGAGACGCTGATTGATGTTGATTGACGCTGGTATGTAGTGAAGTAAAAGTAAAAGTTACTCAAAATAAAACTACTCCAGTAAAGTACAGATACTTGAAAAATGTACTTAAGTACAGTAACGAAGTAAAGCTACTCCGTTACTGTCCACCACTGTAATTCATAGAAAAACCTTCCAATGAATAAACATTCATATACCCAAGACATTGTTTGTAATTTTAATGTTTTTGTACATTGTCTTTGTACTTTTGTGTATTGTGTACCAGTTTAGTTACATCACAAATGCATTTAATCATTTAACATATGCTTTTATCCAAAGCACTTTACAAATTACAACAATAGAAGCAATCAATCCAACAAAAGAGGATCAAAATGTAAGAGCTGTGACAAGTCACAGTTAGTCTAACATAGTACACGTTTTATAATAAATAAAAAGTAGATTGAACAGAAATAGAGAGTGTTAATGTTGTATAATTAATTGTTCCATCATGCAAATATGTTTACAATTCAAATGCTAGTTAATGCTAAAGTTAGATGTGGGGTGGACAGAGCAAGCTTGCTTTAAGACAGTTTTAGAAGTGTTAGAAGTTATATGCACAAAAACTCATGTTAGAGCTTCAGTGCTCAAGATTGTGAGTTTACAGGTTTCTGAGACCAGTAATGTTGAAATAGTGTTTCTGTTCAAATGAAGTGAAATCTAGCCCAAATCTGCTCAAAAGCTTGTCTCTCTAACATAGAAAGCTGCTTCATTCAATATTCAGCGCAAATCTTGCCAAACGGAAAGATGCTTATGCCTTATGAAATACAATGTTTTTGCAATACTGTAAGACTGTTTTTAATGTGGTAGAAGTTATATGCACAAAAACTTATGTTTGAGCTTCAATGCTCCAGATTGTCAGTTTACAGGTTTCTGAGACCAGTAATGTTGAAATAGTGCTTCTGTTCAAATGAAGTGAAATCTAGCCCAAATCTGCTCAAAAGCTTGTCTCTCTATCAGACAAAGCTGTTTCATTCAATATTCAGTGCAAACCTTGCCAAACTGAAAGATTCTTATGCCTTATGAAATGCAATGTTTTTGCAATGCTGTGAGACTGTTTTTAATGTGTTAGAAGTTATATGCACAAAAACTTATGTTTGAGCTTCAATGCTCAAGATTGTCAGTTTACGTTTCTGAGACCAGTAATGTTGAAATAGTGCTTCTGTTCAAATGAAGTGAAATCTAGCCCAAATCTGCTCAAAAAATTGTCTCTCTATCAGAGAAAGCTGCTTCATTCAATATTCAGTGCAAATCTTGCCAAACTGAAGAATGATTATGCCTTGTGAAATACAATGTTTTTGCAATGCTGTAAGACTGTTTTTAATGTGTTAGAAATTATATGCACAAAAACTTATGTTTGAGCTTCAATGCTCAAGATTGTCAGTTTGCAGGTTTCTGAGACCAGTGATGTTGAAATAATGCTTCTGTTCAAATGAAGTGAAATCTAGCCCAAATCTGCTCAAAAGCTTGTCTCTCTATCAGAGAAAGCTGCTTCATTCAATATTCAGTGCAAATCTTGCCAAACTGAAAGATGCTTATGCCTTATGAAATACAATGTTTTTGCAATGCTGTAAGACTGTTTTTAATGTGTTAGAAGTTATATGCACAAAAACTTATGTTTGAGCTTCAATGCTCAAGATTGTCAGTTTACAGGTTTCTGAGATCAGTAATGTTGAAATAGTGTTTCTGTTGAAATGAAGTGGAAACAAGCCCAAATATGCTAAAAACAATCTCTCTCCAGTAGAGAATGTTGCTTCATTCAATGTTAAATACAAAACTTGCCAAAAAGAAAGATGTCTCTGTCTTGTGAATAGAAATGCTTTTTGCAATGCAGAGAGACAATTTTTAATGTGTTAGAATTCCTATGCACATAAACTTCTGTTAGAGCCTCAATGCTCAGGTTTGTCAGTTCACAGCATCCTGAGATCACTAATGCTGAAATAGTGTTTCTGTTAAAATGAAGTGGAAACAAGCCGAAATATGCTAAAAACAATCTCTCTCCGTTAGAAAATGTTGCTTCATTCAATGTTAAATACAAATCTTGCCAAAATGAAAGATGTCTCTGTCTTGTGAATAGAAATGCTTTTTGCAATGCAGAGAGACAATTTTTAATGTGTTAGAATTCCTATGCACATAAACTTCTGTTAGAGCCTCAATGCTCAGGTTTGTCAGTTCACAGCATTCTGAGATCACTAATGCTGAAATAGTGTTTCTTTTAAAATGACGTGGAAACAAGCGCAAATATGCTAAAAATAATCTTTCTCCAGTAGAGAATGTTGCTTCATTCAATGTTAAATACAAATCTTGCCAAAATGAAAGTTGCCTCTGTCTTGTGAATAGAAATGCTTTTTGCAATGCAGAGAGACAGTTTTTAATGTGTTAGAATTCCTATGCATATAAACTTTTGTTAGAGCCTCAATGCTCAGGTTTGTCAGTTCACAGCATTCTGAGATCACTAATGCTGAAACAGTGTTTCTGTTGAAATGAAGTGGAAACAAGCCCAAATATGCTAAAAACAATCTCTCTCCATTAGAGAATGTTGCTTCATTCAATGTTAAATACAAATCTTGCCAAAATGAAAGATGTCTCTGTCTTGTGAATAGAAATGCTTTTTGCAATGCAGAGAGACAGTTTTTAATGTGTTAGAATTCCTATGCACATAAACTTCTGTTAGAGCCTCAATGCTCAGGTTTGTCAAGTCAAAGCATTCTGAGATCACTAATGCTGAAACAGTGTTTCTGTTGAAATTAAGTGGAAACAAGCCCAAATATGCTAAAAACAATCTCTCTCCGTTAAAGAATGTTGCTTCATTCAATGTTAAATACAAATCTTGCCAAAAAGAAAGATGTCTCTGTCTTGTGAATAGAAATTATTTTTGCAATGCAGAGAGACAGTTTTTAATGTGTTAGAATTCCTATGCACATAAACTTCTGTTAGAGCCTCAATGCTCAGGTTTGTCAGTTCACAGCATTCTGAGATCACTAATGCTGAAACAGTGTTTCTGTTGAAATGAAGTGGAAACAAGCCCAAATATGCTAAAAACAATCTCTCTCCAGTAGAGAATGTTGCTTCATTCAATGTTAAATACAAATCTTGCCAAAATGAAAGATGTCTCTGTCTTATGAATAGAAATGCTTTTTGCAATGGAGAGAGACAGTTTTTAATGTGTTAGAATTCCTATGCACAAAAACTTCTGTTAGAGCCTCAATTGCTCAGGTTTGTCAGTTCACAGCATTCTGAGATCACTAATGCTGAAACAGTGTTTCTGTTAAAATGAAGTGGAAACAAGCCCAAATATGCTAAAAACAATCTCTCTCCGTTAGAGAATGTTGTTTCATCAATGTTAAATACAAATCTTGCCAAAATGAAAGATGTCTCTGTCTTGTGAATAGAAATGCTTTTTGCAATGCAGAGAGACAGTTTTCAATGTGTTAGAATTCCTATGCACATAAACTTCTGTTAGAGCCTCAATGCTCAGGTTTGTCAGTTCAAAGCATTCTGAGATCACTAATGCTGAAACAGTGTTTCTGTAGAAATGAAGTGGAAACAAGCCCAAATATGCTAAAAACAATCTCTCTCCAATCAATCAATCAATCACCTTTATTTATATAGTGCTTTAAACAAAATACATTGCGCCAAAGCACTGAACAACATTCATTTGGAAAACAGTGTCTCAATAATGCAAAATGATAGTTAAAGGCAGTTCCTCATTGAATTCAGTTATGTCATCTCTGTTCAGTTGAAATAGTGTCTGTTTTAATTTGCAATCAAGTCAATGATATCGCTGTAGATGAAGTGACCCCAACTAAGCAAGCCAGAGGCGACAGCGGCAAGGAACCGAAACTCCATCGGTGACAGAATGGAGAAAAAAACCTTGGGAGAAACCAGGCTCAGTTGGGGGGCCAGTTCTCCTCTGACCAGACGAAACCAGTAGTTCAATTCCAGGCTGCAGCAAAGTCAGATTGTGCAGAAGAATCATCTGTTTCCTGTGGTCTTGTCCTGGTGCTCCTCTGAGACAAGGTCTTTACAGGGCATCTGTATCTGGGGCTCTAGTTGTCCTGGTCTCCGCTGTCTTTCAGGGCAGTAGAGGTCCTTTCTAGGTGCTGATCCACCATCTGGTCTGGATACGTACTGGATCCGGGTGACTGCAGTGACCCTCTTATCTGGACACAGACTGGATCTGGTGGCCACGGTGACATCGGAACAAGAGAGAAACAGACAAATATTAGCGTAGATGCCATTCTTCTAATGATGTAGAAAGTACGGTGTTATGTGAAGTGTTCCGGTTCCAGTTTACCTAATTAATGCAGCCTAAAAATCCTTTAACGGATTTGGATATTAAAAGCATATTAGTATGTTATGTGTATGCCAGGTTAAAGAGATGGGTCTTTAATCTAGATTTAAACTGCAAGAGTGTGTCTGCCTCCCGAACAATGTTAGGTAGGTTATTCCAGAGTTTAGGCGCCAAATAGGAAAAGTATCTGTCGCCCGCAGTTGTCCATTAGAGAATGTTGCTTCATTCAATGTTAAATACAAATCTTGCCAAAAAGAAAGATGTCTCTGTCTTGTGAATAGAAATTTTTTTTGCCATGCAGAGAGACAGTTTTTAATGTGTTAGAATTCCTATGCACATAAACTTCTGTTAGGACTTCAATGATCAAGATTGTCAGTTTACAGCTTTCTGAGTCCAGTAATGTTGAAATAGTGCCTCTGTTCAAATGAAGTGAAATAAAGACCAAATCTGCTCAAAAGCTTTTCTCTCTATTAGAGAAAGCTGTTTCATTCAGTATTCAGTGCAAATCATGCCAAACTGAAAGATGCTTATGCCTTATGAAATACAATGTTTTCTGCAATGCTGTAAGACAGTTTTTAATGTGTTAGAAGTTATATGCACAAAAACTTATGTTAGGACTTCAATGATCAAGATTGTCAGTTTTACAGCTTTCTGAGTCCAGTAATGTTGAAATAGTGCCTCTGTTCAAATGAAGTGAAATCAAGCCCAAATCTGCTCAAAAGCTTTTCTCTCTATTAGAGAAAGCTGTTTCATTCAATATTCAGTGCAAATCTTGCAAAACTGAAAGATGCTTATGCCTTATGAAATACAATGTTTTCTGCAATGCTGTAAGACAGTTTTTAATGTGTTAGAAGCTATATGCACAAAAACTTATGTTAGGACTTCAATGATCAAGATTGTCAGTTTACAGCTTTCTGAGTCCAGTAATGTTGAAATAGTGCCTCTGTTCAAATGAAGTGAAATCTAGCCCAAATCTGCTCAAAAGCTTGTCTCTCTAGTAGAGAAAGCTGTTTCATTCAGTATTCAGTGCAAATCTTGCCAAACTGAAAGATGCTTATGCCTTATGAAATACAATGTTTTCTGCAATGCTGTAAGACAGTTTTTAATGTGTTAGAAGTTATATGCACAAAGACTTATGTTAGGACTTCAATGATCAAGATTGTCAGTTTTACAGCTTTCTGAGTCCAGTAATGTTGAAATAGTGCCTCTGTTCAAATGAAGTGAAATCAAGCCCAAATCTGCTCAAAAGCTTTTCTCTCTATTAGAGAAAGCTGTTTCATTCAATATTCAGTGCAAATCTTGCAAAACTGAAAGATGCTTATGCCTTATGAAATACAATGTTTTCTGCAATGCTGTAAGACAGTTTTTAATGTGTTAGAAGCTATATGCACAAAAACGTCTCTAGGTTACGTATGTAACCCTAGTTCCTCGAGGGAACGAGACGCTGCGTCAAAAGCGCTTTGGGGAACGCGCCCAGCGTGCGCGACTCTGAATATCGTGTGAAATCAGACCAATGGAAGAGCGTGACGTCACCGGCGGAGTGACGTAAGCGACCAGGAAGCTATAAAAGCACGTGCCACGCAGCTGGCGTCAGCTTCGAGTACCAGCAAGCGCCGGCAGGGGTGCCGGGGGGTATGGCTCCGAGACGCAGCGTCTCGTTCCCTCGAGGAACTAGGGTTACATACGTAACCTAGAGACGTTCCTCTTCAGGAACTCGAGCTGCGTCAAAAGCGCTTTGGGGAACGAGTACCAACGCCGCCAGACTACCAAACCCCTGCCTAGTGTGTATCCGAAGAGCGCAGCTTAGGTCAGGAGGACTGAAGCGCCTGGAGTGACTGGCATGTCTAGGCCATAGAATCTGACAAATGTGGAGGGCGTGGACCATCCCGCAGCGTTGCAGATGTCCAGCATGGATACACCTGCTAAGAAGGCCTTGGAGGCCGCCATACCCCGGGTAGAGTGAGCCTTGGCTCCCGACAGCGGGGGACGACCAGAGGACTCATAGGAAGCGTTGATAGCCTCGACTATCCAACGACTGATAGACTGCTTAGAAGCAGGAAAACCCCTCTTGGGGGGACCGTAGCATACAAGCAATTGATCGGTCTTTCTCCACAGGGCAGCTCTGTGGACGTATGCGTCCAGCGCTCTAACTGGACACATACAATTTAGCTTCGCCTGGTCGGGCTCCCGAAAGGGAGGAGGACAGAAGGCCTGCAGTACGACAGGTTGTGGTGTAACAGAGGGAACCTTACGAACATATCCCGCTCGAGGGTATATGAACGCTTTAGTCATGCCTGGTGCAAATTCAAGATAAGTAGGGGCCACAGAGAGGGCCTGAAGGTCTCCTACTCTCCGCAGAGAGGTGATAGCCAACAGAAAGGAGGTTTTAAGTGTAAGGTGTCTGTCTGAGATATCTTGAATAGGTTCAAATGGGGGTCTGCACATTGCCTCTAACACCACCACCAGGTCCCACGGGGGAATACGGGACCGTACTGGAGGTTTCAGCCTCAGCGCGCCGCGGAGGAAACGTGTAACTAAGGGGTGTCTTCCCAAAGACTGGCCATCGAGAAGGGCGTGGTAGGCCGCAATAGCCGCCACGTAAACCTTCAGCGTGGAGTGGGTCAACCCTGCAGAGAGCCTAGCCTGTAGAAACTCCAGAACTGTACCAATCGGGCAGTTTGCTGGGTCTAGCTGGCGGTCTCTGCACCATGAGGTGAAGAGTTTCCACCTCAGGGCGTACAGTTTCCTCGTTGAGGGAGCTCTGGATTGGAGAAGGGTCTCAACAACCTCGGTTGAGAGACCGGCTGCTAAAAGTTGTGCCCCCCTCAGGGGCCACACCCACAGCTTCCACAACTCCGGGCGAGGGTGAATTATCGTACCCTGCGCCTGCGAGAGGAGGTCTGTCCTGATCGGTATCTCCCACGGAGAGCCGTCGAGGAGCGAGACTAGATCTGAGAACCATACTCGGCCCGGCCAGAACGGGGCTACTAACAACAGACGGACCCCGTCCCGGCGCACTCTCGCCAGAACTCCCGGGAGCAGAGCAATAGGGGGAAATGCGTACAGACGAAGCCTCGGCCAGGTCTGTACCATAGCGTCCAGTCCCAGAGGAGCTGGATGAACTAGAGAGAACCAAAGGGGGCATTGAGACGTCTCTAGAGATGCAAATAGGTCTACTTGAGGCCTGCCAAATATTCTCCATATCTGCTTCACTACTTGTGGGTGAAGTTTCCACTCCCCGGGCCTCGGCCCCTGCCTCTACAGTATGTCTGCTCCCACATTTTTTTCCCAGGAATATATACTGCTCTTAGTGAGAGGAGTTTGCTCTGGGACCACACCAGGATCTGGTGCGCCAGCTTGTACAAAGGGCGCGAACGCAGACCTCCCTGGTGGTTGATATAGGAGACCACCGATGTGTTGTCGGTGCGCACCAACACATGGTGACCCCTTAGGTCTGGGAGGAAGTGCTTCAGTGCACGAAAAACTGCTAGCATTTCTAGACAATTGATATGCCATGTTCGATGGCGATCGCTCCACAGACCATGGGCAGGGTGGCCACTCATGACTGCACCCCAACCAGTGAGGGATGCATCTGTCGCTAGCGTTACACGGCGACAAAGAGCTCCCAGCACCGGGCCCTGTTTCAAGAACCAAGGTTTCTTCCATACATCTAAGGCACGTAGGCAGCGCCGCGTGACCTTGATAGTGCGAAGTAGATTGCCCCTCGGGGAAAATCCCTTGGTCTTGAGCCACCACTGCAGGGGTCTCATGTACAGCAGGCCAAGAGGTATCACGTTGGATGCAGCTGCCATCAGACCCAACAATCTCTGAAATTGTTTGACAGTGAGTGACTGGCCTTGTTTGACTCTCTCGACTGAGATGCGGATCGACTCGATACGAGCAGGGGACAATCGTGCCTGCATCGTGGTCGAATCCCATACTACGCCTAGATAGGTGGTTCTCTGAACGGGAGAAAGTACACTCTTCTTGGCGTTCAGTCTCAAACCCAGCTCCCCCATATGTGCGAGGACGACATCTCGATGCCGAACCGCAGCCTGCTCTGACTGAGCTAAGATCAACCAATCGTCGATATAGTTGAGAATGCGGATGCCCTGCATGCGCAGGGGGACCAGAGCCGCGTCTACACATTTTGTGAACGTGCGGGGTGAGAGTGCAAGGCCGAAGGGAAGTACTCGATATTGGTAAGCTTCGCCCCCGAAAGCGAACCTCAGAAACTTCCTGTGATGTGGAAGGATGGATATATGAAAATATGCGTCTTTGAGATCTATCGTGACAAACCAGTCCTGGGACCTGATCTGCGCTACAACTTGCTTGATTGTGAGCATTCTGAATTTTAGTCTCATAACTGAACGATTTAAGACCCTCAAGTCTATAATCGGACGCAGCCCCCCATCCTTCTTGGGAACTATGAAATGCCGGCTGTAAAATCCGGACTCCCTGTCTTGAGGAGGGACCACCTCGATGGCCTCCTTCTCTAATAGGGTTTTCACCTCCTGTTCCATAACCAGACCCTGCCTGAGGCCGACTACTGTCTGAACGACCCCGTTGAATACTGGCGGCATGGAGCCGAACTGAATGCGGTAGCCTTTTTCTACTGTGTGCAGGACCCATCGAGATACATTTGGCAGTAGTTTCCACGCTGCTAAATAATCTACTAAGGGAATCAGTCTCTCGAGACTGATCTCTGGTGTAAGAGGCCCCCGCAGGGGCGGCGAGCGTCTCAGCCCCGCTACGCGCACGGGCGGAAGATACTGAGAGCGATGCTCGCTGGGACCTGCTGCGCCCTGGATCACTGGCAGGGTTAGCAGACCGGCCCCCAGAGGGCGCTGAGGGGAGACGGGCACCGTGTACTGCGGTGTGTACCGCTCTACCCCAGCGGAGGCTGCCCTCTGAAACCCTGGGTTGTTGGCGTCAGGGTTTCTTGGCCGAGGACTTCTTAGCTTCAATAACCGCCCTGAGATCTTGTTTGGGCTGGGAAGTCCTCGGCCGAGAGCGTCGTCGAGACTCTCGTTCCCGACGCGGAGGAGCACGAGAGGCGACGCTCTGCTTCTGAGCCTCGCGGTACGAGGAGCTAGGGAGCGGCTGGGGCATCTCCCGCCCAGATGCCCCGAGGGAGCGACGAGAGAGGAACTTATGGAACGCCGCCGCTTGCTTGCGGGCCTCCTGAAACCTGTCGACGACAGAATTGACTGCGTCGCCGAACAGGCCAGTCGGCTGGATCGGGGCGTCCATGAGGCAGACCCTGTCCCGCTCTTTCATATCGGACAGGGTCAACCATAAGTGCCTCTCCGCGGCCACCATAGCGGCCATGGACTGCCCAATCGCTCGAGCGGTCTCCTTGGTGGCGCGGAGGGAGAGATCATCGGTCCTTCTTAGCTCTGAGATATCATGGGACTTGATCTCCTCTCCCTCATCTAGCTCCTTGAGCAGATCGGCTTGGTACGCCTGTAACACCGCCATGGTGTGCAGACACGCACCAGCCTGACCTGCTGCCGCATACCCTTTGCCCACCAAAGCCGAAGTTGTTCTTAGTGGCTTTGAGGGCAATGCCGGGGCCTTTAGAGACGACGCCGCACCGGGGGACAGATAGCTCGCGAGCGTCTGTTCCACCCGGGGCATCGCTCTATAACCGCGCTCTCCCATCCCCACTACGTTCCCATAGTAGTCTGACGAGGGGATGTAGAGGCGGGCCGAGAATGGGCGTTTCCACGAACTGGAGATCTCATCGTGCAGGTCAGGAAAGAATGGCAGGCCCCGGCTGGGAGGTGGCTGACTCGCGCGCAGGAAGCGTTCATCAAGCTTGCTTCTCTGCGGTTCAGCTGCTTTCTCGGTGGGCCAATCGATATTTAACTTGGCCACCGCGCGAGTAACCACCTCCAAGAGCTCCTCATACTGCGGCGAGTGGGGTGGCGAATCCCTGTCGAGCGACTCCACATCAACTTCCTCCTCGGAGGAAGAGAGGCGAAGCGTCGACCCCTCTCCCTGAGTGGAAGGAACCGCTGAGCGTGCTTCCGACTCTAGGGATTGGGTGCCGGATCTGGCAGAAGTGGAAGGAGATAGGGACTGGCCCGTCTCCATTCCCTCCACCAGATCCACTTGCGAACCCCACGAGTGCAGCCGCCGTTCTGCCTCAGCAGAAGCGGGGAACGCTGGCGAAGGCCCCCTCCTCGAAGAGGGCCCTCCGGGAACGAAGCATACGCACCGACATCCGCACACAGTGCGGGCAGTCGGCCCCCTCGAGAGCCGACTCAGCGTGCTTCGAACCCAGGCAAACCACGCAAAGGTTGTGTGTATCCCCACCCGTTATATATCTCGGGCAGGGAGGAACACACAGCCTAAAACGCGATTTGGAATCGCCAGAATGCTTAACTTTCGCCTTGCTTTTGGGCATTGTCTAGGAGCTCTTAAACTGGACAGACAACAGTAAATAAGACTCACAGACAAACAGTTTGACAATCACACACAGAGCGCTTGCTGAGAGACGCGAAGCTGACGCCAGCTGCGTGGCACGTGCTTTTATAGCTTCCTGGTCGCTTACGTCACTCCGCCGGTGACGTCACGCTCTTCCATTGGTCTGATTTCACACGATATTCAGAGTCGCGCACGCTGGGCGTGGTCCCCAAAGCGCTTTTGACGCAGCTCGAGTTCCTGAAGAGGAACTTATGTTAGGACTTCAATGATCAAGATTGTCAGTTTACAGCTTTCTGAGTCCAGTAATGTTGAAATAGTGCCTCTGTTAAAATGAAGTGAAATCAAGCCCAAATCTGCTCAAAAGCTTTTCTCTCTATTAGAGAAAGCTGTTTCATTCAATATTCAGTGCAAATCTTGCAAAACTGAAAGATGCTTATGCCTTATGAAATACAATGTTTTCTGCAATGCTGTAAGACAGTTTTTAATGTGTTAGAAGTTATATGCACAAAAACTTATGTTAGGACTTCAATGATCAAGATTGTCAGTTTACAGCTTTCTGAGTCCAGTAATGTTGAAATAGTGCCTCTGTTCAAATTAAGTGAAATCAAGCCCAAATCTGCTCAAAAGCTTTTCTCTCTATTAGAGAAAGCTGTTTCATTCAATATTCAGTGCAAATCTTGCCAAACTGAAAGATGCTTATGCCTTATGAAATACAATGTTTTCTGCAATGCTGTAAGACAGTTTTTAATGTGTTAGAAGTTATATGCACAAAAACTTATGCTAGGACTACAATGCTCAAGATTGTCAGTTTACATGTTTCTGAGTCTAGTAATGTTGAAATAGTGCATCTGTTCAAATTAAGTGAAATCAAGCCCAAATCTGCTCAAAAGCTTTTCTCTCTAGTAGAGAAAGCTGTTTCATTCAGTATTCAGTGCAAATCTTGCCAAACTGAAAGATGCTTATGCCTTATGAAATACTATGTTTTCTGCAATGCTGTAAGACAGTTTTTAATGTGTTAGAAGTTATATGCACAAAAACTTATGTTAGGACTTCAATGATCAAGATTGTCAGTTTACAGCTTTCTGAGTCCAGTAATGTTGAAATAGTGCCTCTGTTCAAATTAAGTGAAATCAAGCCCAAATCTGCTCAAAAGCTTTTCTCTCTATTAGAGAAAGCTGTTTCATTCAATATTCAGTGCAAATCTTGCCAAACTGAAAGATGCTTATGCCTTATGAAATACAATGTTTTCTGCAATGCTGTAAGACAGTTTTTAATGTGTTAGAAGTAATATGCACAAAAACTTATGTTAGGACTTCAATGATCAAGATTGTCAGTTTACAGCTTTCTGAGTCCAGTAATGTTGAAATAGTGCCTCTGTTCAAATTAAGTGAAATCAAGCCCAAATCTGCTCAAAAGCTTTTCTCTCTATTAGAGAAAGCTGTTTCATTCAATATTCAGTGCAAATCTTGCCAAACTGAAAGATGCTTATGCCTTATGAAATACAATGTTTTCTGCAATGCTGTAAGACAGTTTTTAATGTGTTAGAAGTTATATGCACAAAAACTTATGCTAGGACTACAATGCTCAAGATTGTCAGTTTACATGTTTCTGAGTCTAGTAATGTTGAAATAGTGCATCTGTTCAAATTAAGTGAAATCAAGCCCAAATCTGCTCAAAAGCTTTTCTCTCTAGTAGAGAAAGCTGTTTCATTCAGTATTCAGTGCAAATCTTGCCAAACTGAAAGATGCTTATGCCTTATGAAATACTATGTTTTCTGCAATGCTGTAAGACAGTTTTTAATGTGTTAGAAGTTATATGCACAAAAACTTATGTTAGGACTTCAATGATCAAGATTGTCAGTTTACAGCTTTCTGAGTCCAGTAATGTTGAAATAGTGCCTCTGTTCAAATTAAGTGAAATCAAGCCCAAATCTGCTCAAAAGCTTTTCTCTCTATTAGAGAAAGCTGTTTCATTCAATATTCAGTGCAAATCTTGCCAAACTGAAAGATGCTTATGCCTTATGAAATACAATGTTTTCTGCAATGCTGTAAGACAGTTTTTAATGTGTTAGAAGTTATATGCACAAAAACTTATGCTAGGACTACAATGCTCAAGATTGTCAGTTTACATGTTTCTGAGTCCAGTAATGTTGAAATAGTGCATCTGTTCAAATTAAGTGAAATCAAGCCCAAATCTGCTCAAAAGCTTTTCTCTCTATTAGAGAAAGCTGTTTCATTCAATATTCAGTGCAAATCTTGCCAAACTGAAAGATGCTTATGCCTTATGAAATACAATGTTTTCTGCAATGCTGTAAGACAGTTTTTAATGTGTTAGAAGTTATATGCACAAAAACTTATGCTAGGACTACAATGCTCAAGATTGTCAGTTTACATGTTTCTGAGTCCAGTAATGTTGAAATAGTGCATCTGTTCAAATTAAGTGAAATCAAGCCCAAATCTGCTCAAAAGCTTTTCTCTCTATTACAGAAAGCTGTTTCATTCAATATTCAGTGCAAATCTTGCCAAACTGAAACAAGCTTATGCCTTATGAAGTACAATGTTTTCTGCAATGCTGTAAGACAGTTTTTAATGTGTAAGAAGTTATATGCACAAAAACTAATGTTAGGACTGCAATGATCAAGATTGTCAGTTTACACCTTTCTGAGTCCAGTAATGTTGAAATAGTGCCTCTGTTCAAATTAAGTGAAATCAAGCCCAAATCTGCTCAAAAGCTTTTCTCTATATTAGAGAAAGCTGTTTTATTCAATATTCAGTGCAAATCTTGCCAAACTGAAAGATGCTTATGCCTTATGAGATACAATGTTTTCTGCAATGCTGTAAGACAGTTTTTAATGTGTTAGAAGTTATATGCACAAAAACTTATGCTAGGACTACAATGCTCAAGATTGTCAGTTTACATGTTTCTGAGTCCAGTAATGTTGAAATAGTGCATCTGTTCAAATTAAGTGAAATCTAGCCCAAATCTGCTCAAAAGCTTGTCTCTCTAATAGAGAAAGCTGTTTCATTCAGTATTCAGTGCAAATCTTGCCAAACTGAAAGATGCTTATGCCTTATGAAATACAATGTTTTCTGCAATGCTGTAAGACAGTTTTTAATGTGTTAGAAGTTATATGCACAAAAACTTATGTTAGGATTTTAATGATCAAGATTGTCAGATTACAGCTTTCTGAGTCCAGTAATGTTGAAATAGTGCCTCTGTTCAAAGAAGTGAAATCTAGCCCAAATCTGCTCAAAAGCTTGTCTCTCTAATAGAGAAAGCTGTTTCATTCAATATTCAGTGCAAATCTTGCCAAACTGAAAGATGCTTGTGCCTTATGAAATACAATGTTTTCTGCAATGCTGTAAGACAGTTTTTAATGTGTTAGAAGTTATATGCACAAAAACTTATGTTATGACTTCAATGATCAAGATTGTCAGTTTACAGCTTTCTGAGTCCAGTAATGTTGAAATAGTGCCTCTGTTCAAATGAAGTGAAATCAAGCCCAAATCTGCTCAAAAGCTTTTCTCTCTATTAGAGAAAGCTGTTTCATTCAATATTCAGTGCAAATCTTGCCAAACTGAAAGATGCTTATGCCTTATGAACAACAATGTTTTCTGCAATGCTGTAAGACAGTTTTTAATGTGTTAGAAGTTATATGCATAAAAACTTATGTTAGGACTTCAATGATCAAGATTGTCAGTTTACAGCTTTCTGAGTCCAGTAATGTTGAAATAGTGCCTCTGTTCAAATGAAGTGAAATCTAGCCCAAATCTGCTCAAAAGCTTGTCTCTCTAATAGAGAAAGCTGTTTCATTCAATATTCAGTGCAAATCTTGCCAAACTGAAAGATGCTTATGCCTTCTGAACAACAATGTTTTCTGCAATGCTGTAAGACAGTTTTTAATGTGTTAGAAGTTATATGCATAAAAACTTATGTTAGGACTTCAATGATCAAGATTGTCAGTTTACAGCTTTCTGAGTCCAGTAATGTTGAAATAGTGCCTCTGTTCAAATGAAGTGAAATCAAGCCCAAATCTGCTCAAAAGCTTTTCTCTCTATTAGAGAAAGCTGTTTCATTCAATATTCAGTGCAAATCTTGCCAAACTGAAATATGCTTATGCTTTATGAAATACAATGTTTTCTGCAATGCTGTAAGACAGTTTTTAATGTGTTAGAAGTTATATGCACAAAAACTTATGTTAGGACTTCAATGATCAAGATTGTCAGTTTACAGCTTTCTGAGTCCAGTAATGTTGAAATAGTGCATCTGTTCAAATGAAGTGAAATCAAGCCCAAATCTGCTCAAAAGCTTTTCTCTCTAGTAGAGAAAGCTGTTTCATTCAGTATTCAGTGCAAATCTTGCCAAACTGAAAGATGCTTATGCCTTATGAAATACAATGTTTTCTGCAATGCTGTAAGACAGTTTTTAATGTGTTAGAAGTTATATGCACAAAAACTTATGTTAGGACTTCAATGATCAAGATTGTCAGTTTACAGCTTTCTGAGTCCAGTAATGTTGAAATAGTGCCTCTGTTCAAATGAACTGAAATCTAGCCCAAATCTGCTCAAAAGCTTGTCTCTCTAATAGAGAAAGCTGTTTCATTCAATATTCAGTGCAAATCTTGCCAAACTGAAAGATGCTTGTGCCTTATGAAATACAATGTTTTCTACAATGCTGTAAGACAGTTTTTAATGTGTTAGAAGTTATATGCACAAAAACTTATGTTAGGACTTCAATGATCAAGATTGTCAGTTTACAGCTTTCTGAGTCCAGTAATGTTGAAATAGTGCCTCTGTTCAAATGAAGTGAAATCAAGCCCAAATCTGCTCAAAAGCTTTTCTAACTAATAGAGAAAGCTGTTTCATTCAATATTCAGTGCAAATCTTGCCAAACTGAAAGATGCTTATGCCTTATGAACAACAATGTTTTCTGCAATGCTGTAAGACAGTTTTTAATGTGTTAGAAGTTATATGCACAAAAACTTATGTTAGGACTTCAATGATCAAGATTGTCAGTTTACAGCTTTCTGAGTCCAGTAATGTTGAAATAGTGCCTCTGTTCAAATGAAGTGAAATCTAGCCCAAATCTGCTCAAAAGCTTGTCTCTCTAATAGAGAAAGCTGTTTCATTCAATATTCAGTGCAAATCTTGCCAAACTGAAAGATGCTTGCGCCTTATGAAATACAATGTTTTCTGCAATGCTGTAAGACAGTTTTTAATGTGTTAGAAGTTATATGCACAAAAACTTATGTTAGGACTTCAATGATCAAGATTGTCAGTTTACAGCTTTCTGAGTCCAGTAATGTTGAAATAGTGCCTCTGTTCAAATGAAGTGAAATCAAGCCCAAATCTGCTCAAAAGCTTTTCTCTCTTTTAGAGAAAGCTGTTTCATTCAGTATTCAGTGCAAATCTTGCCAAACTGAAAGATGCTTATGCCTTACAATGTTTTCTGCAATGCTGTAAGACAGTTTTTAATGTGTTAGAAGTTATATGCACAAAAACTTATGTTAGGACTTCAATGATCATGATTGTCAGTTTACAGCTTTCTGAGTCCAGTAATGTTGAAATAGTGCCTCTGTTCAGATGAAGTGAAATCTAGCCCAAATCTGCTCAAAAGCTTGTCTCTCTAATAGAGAAAGCTGTTTCATTCAGTATTCAGTGCAAATCTTGCCAAACTGAAAGATGCTTATGCCATATGAAATACAATGTTTGCTGCAATGCTGTAAGACAGATTTTAATGTGTTAGAAGTTATATGCACAAAAACTTATGTTAGGACTTCAATGATCAAGATTGTCAGTTTACAGCTTTCTGAGTCCAGTAATGTTGAAATAGTGCATCTGTTCAAATGAAGTGAAATCAAGCCCAAATCTGCTCAAAAGCTTTTCTCTCTAGTAGAGAAAGCTGTTTCATTCAGTATTCAGTGCAAATCTTGCCAAACTGAAAGATGCTTATGCCTTATGAAATACAATGTTTTCTGCAATGCTGTAAGACAGTTTTTAATGTGTTAGAAGTTATATGCACAAAAACTTTTGTTAGGACTTCAATGATCAAGATTGTCAGTTTACAGCTTTCTGAGTCCAGTAATGTTGAAATAGTGCATCTGTTCAAATGAAGTGAAATCAAGCCCAAATCTGCTCAAAAGCTTTTCTCTCTAGTAGAGAAAGCTGTTTCATTCAGTATTCAGTGCAAATCTTGCCAAACTGAAAGATGCTTATGCCTTATGAAATACAATGTTTTCTGCAATGCTGTAAGACAGTTTTTAATGTGTTAGAAGTTATATGCACAAAAACTTATGTTAGGACTTCAATGATCAAGATTGTCAGTTTACAGCTTTCTGAGTCCAGTAATGTTGAAATAGTGCCTCTGTTCAAATGAAGTGAAATCTAGCCCAAATCTGCTCAAAAGCTTGTCTCTCTAATAGAGAAAGCTGTTTCATTCAATATTCAGTGCAAATCTTGCCAAACTGAAAGAAGCTTGTGCCTTATGAAATACAATGTTTTCTACAATGCTGTAAGACAGTTTTTAATGTGTTAGAAGTTATATGCACAAAAACTTATGTTAGGACTTCAATGATCAATATTGTCAGTTTACAGCTTTCTGAGTCCAGTAATGTTGAAATAGTGCCTCTGTTCAAATGAAGTGAAATCAAGCCCAAATCTGCTCAAAAGCTTTTCTCTCTATTAGAGAAAGCTGTTTCATTCAGTATTCAGTGCAAATCTTGCCAAACTGAAACATGCTTACGCCTTATGAAATACAATGTTTTCTGCAATGCTGTAAGACAGTTTTTAATGTGTTAGAAGTTATATGCACAAAAACTTATGTTAGGACTTCAATGATCAAGATTGTCAGTTTACAGCTTTCTGAGTCCAGTAATGTTGAAATAGTGCCTCTGTTCAAATGAAGTGAAATCAAGCCCAAATCTGCTCAAAAGCTTTTCTCTCTATTAGAGAAAGCTGTTTCATTCAGTATTCAGTGCAAATCTTGCCAAACTGAAAGATGCTTGTGCCTTATGAAATACAATGTTTTCTGCAATGCTGTAAGACAGTTTTTAATGTGTTAGAAGTTATATGCACAAAAACTTATGTTAGGACTTCAATGATCAAGATTGTCAGTTTACAGCTTTCTGAGTCCAGTAATGTTGAAATAGTGCCTCTGTTCAAATGAAGTGAAATCAAGCCCAATGATCAAGATTGTCAGTTTACAGCTTTCTGAGTCCAGTAATGTTGAAATAGTGCCTCTGTTCAAATGAAGTGAAATCAAGCCCAAATCTGCTCAACAGCTTTTCTCTCTATTAGAGAAAGCTGTTTCATTCAGTATTCAGTGCAAATCTTTCCAAACTGAAAGATGCTTATGCCTTATGAAATACAATGTTTTCTGCAATGCTGTAAGACAGTTTTTAATGTGTTAGAAGTTATATGCACAAAAACTTATGTTAGGACTTCAATGATCAAGATTGTCAGTTTACAGCTTTCTGAGTCCAGTAATGTTGAAATAGTGCCTCTGTTCAAATGAAGTGAAATCTAGCCAAAATCTGCTCAAAAGCTTGTCTCTCTAATAGAGAAAGCTGTTTCATTCAGTATTCAGTGCAAAACTTGCCAAACTGAAAGATGCTTATGCCATATGAAATACAATGTTTGCTGCAATGCTGTAAGACAGTTTTTAATGTGTTAGAAGTTATATGCACAAAAACTTATGTTAGGACTTCAATGATCAATATTGTCAGTTTACAGCTTTATGAGTCCAGTAATGTTGAAATAGTGCCTCTGTTCAAATGAAGTGAAATCAAGCCCAAATCTGCTCAAAAGCTTTTCTCTCTATTAGAGAAAGCTGTTTCATTCAGTATTCAGTGCAAATCTTGCCAAACTGAAACATGCTTATGCCTTATGAAATACAATGTTTTCTGCAATGCTGTAAGACAGTTTTTAATGTGTTAGAAGTTATATGCACAAAAACTTATGTTAGGACTTTAATGATCAAGATTGTCAGATTACAGCTTTCTGAGTCCAGTAATGTTGAAATAGTGCCTCTGTTCAAAGAAGTGTAATCTAGCCCAAATCTGCTCAAAAGCTTGTCTCTCTAATAGAGAAAGCTGTTTCATTCAGTATTCAGTGCAAATCTTGCCAAACTGAAAGATGCTTATGCCTTATGAAATACAATGTTTTCTGCAATGCTGTAAGACAGTTTTTAATGTGTTAGAAGTTATATGCACAAAAACTTAAGTTATGACTTCAATGATCAAGATTGTCAGTTTACAGCTTTCTGAGTCCAGTAATGTTGAAATAGTGCCTCTGTTCAAATGAAGTGAAATCTAGCCCAAATCTGCTCAAAAGCTTGTCTCTCTAATAGAGAAAGCTGTTTCATTCAATATTCAGTGCAAATCTTGCCAAACTGAAAGATGCTTATGCCTTATGAACAACAATGTTTTCTGCAATTCTGTAAGACAGTTTTTAATGTGTTAGAAGTTATATGCATAAAAACTTATGTTAGGACTTCAATGATCAAGATTGTCAGTTTACAGCTTTCTGAGTCCAGTAATGTTGAAATAGTGCCTCTGTTCAAATGAAGTGAAATCAAGCCCAAATCTGCTCAAAAGCTTTTCTCTCTATTAGAGAAAGCTGTTTCATTCAATATTCAGTGCAAACCTTGCCAAACTGAAAGATGCTTATGCCTTATGAAATACAATGTTTTCTGCAATACTGTAAGACAGTTTTTAATGTGTTAGAAGTTATATGCACAAAAACTTATGTTAGGACTTCAATGATCAAGATTGTCAGTTTACAGCTTTCTGAGTCCAGTAATGTTGAAATAGTGCATCTGTTCAAATGAAGTGAAATCAAGCCCAAATCTGCTCAAAAGCTTTTCTCTCTAGTAGAGAAAGCTGTTTCATTCAGTATTCAGTGCAAATCTTGCCAAACTGAAAGATGCTTATGCCTTACAATGTTTTCTGCAATGCTGTAAGACAGTTTTTAATGTGTTAGAAGTTATATGCACAAAAACTTATGTTAGGACTTCAATGATCATGATTGTCAGTTTACAGCTTTCTGAGTCCAGTAATGTTGAAATAGTGCCTTTGTTCAAATGAAGTGAAATCTAGCCCAAATCTGCTCAAAAGCTTGTCTCTCTAATAGAGAAAGCTGTTTCATTCAGTATTCAGTGCAAATCTTGCCAAACTGAAAGATGCTTATGCCATATGAAATACAATGTTTGCTGCAATGCTGTAAGACAGATTTTAATGTGTTAGAAGTTATATGCACAAAAACTTATGTTAGGACTTCAATGATCAAGATTGTCAGTTTACAGCTTTCTGAGTCCAGTAATGTTGAAATAGTGCATCTGTTCAAATGAAGTGAAATCAAGCCCAAATCTGCTCAAAAGCTTTTCTCTCTAGTAGAGAAAGCTGTTTCATTCAGTATTCAGTGCAAATCTTGCCAAACTGAAAGATGCTTATGCCTTATGAAATACAATGTTTTCTGCAATGCTGTAAGACAGTTTTTAATGTGTTAGAAGTTATATGCACAAAAACTTATGTTAGGACTTCAATGATCAAGATTGTCAGTTTACAGCTTTCTGAGTCCAGTAATGTTGAAATAGTGCCTCTGTTCAAATGAAGTGAAATCTAGCCCAAATCTGCTCAAAAGCTTGTCTCTCTAATAGAGAAAGCTGTTTCATTCAATATTCAGTGCAAATCTTGCCAAACTGAAAGATGCTTGTGCCTTATGAAATACAATGTTTTCTACAATGCTGTAAGACAGTTTTTAATGTGTTAGAAGTTATATGCACAAAAACTTATGTTAGGACTTCAATGATCAATATTGTCAGTTTACAGCTTTCTGAGTCCAGTAATGTTGAAATAGTGCCTCTGTTCAAATGAAGTGAAATCAAGCCCAAATCTGCTCAAAAGCTTTTCTCTCTATTAGAGAAAGCTGTTTCATTCAGTATTCAGTGCAAATCTTGCCAAACTGAAACATGCTTACGCCTTATGAAATACAATGTTTTCTGCAATGCTGTAAGACAGTTTTTAATGTGTTAGAAGTTATATGCACAAAAACTTATGTTAGGACTTTGATCAAGATTGTCAGTTTACAGCTTTCTGAGTCCAGTAATGTTGAAATAGTGCCTCTGTTCAATTGAAGTGAAATCAAGCCCAAATCTGCTCAAAAGCTTTTCTCTCTATTAGAGAAAGCTGTTTCATTCAGTATTCAGTGCAAATCTTGCCAAACTGAAAGATGCTTGTGCCTTATGAACAACAATGTTTTCTGCAATGCTGTAAGACAGTTTTTAATGTGTTAGAAGTTATATGCATAAAAACTTATGTTAGGACTTCAATGATCAAGATTGTCAGTTTACAGCTTTCTGAGTCCAGTAATGTTGAAATAGTGCATCTGTTCAAATGAAGTGAAATCAAGCCCAAATCTGCTCAAAAGCTTTTCTCTCTAGTAGAGAAAGCTGTTTCATTCAGTATTCAGTGCAAATCTTGCCAAACTGAAAGATGCTTATGCCTTATGAAATACAATGTTTTCTGCAATGCTGTAAGACAGTTTTTAATGTGTTAGAAGTTATATGCACAAAAACTTATGTTAGGACTTCAATGATCAAGATTGTCAGTTTACAGCTTTCTGAGTCCAGTAATGTTGAAATAGTGCATCTGTTCAAATGAAGTGAAATCAAGCCCAAATCTGCTCAAAAGCTTTTCTCTCTAGTAGAGAAAGCTGTTTCATTCAGTATTCAGTGCAAATCTTGCCAAACTGAAAGATGCTTATGCCATATGAAATACAATGTTTTCTGCAATGCTGTAAGACAGTTTTTAATGTGTTAGAAGTTATATGCACAAAAACTTATGTTAGGACTTCAATGATCAAGATTGTGAGTTTACAGCTTTCTGAGTCCAGTAATGTTGAAATAGTGCCTCTGTTCAAATGAAGTGAAATCTAGCCCAAATCTGCTCAAAAGCTTGTCTCTCTAATAGAGAAAGCTGTTTCATTCAATATTCAGTGCAAATCTTGCCAAACTGAAAGATGCTTGTGCCTTATGAAATACAATGTTTTCTACAATGCTGTAAGACAGTTTTTAATGTGTTAGAAGTTATATGCACAAAAACTTATGTTAGGACTTCAATGATCAAGATTGTCAGTTTACAGCTTTCTGAGTCCAGTAATGTTGAAATAGTGCCTCTGTTCAAATGAAGTGAAATCAAGCCCAAATCTGCTCAAAAGCTTTTCTCTCTATTAGAGAAAGCTGTTTCATTCAATATTCAGTGCAAATCTTGCCAAACTGAAAGATGCTCATGCCTTATGAACAACAATGTTTTCTGCAATGCGGTAAGACAGTTTTTAATGTGTTAGAAGTTATATGCATAAAAACTTATGTTAGGACTTCTATGATCAAGATTGTCAGTTTACAGCTTTCTGAGTCCAGTAATGTTGAAATAGTGCCTCTGTTCAAATGAAGTGAAATCAAGCCCAAATCTGCTCAAAAGCTTTTCTCTCTATTAGAGAAAGCTGTTTCATTCAGTATTCAGTGCAAATCTTGCCAAACTGAAAGATGCTTGTGCCTTATGAAATACAATGTTTTCTGCAATGCTGTAAGACAGTTTTTAATGTGTTAGAAGTTATATGCACAAAAACTTATGTTAGGACTTCAATGATCAAGATTGTCAGTTTACAGCTTTCTGAGTCCAGTAATGTTGAAGTAGTGCCTCTGTTCAAATGAAGTGAAATCAAGCCCAATGATCAAGATTGTCAGTTTACAGCTTTCTGAGTCCAGTAATGTTGAAATAGTGCCTCTGTTCAAATGAAGTGAAATCAAGCCCAAATCTGCTCAACAGCTTTTCTCTCTATTAGAGAAAGCTGTTTCATTCAGTATTCAGTGCAAATCTTTCCAAACTGAAAGATGCTTATGCCTTATGAAATACAATGTTTTCTGCAATGCTGTAAGACAGTTTTTAATGTGTTAGAAGTTATATGCACAAAAACTTATGTTAGGACTTCAATGATCAAGATTGTCAGTTTACAGCTTTCTGAGTCCAGTAATGTTGAAATAGTGCCTCTGTTCAAATGAAGTGAAATCTAGCCCAAATCTGCTCAAAAGCTTGTCTCTCTAATAGAGAAAGCTGTTTCATTCAATATTCAGTGCAAATCTTGCCAAACTGAAAGATGCTTATGCCTTATGAACAACAATGTTTTCTGCAATGCTGTAAGACAGTTTTTAATGTGTTAGAAGTTATATGCATAAAAACTTATGTTAGGACTTCAATGATCAAGATTGTCAGTTTACAGCTTTCTGAGTCCAGTAATGTTGAAATAGTGCCTCTGTTCAAATGAAGTGAAATCAAGCCCAAATCTGCTCAAAAGCTTTTCTCTCTATTAGAGAAAGCTGTTTCATTCAATATTCAGTGCAAACCTTGCCAAACTGAAAGATGCTTATGCCTTATGAAATACAATGTTTTCTGCAATACTGTAAGACAGTTTTTAATGTGTTAGAAGTTATATGCACAAAAACTTATGTTAGGACTTCAATGATCAAGATTGTCAGTTTACAGCTTTCTGAGTCCAGTAATGTTGAAATAGTGCATCTGTTCAAATGAAGTGAAATCAAGCCCAAATCTGCTCAAAAGCTTTTCTCTCTAGTAGAGAAAGCTGTTTCATTCAGTATTCAGTGCAAATCTTGCCAAACTGAAAGATGCTTATGCCTTACAATGTTTTCTGCAATGCTGTAAGACAGTTTTTAATGTGTTAGAAGTTATATGCACAAAAACTTATGTTAGGACTTCAATGATCATGATTGTCAGTTTACAGCTTTCTGAGTCCAGTAATGTTGAAATAGTGCCTCTGTTCAAATGAAGTGAAATCTAGCCCAAATCTGCTCAAAAGCTTGTCTCTCTAATAGAGAAAGCTGTTTCATTCAGTATTCAGTGCAAATCTTGCCAAACTGAAAGATGCTTATGCCATATGAAATACAATGTTTGCTGCAATGCTGTAAGACAGATTTTAATGTGTTAGAAGTTATATGCACAAAAACTTATGTTAGGACTTCAATGATCAAGATTGTCAGTTTACAGCTTTCTGAGTCCAGTAATGTTGAAATAGTGCATCTGTTCAAATGAAGTGAAATCAAGCCCAAATCTGCTCAAAAGCTTTTCTCTCTAGTAGAGAAAGCTGTTTCATTCAGTATTCAGTGCAAATCTTGCCAAACTGAAAGATGCTTATGCCTTATGAAATACAATGTTTTCTGCAATGCTGTAAGACAGTTTTTAATGTGTTAGAAGTTATATGCACAAAAACTTATGTTAGGACTTCAATGATCAAGATTGTCAGTTTACAGCTTTCTGAGTCCAGTAATGTTGAAATAGTGCCTCTGTTCAAATGAAGTGAAATCTAGCCCAAATCTGCTCAAAAGCTTGTCTCTCTAATAGAGAAAGCTGTTTCATTCAATATTCAGTGCAAATCTTGCCAAACTGAAAGATGCTTGTGCCTTATGAAATACAATGTTTTCTACAATGCTGTAAGACAGTTTTTAATGTGTTAGAAGTTATATGCACAAAAACTTATGTTAGGACTTCAATGATCAATATTGTCAGTTTACAGCTTTCTGAGTCCAGTAATGTTGAAATAGTGCCTCTGTTCAAATGAAGTGAAATCAAGCCCAAATCTGCTCAAAAGCTTTTCTCTCTATTAGAGAAAGCTGTTTCATTCAGTATTCAGTGCAAATCTTGCCAAACTGAAACATGCTTACGCCTTATGAAATACAATGTTTTCTGCAATGCTGTAAGACAGTTTTTAATGTGTTAGAAGTTATATGCACAAAAACTTATGTTAGGACTTCAATGATCAAGATTGTCAGTTTACAGCTTTCTGAGTCCAGTAATGTTGAAATAGTGCCTCTGTTCAATTGAAGTGAAATCAAGCCCAAATCTGCTCAAAAGCTTTTCTCTCTATTAGAGAAAGCTGTTTCATTCAGTATTCAGTGCAAATCTTGCCAAACTGAAAGATGCTTGTGCCTTATGAACAACAATGTTTTCTGCAATGCTGTAAGACAGTTTTTAATGTGTTAGAAGTTATATGCATAAAAACTTATGTTAGGACTTCAATGATCAAGATTGTCAGTTTACAGCTTTCTGAGTCCAGTAATGTTGAAATAGTGCATCTGTTCAAATGAAGTGAAATCAAGCCCAAATCTGCTCAAAAGCTTTTCTCTCTAGTAGAGAAAGCTGTTTCATTCAGTATTCAGTGCAAATCTTGCCAAACTGAAAGATGCTTATGCCTTATGAAATACAATGTTTTCTGCAATGCTGTAAGACAGTTTTTAATGTGTTAGAAGTTATATGCACAAAAACTTATGTTAGGACTTCAATGATCAAGATTGTCAGTTTACAGCTTTCTGAGTCCAGTAATGTTGAAATAGTGCATCTGTTCAAATGAAGTGAAATCAAGCCCAAATCTGCTCAAAAGCTTTTCTCTCTAGTAGAGAAAGCTGTTTCATTCAGTATTCAGTGCAAATCTTGCCAAACTGAAAGATGCTTATGCCATATGAAATACAATGTTTTCTGCAATGCTGTAAGACAGTTTTTAATGTGTTAGAAGTTATATGCACAAAAACTTATGTTAGGACTTCAATGATCAAGATTGTGAGTTTACAGCTTTCTGAGTCCAGTAATGTTGAAATAGTGCCTCTGTTCAAATGAAGTGAAATCTAGCCCAAATCTGCTCAAAAGCTTGTCTCTCTAATAGAGAAAGCTGTTTCATTCAATATTCAGTGCAAATCTTGCCAAACTGAAAGATGCTTGTGCCTTATGAAATACAATGTTTTCTACAATGCTGTAAGACAGTTTTTAATGTGTTAGAAGTTATATGCACAAAAACTTATGTTAGGACTTCAATGATCAAGATTGTCAGTTTACAGCTTTCTGAGTCCAGTAATGTTGAAATAGTGCCTCTGTTCAAATGAAGTGAAATCAAGCCCAAATCTGCTCAAAAGCTTTTCTCTCTATTAGAGAAAGCTGTTTCATTCAATATTCAGTGCAAATCTTGCCAAACTGAAAGATGCTCATGCCTTATGAACAACAATGTTTTCTGCAATGCGGTAAGACAGTTTTTAATGTGTTAGAAGTTATATGCATAAAAACTTATGTTAGGACTTCTATGATCAAGATTGTCAGTTTACAGCTTTCTGAGTCCAGTAATGTTGAAATAGTGCCTCTGTTCAAATGAAGTGAAATCAAGCCCAAATCTGCTCAAAAGCTTTTCTCTCTATTAGAGAAAGCTGTTTCATTCAGTATTCAGTGCAAATCTTGCCAAACTGAAAGATGCTTGTGCCTTATGAAATACAATGTTTTCTGCAATGCTGTAAGACAGTTTTTAATGTGTTAGAAGTTATATGCACAAAAACTTATGTTAGGACTTCAATGATCAAGATTGTCAGTTTACAGCTTTCTGAGTCCAGTAATGTTGAAGTAGTGCCTCTGTTCAAATGAAGTGAAATCAAGCCCAATGATCAAGATTGTCAGTTTACAGCTTTCTGAGTCCAGTAATGTTGAAATAGTGCCTCTGTTCAAATGAAGTGAAATCAAGCCCAAATCTGCTCAACAGCTTTTCTCTCTATTAGAGAAAGCTGTTTCATTCAGTATTCAGTGCAAATCTTTCCAAACTGAAATATGCTTATGCCTTATGAAATACAATGTTTTCTGCAATGCTGTAAGACAGTTTTTAATGTGTTAGAAGTTATATGCACAAAAACTTATGTTAGGACTTCAATGATCAAGATTGTCAGTTTACAGCTTTCTGAGTCCAGTAATGTTGAAATAGTGCCTCTGTTCAAATGAAGTGAAATCTAGCCAAAATCTGCTCAAAAGCTTGTCTCTCTAATAGAGAAAGCTGTTTCATTCAGTATTCAGTGCAAAACTTGCCAAACTGAAAGATGCTTATGCCATATGAAATACAATGTTTGCTGCAATGCTGTAAGACAGTTTTTAATGTGTTAGAAGTTATATGCACAAAAACTTATGTTAGGACTTCAATGATCAATATTGTCAGTTACAGCTTTATGAGTCCAGTAATGTTGAAATAGTGCCTCTGTTCAAATGAAGTGAAATCAAGCCCAAATCTGCTCAAAAGCTTTTCTCTCTATTAGAGAAAGCTGTTTCATTCAGTATTCAGTGCAAATCTTGCCAAACTGAAAGATGCTTATGCCTTATGAAATACAATGTTTTCTGCAATGCTGTAAGACAGTTTTTAATGTGTTAGAAGTTATATGCACAAAAACTTATGTTAGGACTTTAATGATCAAGATTGTCAGATTACAGCTTTCTGAGTCCAGTAATGTTGAAATAGTGCCTCTGTTCAAAGAAGTGTAATCTAGCCCAAATCTGCTCAAAAGCTTGTCTCTCTAATAGAGAAAGCTGTTTAATTCAGTATTCAGTGCAAATCTTGCCAAACTGAAAGATGCTTATGCCTTATGAAATACAATGTTTTCTGCAATGCTGTAAGACAGTTTTTAATGTGTTAGAAGTTATATGCACAAAAACTTAAGTTATGACTTCAATGATCAAGATTGTCAGTTTACAGCTTTCTGAGTCCAGTAATGTTGAAATAGTGCCTCTGTTCAAATGAAGTGAAATCTAGCCCAAATCTGCTCAAAAGCTTGTCTCTCTAATAGAGAAAGCTGTTTCATTCAATATTCAGTGCAAATCTTGCCAAACTGAAAGATGCTTATGCCTTATGAACAACAATGTTTTCTGCAATGCTGTAAGACAGTTTTTAATGTGTTAGAAGTTATATGCATAAAAACTTATGTTAGGACTTCAATGATCAAGATTGTCAGTTTACAGCTTTTTGAGTCCAGTAATGTTGAAATAGTGCCTCAGTTCAAATGAAGTGAAATCAAGCCCAAATCTGCTCAAAAGCTTTTCTCTCTATTAGAGAAAGCTGTTTCATTCAATATTCAGTGCAAATCTTGCCAAACTGAAAGAAGCTTATGCCTTATGAAGTACAATGTTTTCTGCAATGCTGTAAGACAGTTTTTAATGTGTTAGAAGTTATATGCACAAAAACTAATGTTAGGACTGCAATGATCAAGATTGTCAGTTTACAGCTTTCTGAGTCCAGTAATGTTGAAATAGTGTTTCTGTTCAAATGAAGTGAAATCAAGCCCAAATCTGCTCAAAAGCTTTTCTCTCTATTAGAGAAAGCTGTTTCATTCAATATTCAGTGCAAATCTTGCCAAACTGAAACAAGCTTATGCCTTATGAAGTACAATGTTTTCTGCAATGCTGTAAGACAGTTTTTAATGTGTTAGAAGTTATATGCACAAAAACTTATGTTAGGACTTCAATGATCAAGATTGTCAGTTTACAGCTTTCTGAGTCCAGTAATGCTGAAATAGTGTGTCTGTTGAAATGAAGTGAAATCAAGCCCAAATCTGCTCAAAAGCTTTTCTCTCTATTAGATAAAGCTGTTTCATTCAGTATTCAGTGCAAATCTTGCCAAACTGAAACAAGCTTATGTCTTATGAAGTACAATGTTTTCTGCAATGCTGTAAGACAGTTTTTAATGTGTTAGAAGTTACATGCACAAAAACTAATGTTAGGACTTCAATGATCAAGATTGTCAGTTTACAGCTTTCTGAGTCCAGTAATGCTGAAATAGTGTTTCTGTTCAAATGAAGTGAAATCAAGCCCAAATCTGCTCAAAAGCTTTTCTCTCTATTAGATAAAGCTGTTTCATTCAGTATTCAGTGCAAATCTTGCCAAACTGAAACATGCTTATGTCTTATGAAATAAAATGTTTTCTGCAATGCTGTAAGACAGTTTTTAATGTGTTAGAAGTTATATACACAAAAACTAATGTTAGGACTGCAATGATCAAGATTGTCAGTTTACAGCTTTCTGAGTCCAGTAATGTTGAAATAGTGTTTCTGTTCAAATGAAGTGAAATCAAACCCAAATCTGCTCAAAAGCTTTTCTCACTATTAGAGAAAGCTGTTTCATTCAATATTCAGTGCAAATCTTGCCAAACTGAAACAAGCTTATGCCTTATGAAGTACAATGTTTTCTGCAATGCTGTGAGACAGTTTTTAATGTGTAAGAAGTTATATGCACAAAAACTAATGTTAGGACTGCAATGATCAAGATTGTCAGTTTACAGCTTTCTGAGTCCAGTAATGTTGAAATAGTGTTTCTGTTCAAATGAAGTGAAATCAAGCCCAAATCTGCTCAAAAGCTTTTCTCTCTATTAGAGAAAGCTGTTTCATTCAATATTCAGTGCAAATCTTGCCAAACTGAAACAAGCTTATGCCTTATGAAGTACAATGTTTTCTGCAATGCTGTAAGACAGTTTTTAATGTGTTAGAAGTTATATGCACAAAAACTTATGTTAGGACTTCAATGATCAAGATTGTCAGTTTACAGCTTTCTGAGTCCAGTAATGCTGAAATAGTGTTTCTGTTCAAATGAAGTGAAATCAAGCCCAAATCTGCTCAAAAGCTTTTCTCTCTATTAGATAAAGCTGTTTCATTCAGTATTCAGTGCAAATCTTGCCAAACTGAAACAAGCTTATGTCTTATGAAGTACAATGTTTTCTGCAATGCTGTAAGACAGTTTTTAATGTGTTAGAAGTTATATGCACAAAAACTAATGTTAGGACTTCAATGATCAAGATTGTCAGTTTACAGCTTTCTGAGTCCAGTAACGCTGAAATAGTGTTTCTGTTGAAATGAAGTGAAATCAAGCCCAAATCTGCTCAAAAGCTTTTCTCTCTATTAGATAAAGCTGTTTCATTCAGTATTCAGTGCAAATCTTGCCAAACTGAAACAAGCTTATGTCTTATGAAGTACAATGTTTTCTGCAATGCTGTAAGACAGTTTTTAATGTGTTAGAAGTTATATGCACAAAAACTTATGTTAGGACTTCAATGATCAAGATTGTCAGTTTACAGCTTTCTGAGTCCAGTAATGCTGAAATAGTGTTTCTGTTGAAATGAAGTGAAATCAAGCCCAAATCTGCTCAAAAGCTTTTCTCTCTATTAGAGAAAGCTGTTTCATTCAATATTCAGTGCAAATCTTGCCAAACTGAAACAAGCTTATGTCTTATGAAGTACAATGTTTTCTGCAATGCTGTAAGACAGTTTTTAATGTGTTAGAAGTTATATGCACAAAAACTAATGTTAGGACTTCAATGATCAAGATTGTCAGTTTACAGCTTTCTGAGTCCAGTAATGCTGAAATAGTGTTTCTGTTGAAATGAAGTGAAATCAAGCCCAAATCTGCTCAAAAGCTTTTCTCTCTATTAGATAAAGCGGTTTCATTCAGTATTCAGTGCAAATCTTGCCAAACTGAAACAAGCTTATGTCTTATGAAGTACAATGTTTTCTGCAATGCTGTAAGACAGTTTTTAATGTGTTAGAAGTTATATGCACAAAAACTAATGTTAGGACTTCAATGATCAAGATTGTCAGTTTACAGCTTTCTGAGTCCAGTAATGCTGAAATAGTGTTTCTGTTGAAATGAAGTGAAATCAAGCCCAAATCTGCTCAAAAGCTTTTCTCTCTATTAGATAAAGCTGTTTCATTCAGTATTCAGTGCAAATCTTGCCAAACTGAAACAAGCTTATGTCTTATGAAGTACAATGTTTTCTGCAATGCTGTAAGACAGTTTTTAATGTGTTAGAAGTTATATGCACAAAAACTAATGTTAGGACTTCAATGATCAAGATTGTCAGTTTACAGCTTTCTGAGTCCAGTAATGTTGAAATAGTGTTTCTGTTCAAATGAAGTGAAATCAAGCCCAAATCTGCTCAAAAGCTTTTCTCTCTATTAGAGAAAGCTGTTTCATTCAATATTCAGTGCAAATCTTGCCAAACTGAAACAAGCTTATGTCTTATGAAGTACAATGTTTTCTGCAATGCTGTAAGACAGTTTTTAATGTGTTAGAAGTAATATGCACAAAAACTTATGTTAGGACTTCAATGATCAAGATTGTCAGTTTACAGCTTTCTGAGTCCAGTAATGCTGAAATAGTGTTTCTGTTGAAATGAAGTGAAATCAAGCCCAAATCTGCTCAAAAGCTTTTCTCTCTATTAGATAAAGCTGTTTCATTCAGTATTCAGTGCAAATCTTGCCAAACTGAAACAAGCTTATGTCTTATGAAGTACAATGTTTTCTGCAATGCTGTAAGACAGTTTTTAATGTGTTAGAAGTTATATGCACAAAAACTTATGTTAGGACTTCAATGATCAAGATTGTCAGTTTACAGCTTTCTGAGTCCAGTAATGCTGAAATAGTGTTTCTGTTGAAATGAAGTGAAATCAAGCCCAAATCTGCTCAAAAGCTTTTCTCTCTATTAGATAAAGCTGTTTCATTCAGTATTCAGTGCAAATCTTGCCAAACTGAAACAAGCTTATGTCTTATGAAGTACAATGTTTTCTGCAATGCTGTAAGACAGTTTTTAATGTGTTAGAAGTTATATGCACAAAAACTAATGATAGGACTTCAATGATCAAGATTGTCAGTTTACAGCTTTCTGAGTCCAGTAATGCTGAAATAGTGTTTCTGTTGAAATGAAGTGAAATCAAGCCCAAATCTGCTCAAAAGCTTTTCTCTCTATTAGATAAAGCTGTTTCATTCAGTATTCAGTGCAAATCTTGCCAAACTGAAACAAGCTTATGTCTTATGACGTACAATGTTTTCTGCAATGCTGTAAGACAGTTTTTAATGTGTTAGAAGTTATATGCACAAAAACTAATGTTAGGACTTCAATGATCAAGATTGTCAGTTTACAGCTTTCTGAGTCCAGTAATGCTGAAATAGTGTTTCTGTTGAAATGAAGTGAAATCAAGCCCAAATCTGCTCAAAAGCTTTTCTCTCTATTAGATAAAGCTGTTTCATTCAGTATTCAGTGCAAATCTTGCCAAACTGAAACAAGCTTATGTCTTATGAAGTACAATGTTTTCTGCAATGCTGTAAGACAGTTTTTAATGTGTTAGAAGTAATATGCACAAAAACTTATGTTAGGACTTCAATGATCAAGATTGTCAGTTTACAGCTTTCTGAGTCCAGTAATGCTGAAATAGTGTTTCTGTTGAAATGAAGTGAAATCAAGCTCAAATCTGCTCAAAAGCTTTTCTCTCTATTAGATAAAGCTGTTTCATTCAGTATTCAGTGCAAATCTTGCCAAACTGAAACAAGCTTATGCCTTATGAAGTACAATGTTTTCTGCAATGCTGTAAGACAGTTTTTAATGTGTTAGAAGTTATATGCACAAAAACTAATGTTAGGACTTCAATGATCAAGATTGTCAGTTTACAGCTTTCTGAGTCCAGTAATGCTGAAATAGTGTTTCTGTTCAAATGAAGTGAAATCAAGCCCAAATCTGCTCAAAAGCTTTTCTCTCTATTAGATAAAGCTGTTTCATTCAGTATTCAGTGCAAATCTTGCCAAACTGAAACAAGCTTATGTCTTATGAAGTACAATGTTTTCTGCAATGCTGTAAGACAGCTTTTAATGTGTTAGAAGTTATATGCACAAAAACTTATGTTAGGACTTCAATGATCAAGATTGTCAGTTTACAGCTTTCTGAGTCCAGTAATGCTGAAATAGTGTTTCTGTTCAAATGAAGTGAAATCAAGCCCAAATCTGCTCAAAAGCTTTTCTCTCTATTAGAGAAAGCTGTTTCATTCAGTATTCAGTGCAAATCTTGCCAAACTGAAACATGCTTATGTCTTATGAAATAAAATGTTTTCTGCAATGCTGTAAGACAGTTTTTAATGTGTTAGAAGTTATATACACAAAAACTAATGTTAGGACTGCAATGATCAAGATTGTCAGTTTACAGCTTTCTGAGTCCAGTAATGTTGAAATAGTGTTTCTGTTCAAATGAAGTGAAATCAAGCCCAAATCTGCTCAAAAGCTTTTCTCTCTATTAGAGAAAGCTGTTTCATTCAATATTCATTGCAAATCTTGCCAAACTGAAACAAGCTTATGCCTTATGAAGTACAATGTTTTCTGCAATGCTGTAAGACAGTTTTTAATGTGTTAGAAGTTATATGCACAAAAACTAATGTTAGGACTGCAATGATCAAGATTGTCAGTTTACAGCTTTCTGAGTCCAGTAATGTTGAAATAGTGTTTCTGTTCAAATGAAGTGAAATCAAGCCCAAATCTGCTCAAAAGCTTTTCTCTCTATTAGAGAAAGCTGTTTCATTCAATATTCAGTGCAAATCTTGCCAAACTGAAACAAGCTTATGCCTTATGAAGTACAATGTTTTCTGCAATGCTGTAAGACAGTTTTTAATGTGTTAGAAGTTATATGCACAAAAACTTATGTTAGGACTTCAATGATCAAGATTGTCAGTTTACAGCTTTCTGAGTCCAGTAATGCTGAAATAGTGTTTCTGTTGAAATGAAGTGAAATCAAGCCCAAATCTGCTCAAAAGCTTTTCTCTCTATTAGATAAAGCTGTTTCATTCAGTATTCAGTTCAAATCTTGCCAAACTGAAACAAGCTTATGTCTTATGAAGTACAATGTTTTCTGCAATGCTGTAAGACAGTTTTTAATGTGTTAGAAGTTATATGCACAAAAACTAATGTTAGGACTTCAATGATCAAGATTGTCAGTTTACAGCTTTCTGAGTCCAGTAATGCTGAAATAGTGTTTCTGTTGAAATGAAGTGAAATCAAGCCCAAATCTGCTCAAAAGCTTTTCTCTCTATTAGATAAAGCTGTTTCATTCAGTATTCAGTGCAAATCTTGCCAAACTGAAACAAGCTTATGCCTTATGAAGTACAATGTTTTCTGCAATGCTGTAAGACAGTTTTTAATGTGTTAGAAGTTATATGCACAAAAACTAATGTTAGGACTTCAATGATCAAGATTGTCAGTTTACAGCTTTCTGAGTCCAGTAATGCTGAAATAGTGTTTCTGTTCAAATGAAGTGAAATCAAGCCCAAATCTGCTCAAAAGCTTTTCTCTCATTAGATAAAGCTGTTTCATTCAGTATTTAGTGCAAATCTTGCCAAACTGAAACAAGCTTATGTCTTATGAAGTACAATGTTTTCTGCAATGCTGTAAGACAGCTTTTAATGTGTTAGAAGTTATATGCACAAAAACTTATGTTAGGACTTCAATGATCAAGATTGTCAGTTTACAGCTTTCTGAGTCCAGTAATGCTGAAATAGTGTTTCTGTTCAAATGAAGTGAAATCAAGCCCAAATCTGCTCAAAAGCTTTTCTCTCTATTAGAGAAAGCTGTTTCATTCAGTATTCAGTGCAAATCTTGCCAAACTGAAACATGCTTATGTCTTATGAAATAAAATGTTTTCTGCAATGCTGTAAGACAGTTTTTAATGTGTTAGAAGTTATATACACAAAAACTAATGTTAGGACTGCAATGATCAAGATTGTCAGTTTACAGCTTTCTGAGTCCAGTAATGTTGAAATAGTGTTTCTGTTCAAATGAAGTGAAATCAAGCCCAAATCTGCTCAAAAGCTTTTCTCTCTATTAGAGAAAGCTGTTTCATTCAATATTCAGTGCAAATCTTGCCAAACTGAAACAAGCTTATGCCTTATGAAGTACAATGTTTTCTGCAATGCTGTAAGACAGTTTTTAATGTGTTAGAAGTTATATGCACAAAAACTAATGTTAGGACTGCAATGATCAAGATTGTCAGTTTACAGCTTTCTGAGTCCAGTAATGTTGAAATAGTGTTTCTGTTCAAATGAAGTGAAATCAAGCCCAAATCTGCTCAAAAGCTTTTCTCTCTATTAGAGAAAGCTGTTTCATTCAATATTCAGTGCAAATCTTGCCAAACTGAAACAAGCTTATGCCTTATGAAGTACAATGTTTTCTGCAATGCTGTAAGACAGTTTTTAATGTGTTAGAAGTTATATGCACAAAAACTTATGTTAGGACTTCAATGATCAAGATTGTCAGTTTACAGTTTTCTGAGTCCAGTAATGCTGAAATAGTGTTTCTGTTCAAATGAAGTGAAATCAAGCCCAAATCTGCTCAAAAGCTTTTCTCTCTATTAGAGAAAGCTGTTTCATTCAGTATTCAGTGCAAATCTTGCCAAACTGAAACATGCTTATGTCTTATGAAATAAAATGTTTTCTGCAATGCTGTAAGACAGTTTTTAATGTGTTAGAAGTTATATACACAAAAACTAATGTTAGGACTGCAATGATCAAGATTGTCAGTTTACAGCTTTCTGAGTCCAGTAATGTTGAAATAGTGTTTCTGTTCAAATGAAGTGAAATCAAGCCCAAATCTGCTCAAAAGCTTTTCTCTCTATTAGAGAAAGCTGTTTCATTCAATATTCAGTGCAAATCTTGCCAAACTGAAACAAGCTTATGCCTTATGAAGTACAATGTTTTCTGCAATGCTGTAAGACAGTTTTTAATGTGTTAGAAGTTATATGCACAAAAACTAATGTTAGGACTGCAATGATCAAGATTGTCAGTTTACAGCTTTCTGAGTCCAGTAATGTTGAAATAGTGTTTCTGTTCAAATGAAGTGAAATCAAGCCCAAATCTGCTCAAAAGCTTTTCTCTCTATTAGAGAAAGCTGTTTCATTCAATATTCAGTGCAAATCTTGCCAAACTGAAACAAGCTTATGCCTTATGAAGTACAATGTTTTCTGCAATGCTGTAAGACAGTTTTTAATGTGTTAGAAGTTATATGCACAAAAACTTATGTTAGGACTTCAATGATCAAGATTGTCAGTTTACAGCTTTCTGAGTCCAGTAATGCTGAAATAGTGTTTCTGTTGAAATGAAGTGAAATCAAGCCCAAATCTGCTCAAAAGCTTTTCTCTATATTAGATAAAGCTGTTTCATTCAGTATTCAGTTCAAATCTTGCCAAACTGAAACAAGCTTATGTCTTATGAAGTACAATGTTTTCTGCAATGCTGTAAGACAGTTTTTAATGTGTTAGAAGTTATATGCACAAAAACTAATGTTAGGACTTCAATGATCAAGATTGTCAGTTTACAGCTTTCTGAGTCCAGTAATGCTGAAATAGTGTTTCTGTTCAAATGAAGTGAAATCAAGCCCAAATCTGCTCAAAAGCTTTTCTCTCTATTAGAGAAAGCTGTTTCATTCAGTATTCAGTGCAAATCTTGCCAAACTGAAACATGCTTATGTCTTATGAAATAAAATGTTTTCTGCAATGCTGTAAGACAGTTTTTAATGTGTTAGAAGTTATATACACAAAAACTAATGTTAGGACTGCAATGATCAAGATTGTCAGTTTACAGCTTTCTGAGTCCAGTAATGTTGAAATAGTGTTTCTGTTGAAATGAAGTGAAATCAAGCCCAAATCTGCTCAAAAGCTTTTCTCTCTATTAGAGAAAGCTGTTTCATTCAATATTCAGTGCAAATCTTGCCAAACTGAAACAAGCTTATGCCTTATGAAGTACAATGTTTTCTGCAATGCTGTAAGACAGTTTTTAATGTGTTAGAAGTTATATGCACAAAAACTTATGTTAGGACTTCAATGATCAAGATTGTCAGTTTACAGCTTTCTGAGTCCAGTAATGCTGAAATAGTGTTTCTGTTCAAATGAAGTGAAATCAAGCCCAAATCTGCTCAAAAGCTTTTCTCTCTATTAGAGAAAGCTGTTTCATTCAGTATTCAGTGCAAATCTTGCCAAACTGAAACATGCTTATGTCTTATGAAGTACAATGTTTTCTGCAATGCTGTAAGACAGTTTTTAATGTGTTAGAAGTTATATACACAAAAACTAATGTTAGGACTGCAATGATCAAGATTGTCAGTTTACAGCTTTCTGAGTCCAGTAATGTTGAAATAGTGTTTCTGTTCAAATGAAGTGAAATCAAGCCCAAATCTGCTCAAAAGCTTTTCTCTCTATTAGAGAAAGCTGTTTCATTCAATATTCAGTGCAAATCTTGCCAAACTGAAACAAGCTTATGCCTTATGAAGTACAATGTTTTCTGCAATGCTGTAAGACAGTTTTTAATGTGTTAGAAGTTATATGCACAAAAACTAATGTTAGGACTGCAATGATCAAGATTGTCAGTTTACAGCTTTCTGAGTCCAGTAATGTTGAAATAGTGTTTCTGTTCAAATGAAGTGAAATCAAGCCCAAATCTGCTCAAAAGCTTTTCTCTCTATTAGAGAAAGCTGTTTCATTCAATATTCAGTGCAAATCTTGCCAAACTGAAACAAGCTTATGCCTTATGAAGTACAATGTTTTCTGCAATGCTGTAAGACAGTTTTTAATGTGTTAGAAGTTATATGCACAAAAACTTATGTTAGGACTTCAATGATCAAGATTGTCAGTTTACAGCTTTCTGAGTCCAGTAATGCTGAAATAGTGTTTCTGTTGAAATGAAGTGAAATCAAGCCCAAATCTGCTCAAAAGCTTTTCTCTCTATTAGATAAAGCTGTTTCATTCAGTATTCAGTTCAAATCTTGCCAAACTGAAACAAGCTTATGTCTTATGAAGTACAATGTTTTCTGCAATGCTGTAAGACAGTTTTTAATGTGTTAGAAGTTATATGCACAAAAACTAATGTTAGGACTTCAATGATCAAGATTGTCAGTTTACAGCTTTCTGAGTCCAGTAATGCTGAAATAGTGTTTCTGTTGAAATGAAGTGAAATCAAGCCCAAATCTGCTCAAAAGCTTTTCTCTCTATTAGAGAAAGCTGTTTCATTCAGTATTCAGTGCAAATCTTGCCAAACTGAAACATGCTTATGTCTTATGAAATAAAATGTTTTCTGCAATGCTGTAAGACAGTTTTTAATGTGTTAGAAGTTATATACACAAAAACTAATGTTAGGACTGCAATGATCAAGATTGTCAGTTTACAGCTTTCTGAGTCCAGTAATGTTGAAATAGTGTTTCTGTTCAAATGAAGTGAAATCAAGCCCAAATCTGCTCAAAAGCTTTTCTCTCTATTAGAGAAAGCTGTTTCATTCAATATTCAGTGCAAATCTTGCCAAACTGAAACAAGCTTATGCCTTATGAAGTACAATGTTTTCTGCAATGCTGTAAGACAGTTTTTAATGTGTTAGAAGTTATATGCACAAAAACTAATGTTAGGACTGCAATGATCAAGATTGTCAGTTTACAGCTTTCTGAGTCCAGTAAGTGAAATCAAGCCCAAATCTGCTCAAAAGCTTTTCTCTCTATTAGAGAAAGCTGTTTCATTCAATATTCAGTGCAAATCTTGCCAAACTGAAACAAGCTTATGCCTTATGAAGTACAATGTTTTCTGCAATGCTGTAAGACAGTTTTTAATGTGTTAGAAGTTATATGCACAAAAACTTATGTTAGGACTTCAATGATCAAGATTGTCAGTTTACAGCTTTCTGAGTCCAGTAATGCTGAAATAGTGTTTCTGTTCAAATGAAGTGAAATCAAGCCCAAATCTGCTCAAAAGCTTTTCTCTCTATTAGATAAAGCTGTTTCATTCAGTATTCAGTTCAAATCTTGCCAAACTGAAACAAGCTTATGTCTTATGAAGTACAATGTTTTCTGCAATGCTGTAAGACAGTTTTTAATGTGTTAGAAGTTATATGCACAAAAACTAATGTTAGGACTTCAATGATCAAGATTGTCAGTTTACAGCTTTCTGAGTCCAGTAATGCTGAAATAGTGTTTCTGTTGAAATGAAGTGAAATCAAGCCCAAATCTGCTCAAAAGCTTTTCTCTCTATTAGATAAAGCTGTTTCATTCAGTATTCAGTGCAAATCTTGCCAAACTGAAACAAGCTTATGCCTTATGAAGTACAATGTTTTCTGCAATGCTGTAAGACAGTTTTTAATGTGTTAGAAGTAATATGCACAAAAACTAATGTTAGGACTTCAATGATCAAGATTGTCAGTTTACAGCTTTCTGAGTCCAGTAATGCTGAAATAGTGTTTCTGTTCAAATGAAGTGAAATCAAGCCCAAATCTGCTCAAAAGCTTTTCTCTCTATTAGATAAAGCTGTTTCATTCAGTATTCAGTGCAAATCTTGCCAAACTGAAACAAGCTTATGTCTTATGAAGTACAATGTTTTCTGCAATGCTGTAAGACAGCTTTTAATGTGTTAGAAGTTATATGCACTAAAACTTATGTTAGGACTTCAATGATCAAGATTGTCAGTTTACAGCTTTCTGAGTCCAGTAATGCTGAAATAGTGTTTCTGTTCAAATGAAGTGAAATCAAGCCCAAATCTGCTCAAAAGCTTTTCTCTCTATTAGAGAAAGCTGTTTCATTCAGTATTCAGTGCAAATCTTGCCAAACTGAAACATGCTTATGTCTTATGAAATAAAATGTTTTCTGCAATGCTGTAAGACAGTTTTTAATGTGTTAGAAGTTATATACACAAAAACTAATGTTAGGACTGCAATGATCAAGATTGTCAGTTTACAGCTTTCTGAGTCCAGTAATGTTGAAATAGTGTTTCTGTTCAAATGAAGTGAAATCAAGCCCAAATCTGCTCAAAAGCTTTTCTCTCTATTAGAGAAAGCTGTTTCATTCAATATTCAGTGCAAATCTTGCCAAACTGAAACAAGCTTATGCCTTATGAAGTACAATGTTTTCTGCAATGCTGTAAGACATTTTTTAATGTGTTAGAAGTTATATGCACAAAAACTAATGTTAGGACTGCAATGATCAAGATTGTCAGTTTACAGCTTTCTGAGTCCAGTAATGTTGAAATAGTGTTTCTGTTCAAATGAAGTGAAATCAAGCCCAAATCTGCTCAAAAGCTTTTCTCTCTATTAGAGAAAGCTGTTTCATTCAATATTCAGTGCAAATCTTGCCAAACTGAAACAAGCTTATGCCTTATGAAGTACAATGTTTTCTGCAATGCTGTAAGACAGTTTTTAATGTGTTAGAAGTTATATGCACAAAAACGTCTAAGGTTACGTATGTAACCCTGGTTCCTCGAAGGAACGAGACGCTGCGTCGAGAACGTTTGGGGAAACGCGTCCAGCGTGACGTCTCTGAATAACATGTATAATCAGTCCAAAGGAAGGGCGAGACGTCATAGGCGGGTGACGTCAGAGACCAGGAAGCATAAAAGCATGAGCGGCGAAGCCGGATATCAGCCTCAAAGGATGAAGCAAGCGCCAGCCAGAGATGCCGGAAGTGTGGCACTGCGACGCAGCGTCTCGTTCCTTCGAGGAACCAGGGTTACATACGTAACCTTAGACGTTCCTCTTCAGGAACTCGAGCTGCGTCGAGAACGTTTGGGGAACGAGAATGCCCACGCCGCCAGACTTTCCAATCTCTGCCTAGTGTGGAAGAGCACAGCTAAAGCAAGAGAAGGAGAGGAGCCTGAAAGAAATTGGGGGAAATCCCGTCCAATGCCAAACTTTAGAAGGAAGTGAGTCTTGACCCCCAGGACAGGGGAGATCAGAGGACTCGAGGCTTAGGACAGCATCCTGATCACCGCTTAGCATAAGCTTCTTCTGGCCGGAGGCCTCAGCCTCAGCGCACCATGGAGGAAACATGTAATCAGAGGGTTTCTGCTCACTGACTGGCCACCGAGAGGGGCGTGGTAGGCCACCATGGCCGCCACCTGGCACCTTCAGGGTGGAGTGGGTCAACCCTGCGGAGAGCCTTCAGGAACTCCAGCACTGTACCATCCGGGCAGTGAACTGGGTCGAGCTGGCGGTCTCCGCACCAAGAAGTGAAAAGCTTCCACTTCAAGGCATACAGTTTCCTCATTGAGGGAGCTCTGGATTGGAGAACGGTCTTACAACCTCGGTTGAAAGACCGGAAGCTAAGAGTTGTGCCTCCTCAGAGACAACACCCTACAGCCTCTAAGCTCCATGCGGGGGCGCACCCTCCGCCTGCGAGAGGAGATCTCTCCTAACAGGAAGCTCCCATAGAGTGCCGTCAAAAAGAGAAATCAGGCCCAGGAACCATACCCGGCCCGTCCAGAACGGGGCTACTAACAGCAGCTGGACTCCGTCCCGGCGCACTCTCTCCAGAACTCCTGAGAGCAGAGCAATCGGGGGAAAAATGTACAGAAGAAGCCTCGGCCATGTCTGTACCATGGCATCCAGCCCCAGTGGAGCTGGATGAGTCAGAGGAAGCCAGAGGGGACAGTGCGATGTCTCTCGCGTCGCAAACAGATCCACCCAAGTCTGGCCAACATCTCCAACTCTGCTTCATCACCTCAGTGTGAAGCCGCCATTCCCCGGGCCTCAGCCCCTGCCTCAACAGGATGTCTGCTCCCATATTAAGATGCCCAGGAATGTGAACTGCTCTGAGCGAGAGGAATTCATCCTGGGCCCACCAAGGATCTGGTACACTAGTTGTATAAACGGCGTGAGCGCAGACCTCCTTGATGGTTGATGTAAGAGACCACCGCTGTGTTGTCGGTGCGCACCAACACATGGTGACCTCTTAGGTCTGGGAGAAAATAACGAAGTGCACAAAGCACGGCCAGCATCTCCAGGCAGTTGATGTGCCATGTCAGATGGCGACCACTCCACAGACCACGGGCAGGGTGGCCACTCATGACCGCACCCCAGCCGGTGAGGGACGCGTCCGCCGCTAGCATACCGCGGCGACAAGGAGCTCCCAGCACCGGGCCCTGGGACAAGAACCGAGGCTTCCTCCACATATCCAAGGCACGTAGGCAGCGCCGCGTGACCTTTAGCATGCGAAGTGGATTTCCCCTCAGGGAGAACCCCTTGGTCTTGAGCCACCACTGTAGGGGTCTCATGTACAGCAGGCCAATAGTATTCACGTTGGACGCAGCTGCCATCAGACCCAGCAATCTCCGTGACTGCTTGACAGTGAGTGACCAGCCTTCTCTCACTCTCGCGACTGCAGTGAGGATCGACTCGATCCGAGCAGGTGACATACGTGCCTGCATCGTGGTCGAATCCCACACCATGCCCAGATAAGTGGTTCTCTGAACTGGAGAAAGCACACTTTTCTTAGCGTTAAGTCTTAACCCCAGCTCTTTCATGTGAGCGAGAACGACACCTCGGTGCCGAACCGCCATCTGCTCAGATTCAGCTGATATCAACCAATCATCAATGTGGTTGAGTCGGGAAAGTGTGGGGTGAGAGTGCAAGGCCAGTGGAAGATCCTTATTGGTAGGCTTTTGCCCCCAAAAGCAAACCTCAGGAACTTCCAATGAAGAAGGATGGAGATGAGTGCATCTTTTGATAGATCGTGACACACCAGTCCTCGGACTTGGCCTGTGCAGGCGTGCTAAACTTCAGTCCCCTGACTGAGAGGTTCAAAAAGCACAGATCTAGAAAGGGACACAACACCTCATTCTTCCTCGGAACAGTGAGGTACCGGCTGTAAGACCCGGACTCTGCAACCCAAGGAGGGACCACCTCGATGGTCTCCATCCTCAGAGAGAGTCTACTTCTGTACCATTACCAGAGCCTGCTTGGGGCCCACCAGAACTGGATTCTGTGGCCTCTCACTACAGTGTGCAGGACCCATTGAGACACATTTGGCAGTAGTTTTCACGCTGCAATATAGTCTACTAAGGGAATCAGCCTCTCAAGACTGATCTCTGGTTGCATCAGCGCAATTAGCTCGGTGCCCTGAAGCGGCGTACCGGCAGGAGACGGCCGAACTAGCTGCTCTGGAAACCTCCCAGGAGGTCGCGAGCCTCTTAGCACCGCTACGTTTCCGGGCGGTAACTGAGAGAAGCGCTCGCTGGAGACCGCTGCGCCCTGGAACACCGGCAGGGTTAGCAGATCGGTCTCCTGAGGGCACTGAGGAGAGACGGGCACCGTGTAATGCGGTGTACACCGCTCTTCCCCAGAGGGGCCTGCCCTCCGAGGTCCTGAGCCACAGCATCAGGACTCTCGTAGCTGAAGTCTCCTAAAAACGACGGTCCTCAGACCACATCGTCTGCTAGGAAGACTAGACCAGAGCCTGCTCGGGGCAGGACCCCGTGAAGTACACTTGGCAGGGGCTCCCACACCGCCATGTGACCTCCTAAGGGAACCAGTCTCGCGAGACTGGCCTCTGGTGCGCCTAGAGCCACTAGCTCGGTGCCCTGAAGTGGCGTACCGGCAGGAGACGGCCGAACTAGCTGCTCTGGAAACCTCCCAGGAGGTCGCGAGACACTTAGCACCGCTACGTTTCCGGGCGGTAACTGAGAGAAGCACTCGCTGGAGACCGCTGCGCCCTGGAACACCGGCAGGGTTGGCAGATCGATCTCCTGAGGGCACTGAGGAGAGACGGGCACCGTGTAATGCGGTGTACACCACTCTTCCCCAGAGGGAGCAGGCCCTCAAAACGTCCTAGGCGTCAGGACGTTATGATGAAGGCTATCCAGCGAAAACAACGGTCTGTAGAACTGCTTTCCACTAGAAGCCTTCGGCCTGGGAGCGCCACTTTGACTCTAGCGTCTGCGGAGTACAAAAGTGACACCCCCGGCACGTGGGGCTGGAACACGGTTGGGACTGCTCCGCCCAGCAGCCCCTGACCGCCTCAACCTCCTCAGAGGAAGAGCGGTACACACGTGTTCTCACAAAATAAATCACATCCCTAGAGCCCCTGTACATCTAACTTCACATAGTCAGATAAATATGTCATTTTATTCCTTAGAATTAAATGTAGTCAGCAACCAGACTAGTTAACACGATCTGGTGTAGAAAAACTCACATAAAAACGAAACCATACACGCGTTGCCTCGGCAGCGCTCATGTCTTTTATATATATAAATATATATATTATTTCATGCTACTCAGTCACACAAACAACATCAATCTCCTCAGAGAAAGATGGATGCTGCAGCGAGCCGTCTCAGAGGGCGAAGAAACTGCCTCGAGAATGAGCTCTAGATCTAGTGAACACGGGTGGAGATAGGACGAGCCGTCTCCAACCCGTTCGCCAGATCATGTGCGATTCCCGCTATCGCGGTCGCCGCTGTGCCTTGGCAACAGCGCGACCGCAACTGCAAGATCGCATGCACGGACACACTCCTCGGAGCGTGCCCGGCGAGAGCATGCAGCAGCAGCGAGCTGTCTCAGAGGGCGAACAAACCGCAGCGCTGGTTTCTAAGCCTCGAGCACGAGCTCTAGATCTAGTGAACACGGGCGGAGATAGGACGAGCCGTCTCCAACCCGTTCGCCAGATCATGTGCGATTCCCGCTATCACGGTCGCTGCCGTGCCTCAGCAACAGCACGACCGCAACTGCAAGATCGCATGCACGGACACACTCCTCAGAGCGTGCCCGGCGAGAGCGGAGCGCTTAACAGCGAGAAAAGCACAGTCAGCCCCCCGAGAGCTGACTGCGCGAGCTCCACTCTTCATTAATGCTGCTTATGTTAATATTAGGCATAAAATGCTTGTGTAAATGGTGCTTGTGTGACTGGTGCTTGTGTAACTGGCGAGCTCATCGACGCCTTCCCACATCAATCTCCTCAGAGAAAGACAGGCAGCGCCGTCGCGCCCTCTCATCGGGGAGAAAGTACCGCAAACGCGGGCTTCCGACCACCGAGAGCGGGCGCCGGATCTGGTGGCTAAGAAAGAAGATAGGGACTTGCCCGTCTTACATTCCTTCCAGCAGATCCGAAAGCGAGTCCCGCGAGCACAACCACCGTTTCGCCTCGGCGAAAGCGGGGCTGGCACCGCGAGAAACGCCAGTGAAAGCTCTCTCCTCAAAGAGAGCCCTCAGAGAGTGAAGCAAAGGCTCGCATCGCAGCCGTCAACTCCCTAGAGAGCTGACACTGCGCGCCTCACTCTCAAGCAGACAACACACGAGCTGCGTGTGTCCCTACCGTTTTTTTTTTTTTTTTTTTTTGGCAGGGAAAAACACAGCCTGAGCGCTGCCTGCTCTCGCCCAAAACTTCTCTTGATTGAAGCTTTGACAATGGAGTTATCAGTGGACAAACGACACTAAATAAGACTCACAAACGGATAGCGACTGACACACACACACAGAGCGCTTGCTGAAGACACAAGGCTGATATCCGGCTTCGCCGCTCATGCTTTTATGCTTCCTGGTCTCTGACGTCACCCGCCTATGACGTCTCGCCCTTCCTTTGGACTGATTATACATGTTATTCAGAGACGTCACGCTGGACGCGTTTCCCCAAACGTTCTCGACGCAGCTCGAGTTCCTGAAGAGGAACTTATGTTAGGACTTCAATGATCAAGATTGTCAGTTTACAGCTTTCTGAGTCCAGTAATGCTGAAATAGTGTTTCTGTTGAAATGAAGTGAAATCAAGCCCAAATCTGCTCAAAAGCTTTTCTCTCTATTAGATAAAGCTGTTTCATTCAGTATTCAGTTCAAATCTTGCCAAACTGAAACAAGCTTATGTCTTATGAAGTACAATGTTTTCTGCAATGCTGTAAGACAGTTTTTAATGTGTTAGAAGTTATATGCACAAAAACGCCTCAAGGTTACGTATGTAACCCTAGTTCCTTGAAGGAACGAGACGCTGCGTCGAAGCGCTTGGGGAACGTCCCTGACGAGACCGACTCTGAATATCGTGTGCAATCTGTCCAATGGAAGGGCGTGACGTCACGGAGCGGGGTGACGTAGCGACCAGGAAGCTATAAAAGCACGTGCCGTGCGGCTGGCTTCAGCTTCGTGTAGGGAAGCAAGCGCCGGCAGGGGTGCCGGGAGTATGGCTCTGCGACGCAGCGTCTCGTTCCTTCAAGGAACTAGGGTTACATACGTAACCTTGAGGCGTTCCTTTTCAGGAACTCGAGCTGCGTCGAAGCGCTTGGGGAACGAGGTGCTCACGCTGCCAGACTACCAAATCCCTGCCTAGTGTGTATCCGTAGAGCACAGCTAAGGCGAGAGAACAGAAGAGCCAGGAGCGGCTCGCATATCAAGATCATAAAATCTGACGAATGTGGAAGGCGTGGACCACCCCGCAGCGTTGCAGATGTCCAAGAGGGACACACCTGCTAAGAAGGCCTTGGAGGCCGCCATACTCCGAGTAGAGTGAGCCTTGGCCCCCAAAGGAGGGGGGAGACCAGAGGACTCATAAGAGACGTTGATAGCCTCGACTATCCAACGACTAAGGGTCTGCTTGGTGGCAGGAGAACCCTTGTTAGTAGGACCATAGCAAACAAGTAATTGGTCGGATTTTCTCCACAGGGCAGCTCTGTGGATGTATGCGTCCAGTGCTCGCACTGGACACATACGGTTTAGCTTCTCTTGGTCTGGCTCCCGAAAGGGAGGAGGACAAAAGGCCTGCAGTACGATAGGCTGTGGTGTAACAGAGGGAACCTTTGGAACATAACCCGCTCGAGGGTATAAGAATGCTTTGGCCATACCAGGGGCAAAGTCTAAATAAGTAGGGGCCACCGAAAGGGCCTGGAGATCTCCAACTCGTTTTAGTGAGGTGATTGCCAGTAGCAGGGCAGTCTTGAGTGTCAGATGTCTATCTGAGATATCTTGTATTGGCTCGAATGGAGCTTTACAAAGAGCCTCTAGAACCACAGCCAAATCCCAGGGGGGAACACGGGACCGTACTGGAGGTCTTAGCCTCAGCGCACCGCGGAGGAAACGTGTAACTAGGGGGTGTCTACCCACTGACTTATCATTGAAAGGGACATGGAAAGCAGCTATGGCCGCCACGTACACCTTTAAGGTGGAGTGGGATAACCCCGCAGAGAGCCTAGCTTGTAAGAACTCCAGAACTGTACCAACTGGGCAGTTAACAGGGTCAAGGTGGCGATCTCTGCACCATGAAGTGAAGAGTTTCCACTTCAGGGCATACAGTTTCCTCGTGGAGGGAGCTCTGGACTGGAGGAGGGTCTCAACAACCTCGGTTGAGAGACCAGCTGCTAACAGTTGTGCCCCCTCAGGGGCCACACCCACAGCTTGAACAACTCCGGGCGAGGGTGGATTATCGTGCCCTGCGCTTGTGAGAGTAGGTCTGTCCTGATCGGTATCTCCCACGGAGAGCCGTCGAGGAGCGAGACTAGATCTGAGAACCATATTCGGCCCGGCCAGAACGGGGCTACTAACAACAGACGGACCCCGTCCTGGCGTACTCTCGCCAGAACTCCCGGGAGCAGAGGGATAGGGGGAAAGGCGTACAGACGAAGCCTCGGCCAGGTCTGTACCATAGCGTCCAGTCCCAGAGGAGCTGGATGAACTAGAGAGAACCAGAGGGGACATTGCGATGTCTCTTGAGTCGCAAAGAGGTCCACCTGGGCTTTGCCAAACACTCTCCATATCTGCTTCACCACCTCGGGGTGAAGCATCCATTCCCCGGGCCTCGGCCCCTGCCTCGACAGTATGTCTGCTCCCACATTCAATCTCCCAGGAATATATACTGCTCTGATCGAGAGGAGTTTGCCCTGGGACCAGAGAAGGATCTGGTATGCCAGCTCTTACAAGGGGCGTGAACGCAGACCCCCCTGGTGATTGATATAAGAGACCACTGATGTGTTGTCGGTGCGCACCAACACATGGTGACCTCTCAGGTCTGGGAGGAAATATTTTAATGCTCGATAGACTGCTAACATCTCTAGGCAATTGATGTGCCATGTCAGATGGCGACCACTCCACAGACCGCGGGCAGGGTGGCCACTCATGACCGCACCCCAACCGGTGAGGGACGCGTCTGTCGCTAGCGTTACACGGCGACAAGGAGCTCCCAGCACCGTGCCCTGATTCAAGAACCAAGGTTTCTTCCACATGTCTAAGGCACGAAGGCATCGCCGCGTGACCTTGATAACTCGGAGTGGATTTCCCCTCGGGGAAAAGTCCTTGGACTTGAGCCACCACTGTAGGGGTCTCATGTGCAGCAGGCCAAAAGGTATCACGTTGGACGCAGCTGCCATCAGCCCTAACAATCTCTGGAATTGTTTGACAGTGAGTGACTGGCCTTCTTTGACTCTCTCGACTGATGTGAGGATCGACTCGATCCGAGCAGGAGACAGACGTGCCTGCATCGTGGTCGAATCCCACACTACGCCTAGATAGGTGGTTCTCTGAACTGGAGAAAGTACACTCTTCTTGGCATTTAGTCTCAAACCCAGCTCCCCCATGTGTGCGAGAACGACATCTCGATGTCGAATCGCCATCTGCTCTGATTGAGCTTGAATCAACCAATCGTCGATATAATTTAGAATGCGGATGCCCTGCATACGGAGGGATACCAGAGCCGCATCTACACATTTCGTGAACGTGCGGGGTGAGAGTGCAAGGCCGAAGGGAAGTACTCGATATTGATAAGCTTTGCCCCTGAAAGCGAACCTCAGAAACTTCCTGTGTTGTGGAAGGATGTATATGTGGAAGTATGCGTCTTTGAGATCTATTGTGACAAACCAGTCCTCGGATCTGATTTGAGCTACAACCTGTTTGACAGTGAGCATTTTGAACTTCAGTGGCATAACTGAGCGGTTCAGGCGACGTAAGTCTAAGATCGGGCGCAACCCCCCATCCTTCTTTGGAACTATGAAATACCGGCTGTAAAATCCGGATTCCCTGTCTAGAGGAGGGACCACCTCGATGGCCTCCTTCCTTAATAGGGTATTCACTTCTTGTTCCATAACCAGAGCCTGCTGGGGGCCGACCACAGTCGGTGTAACCCCGTTGAATTTCGGTGGTGGATGACCGAACTGAATGCAATAGCCTTTTTCTATCGTACGCAGGACCCAATGAGATACATTTGGCAGTAGCTTCCACGCTGCTAAATAATCTACTAAGGGAATCAGTCTCTCGAGACTGACCTCTGGTGTAAGAGGCCCCCGAAGGGGTGGCGAGCATCCCAGCTCCGCTGCGCTCACGGGCGGAAATAACTGGGAGCAGCGCTCGCTGGAGGCCACTGCGCCCTGAAACTCTGGCAGGGTTGGCAGACTGACCTCCTGAGGGCACTGAGGTGAGACGGGCACCGTATACTGAGGTGGACCGCGCTCTACCCCAGTAGGGGCTACCCTCTGGACCCTGATGTCAGGATCTTTTCGTCGAGGACTTCCGGGCTTCGATGACTGTTCTTAAATCAGGCTTAGCCCTAGAAGCCCCCGACTCAGAGCGTCGCTGAGGCCCTCGGTCCCGTCGTGGGGGAGCACGAGCGGCGACACTTTGTTTTTGTACTTCCCGGTATGAGGAGCCGGTATGTGGCGTGGTGATCTCCCGCCCAGATGCACCACGAGAGCGACGAGGGAGGAAACTCTGGAACGCCGCCGCCGGTTTGCGTGCCTCCTGGAACCTGTCGACGACAGTATTGACTGTGTCGCCAAACAGGCCCGAGGCTTGAAGCGGGGCGTCCAGGAGGCAGACCCTGTCTCTTTCTTTTATCTCTGACAGGGTCAACCATAAATGCCTCTCCGCGGCCACTAAGGCTGCCATAGACCGCCCAATTGCGCGAGCGGTCTCTTTAGTGGCGCGGAGGGAGAGATCAGCGGTCTTTCTGAGCTCTTCGATATCTTCAGACTTGATCCCCTCTCCCTCATCGATATCTCCCAGCAGGTCAGCTTGATAAGCTTGTAGGACTGCCATGGTGTGAAGGCAAGCCCCAGCCTGACCTGCTGCCACATAACCTTTGCCCACTAGCGAAGATGTAAGTCGAAGAGGCTTAGTGGGCAGTGTCGGAGCCTTTAGAGACGATGCCGAGCCGGGTGACAGATAGCCCGCAAGCGTCTGCTCAACCCGTGGCATCGCTCTATAACCCCGCTCTCCCAGCCCCATCACGTTGCCATAGTATAGTGAATCGGGGCCGAAGAGGCGGGTCGAATATGGGTGGTTCCACGATCTCGATATTTCGTCGTGAAGATCGGGAAAATATGGAAGGCTCCGACGTGGAGGTGGTTGCCTCGGCCGCAGAAAGCGTTCATCTAATTTGCTTCTCTGCGGCTCAGTTTGTTTTTCAGCAGGCCATTCGATTTTTAATTTATCTACTGCTCTAGTAACCACCTCCAAAAGCTCCTCATACTGGGGCGATAGGGGTGGCGAATCCCCAGCGACAGTCTCCACATCGACCTCCTCGGAGGAAGAGAGGTGAAGAGCTGTTCCCTCACCCTGGGGGGAAGAAACCGACGAGCGTGCTTCCGAACCCAGGGTTTGGGCGCCTGATCTGGCAGATGAGGAAGGAGATAAGGACTGGCCCGTCTCCATTCCCTCTGACAGATCCACCTGCGAACCCCACGAGTGCAGCAGCCGCTCTGCCTCGGCAGAAGCGGGGCCAGCACCGCGAGGAACGCTGGTGAAGGCTCCCTCCTCGAAGAGAGCCCTCCAGGATCGAAGCGTCCGCATTGGCAATCGTTCACAATGCGGACAGTCGGCCCCCTCGAGAGCCGACTCAGCGTGCTTCGATCCCAGGCAAGCCACGCACAGATTGTGTGTATCCCCGCTCGTGATGTAGCGAGGGCAGGGAGGAACACACAATCTATAACGTGGCTTAGAATCGCCCTTTATATGTTTGGTCTTTTGCTTTGATTTAGGCATATTGAGCTGTTTTAGCGATCTTTTAATGGCTAAGGGACAGACAACAATAAATAGGACCAACGGGACAGACTTTTAACATGCACACACAGAGCGCTTGCTGACAGAGCGAAAGCTGAAGCCAGCCGCACGGCACGTGCTTTTATAGCTTCCTGGTCGCTACGTCACCCCGCTCCGTGACGTCATGCCCTTCCATTGGACAGATTGCACACGATATTCAGAGTCGGTCTCGTCAGGGACGTTCCCCAAGCGCTTCGACGCAGCTCGAGTTCCTGAAAAGGAACTAATGTTAGGACTTCAATGATCAAGATTGTCAGTTTACAGCTTTCTGAGTCCAGTAATGCTGAAATAGTGTTTCTGTTGAAATGAAGTGAAATCAAGCCCAAATCTGCTCAAAAGCTTTTCTCTCTATTAGATAAAGCTGTTTCATTCAGTATTCAGTGCAAATCTTGCCAAACTGAAACAAGCTTATGTCTTATGAAGTACAATGTTTTCTGCAATGCTGTAAGACAGTTTTTAATGTGTTAGAAGATATATGCAAAAAAACTTATGTTAGGACTTCAATGATCAAGATTGTCAGTTTACAGCTTTCTGAGTCCAGTAATGCTGAAATAGTGTTTCTGTTGAAATGAAGTGAAATCAAGCCCAAATCTGCTCAAAAGCTTTTCTCTCTATTAGATAAAGCTGTTTCATTCAGTATTCAGTGCAAATCTTGCCAAACTGAAACAAGCTTATGTCTTATGAAGTACAATGTTTTCTGCAATGCTGTAAGACAGTTTTTAATGTGTTAGAAGTTATATGCACAAAAACTAATGTTAGGACTTCAATGATCAAGATTGTCAGTTTACAGCTTTCTGAGTCCAGTAATGCTGAAATAGTGTTTCTGTTGAAATGAAGTGAAATCAAGCCCAAATCTGCTCAAAAGCTTTTCTCTCTATTAGATAAAGCTGTTTCATTCAGTATTCAGTGCAAAACTTGCCAAACTGAAACAAGCTTATGTCTTATGAAGTACAATGTTTTCTGCAATGCTGTAAGACAGTTTTTAATGTGTTAGAAGTTATATGCACAAAAACTAATGTTAGGACTTCAATGATCAAGATTGTCAGTTTACAGCTTTCTGAGTCCAGTAATGCTGAAATAGTGTTTCTGTTCAAATGAAGTGAAATCAAGCCCAAATCTGCTCAAAAGCTTTTCTCTCTATTAGATAAAGCTGTTTCATTCAGTATTCAGTGCAAATCTTGCCAAACTGAAACAAGCTTATGTCTTATGAAGTACAATGTTTTCTGCAATGCTGTAAGACAGTTTTTAATGTGTTAGAAGTTATATGCACAAAAACTAATGTTAGGACTTCAATGATCAAGATTGTCAGTTTACAGCTTTCTGAGTCCAGTAATGCTGAAATAGTGTTTCTGTTCAAATGAAGTGAAATCAAGCCCAAATCTGCTCAAAAGCTTTTCTCTCTATTAGATAAAGCTGTTTCATTCAGTATTCAGTGCAAATCTTGCCAAACTGAAACAAGCTTATGCCTTATGAAGTACAATGTTTTCTGCAATGCTGTAAGACAGTTTTTAATGTGTTAGAAGTTATATGCACAAAAACTAATGTTAGGACTTCAATGATCAAGATTGTCAGTTTACAGCTTTCTGAGTCCAGTAATGCTGAAATAGTGTTTCTGTTCAAATGAAGTGAAATCAAGCCCAAATCTGCTCAAAAGCTTTTCTCTCTATTAGATAAAGCTGTTTCATTCAGTATTCAGTGCAAATCTTGCCAAACTGAAACAAGCTTATGTCTTATGAAGTACAATGTTTTCTGCAATGCTGTAAGACAGCTTTTAATGTGTTAGAAGTTATATGCACAAAAACTTATGTTAGGACTTCAATGATCAAGATTGTCAGTTTACAGCTTTCTGAGTCCAGTAATGCTGAAATAGTGTTTCTGTTGAAATGAAGTGAAATCAAGCCCAAATCTGCTCAAAAGCTTTTCTCTCTATTAGATAAAGCTGTTTCATTCAGTATTCAGTGCAAATCTTGCCAAACTGAAACAAGCTTATGCCTTATGAAGTACAATGTTTTCTGCAATGCTGTAAGACATTTTTTAATGTGTTAGAAGTTATATGCACAAAAACTAATGTTAGGACTTCAATGATCAAGATTGTCAGTTTACAGCTTTCTGAGTCCAGTCATGCTGAAATAGTGTTTCTGTTCAAATGAAGTGAAATCAAGCCCAAATCTGCTCAAAAGCTTTTCTCTCTATTAGATAAAGCTGTTTCATTCAGTATTCAGTGCAAATCTTGCCAAACTGAAACAAGCTTATGCCTTATGAAGTACAATGTTTTCTGCAATGCTGTAAGACAGTTTTTAATGTGTTAGAAGTTATATGCACAAAAACTAATGTTAGGACTTCAATGATCAAGATTGTCAGTTTACAGCTTTCTGAGTCCAGTAATGCTGAAATAGTGTTTCTGTTCAAATGAAGTGAAATCAAGCCCAAATCTGCTCAAAAGCTTTTCTCTCTATTAGATAAAGCTGTTTCATTCAGTATTCAGTGCAAATCTTGCCAAACTGAAACAAGCTTATGTCTTATGAAGTACAATGTTTTCTGCAATGCTGTAAGACAGCTTTTAATGTGTTAGAAGTTATATGCACAAAAACTTATGTTAGGACTTCAATGATCAAGATTGTCAGTTTACAGCTTTCTGAGTCCAGTAATGCTGAAATAGTGTTTCTGTTCAAATGAAGTGAAATCAAGCCCAAATCTGCTCAAAAGCTTTTCTCTCTATTAGAGAAAGCTGTTTCATTCAGTATTCAGTGCAAATCTTGCCAAACTGAAACATGCTTATGTCTTATGAAATAAAATGTTTTCTGCAATGCTGTAAGACAGTTTTTAATGTGTTAGAAGTTATATACACAAAAACTAATGTTAGGACTGCAATGATCAAGATTGTCAGTTTACAGCTTTCTGAGTCCAGTAATGTTGAAATAGTGTTTCTGTTCAAATGAAGTGAAATCAAGCCCAAATCTGCTCAAAAGCTTTTCTCTCTATTAGAGAAAGCTGTTTCATTCAATATTCAGTGCAAATCTTGCCAAACTGAAACAAGCTTATGCCTTATGAAGTACAATGTTTTCTGCAATGCTGTAAGACAGTTTTTAATGTGTTAGAAGTTATATGCACAAAAACTAATGTTAGGACTGCAATGATCAAGATTGTCAGTTTACAGCTTTCTGAGTCCAGTAATGTTGAAATAGTGTTTCTGTTCAAATGAAGTGAAATCAAGCCCAAATCTGCTCAAAAGCTTTTCTCTCTATTAGAGAAAGCTGTTTCATTCAATATTCAGTGCAAATCTTGCCAAACTGAAACAAGCTTATGCCTTATGAAGTACAATGTTTTCTGCAATGCTGTAAGACAGTTTTTAATGTGTTAGAAGTTATATGCACAAAAACTTATGTTAGGACTTCAATGATCAAGATTGTCAGTTTACAGCTTTCTGAGTCCAGTAATGCTGAAATAGTGTTTCTGTTGAAATGAAGTGAAATCAAGCCCAAATCTGCTCAAAAGCTTTTCTCTCTATTAGATAAAGCTGTTTCATTCAGTATTCAGTTCAAATCTTGCCAAACTGAAACAAGCTTATGTCTTATGAAGTACAATGTTTTCTGCAATGCTGTAAGACAGTTTTTAATGTGTTAGAAGTTATATGCACAAAAACTAATGTTAGGACTTCAATGATCAAGATTGTCAGTTTACAGCTTTCTGAGTCCAGTCATGCTGAAATAGTGTTTCTGTTCAAATGAAGTGAAATCAAGCCCAAATCTGCTCAAAAGCTTTTCTCTCTATTAGATAAAGCTGTTTCATTCAGTATTCAGTGCAAATCTTGCCAAACTGAAACAAGCTTATGCCTTATGAAGTACAATGTTTTCTGCAATGCTGTAAGACAGTTTTTAATGTGTTAGAAGTTATATGCACAAAAACTAATGTTAGGACTTCAATGATCAAGATTGTCAGTTTACAGCTTTCTGAGTCCAGTAATGCTGAAATAGTGTTTCTGTTCAAATGAAGTGAAATCAAGCCCAAATCTGCTCAAAAGCTTTTCTCTCTATTAGATAAAGCTGTTTCATTCAGTATTCAGTGCAAATCTTGCCAAACTGAAACAAGCTTATGTCTTATGAAGTACAATGTTTTCTGCAATGCTGTAAGACAGCTTTTAATGTGTTAGAAGTTATATGCACAAAAACTTATGTTAGGACTTCAATGATCAAGATTGTCAGTTTACAGCTTTCTGAGTCCAGTAATGCTGAAATAGTGTTTCTGTTCAAATGAAGTGAAATCAAGCCCAAATCTGCTCAAAAGCTTTTCTCTCTATTAGATAAAGCTGTTTCATTCAGTATTCAGTGCAAATCTTGCCAAACTGAAACAAGCTTATGCCTTATGAAATAAAATGTTTTCTGCAATGCTGTAAGACAGTTTTTAATGTGTTAGAAGTTATATACACAAAAACTAATGTTAGGACTGCAATGATCAAGATTGTCAGTTTACAGCTTTCTGAGTCCAGTAATGTTGAAATAGTGTTTCTGTTCAAATGAAGTGAAATCAAGCCCAAATCTGCTCAAAAGCTTTTCTCTCTATTAGAGAAAGCTGTTTCATTCAATATTCAGTGCAAATCTTGCCAAACTGAAACAAGCTTATGCCTTATGAAGTACAATGTTTTCTGCAATGCTGTAAGACAGTTTTTAATGTGTTAGAAGTTATATGCACAAAAACTAATGTTAGGACTGCAATGATCAAGATTGTCAGTTTACAGCTTTCTGAGTCCAGTAATGTTGAAATAGTGTTTCTGTTCAAATGAAGTGAAATCAAGCCCAAATCTGCTCAAAAGCTTTTCTCTCTATTAGAGAAAGCTGTTTCATTCAATATTCAGTGCAAATCTTGCCAAACTGAAACAAGCTTATGCCTTATGAAGTACAATGTTTTCTGCAATGCTGTAAGACAGTTTTTAATGTGTTAGAAGTTATATGCACAAAAACTTATGTTAGGACTTCAATGATCAAGATTGTCAGTTTACAGCTTTCTGAGTCCAGTAATGCTGAAATAGTGTTTCTGTTGAAATGAAGTGAAATCAAGCCCAAATCTGCTCAAAAGCTTTTCTCTCTATTAGATAAAGCTGTTTCATTCAGTATTCAGTTCAAATCTTGCCAAACTGAAACAAGCTTATGTCTTATGAAGTACAATGTTTTCTGCAATGCTGTAAGACAGTTTTTAATGTGTTAGAAGTTATATGCACAAAAACTAATGTTAGGACTTCAATGATCAAGATTGTCAGTTTACAGCTTTCTGAGTCCAGTAATGCTGAAATAGTGTTTCTGTTGAAATGAAGTGAAATCAAGCCCAAATCTGCTCAAAAGCTTTTCTCTCTATTAGATAAAGCTGTTTCATTCAGTACTCAGTGCAAATCTTGCCAAACTGAAACAAGCTTATGCCTTATGAAGTACAATGTTTTCTGCAATGCTGTAAGACAGTTTTTAATGTGTTAGAAGTTATATGCACAAAAACTAATGTTAGGACTTCAATGATCAAGATTGTCAGTTTACAGCTTTCTGAGTCCAGTAATGCTGAAATAGTGTTTCTGTTCAAATGAAGTGAAATCAAGCCCAAATCTGCTCAAAAGCTTTTCTCTCTATTAGATAAAGCTGTTTCATTCAGTATTCAGTGCAAATCTTGCCAAACTGAAACAAGCTTATGTCTTATGAAGTACAATGTTTTCTGCAATGCTGTAAGACAGCTTTTAATGTGTTAGAAGTTATATGCACAAAAACTAATGTTAGGACTGCAATGATCAAGATTGTTTGTTTACAGCTTTCTGAGTCCAGTAATGTTGAAATAGTGTTTCTGTTCAAATGAAGTGAAATCAAGCCCAAATCTGCTCAAAAGCTTTTCTCTCTATTAGAGAAAGCTGTTTCATTCAATATTCAGTGCAAATCTTGCCAAACTGAAACAAGCTTATGCCTTATGAAGTACAATGTTTTCTGCAATGCTGTAAGACAGTTTTTAATGTGTTAGAAGTTATATGCACAAAAACTTATGTTAGGACTTCAATGATCAAGATTGTCAGTTTACAGCTTTCTGAGTCCAGTAATGCTGAAATAGTGTTTCTGTTGAAATGAAGTGAAATCAAGCCCAAATCTGCTCAAAAGCTTTTCTCTCTATTAGATAAAGCTGTTTCATTCAGTATTCAGTTCAAATCTTGCCAAACTGAAACAAGCTTATGTCTTATGAAGTACAATGTTTTCTGCAATGCTGTAAGACAGTTTTTAATGTGTTAGAAGTTATATGCACAAAAACTAATGTTAGGACTTCAATGATCAAGATTGTCAGTTTACAGCTTTCTGAGTCCAGTAATGCTGAAATAGTGTTTCTGTTGAAATGAAGTGAAATCAAGCCCAAATCTGCTCAAAAGCTTTTCTCTCTATTAGATAAAGCTGTTTCATTCAGTATTCAGTGCAAATCTTGCCAAACTGAAACAAGCTTATGCCTTATGAAGTACAATGTTTTCTGCAATGCTGTAAGACAGTTTTTAATGTGTTAGAAGTTATATGCACAAAAACTAATGTTAGGACTTCAATGATCAAGATTGTCAGTTTACAGCTTTCTGAGTCCAGTAATGCTGAAATAGTGTTTCTGTTCAAATGAAGTGAAATCAAGCCCAAATCTGCTCAAAAGCTTTTCTCTCTATTAGATAAAGCTGTTTCATTCAGTATTTAGTGCAAATCTTGCCAAACTGAAACAAGCTTATGTCTTATGAAGTACAATGTTTTCTGCAATGCTGTAAGACAGCTTTTAATGTGTTAGAAGTTATATGCACAAAAACTTATGTTAGGACTTCAATGATCAAGATTGTCAGTTTACAGCTTTCTGAGTCCAGTAATGCTGAAATAGTGTTTCTGTTCAAATGAACTGAAATCAAGCCCAAATCTGCTCAAAAGCTTTTCTCTCTATTAGAGAAAGCTGTTTCATTCAGTATTCAGTGCAAATCTTGCCAAACTGAAACATGCTTATGTCTTATGAAATAAAATGTTTTCTGCAATGCTGTAAGACAGTTTTTAATGTGTTAGAAGTTATATACACAAAAACTAATGTTAGGACTGCAATGATCAAGATTGTCAGTTTACAGCTTTCTGAGTCCAGTAATGTTGAAATAGTGTTTCTGTTCAAATGAAGTGAAATCAAGCCCAAATCTGCTCAAAAGCTTTTCTCTCTATTAGAGAAAGCTGTTTCATTCAATATTCAGTGCAAATCTTGCCAAACTGAAACAAGCTTATGCCTTATGAAGTACAATGTTTTCTGCAATGCTGTAAGACAGTTTTTAATGTGTTAGAAGTTATATGCACAAAAACTAATGTTAGGACTGCAATGATCAAGATTGTCAGTTTACAGCTTTCTGAGTCCAGTAATGTTGAAATAGTGTTTCTGTTCAAATGAAGTGAAATCAAGCCCAAATCTGCTCAAAAGCTTTTCTCTCTATTAGAGAAAGCTGTTTCATTCAATATTCAGTGCAAATCTTGCCAAACTGAAACAAGCTTATGCCTTATGAAGTACAATGTTTTCTGCAATGCTGTAAGACAGTTTTTAATGTGTTAGAAGTTATATGCACAAAAACTTATGTTAGGACTTCAATGATCAAGATTGTCAGTTTACAGCTTTCTGAGTCCAGTAATGCTGAAATAGTGTTTCTGTTGAAATGAAGTGAAATCAAGCCCAAATCTGCTCAAAAGCTTTTCTCTCTATTAGATAAAGCTGTTTCATTCAGTATTCAGTTCAAATCTTGCCAAACTGAAACAAGCTTATGTCTTATGAAGTACAATGTTTTCTGCAATGCTGTAAGACAGTTTTTAATGTGTTAGAAGTTATATGCACAAAAACTAATGTTAGGACTTCAATGATCAAGATTGTCAGTTTACAGCTTTCTGAGTCCAGTAATGCTGAAATAGTGTTTCTGTTCAAATGAAGTGAAATCAAGCCCAAATCTGCTCAAAAGCTTTTCTCTCTATTAGATAAAGCTGTTTCATTCAGTATTCAGTGCAAATCTTGCCAAACTGAAACAAGCTTATTTCTTATGAAGTACAATGTTTTCTGCAATGCTGTAAGACAGCTTTTAATGTGTTAGAAGTTATATGCACAAAAGCTTATGTTAGGACTTCAATGATCAAGATTGTCAGTTTACAGCTTTCTGAGTCCAGTAATGCTGAAATAGTGTTTCTGTTCAAATGAAGTGAAATCAAGCCCAAATCTGCTCAAAAGCTTTTCTCTCTGTTAGAGAAAGCTGTTTCATTCAGTATTCAGTGCAAATCTTGCCAAACTGAAACATGCTTATGTCTTATGAAATAAAATGTTTTCTGCAATGCTGTAAGACAGTTTTTAATGTGTTAGAAGTTATATACACAAAAACTAATGTTAGGACTGCAATGATCAAGATTGTCAGTTTACAGCTTTCTGAGTCCAGTAATGTTGAAATAGTGTTTCTGTTCAAATGAAGTGAAATCAAGCCCAAATCTGCTCAAAAGCTTTTCTCTCTATTAGAGAAAGCTGTTTCATTCAATATTCAGTGCAAATCTTGCCAAACTGAAACAAGCTTATGCCTTATGAAGTACAATGTTTTCTGCAATGCTGTAAGACAGTTTTTAATGTGTTAGAAGTTATATGCACAAAAACTAATGTTAGGACTGCAATGATCAAGATTGTCAGTTTACAGCTTTCTGAGTCCAGTAATGTTGAAATAGTGTTTCTGTTCAAATGAAGTGAAATCAAGCCCAAATCTGCTCAAAAGCTTTTCTCTCTATTAGATAAAGCTGTTTCATTCAGTATTCAGTTCAAATCTTGCCAAACTGAAACAAGATTATGCCTTATGAAGTACAATGTTTTCTGCAATGCTGTAAGACAGTTTTTAATGTGTTAGAAGTTATATGCACAAAAACTAATGTTAGGACTTCAATGATCAAGATTGTCAGTTTACAGCTTTCTGAGTCCAGTAATGTTGAAATAGTGTTTCTGTTCAAATGAAGTGAAATCAAGCCCAAATCTGCTCAAAAGCTTTTCTCTCTATTAGAGAAAGCTGTTTCATTCAATATTCAGTGCAAATCTTGCCAAACTGAAACAAGCTTATGCCTTATGAAGTACAATGTTTTCTGCAATGCTGTAAGACAGTTTTTAATGTGTTAGAAGTTATATGCACAAAAACTAATGTTAGGACTGCAATGATCAAGATTGTCAGTTTACAGCTTTCTGAGTCCAGTAATGTTGAAATAGTGTTTCTGTTCAAATGAAGTGAAATCAAGCCCAAATCTGCTCAAAAGCTTTTCTCTCTATTAGAGAAAGCTGTTTCATTCAATATTCAGTGCAAATCTTGCCAAACTGAAACAAGCTTATGCCTTATGAAGTACAATGTTTTCTGCAATGCTGTAAGACAGTTTTTAATGTGTTAGAAGTTATATGCACAAAAACTCATGTTAGGACTGCAATGATCAAGATTGTCAGTTTACAGCTTTCTGAGTCCAGTAATGTTGAAATAGTGTATCTGTTGAAATGAAGTGAAATCAAGCCCAAATCTGCTCAAAAGCTTTTCTCTCTATTAGATAAAGCTGTTTCATTCAATATTCAGTGCAAATCTTGCCAAACTGAAACAAGCTTATGCCTTATGAAGTACAATGTTTTCTGCAATGCTGTAAGACAGTTTTTAATGTGTTAGAAGTTATATGCACAAAAACTTATGTTAGGACTTCAATGATCAAGATTGTCAGTTTACAGCTTTCTGAGTCCAGTAATGCTGAAATAGTGTTTCTGTTGAAATGAAGTGAAATCAAGCCCAAATCTGCTCAAAAGCTTTTCTCTCTATTAGATAAAGCTGTTTCATTCAGTATTCAGTGCAAATCTTGCCAAACTGAAACAAGCTTATGTCTTATGAAGTACAATGTTTTCTGCAATGCTGTAAGACAGTTTTTAATGTGTTAGAAGTTATATGCACAAAAACTAAGGTTAGGACTTCAATGATCAAGATTGTCAGTTTACAGCTTTCTGAGTCCAGTAATGCTGAAATAGTGTTTCTGTTCAAATGAAGTGAAATCAAGCCCAAATCTGCTCAAAAGCTTTTCTCTCTATTAGATAAAGCTGTTTCATTCAGTATTCAGTGCAAATCTTGCCAAACTGAAACATGCTTATGTCTTATGAAATAAAATGTTTTCTGCAATGCTGTAAGACAGTTTTTAATGTGTTAGAAGTTATATACACAAAAACTAATGTTAGGACTGCAATGATCAAGATTGTCAGTTTACAGCTTTCTGAGTCCAGTAATGCTGAAATAGTGTTTCTGTTGAAATGAAGTGAAATCAAGCCCAAATCTGCTCAAAAGCTTTTCTCTCTATTAGATAAAGCTGTTTCATTCAGTACTCAGTGCAAATCTTGCCAAACTGAAACAAGCTTATGCCTTATGAAGTACAATGTTTTCTGCAATGCTGTAAGACAGTTTTTAATGTGTTAGAAGTTATATGCACAAAAACTAATGTTAGGACTTCAATGATCAAGATTGTCAGTTTACAGCTTTCTGAGTCCAGTAATGCTGAAATAGTGTTTCTGTTCAAATGAAGTGAAATCAAGCCCAAATCTGCTCAAAAGCTTTTCTCTCTATTAGATAAAGCTGTTTCATTCAGTATTCAGTGCAAATCTTGCCAAACTGAAACAAGCTTATGTCTTATGAAGTACAATGTTTTCTGCAATGCTGTAAGACAGCTTTTAATGTGTTAGAAGTTATATGCACAAAAACTAATGTTAGGACTGCAATGATCAAGATTGTTTGTTTACAGCTTTCTGAGTCCAGTAATGTTGAAATAGTGTTTCTGTTCAAATGAAGTGAAATCAAGCCCAAATCTGCTCAAAAGCTTTTCTCTCTATTAGAGAAAGCTGTTTCATTCAATATTCAGTGCAAATCTTGCCAAACTGAAACAAGCTTATGCCTTATGAAGTACAATGTTTTCTGCAATGCTGTAAGACAGTTTTTAATGTGTTAGAAGTTATATGCACAAAAACTTATGTTAGGACTTCAATGATCAAGATTGTCAGTTTACAGCTTTCTGAGTCCAGTAATGCTGAAATAGTGTTTCTGTTGAAATGAAGTGAAATCAAGCCCAAATCTGCTCAAAAGCTTTTCTCTCTATTAGATAAAGCTGTTTCATTCAGTATTCAGTTCAAATCTTGCCAAACTGAAACAAGCTTATGTCTTATGAAGTACAATGTTTTCTGCAATGCTGTAAGACAGTTTTTAATGTGTTAGAAGTTATATGCACAAAAACTAATGTTAGGACTTCAATGATCAAGATTGTCAGTTTACAGCTTTCTGAGTCCAGTAATGCTGAAATAGTGTTTCTGTTGAAATGAAGTGAAATCAAGCCCAAATCTGCTCAAAAGCTTTTCTCTCTATTAGATAAAGCTGTTTCATTCAGTATTCAGTGCAAATCTTGCCAAACTGAAACAAGCTTATGCCTTATGAAGTACAATGTTTTCTGCAATGCTGTAAGACAGTTTTTAATGTGTTAGAAGTTATATGCACAAAAACTAATGTTAGGACTTCAATGATCAAGATTGTCAGTTTACAGCTTTCTGAGTCCAGTAATGCTGAAATAGTGTTTCTGTTCAAATGAAGTGAAATCAAGCCCAAATCTGCTCAAAAGCTTTTCTCTCTATTAGATAAAGCTGTTTCATTCAGTATTTAGTGCAAATCTTGCCAAACTGAAACAAGCTTATGTCTTATGAAGTACAATGTTTTCTGCAATGCTGTAAGACAGCTTTTAATGTGTTAGAAGTTATATGCACAAAAACTTATGTTAGGACTTCAATGATCAAGATTGTCAGTTTACAGCTTTCTGAGTCCAGTAATGCTGAAATAGTGTTTCTGTTCAAATGAACTGAAATCAAGCCCAAATCTGCTCAAAAGCTTTTCTCTCTATTAGAGAAAGCTGTTTCATTCAGTATTCAGTGCAAATCTTGCCAAACTGAAACATGCTTATGTCTTATGAAATAAAATGTTTTCTGCAATGCTGTAAGACAGTTTTTAATGTGTTAGAAGTTATATACACAAAAACTAATGTTAGGACTGCAATGATCAAGATTGTCAGTTTACAGCTTTCTGAGTCCAGTAATGTTGAAATAGTGTTTCTGTTCAAATGAAGTGAAATCAAGCCCAAATCTGCTCAAAAGCTTTTCTCTCTATTAGAGAAAGCTGTTTCATTCAATATTCAGTGCAAATCTTGCCAAACTGAAACAAGCTTATGCCTTATGAAGTACAATGTTTTCTGCAATGCTGTAAGACAGTTTTTAATGTGTTAGAAGTTATATGCACAAAAACTAATGTTAGGACTGCAATGATCAAGATTGTCAGTTTACAGCTTTCTGAGTCCAGTAATGTTGAAATAGTGTTTCTGTTCAAATGAAGTGAAATCAAGCCCAAATCTGCTCAAAAGCTTTTCTCTCTATTAGAGAAAGCTGTTTCATTCAATATTCAGTGCAAATCTTGCCAAACTGAAACAAGCTTATGCCTTATGAAGTACAATGTTTTCTGCAATGCTGTAAGACAGTTTTTAATGTGTTAGAAGTTATATGCACAAAAACTTATGTTAGGACTTCAATGATCAAGATTGTCAGTTTACAGCTTTCTGAGTCCAGTAATGCTGAAATAGTGTTTCTGTTGAAATGAAGTGAAATCAAGCCCAAATCTGCTCAAAAGCTTTTCTCTCTATTAGATAAAGCTGTTTCATTCAGTATTCAGTTCAAATCTTGCCAAACTGAAACAAGCTTATGTCTTATGAAGTACAATGTTTTCTGCAATGCTGTAAGACAGTTTTTAATGTGTTAGAAGTTATATGCACAAAAACTAATGTTAGGACTTCAATGATCAAGATTGTCAGTTTACAGCTTTCTGAGTCCAGTAATGCTGAAATAGTGTTTCTGTTCAAATGAAGTGAAATCAAGCCCAAATCTGCTCAAAAGCTTTTCTCTCTATTAGATAAAGCTGTTTCATTCAGTATTCAGTGCAAATCTTGCCAAACTGAAACAAGCTTATTTCTTATGAAGTACAATGTTTTCTGCAATGCTGTAAGACAGCTTTTAATGTGTTAGAAGTTATATGCACAAAAGCTTATGTTAGGACTTCAATGATCAAGATTGTCAGTTTACAGCTTTCTGAGTCCAGTAATGCTGAAATAGTGTTTCTGTTCAAATGAAGTGAAATCAAGCCCAAATCTGCTCAAAAGCTTTTCTCTCTGTTAGAGAAAGCTGTTTCATTCAGTATTCAGTGCAAATCTTGCCAAACTGAAACATGCTTATGTCTTATGAAATAAAATGTTTTCTGCAATGCTGTAAGACAGTTTTTAATGTGTTAGAAGTTATATACACAAAAACTAATGTTAGGACTGCAATGATCAAGATTGTCAGTTTACAGCTTTCTGAGTCCAGTAATGTTGAAATAGTGTTTCTGTTCAAATGAAGTGAAATCAAGCCCAAATCTGCTCAAAAGCTTTTCTCTCTATTAGAGAAAGCTGTTTCATTCAATATTCAGTGCAAATCTTGCCAAACTGAAACAAGCTTATGCCTTATGAAGTACAATGTTTTCTGCAATGCTGTAAGACAGTTTTTAATGTGTTAGAAGTTATATGCACAAAAACTAATGTTAGGACTGCAATGATCAAGATTGTCAGTTTACAGCTTTCTGAGTCCAGTAATGTTGAAATAGTGTTTCTGTTCAAATGAAGTGAAATCAAGCCCAAATCTGCTCAAAAGCTTTTCTCTCTATTAGATAAAGCTGTTTCATTCAGTATTCAGTTCAAATCTTGCCAAACTGAAACAAGATTATGCCTTATGAAGTACAATGTTTTCTGCAATGCTGTAAGACAGTTTTTAATGTGTTAGAAGTTATATGCACAAAAACTAATGTTAGGACTTCAATGATCAAGATTGTCAGTTTACAGCTTTCTGAGTCCAGTAATGTTGAAATAGTGTTTCTGTTCAAATGAAGTGAAATCAAGCCCAAATCTGCTCAAAAGCTTTTCTCTCTATTAGAGAAAGCTGTTTCATTCAATATTCAGTGCAAATCTTGCCAAACTGAAACAAGCTTATGCCTTATGAAGTACAATGTTTTCTGCAATGCTGTAAGACAGTTTTTAATGTGTTAGAAGTTATATGCACAAAAACTAATGTTAGGACTGCAATGATCAAGATTGTCAGTTTACAGCTTTCTGAGTCCAGTAATGTTGAAATAGTGTTTCTGTTCAAATGAAGTGAAATCAAGCCCAAATCTGCTCAAAAGCTTTTCTCTCTATTAGAGAAAGCTGTTTCATTCAATATTCAGTGCAAATCTTGCCAAACTGAAACAAGCTTATGCCTTATGAAGTACAATGTTTTCTGCAATGCTGTAAGACAGTTTTTAATGTGTTAGAAGTTATATGCACAAAAACTCATGTTAGGACTGCAATGATCAAGATTGTCAGTTTACAGCTTTCTGAGTCCAGTAATGTTGAAATAGTGTATCTGTTGAAATGAAGTGAAATCAAGCCCAAATCTGCTCAAAAGCTTTTCTCTCTATTAGATAAAGCTGTTTCATTCAATATTCAGTGCAAATCTTGCCAAACTGAAACAAGCTTATGCCTTATGAAGTACAATGTTTTCTGCAATGCTGTAAGACAGTTTTTAATGTGTTAGAAGTTATATGCACAAAAACTTATGTTAGGACTTCAATGATCAAGATTGTCAGTTTACAGCTTTCTGAGTCCAGTAATGCTGAAATAGTGTTTCTGTTGAAATGAAGTGAAATCAAGCCCAAATCTGCTCAAAAGCTTTTCTCTCTATTAGATAAAGCTGTTTCATTCAGTATTCAGTGCAAATCTTGCCAAACTGAAACAAGCTTATGTCTTATGAAGTACAATGTTTTCTGCAATGCTGTAAGACAGTTTTTAATGTGTTAGAAGTTATATGCACAAAAACTAAGGTTAGGACTTCAATGATCAAGATTGTCAGTTTACAGCTTTCTGAGTCCAGTAATGCTGAAATAGTGTTTCTGTTCAAATGAAGTGAAATCAAGCCCAAATCTGCTCAAAAGCTTTTCTCTCTATTAGATAAAGCTGTTTCATTCAGTATTCAGTGCAAATCTTGCCAAACTGAAACATGCTTATGTCTTATGAAATAAAATGTTTTCTGCAATGCTGTAAGACAGTTTTTAATGTGTTAGAAGTTATATACACAAAAACTAATGTTAGGACTGCAATGATCAAGATTGTCAGTTTACAGCTTTCTGAGTCCAGTAATGCTGAAATAGTGTTTCTGTTGAAATGAAGTGAAATCAAGCCCAAATCTGCTCAAAAGCTTTTCTCTCTATTAGATAAAGCTGTTTCATTCAGTATTCAGTGCAAATCTTGCCAAACTGAAACAAGCTTATGTCTTATGAAGTACAATGTTTTCTGCAATGCTGTAAGACAGCTTTTAATGTGTTAGAAGTTATATGCACAAAAACTTATGTTAGGACTTCAATGATCAAGATTGTCAGTTTACAGCTTTCTGAGTCCAGTAATGCTGAAATAGTGTTTCTGTTCAAATGAAGTGAAATCAAGCCCAAATCTGCTCAAAAGCTTTTCTCTCTATTAGAGAAAGCTGTTTCATTCAGTATTCAGTGCAAATCTTGCCAAACTGAAACATGCTTATGTCTTATGAAATAAAATGTTTTCTGCAATGCTGTAAGACAGTTTTTAATGTGTTAGAAGTTATATACACAAAAACTAATGTTAGGACTGCAATGATCAAGATTGTCAGTTTACAGCTTTCTGAGTCCAGTAATGTTGAAATAGTGTTTCTGTTCAAATGAAGTGAAATCAAGCCCAAATCTGCTCAAAAGCTTTTCTCTCTATTAGAGAAAGCTGTTTCATTCAATATTCAGTGCAAATCTTGCCAAACTGAAACAAGCTTATGCCTTATGAAGTACAATGTTTTCTGCAATGCTGTAAGACAGTTTTTAATGTGTTAGAAGTTATATGCACAAAAACTAATGTTAGGACTGCAATGATCAAGATTGTCAGTTTACAGCTTTCTGAGTCCAGTAATGTTGAAATAGTGTTTCTGTTCAAATGAAGTGAAATCAAGCCCAAATCTGCTCAAAAGCTTTTCTCTCTATTAGAGAAAGCTGTTTCATTCAATATTCAGTGCAAATCTTGCCAAACTGAAACAAGCTTATGCCTTATGAAGTACAATGTTTTCTGCAATGCTGTAAGACAGTTTTTAATGTGTTAGAAGTTATATGCACAAAAACTTATGTTAGGACTTCAATGATCAAGATTGTCAGTTTACAGCTTTCTGAGTCCAGTAATGCTGAAATAGTGTTTCTGTTGAAATGAAGTGAAATCAAGCCCAAATCTGCTCAAAAGCTTTTCTCTCTATTAGATAAAGCTGTTTCATTCAGTATTCAGTTCAAATCTTGCCAAACTGAAACAAGCTTATGTCTTATGAAGTACAATGTTTTCTGCAATGCTGTAAGACAGTTTTTAATGTGTTAGAAGTTATATGCACAAAAACTAATGTTAGGACTTCAATGATCAAGATTGTCAGTTTACAGCTTTCTGAGTCCAGTAATGCTGAAATAGTGTTTCTGTTGAAATGAAGTGAAATCAAGCCCAAATCTGCTCAAAAGCTTTTCTCTCTATTAGATAAAGCTGTTTCATTCAGTACTCAGTGCAAATCTTGCCAAACTGAAACAAGCTTATGCCTTATGAAGTACAATGTTTTCTGCAATGCTGTAAGACAGTTTTTAATGTGTTAGAAGTTATATGCACAAAAACTAATGTTAGGACTTCAATGATCAAGATTGTCAGTTTACAGCTTTCTGAGTCCAGTAATGCTGAAATAGTGTTTCTGTTCAAATGAAGTGAAATCAAGCCCAAATCTGCTCAAAAGCTTTTCTCTCTATTAGATAAAGCTGTTTCATTCAGTATTCAGTGCAAATCTTGCCAAACTGAAACAAGCTTATGTCTTATGAAGTACAATGTTTTCTGCAATGCTGTAAGACAGCTTTTAATGTGTTAGAAGTTATATGCACAAAAACTAATGTTAGGACTGCAATGATCAAGATTGTTTGTTTACAGCTTTCTGAGTCCAGTAATGTTGAAATAGTGTTTCTGTTCAAATGAAGTGAAATCAAGCCCAAATCTGCTCAAAAGCTTTTCTCTCTATTAGAGAAAGCTGTTTCATTCAATATTCAGTGCAAATCTTGCCAAACTGAAACAAGCTTATGCCTTATGAAGTACAATGTTTTCTGCAATGCTGTAAGACAGTTTTTAATGTGTTAGAAGTTATATGCACAAAAACTTATGTTAGGACTTCAATGATCAAGATTGTCAGTTTACAGCTTTCTGAGTCCAGTAATGCTGAAATAGTGTTTCTGTTGAAATGAAGTGAAATCAAGCCCAAATCTGCTCAAAAGCTTTTCTCTCTATTAGATAAAGCTGTTTCATTCAGTATTCAGTTCAAATCTTGCCAAACTGAAACAAGCTTATGTCTTATGAAGTACAATGTTTTCTGCAATGCTGTAAGACAGTTTTTAATGTGTTAGAAGTTATATGCACAAAAACTAATGTTAGGACTTCAATGATCAAGATTGTCAGTTTACAGCTTTCTGAGTCCAGTAATGCTGAAATAGTGTTTCTGTTGAAATGAAGTGAAATCAAGCCCAAATCTGCTCAAAAGCTTTTCTCTCTATTAGATAAAGCTGTTTCATTCAGTATTCAGTGCAAATCTTGCCAAACTGAAACAAGCTTATGCCTTATGAAGTACAATGTTTTCTGCAATGCTGTAAGACAGTTTTTAATGTGTTAGAAGTTATATGCACAAAAACTAATGTTAGGACTGCAATGATCAAGATTGTCAGTTTACAGCTTTCTGAGTCCAGTAATGCTGAAATAGTGTTTCTGTTCAAATGAAGTGAAATCAAGCCCAAATCTGCTCAAAAGCTTTTCTCTCTATTAGATAAAGCTGTTTCATTCAGTATTTAGTGCAAATCTTGCCAAACTGAAACAAGCTTATGTCTTATGAAGTACAATGTTTTCTGCAATGCTGTAAGACAGCTTTTAATGTGTTAGAAGTTATATGCACAAAAACTTATGTTAGGACTTCAATGATCAAGATTGTCAGTTTACAGCTTTCTGAGTCCAGTAATGCTGAAATAGTGTTTCTGTTCAAATGAAGTGAAATCAAGCCCAAATCTGCTCAAAAGCTTTTCTCTCTATTAGAGAAAGCTGTTTCATTCAGTATTCAGTGCAAATCTTGCCAAACTGAAACATGCTTATGTCTTATGAAATAAAATGTTTTCTGCAATGCTGTAAGACAGTTTTTAATGTGTTAGAAGTTATATACACAAAAACTAATGTTAGGACTGCAATGATCAAGATTGTCAGTTTACAGCTTTCTGAGTCCAGTAATGTTGAAATAGTGTTTCTGTTCAAATGAAGTGAAATCAAGCCCAAATCTGCTCAAAAGCTTTTCTCTCTATTAGAGAAAGCTGTTTCATTCAATATTCAGTGCAAATCTTGCCAAACTGAAACAAGCTTATGCCTTATGAAGTACAATGTTTTCTGCAATGCTGTAAGACAGTTTTTAATGTGTTAGAAGTTATATGCACAAAAACTAATGTTAGGACTGCAATGATCAAGATTGTCAGTTTACAGCTTTCTGAGTCCAGTAATGTTGAAATAGTGTTTCTGTTCAAATGAAGTGAAATCAAGCCCAAATCTGCTCAAAAGCTTTTCTCTCTATTAGAGAAAGCTGTTTCATTCAATATTCAGTGCAAATCTTGCCAAACTGAAACAAGCTCATGCCTTATGAAGTACAATGTTTTCTGCAATGCTGTAAGACAGTTTTTCATGTGTTAGAAGTTATATGCACAAAAACTTATGTTAGGACTTCAATGATCAAGATTGTCAGTTTACAGCTTTCTGAGTCCAGTAATGCTGAAATAGTGTTTCTGTTGAAATGAAGTGAAATCAAGCCCAAATCTGCTCAAAAGCTTTTCTCTCTATTAGATAAAGCTGTTTCATTCAGTATTCAGTTCAAATCTTGCCAAACTGAAACAAGCTTATGTCTTATGAAGTACAATGTTTTCTGCAATGCTGTAAGACAGTTTTTAATGTGTTAGAAGTTATATGCACAAAAACTAATGTTAGGACTTCAATGATCAAGATTGTCAGTTTACAGCTTTCTGAGTCCAGTAATGCTGAAATAGTGTTTCTGTTCAAATGAAGTGAAATCAAGCCCAAATCTGCTCAAAAGCTTTTCTCTCTATTAGATAAAGCTGTTTCATTCAGTATTCAGTGCAAATCTTGCCAAACTGAAACAAGCTTATTTCTTATGAAGTACAATGTTTTCTGCAATGCTGTAAGACAGCTTTTAATGTGTTAGAAGTTATATGCACAAAAACTTATGTTAGGACTTCAATGATCAAGATTGTCAGTTTACAGCTTTCTGAGTCCAGTAATGCTGAAATAGTGTTTCTGTTCAAATGAAGTGAAATCAAGCCCAAATCTGCTCAAAAGCTTTTCTCTCTGTTAGAGAAAGCTGTTTCATTCAGTATTCAGTGCAAATCTTGCCAAACTGAAACATGCTTATGTCTTATGAAATAAAATGTTTTCTGCAATGCTGTAAGACAGTTTTTAATGTGTTAGAAGTTATATACACAAAAACTAATGTTAGGACTGCAATGATCAAGATTGTCAGTTTACAGCTTTCTGAGTCCAGTAATGTTGAAATAGTGTTTCTGTTCAAATGAAGTGAAATCAAGCCCAAATCTGCTCAAAAGCTTTTCTCTCTATTAGAGAAAGCTGTTTCATTCAATATTCAGTGCAAATCTTGCCAAACTGAAACAAGCTTATGCCTTATGAAGTACAATGTTTTCTGCAATGCTGTAAGACAGTTTTTAATGTGTTAGAAGTTATATGCACAAAAACTAATGTTAGGACTGCAATGATCAAGATTGTCAGTTTACAGCTTTCTGAGTCCAGTAATGTTGAAATAGTGTTTCTGTTCAAATGAAGTGAAATCAAGCCCAAATCTGCTCAAAAGCTTTTCTCTCTATTAGAGAAAGCTGTTTCATTCAATATTCAGTGCAAATCTTGCCAAACTGAAACAAGCTTATGCCTTATGAAGTACAATGTTTTCTGCAATGCTGTAAGACAGTTTTTAATGTGTTAGAAGTTATATGCACAAAAACTTATGTTAGGACTTCAATGATCAAGATTGTCAGTTTACAGCTTTCTGAGTCCAGTAATGCTGAAATAGTGTTTCTGTTGAAATGAAGTGAAATCAAGCCCAAATCTGCTCAAAAGCTTTTCTCTCTATTAGATAAAGCTGTTTCATTCAGTATTCAGTTCAAATCTTGCCAAACTGAAACAAGCTTATGTCTTATGAAGTACAATGTTTTCTGCAATGCTGTAAGACAGTTTTTAATGTGTTAGAAGTTATATGCACAAAAACTAATGTTAGGACTTCAATGATCAAGATTGTCAGTTTACAGCTTTCTGAGTCCAGTAATGCTGAAATAGTGTTTCTGTTGAAATGAAGTGAAATCAAGCCCAAATCTGCTCAAAAGCTTTTCTCTCTATTAGATAAAGCTGTTTCATTCAGTATTCAGTGCAAATCTTGCCAAACTGAAACAAGATTATGCCTTATGAAGTACAATGTTTTCTGCAATGCTGTAAGACAGTTTTTAATGTGTTAGAAGTTATATGCACAAAAACTAATGTTAGGACTTCAATGATCAAGATTGTCAGTTTACAGCTTTCTGAGTCCAGTAATGTTGAAATAGTGTTTCTGTTCAAATGAAGTGAAATCAAGCCCAAATCTGCTCAAAAGCTTTTCTCTCTATTAGAGAAAGCTGTTTCATTCAATATTCAGTGCAAATCTTGCCAAACTGAAACAAGCTTATGCCTTATGAAGTACAATGTTTTCTGCAATGCTGTAAGACAGTTTTTAATGTGTTAGAAGTTATATGCACAAAAACTAATGTTAGGACTGCAATGATCAAGATTGTCAGTTTACAGCTTTCTGAGTCCAGTAATGTTGAAATAGTGTTTCTGTTCAAATGAAGTGAAATCAAGCCCAAATCTGCTCAAAAGCTTTTCTCTCTATTAGAGAAAGCTGTTTCATTCAATATTCAGTGCAAATCTTGCCAAACTGAAACAAGCTTATGCCTTATGAAGTACAATGTTTTCTGCAATGCTGTAAGACAGTTTTTAATGTGTTAGAAGTTATATGCACAAAAACTTATGTTAGGACTGCAATGATCAAGATTGTCAGTTTACAGCTTTCTGAGTCCAGTAATGTTGAAATAGTGTATCTGTTGAAATGAAGTGAAATCAAGCCCAAATCTGCTCAAAAGCTTTTCTCTCTATTAGATAAAGCTGTTTCATTCAATATTCAGTGCAAATCTTGCCAAACTGAAACAAGCTTATGCCTTATGAAGTACAATGTTTTCTGCAATGCTGTAAGACAGTTTTTAATGTGTTAGAAGTTATATGCACAAAAACTTATGTTAGGACTTCAATGATCAAGATTGTCAGTTTACAGCTTTCTGAGTCCAGTAATGCTGAAATAGTGTTTCTGTTGAAATGAAGTGAAATCAAGCCCAAATCTGCTCAAAAGCTTTTCTCTCTATTAGATAAAGCTGTTTCATTCAGTATTCAGTGCAAATCTTGCCAAACTGAAACAAGCTTATGTCTTATGAAGTACAATGTTTTCTGCAATGCTGTAAGACAGTTTTTAATGTGTTAGAAGTTATATGCACAAAAACTAAGGTTAGGACTTCAATGATCAAGATTGTCAGTTTACAGCTTTCTGAGTCCAGTAATGCTGAAATAGTGTTTCTGTTCAAATGAAGTGAAATCAAGCCCAAATCTGCTCAAAAGCTTTTCTCTCTATTAGATAAAGCTGTTTCATTCAGTATTCAGTGCAAATCTTGCCAAACTGAAACATGCTTATGTCTTATGAAATAAAATGTTTTCTGCAATGCTGTAAGACAGTTCCCTTTCGATACTTCACTCATACTGCGTATGGGGAAAAGCTCCTTTTTTCCTCGATACTGAAGCCTTTTTTCAATAACGCAGTGCAACTGCACTGCCATTGGTTTAATCTGTAAACTTTTTTAAACCAATGACAGCGCTGCGTAGCTGCGCGAGCCTGTGGCGATGCAGCGCGCCAAAGCCCGCCAGAATGGGCGGGGCGAATGGCTATATAAGCAGGCAATCGCCAGAGGAAATCAGATCTTACTCCTTCAGCGACGACTTCACTTCGTTGGATCTCTGCTGAACGCCTTCGCCTGGAACGAGCTCTCGCCGTCGAAGAGGCACCGCAGCGGACCAGCTGAGACCGCCGACCGCCTGCAGCGCCGGCGTACTCGCAGACAGCCGCTCTCAGCGCCGATCTCGGGCCGCCCGCTTCCCGCTTCCGGCCGCTTCTCAGCGATCTCCTGCCGCCATCCGGCGATCCTAAAAGAGCTTTTTCCAGCGGTTTTCACCGCTCTAAAAGAGCGTTTCTAACGCCGTTTTAACGGCGACGGCCATGCCGCGCCACAGCTGTGGCACATGCAGAGCCCCTCTGCATGAGGACGACGGCCATGGTGAGTGTGTTTTCTGCCTGGGTAAACCCCATGCTGAGGCTGCACTCACTGAGACTTCATGCTGCTTTTGTGAAAGCATGAGTCTCGCCTCTCTGCGCTCGCGGATTGCTTTCTTTAATGAAAGTAATCCCGCCCCTCGCGCCCTCCCGTCTTTTTCCTCCCGCGAGCCGGCCAGGAAAAGACAGCGGGGAAGAGGGGCCCAGCGCCCGGATTTGGGTGAGCTCACGCCGGCTCAGCGCCCGCGTGCCTCACCCTCTCCAATGAGAGAGCCGTCCCCTGTCCTCTTCTCACGCCCAGAGCAGCGTCCCTCGGCTGAAGCGAGCGACCTCGTCTCTTTTGGCGGATCGGAGGACGAGCCGCTTGACGACTCCATGTCACTCGCGGCTTCTGAAACGGAGGACTGGGCCGGCGATTCTGACCCCGCCCACCTGCCGTCACTGGAGCCCATCGACGCCAGAGCTGGGATGGATGCCGAGCTTCTCCGCATCCTCTCCAAGGCCGTTGAGGAACTCCATTTGGAGTGGGCCCCCCCTGAAGAGCCGACACGCAGCAGGCTGGACGAGTGGTACCTGCCAGGACGCCGCCAGGCCCCCCGCCAGCGACCTGCCCCATTCTTCCCTGAGGTTCATGACGAGCTGACAAAGTCGTGGCGCGCCCCCTACTCGGCCCGCCTACGCACTTCCTCTGCAGCTCTCAGCTCAGTAGATGGCTCTCAGGAGAAGGGCTATGAGCAATTGCCGCCCCTGGATGAGGCCGTGGCTGCTCACCTCTGTCCCCCCGCGGCTGTGGGGTGGAAAAATAAGAGAGCCCTTCCTTCCAAGCCATGCAGGACGACCTCTGCCATGGCTGGCAGGGCCTACACTTCTGCGGGCCAAGCCGCTTCATCTCTGCACACCATGGCCATATTGCAGGTGTTCCAGGCAAAGCTTCTCCGTTCCCTGGATGAGTCTAGCTGTAGTGAACCTGCTTTCCGTGACCTCCGCAGCGCCACTGATTTGGCTCTGCGCGCCACGAAAGCCACGGCCCAGGCCATCGGACGATCCATGGCCAACCTGGTTGTGCTGGAGCGCCACCTCTGGCTCAACCTAACAGAGATTAAGGAGAGCGACAAAGTGGCCTTTCTCGATGCCCCAGTCTCTCCATGCGGCCTCTTCGGACCAGCGGTAGAAGGGTTTACAGAACGCTTCACTGCAGCACAGAAGTCGTCCCAAGCCATGCGACACTTCCTGCCCAAGCGCTCCACCTCTGCCCCGAGTCGCCCCAGGACTGCGCCGACTCAGCACCAGAGCAAACCTGCCCCTTCTACCCCCCAGGCGGCACCCCCTAAGGAGCAGCACCCAGCTCGCCCCACTAGGCGCGCTAAACCGCCTAGACGTCAGGGCCCCCGGCAAAGGATTGTGCTGGACCCGACGCCCTCTAAATCCTCCTGATCGTTGGGGAAGAAAGAGGAAGGGGCAAAGTCCCGCTGCGGCCGGACCACCCCAGAAGCTCTCTCGCCTGTCTGCTGTGCGACCTGGGCCCACTGTTGTTGCGTCCACGCAAAGCGCCGTTGTTATGGCGAACACAATAAATATTTCACATTTTCAAAAAGAGAGCACTTTTCCTCTTCCACACTCGTCGGTGTTCAGGCCCCTGATCAGCGGTCTGCCATCCGACACTATCCAGCCCCTTGTCACGCGGGCCGAGGCCTGGCAGGCCATCCCCGGAGTGTCCAAGTGGGTGTTGGGGATAATAAAACACGGATACTCACTGCAGTTCGCCCGAAGACCCCCGCGTTTTCGCGGAGTGATTCCCACCTCGGTAGAGCCGGACGATGCTCAGGTCCTCCGCACCGAAGTGATGACGCTGTTAAGGAAGGGAGCCATAGAGATAGTTCCTCCCTCAGACAGCGGGTCGGGGTTCTACAGCCGTTATTTCCTTGTCCCCAAGAAAGATGGCGGTCTCAGACCCATCTTAGACCTCAGACATCTGAACCTTTCTCTCATGAAACGGAAGTTCAAGATGTTGACACTGAAGCAGATCCTCACGCAGATTTGCCCCGAGGACTGGTTCTTCTCGCTGGACCTGAAAGATGCTTACTTTCACATCCAGATAGCCCCCCATCACAGACGATTCTTGAGGTTCGCGTTCGAGGGTGTGGCTTACCAATATACAGTCCTTCCCTTTGGGCTGTCTCTAGCTCCCCGCACTTTCACGAAGTGCATGAACGAGGCGCTCTCCCCTCTGAGACAGATGGGAATTCGCATTCTGAACTATCTCGACGACTGGCTCATTCTAGCCCAGTCACGAACCGAGCTAGACCACAACAGATCCATGCTCCTGAGCCACTTACAGTGCCTAGGACTCAGGGTCAATTTCGCCAAGAGCTCACTGCTCCCCAGCCAACGTATTACGTTCCTGAGAGCAGTTTTCGACTCCGTCAATATGAGGGCGGTCATATCACCAGAGCGCGCTCTTGTACTTCAGCAGCTCGCGGCCTCTGTCAAGAACAAAGCCTGTTTCCCTCTGAAGTTCTTTCAGAGGATGCTAGGGCTGATGGCTTCCGCCTCCCCAGTTTTACAGCTCGGCCTCCTACGAATGCGGCCCTTGCAGTACTGGCTGAAACTCCGGGTCCCACCTCATGCTTGGCGGCACGGCCGCTTTCGCATCAGGGTCAACCAGGCCTGTCTAGCAGCCCTGGAGCCTTGGATGAACCCTGTTTGGTTCAGTCGTGGAGTACCCCTACAGGCGGTTTCCAGAAGGACGGTACTCTCAACAGATGCGTCCAACCTGGGTTGGGGTGCTCTGTGCGAGGGCAGACCAGCCTTCGGCTCGTGGTCGCACGAAGAAAGCCATCTTCATATCAACTGCCTCGAGATGCTGGCAGTGGAACGAGCCCTTCAATCCTTTCAGGCAATCTTGGAAGGGCGCCACATCCTAGTCCAGTCGGACAGCATGACAGTGGTGTCCTACATAAATCACCAAGGCGGCCTTTCGTCCAGCCGCCTCTGCGCACTGGCAAAGCGCCTCTTGGAATGGGCATTACCCAGGTTGCGATCGCTCAAGGCGACACACATACCTGGCAAGACGAATCTGGGAGCAGACATGCTTTCACGGAGCAATGTCCCCTCGGACGAGTGGATGCTCCATCCCCAGACAGTTCTCAAAATCTGGGAGATTTTCGGGAAGGCAGAGGTCGACCTCTTCGCCTCAGAAAGCAACTCTCATTGCCCAACTTATTTTTCAAAGGAAACAGATGCACTGGCCCACAACTGGCCCAGCCTCCTTCTTTATGCTTTCCCCCCGATTGCTCTGATCCCTCAGGTCATCAGACGAGTCAGGGAAGACAGACACAGAGTCCTCCTAGTGGCCCCACTCTGGAGGACCCAAGTTTGGTCCTCGGAGCTTTTCAGGCTTTCCATGAAAGCCCCATGGCCGATCCCCCTGAGGCGGGACCTCCTCTCTCAGGCGAACAGGACAATCTGGCATCCACAGCCAGAACTCTGGGCTCTGCATGTATGGTCCCTCGATGGGAGCCTCTGAGCCTCCCCGGGGACGTACTACACACCATTGCTCAGGCAAGAGCCCCGTCTACAAGACGCCTCTATGCCCAAAAATGGTCAGTCTTTGTTGACTGGTGCTTAGCACAAAACAAAGACCCTGTTGAGTGTGATGTATCTCCGATACTGTCATTTCTCCAGGAGCGTCTAGAAAAGGGTCTCACCCCTTCCACACTCAAAGTGTACGTAGCAGCCATTGCAGCATTTCATGCTCCTATTGCTGGCCAATCAGTGGGTCGACACAGCCTCATTGTGCATTTCCTGAGAGGTGCTAGGCGGTTGAAGCCCCCACGCCCTCTTACCGTTCCCACTTGGGACCTTCACACGGTCCTTGGAGCACTCAAAGGACCTCCCTTTGAACCGCTGCGGTCAGCTGACCTTCGGCCCCTAACGCTCAAAACCGCTCTGCTACTTGCTCTAGCATCGGTCAAGCGTGTTGGCGATTTGCAGGCCCTCTCGGTGAGCCCTGCATGCCTTGAGTTTGGGCCCAATGACTCTAAGGTCATTTTAAAACCCAGGCATGGCTACGTACCTAAAGTGCTCTCGACGCCATTCAGAGCACAGGTAATTTCCCTCTCAGCTCTGCCTCCGTTGTCAGGTGAGCGGGAGCTGGATTTACTCTGCCCAGTGAGGGCTTTGAGAATTTACATTGAGCGGTCTCAGCCGTTCAGGCAATCTGACCAGCTTTTTGTCTGCTTTGGTGACCGCACCAAAGGGTCTTCGGTCTCAAAGCAACGCCTCTCGCGTTGGATAGTTGAAGCTATCGCTCTATGTTACTCCTCTATGGGCCTTGAGTGCCCCATAGGAGTTAGAGCCCACTCTACTAGAGGGATGGCCTCTTCATGGGCCTGGTCTAGTGGTGTCTCTATCAAGGACATCTGTGAGGCGGCCGGCTGGTCCTCGCCGTCCACTTTTGTCAGGTTCTATAACTTGGATATCCCGACCTTGCATGCTCGGGTTCTTTCGGTTTGATACGACAGCCTCTAGCAGACTCTGTCATCATACCACCTCCAGGGAGCTAGCTCCCTCTCAGCAGTGTAGCGTCAAGGGTTCGATGGCTCCGGCCCTCTCACTTATCCTCTGGACCCCAGGGTGTTCAAGTTAAGTCTTGTCGTTCCCTACCGTGGCACGGCGCGGTTGAATTCGTTCCCCATACGCAGTATGAGTGAAGTATCGAAAGGGAACGTACTCGGTTACGAACGTAACCTCGGTTCCCTGAGATACGGAACGAGTACTGCGTTATATGCCGTGCCACGAGGCTGCGGGTTCAGTGTCGTCGCTTCAGTCGTATGACCTGATTTCCTCTGGCGATTGCCTGCTTATATAGCCATTCGCCCCGCCCATTCTGGCGGGCTTTGGCGCGCTGCATCGCCACAGGCTCGCGCAGCTACGCAGCGCTGTCATTGGTTTAAAAAAGTTTACAGATTAAACCAATGGCAGTGCAGTTGCACTGCGTTATTGAAAAAAGGCTTCAGTATCGAGGAAAAAAGGAGCTTTTCCCCATACGCAGTACTCGTTCCGTATCTCAGGGAACCGAGGTTACGTTCGTAACCGAGTACGTTTTTAATATGTTAGAAGTTATATACACAAAAACTAATGTTAGGACTGCAATGATCAAGATTGTCAGTTTACAGCTTTCTGAGTCCAGTAATGCTGAAATAGTGTTTCTGTTGAAATGAAGTGAAATCAAGCCCAAATCTGCTCAAAAGCTTTTCTCTCTATTAGATAAAGCTGTTTCATTCAGTATTCAGTGCAAATCTTGCCAAACTGAAACAAGCTTATGCCTTATGAAGTACAATGTTTTCTGCAATGCTGTAAGACAGTTTTTAATGTGTTAGAAGTTATATGCACAAAAACTTATGTTAGGACTTCAATGATCAAGATTGTCAGTTTACAGCTTTCTGAGTCCAGTAATGTTGAAATAGTGTTTCTGTTCAAATGAAGTGAAATCAAGCCCAAATCTGCTCAAAAGCTTTTCTCTCTATTAGAGAAAGCTGTTTCATTCAATATTCAGTGCAAATCTTGCCAAACTGAAACAAGCTTATGCCTTATGAAGTACAATGTTTTCTGCAATGCTGTAAGACAGTTTTTAATGTGTTAGAAGTTATATGCACAAAAACTAATGTTAGGACTGCAATGATCAAGATTGTCAGTTTACAGCTTTCTGAGTCCAGTAATGTTGAAATAGTGTTTCTGTTCAAATGAAGTGAAATCAAGCCCAAATCTGCTCAAAAGCTTTTCTCTCTATTAGAGAAAGCTGTTTCATTCAATATTCAGTGCAAATCTTGCCAAACTGAAACAAGCTTATGCCTTATGAAGTACAATGTTTTCTGCAATGCTGTAAGACAGTTTTTAATGTGTTAGAAGTTATATGCACAAAAACTTATGTTAGGACTTCAATGATCAAGATTGTCAGTTTACAGCTTTCTGAGTCCAGTAATGCTGAAATAGTGTTTCTGTTGAAATGAAGTGAAATCAAGCCCAAATCTGCTCAAAAGCTTTTCTCTCTATTAGATAAAGCTGTTTCATTCAGTATTCAGTTCAAATCTTGCCAAACTGAAACAAGCTTATGTCTTATGAAGTACAATGTTTTCTGCAATGCTGTAAGACAGTTTTTAATGTGTTAGAAGTTATATGCACAAAAACTAATGTTAGGACTTCAATGATCAAGATTGTCCGTTTACAGCTTTCTGAGTCCAGTAATGCTGAAATAGTGTTTCTGTTGAAATGAAGTGAAATCAAGCCCAAATCTGCTCAAAAGCTTTTCTCTCTATTAGATAAAGCTGTTTCATTCAGTATTCAGTGCAAATCTTGCCAAACTGAAACAAGATTATGCCTTATGAAGTACAATGTTTTCTGCAATGCTGTAAGACAGTTTTTAATGTGTTAGAAGTTATATGCACAAAAACTAATGTTAGGACTTCAATGATCAAGATTGTCAGTTTACAGCTTTCTGAGTCCAGTAATGTTGAAATAGTGTTTCTGTTCAAATGAAGTGAAATCAAGCCCAAATCTGCTCAAAAGCTTTTCTCTCTATTAGAGAAAGCTGTTTCATTCAATATTCAGTGCAAATCTTGCCAAACTGAAACAAGCTTATGCCTTATGAAGTACAATGTTTTCTGCAATGCTGTAAGACAGTTTTTAATGTGTTAGAAGTTATATGCACAAAAACTAATGTTAGGACTGCAATGATCAAGATTGTCAGTTTACAGCTTTCTGAGTCCAGTAATGTTGAAATAGTGTTTCTGTTCAAATGAAGTGAAATCAAGCCCAAATCTGCTCAAAAGCTTTTCTCTCTATTAGAGAAAGCTGTTTCATTCAATATTCAGTGCAAATCTTGCCAAACTGAAACAAGCTTATGCCTTATGAAGTACAATGTTTTCTGCAATGCTGTAAGACAGTTTTTAATGTGTTAGAAGTTATATGCACAAAAACTTATGTTAGGACTGCAATGATCAAGATTGTCAGTTTACAGCTTTCTGAGTCCAGTAATGTTGAAATAGTGTATCTGTTGAAATGAAGTGAAATCAAGCCCAAATCTGCTCAAAAGCTTTTCTCTCTATTAGATAAAGCTGTTTCATTCAATATTCAGTGCAAATCTTGCCAAACTGAAACAAGCTTATGCCTTATGAAGTACAATGTTTTCTGCAATGCTGTAAGACAGTTTTTAATGTGTTAGAAGTTATATGCACAAAAACTTATGTTAGGACTTCAATGATCAAGATTGTCAGTTTACAGCTTTCTGAGTCCAGTAATGCTGAAATAGTGTTTCTGTTGAAATGAAGTGAAATCAAGCCCAAATCTGCTCAAAAGCTTTTCTCTCTATTAGATAAAGCTGTTTCATTCAGTATTCAGTGCAAATCTTGCCAAACTGAAACAAGCTTATATCTTATGAAGTACAATGTTTTCTGCAATGCTGTAAGACAGTTTTTAATGTGTTAGAAGTTATATGCACAAAAACTAAGGTTAGGACTTCAATGATCAAGATTGTCAGTTTACAGCTTTCTGAGTCCAGTAATGCTGAAATAGTGTTTCTGTTCAAATGAAGTGAAATCAAGCCCAAATCTGCTCAAAAGCTTTTCTCTCTATTAGATAAAGCTGTTTCATTCAGTATTCAGTGCAAATCTTGCCAAACTGAAACATGCTTATGTCTTATGAAATAAAATGTTTTCTGCAATGCTGTAAGACAGTTTTTAATGTGTTAGAAGTTATATACACAAAAACTAATGTTAGGACTGCAATGATCAAGATTGTCAGTTTACAGCTTTCTGAGTCCAGTAATGCTGAAATAGTGTTTCTGTTGAAATGAAGTGAAATCAAGCCCAAATCTGCTCAAAAGCTTTTCTCTCTATTAGATAAAGCTGTTTCATTCAGTATTCAGTGCAAATCTTGCCAAACTGAAACAAGCTTATGCCTTATGAAGTACAATGTTTTCTGCAATGCTGTAAGACAGTTTTTAATGTGTTAGAAGTTATATGCACAAAAACTTATGTTAGGACTTCAATGATCAAGATTGTCAGTTTACAGCTTTCTGAGTCCAGTAATGCTGAAATAGTGTTTCTGTTGAAATGAAGTGAAATCAAGCCCAAATCTGCTCAAAAGCTTTTCTCTCTATTAGATAAAGCTGTTTCATTCAGTATTCAGTGCAAATCTTGCCAAACTGAAACAAGCTTATGTCTTATGAAGTACAATGTTTTCTGCAATGCTGTAAGACAGTTTTTAATGTGTTAGAAGTTATATGCACAAAAACTAATGTTAGGACTTCAATGATCAAGATTGTCAGTTTACAGCTTTCTGAGTCCAGTAATGCTGAAATAGTGTTTCTGTTGAAATGAAGTGAAATCAAGCCCAAATCTGCTCAAAAGCTTTTCTCTCTATTAGATAAAGCTGTTTCATTCAGTATTCAGTGCAAATCTTGCCAAACTGAAACAAGCTTATGTCTTATGAAGTACAATGTTTTCTGCAATGCTGTAAGACAGTTTTTAATGTGTTAGAAGTTATATGCACAAAAACTAATGTTAGGACTTCAATGATCAAGATTGTCAGTTTACAGCTTTCTGAGTCCAGTAATGCTGAAATAGTGTTTCTGTTCAAATGAAGTGAAATCAAGCCCAAATATGCTCAAAAGCTTTTCTCTCTATTAGATAAAGCTGTTTCATTCAGTATTCAGTGCAAATCTTGCCAAACTGAAACAAGCTTATGTCTTATGAAGTACAATGTTTTCTGCAATGCTGTAAGACAGTTTTTAATGTGTTAGAAGTAATATGCACAAAAACTTATGTTAGGACTTCAATGATCAAGATTGTCAGTTTACAGCTTTCTGAGTCCAGTAATGCTGAAATAGTGTTTCTGTTGAAATGAAGTGAAATCAAGCCCAAATCTGCTCAAAAGCTTTTCTCTCTATTAGATAAAGCTGTTTCATTCAGTATTCAGTGCAAATCTTGCCAAACTGAAACAAGCTTATGTCTTATGAAGTACAATGTTTTCTGCAATGCTGTAAGACAGTTTTTAATGTGTTAGAAGTTATATGCACAAAAACTAATGTTAGGACTTCAATGATCAAGATTGTCAGTTTACAGCTTTCTGAGTCCAGTAATGCTGAAATAGTGTTTCTGTTGAAATGAAGTGAAATCAAGCCCAAATCTGCTCAAAAGCTTTTCTCTCTATTAGATAAAGCTGTTTCATTCAGTATTCAGTGCAAATCTTGCCAAACTGAAACAAGCTTATGTCTTATGAAGTACAATGTTTTCTGCAATGCTGTAAGACAGTTTTTAATGTGTTAGAAGTTATATGCACAAAAACTAATGTTAGGACTTCAATGATCAAGATTGTCAGTTTACAGCTTTCTGAGTCCAGTAATGCTGAAATAGTGTTTCTGTTGAAATGAAGTGAAATCAAGCCCAAATCTGCTCAAAAGCTTTTCTCTCTATTAGATAAAGCTGTTTCATTCAGTATTCAGTGCAAATCTTGCCAAACTGAAACAAGCTTATGTCTTATGAAGTACAATGTTTTCTGCAATGCTGTAAGACAGCTTTTAATGTGTTAGAAGTTATATGCACAAAAACTAATGTTAGGACTGCAATGATCAAGATTGTCAGTTTACAGCTTTCTGAGTCCAGTAATGCTGAAATAGTGTTTCTGTTCAAATGAAGTGAAATCAAGCCCAAATCTGCTCAAAAGCTTTTCTCTCTATTAGATAAAGCTGTTTCATTCAGTATTTAGTGCAAATCTTGCCAAACTGAAACAAGCTTATGTCTTATGAAGTACAATGTTTTCTGCAATGCTGTAAGACAGCTTTTAATGTGTTAGAAGTTATATGCACAAAAACTTATGTTAGGACTTCAATGATCAAGATTGTCAGTTTACAGCTTTCTGAGTCCAGTAATGCTGAAATAGTGTTTCTGTTCAAATGAAGTGAAATCAAGCCCAAATCTGCTCAAAAGCTTTTCTCTCTATTAGAGAAAGCTGTTTCATTCAGTATTCAGTGCAAATCTTGCCAAACTGAAACATGCTTATGTCTTATGAAATAAAATGTTTTCTGCAATGCTGTAAGACAGTTTTTAATGTGTTAGAAGTTATATACACAAAAACTAATGTTAGGACTGCAATGATCAAGATTGTCAGTTTACAGCTTTCTGAGTCCAGTAATGTTGAAATAGTGTTTCTGTTCAAATGAAGTGAAATCAAGCCCAAATCTGCTCAAAAGCTTTTCTCTCTATTAGAGAAAGCTGTTTCATTCAATATTCAGTGCAAATCTTGCCAAACTGAAACAAGCTTATGCCTTATGAAGTACAATGTTTTCTGCAATGCTGTAAGACAGTTTTTAATGTGTTAGAAGTTATATGCACAAAAACTAATGTTAGGACTGCAATGATCAAGATTGTCAGTTTACAGCTTTCTGAGTCCAGTAATGTTGAAATAGTGTTTCTGTTCAAATGAAGTGAAATCAAGCCCAAATCTGCTCAAAAGCTTTTCTCTCTATTAGAGAAAGCTGTTTCATTCAATATTCAGTGCAAATCTTGCCAAACTGAAACAAGCTCATGCCTTATGAAGTACAATGTTTTCTGCAATGCTGTAAGACAGTTTTTAATGTGTTAGAAGTTATATGCACAAAAACTTATGTTAGGACTTCAATGATCAAGATTGTCAGTTTACAGCTTTCTGAGTCCAGTAATGCTGAAATAGTGTTTCTGTTGAAATGAAGTGAAATCAAGCCCAAATCTGCTCAAAAGCTTTTCTCTCTATTAGATAAAGCTGTTTCATTCAGTATTCAGTTCAAATCTTGCCAAACTGAAACAAGCTTATGTCTTATGAAGTACAATGTTTTCTGCAATGCTGTAAGACAGTTTTTAATGTGTTAGAAGTTATATGCACAAAAACTAATGTTAGGACTTCAATGATCAAGATTGTCAGTTTACAGCTTTCTGAGTCCAGTAATGCTGAAATAGTGTTTCTGTTCAAATGAAGTGAAATCAAGCCCAAATCTGCTCAAAAGCTTTTCTCTCTATTAGATAAAGCTGTTTCATTCAGTATTCAGTGCAAATCTTGCCAAACTGAAACAAGCTTATTTCTTATGAAGTACAATGTTTTCTGCAATGCTGTAAGACAGCTTTTAATGTGTTAGAAGTTATATGCACAAAAACTTATGTTAGGACTTCAATGATCAAGATTGTCAGTTTACAGCTTTCTGAGTCCAGTAATGCTGAAATAGTGTTTCTGTTCAAATGAAGTGAAATCAAGCCCAAATCTGCTCAAAAGCTTTTCTCTCTGTTAGAGAAAGCTGTTTCATTCAGTATTCAGTGCAAATCTTGCCAAACTGAAACATGCTTATGTCTTATGAAATAAAATGTTTTCTGCAATGCTGTAAGACAGTTTTTAATGTGTTAGAAGTTATATACACAAAAACTAATGTTAGGACTGCAATGATCAAGATTGTCAGTTTACAGCTTTCTGAGTCCAGTAATGTTGAAATAGTGTTTCTGTTCAAATGAAGTGAAATCAAGCCCAAATCTGCTCAAAAGCTTTTCTCTCTATTAGAGAAAGCTGTTTCATTCAATATTCAGTGCAAATCTTGCCAAACTGAAACAAGCTTATGCCTTATGAAGTACAATGTTTTCTGCAATGCTGTAAGACAGTTTTTAATGTGTTAGAAGTTATATGCACAAAAACTAATGTTAGGACTGCAATGATCAAGATTGTCAGTTTACAGCTTTCTGAGTCCAGTAATGTTGAAATAGTGTTTCTGTTCAAATGAAGTGAAATCAAGCCCAAATCTGCTCAAAAGCTTTTCTCTCTATTAGAGAAAGCTGTTTCATTCAATATTCAGTGCAAATCTTGCCAAACTGAAACAAGCTTATGCCTTATGAAGTACAATGTTTTCTGCAATGCTGTAAGACAGTTTTTAATGTGTTAGAAGTTATATGCACAAAAACTTATGTTAGGACTTCAATGATCAAGATTGTCAGTTTACAGCTTTCTGAGTCCAGTAATGCTGAAATAGTGTTTCTGTTGAAATGAAGTGAAATCAAGCCCAAATCTGCTCAAAAGCTTTTCTCTCTATTAGATAAAGCTGTTTCATTCAGTATTCAGTTCAAATCTTGCCAAACTGAAACAACCTTATGTCTTATGAAGTACAATGTTTTCTGCAATGCTGTAAGACAGTTTTTAATGTGTTAGAAGTTATATGCACAAAAACTAATGTTAGGACTTCAATGATCAAGATTGTCAGTTTACAGCTTTCTGAGTCCAGTAATGCTGAAATAGTGTTTCTGTTGAAATGAAGTGAAATCAAGCCCAAATCTGCTCAAAAGCTTTTCTCTCTATTAGATAAAGCTGTTTCATTCAGTATTCAGTGCAAATCTTGCCAAACTGAAACAAGATTATGCCTTATGAAGTACAATGTTTTCTGCAATGCTGTAAGACAGTTTTTAATGTGTTAGAAGTTATATGCACAAAAACTAATGTTAGGACTTCAATGATCAAGATTGTCAGTTTACAGCTTTCTGAGTCCAGTAATGTTGAAATAGTGTTTCTGTTCAAATGAAGTGAAATCAAGCCCAAATCTGCTCAAAAGCTTTTCTCTCTATTAGAGAAAGCTGTTTCATTCAATATTCAGTGCAAATCTTGCCAAACTGAAACAAGCTTATGCCTTATGAAGTACAATGTTTTCTGCAATGCTGTAAGACAGTTTTTAATGTGTTAGAAGTTATATGCACAAAAACTAATGTTAGGACTGCAATGATCAAGATTGTCAGTTTACAGCTTTCTGAGTCCAGTAATGTTGAAATAGTGTTTCTGTTCAAATGAAGTGAAATCAAGCCCAAATCTGCTCAAAAGCTTTTCTCTCTATTAGAGAAAGCTGTTTCATTCAATATTCAGTGCAAATCTTGCCAAACTGAAACAAGCTTATGCCTTATGAAGTACAATGTTTTCTGCAATGCTGTAAGACAGTTTTTAATGTGTTAGAAGTTATATGCACAAAAACTTATGTTAGGACTGCAATGATCAAGATTGTCAGTTTACAGCTTTCTGAGTCCAGTAATGTTGAAATAGTGTATCTGTTGAAATGAAGTGAAATCAAGCCCAAATCTGCTCAAAAGCTTTTCTCTCTATTAGATAAAGCTGTTTCATTCAATATTCAGTGCAAATCTTGCCAAACTGAAACAAGCTTATGCCTTATGAAGTACAATGTTTTCTGCAATGCTGTAAGACAGTTTTTAATGTGTTAGAAGTTATATGCACAAAAACTTATGTTAGGACTTCAATGATCAAGATTGTCAGTTTACAGCTTTCTGAGTCCAGTAATGCTGAAATAGTGTTTCTGTTGAAATGAAGTGAAATCAAGCCCAAATCTGCTCAAAAGCTTTTCTCTCTATTAGATAAAGCTGTTTCATTCAGTATTCAGTGCAAATCTTGCCAAACTGAAACAAGCTTATGTCTTATGAAGTACAATGTTTTCTGCAATGCTGTAAGACAGTTTTTAATGTGTTAGAAGTTATATGCACAAAAACTAAGGTTAGGACTTCAATGATCAAGATTGTCAGTTTACAGCTTTCTGAGTCCAGTAATGCTGAAATAGTGTTTCTGTTCAAATGAAGTGAAATCAAGCCCAAATCTGCTCAAAAGCTTTTCTCTCTATTAGATAAAGCTGTTTCATTCAGTATTCAGTGCAAATCTTGCCAAACTGAAACATGCTTATGTCTTATGAAATAAAATGTTTTCTGCAATGCTGTAAGACAGTTTTTAATGTGTTAGAAGTTATATACACAAAAACTAATGTTAGGACTGCAATGATCAAGATTGTCAGTTTACAGCTTTCTGAGTCCAGTAATGCTGAAATAGTGTTTCTGTTGAAATGAAGTGAAATCAAGCCCAAATCTGCTCAAAAGCTTTTCTCTCTATTAGATAAAGCTGTTTCATTCAGTATTCAGTGAAAATCTTGCCAAACTGAAACAAGCTTATGCCTTATGAAGTACAATGTTTTCTGCAATGCTGTAAGACAGTTTTTAATGTGTTAGAAGTTATATGCACAAAAACTTATGTTAGGACTTCAATGATCAAGATTGTCAGTTTACAGCTTTCTGAGTCCAGTAATGCTGAAATAGTGTTTCTGTTGAAATGAAGTGAAATCAAGCCCAAATCTGCTCAAAAGCTTTTCTCTCTATTAGATAAAGCTGTTTCATTCAGTATTCAGTGCAAATCTTGCCAAACTGAAACAAGCTTATGTCTTATGAAGTACAATGTTTTCTGTAATGCTGTAAGACAGTTTTTAATGTGTTAGAAGTTATATGCACAAAAACTAATGTTAGGACTTCAATGATCAAGATTGTCAGTTTACAGCTTTCTGAGTCCAGTAATGCTGAAATAGTGTTTCTGTTGAAATGAAGTGAAATCAAGCCCAAATCTGCTCAAAAGCTTTTCTCTCTATTAGATAAAGCTGTTTCATTCAGTATTCAGTGCAAATCTTGCCAAACTGAAACAAGCTTATGTCTTATGAAGTACAATGTTTTCTGCAATGCTGTAAGACAGTTTTTAATGTGTTAGAAGTTATATGCACAAAAACTAATGTTAGGACTTCAATGATCAAGATTGTCAGTTTACAGCTTTCTGAGTCCAGTAATGCTGAAATAGTGTTTCTGTTCAAATGAAGTGAAATCAAGCCCAAATCTGCTCAAAAGCTTTTCTCTCTATTAGATAAAGCTGTTTCATTCAGTATTCAGTGCAAATCTTGCCAAACTGAAACAAGCTTATGTCTTATGAAGTACAATGTTTTCTGCAATGCTGTAAGACAGTTTTTAATGTGTTAGAAGTAATATGCACAAAAACTTATGTTAGGACTTCAATGATCAAGATTGTCAGTTTACAGCTTTCTGAGTCCAGTAATGCTGAAATAGTGTTTCTGTTGAAATGAAGTGAAATCAAGCCCAAATCTGCTCAAAAGCTTTTCTCTCTATTAGATAAAGCTGTTTCATTCAGTATTCAGTGCAAATCTTGCCAAACTGAAACAAGCTTATGTCTTATGAAGTACAATGTTTTCTGCAATGCTGTAAGACAGTTTTTAATGTGTTAGAAGTTATATGCACAAAAACTAATGTTAGGACTTCAATGATCAAGATTGTCAGTTTACAGCTTTCTGAGTCCAGTAATGCTGAAATAGTGTTTCTGTTGAAATGAAGTGAAATCAAGCCCAAATCTGCTCAAAAGCTTTTCTCTCTATTAGATAAAGCTGTTTCATTCAGTATTCAGTGCAAATCTTGCCAAACTGAAACAAGCTTATGTCTTATGAAGTACAATGTTTTCTGCAATGCTGTAAGACAGTTTTTAATGTGTTAGAAGTTATATGCACAAAAACTAATGTTAGGACTTCAATGATCAAGATTGTCAGTTTACAGCTTTCTGAGTCCAGTAATGCTGAAATAGTGTTTCTGTTGAAATGAAGTGAAATCAAGCCCAAATCTGCTCAAAAGCTTTTCTCTCTATTAGATAAAGCTGTTTCATTCAGTATTCAGTGCAAATCTTGCCAAACTGAAACAAGCTTATGTCTTATGAAGTACAATGTTTTCTGCAATGCTGTAAGACAGCTTTTAATGTGTTAGAAGTTATATGCACAAAAACTTATGTTAGGACTTCAATGATCAAGATTGTCAGTTTACAGCTTTCTGAGTCCAGTAATGCTGAAATAGTGTTTCTGTTGAAATGAAGTGAAATCAAGCCCAAATCTGCTCAAAAGCTTTTCTCTCTATTAGATAAAGCTGTTTCATTCAGTATTCAGTGCAAATCTTGCCAAACTGAAACAAGCTTATGCCTTATGAAGTACAATGTTTTCTGCAATGCTGTAAGACAGTTTTTAATGTGTTAGAAGTTATATGCACAAAAACTAATGTTAGGACTTCAATGATCAAGATTGTCAGTTTACAGCTTTCTGAGTCCAGTAATGCTGAAATAGTGTTTCTGTTCAAATGAAGTGAAATCAAGCCCAAATCTGCTCAAAAGCTTTTCTCTCTATTAGAGAAAGCTGTTTCATTCAGTATTCAGTGCAAATCTTGCCAAACTGAAACATGCTTATGTCTTATGAAATAAAATGTTTTCTGCAATGCTGTAAGACAGTTTTTAATGTGTTAGAAGTTATATACACAAAAACTAATGTTAGGACTGCAATGATCAAGATTGTCAGTTTACAGCTTTCTGAGTCCAGTAATGTTGAAATAGTGTTTCTGTTGAAATGAAGTGAAATCAAGCCCAAATCTGCTCAAAAGCTTTTCTCTCTATTAGATAAAGCTGTTTCATTCAGTATTCAGTGCAAATCTTGCCAAACTGAAACAAGCTTATGTCTTACGAAGTACAATGTTTTCTGCAATGCTGTAAGACAGTTTTTAATGTGTTAGAAGTAATATGCACAAAAACTTATGTTAGGACTTCAATGATCAAGATTGTCAGTTTACAGCTTTCTGAGTCCAGTAATGTTGAAATAGTGTTTCTGTTGAAATGAAGTGAAATCAAGCCCAAATCTGCTCAAAAGCTTTTCTCTCTATTAGATAAAGCTGTTTCATTCAGTATTCAGTGCAAATCTTGCCAAACTGAAACAAGCTTATGTCTTACGAAGTACAATGTTTTCTGCAATGCTGTAAGACAGTTTTTAATGTGTTAGAAGTAATATGCACAAAAACTTATGTTAGGACTGCAATGATCAAGATTGTCAGTTTACAGCTTTCTGAGTCCAGTAATGTTGAAATAGTGTTTCTGTTCAAATGAAGTGAAATCAAGCCCAAATCTGCTCAAAAGCTTTTCTCTCTATTAGAGAAAGCTGTTTCATTCAATATTCAGTGCAAATCTTGCCAAACTGAAACAAGCTTATGCCTTATGAAGTACAATGTTTTCTGCAATGCTGTAAGACAGTTTTTAATGTGTTAGAAGTTATAAGCACAAAAACTTATGTTAGGACTTCAATGATCAAGATTGTCAGTTTACAGCTTTCTGAGTCCAGTAATGCTGAAATAGTGTTTCTGTTGAAATGAAGTGAAATCAAGCCCAAATCTGCTCAAAAGCTTTTCTCTCTATTAGATAAAGCTGTTTCATTCAGTATTCAGTGCAAATCTTGCCAAACTGAAACAAGCTTATGTCTTATGAAGTACAATGTTTTCTGCAATGCTGTAAGACAGTTTTTAATGTGTTAGAAGTTATATGCACAAAAACTTATGTTAGGACTTCAATGATCAAGATTGTCAGTTTACAGCTTTCTGAGTCCAGTAATGCTGAAATAGTGTTTCTGTTGAAATGAAGTGAAATCAAGCCCAAATCTGCTCAAAAGCTTTTCTCTCTATTAGATAAAGCTGTTTCATTCAGTATTCAGTGCAAATCTTGCCAAACTGAAACAAGCTTATGTCTTACGAAGTACAATGTTTTCTGCAATGCTGTAAGACAGTTTTTAATGTGTTAGAAGTAATATGCACAAAAACTTATGTTAGGACTGCAATGATCAAGATTGTCAGTTTACAGCTTTCTGAGTCCAGTAATGTTGAAATAGTGTTTCTGTTCAAATGAAGTGAAATCAAGCCCAAATCTGCTCAAAAGCTTTTCTCTCTATTAGAGAAAGCTGTTTCATTCAATATTCAGTGCAAATCTTGCCAAACTGAAACAAGCTTATGCCTTATGAAGTACAATGTTTTCTGCAATGCTGTAAGACAGTTTTTAATGTGTTAGAAGTTATAAGCACAAAAACTTATGTTAGGACTTCAATGATCAAGATTGTCAGTTTACAGCTTTCTGAGTCCAGTAATGCTGAAATAGTGTTTCTTGTTCAAATGAAGTGAAATCAAGCCCAAATCTGCTCAAAAGCTTTTCTCTCTATTAGATAAAGCTGTTTCATTCAGTATTCAGTGCAAATCTTGCCAAACTGAAACAAGCTTATGTCTTATGAAGTACAATGTTTTCTGCAATGCTGTAAGACAGTTTTTAATGTGTTAGAAGTAATATGCACAAAAACTTATGTTAGGACTTCAATGATCAAGATTGTCAGTTTACAGCTTTCTGAGTCCAGTAATGCTGAAATAGTGTTTCTGTTGAAATGAAGTGAAATCAAGCCCAAATCTGCTCAAAAGCTTTTCTCTCTATTAGATAAAGCTGTTTCATTCAGTATTCAGTGCAAATCTTGCCAAACTGAAACAAGCTTATGTCTTATGAAGTACAATGTTTTCTGCAATGCTGTAAGACAGTTTTTAATGTGTTAGAAGTTATATGCACAAAAACTAATGTTAGGACTTCAATGATCAAGATTGTCAGTTTACAGCTTTCTGAGTCCAGTAATGCTGAAATAGTGTTTCTGTTGAAATGAAGTGAAATCAAGCCCAAATCTGCTCAAAAGCTTTTCTCTCTATTAGATAAAGCTGTTTCATTCAGTATTCAGTGCAAATCTTGCCAAACTGAAACAAGCTTATGTCTTATGAAGTACAATGTTTTCTGCAATGCTGTAAGACAGTTTTTAATGTGTTAGAAGTTATATGCACAAAAACTAATGTTAGGACTTCAATGATCAAGATTGTCAGTTTACAGCTTTCTGAGTCCAGTAATGTTGAAATAGTGTTTCTGTTCAAATGAAGTGAAATCAAGCCCAAATCTGCTCAAAAGCTTTTCTCTCTATTAGAGAAAGCTGTTTCATTCAATATTCAGTGCAAATCTTGCCAAACTGAAACAAGCTTATGCCTTATGAAGTACAATGTTTTCTGCAATGCTGTAAGACAGTTTTTAATGTGTTAGAAGTTATATGCACAAAAACTAATGTTAGGACTTCAATGATCAAGATTGTCAGTTTACAGCTTTCTGAGTCCAGTAATGCTGAAATAGTGTTTCTGTTCAAATGAAGTGAAATCAAGCCCAAATCTGCTCAAAAGCTTTTCTCTCTATTAGATAAAGCTGTTTCATTCAGTATTCTGTGCAAATCTTGCCAAACTGAAACAAGCTTATGACTTATGAAGTACAATGTTTCTGCAATGCTGTAAGACAGTTTTTAATGTGTTAGAAGTTATATGCACAAAAACTTATGTTAGGACTTCAATGATCAAGATTGTCAGTTTACAGCTTTCTGAGTCCAGTAATGCTGAAATAGTGTTTCTGTTCAAATGAAGTGAAATCAAGCCCAAATCTGCTCAAAAGCTTTTCTCTCTATTAGATAAAGTTGTTTCATTCAGTATTCAGTGCAAATCTTGCCAAACAGAAACAAGCTTATGTCTTATGAAGTACAATGTTTTCTGCAATGCTGTAAGACAGTTTTTAATGTGTTAGAAGTTATATGCACAAAAACTAATGTAAGGACTTCAATGATCAAGATTGTCAGTTTACAGCTTTCTGAGTCCAGTAATGCTGAAATAGTGTTTCTGTTGAAATGAAGTGAAATCAAGCCCAAATCTGCTCAAAAGCTTTTCTCTCTATTAGATAAAGCTGTTTCATTCAGTATTCAGTGCAAATCTTGCCAAACTGAAACAAGCTTATGTCTTATGAAGTACAATGTTTTCTGCAATGCTGTAAGACAGCTTTTAATGTGTTAGAAGTTATATGCACAAAAACTTATGTTAGGACTTCAATGATCAAGATTGTCAGTTTACAGCTTTCTGAGTCCAGTAATGCTGAAATAGTGTTTCTGTTGAAATGAAGTGAAATCAAGCCGAAATCTGCTCAAAAGCTTTTCTCTCTATTAGATAAAGCTGTTTCATTCAGTATTCAGTGCAAATCTTGCCAAACTGAAACAAGCTTATGCCTTATGAAGTACAATGTTTTCTGCAATGCTGTAAGACAGTTTTTAATGTGTTAGAAGTTATATGCACAAAAACTAATGTTAGGACTTCAATGATCAAGATTGTCAGTTTACAGCTTTCTGAGTCCAGTAATGCTGAAATAGTGTTTCTGTTCAAATGAAGTGAAATCAAGCCCAAATCTGCTCAAAAGCTTTTCTCTCTATTAGAGAAAGCTGTTTCATTCAGTATTCAGTGCAAATCTTGCCAAACTGAAACATGCTTATGTCTTATGAAATAAAATGTTTTCTGCAATGCTGTAAGACAGTTTTTAATGTGTTAGAAGTTATATACACAAAAACTAATGTTAGGACTGCAATGATCAAGATTGTCAGTTTACAGCTTTCTGAGTCCAGTAATGTTGAAATAGTGTTTCTGTTCAAATGAAGTGAAATCAAGCCCAAATCTGCTCAAAAGCTTTTCTCTCTATTAGAGAAAGCTGTTTCATTCAATATTCAGTGCAAATCTTGCCAAACTGAAACAAGCTTATGCCTTATGAAGTACAATGTTTTCTGCAATGCTGTAAGACAGTTTTTAATGTGTTAGAAGTTATATGCACAAAAACTAATGTTAGGACTGCAATGATCAAGATTGTCAGTTTACAGCTTTCTGAGTCCAGTAATGTTGAAATAGTGTTTCTGTTCAAATGAAGTGAAATCAAGCCCAAATCTGCTCAAAAGCTTTTCTCTCTATTAGAGAAAGCTGTTTCATTCAATATTCAGTGCAAATCTTGCCAAACTGAAACAAGCTTATGTCTTATGAAGTACAATGTTTTCTGCAATGCTGTAAGACAGTTTTTAATGTGTTAGAAGTTATATGCACAAAAACTAATGTTAGGACTTCAATGATCAAGATTGTCAGTTTACAGCTTTCTGAGTCCAGTAATGCTGAAATAGTGTTTCTGTTGAAATGAAGTGAAATCAAGCCCAAATCTGCTCAAAAGCTTTTCTCTCTATTAGATAAAGCTGTTTCATTCAGTATTCAGTGCAAATCTTGCCAAACTGAAACAAGCTTATGTCTTATGAAGTACAATGTTTTCTGCAATGCTGTAAGACAGTTTTTAATGTGTTAGAAATTATATGCACAAAAACTTATGTTAGGACTTCAATGATCAAGATTGTCAGTTTACAGCTTTCTGAGTCCAGTAATGCTGAAATAGTGTTTCTGTTGAAATGAAGTGAAATCAAGCCCAAATCTGCTCAAAAGCTTTTCTCTCTATTAGATAAAGCTGTTTCATTCAGTATTCAGTGCAAATCTTGCCAAACTGAAACAAGCTTATGCCTTATTAAGTACAATGTTTTCTGCAATGCTGTAAGACAGTTTTTAATGTGTTAGAAGTTATATGCACAAAAACTAATGTTAGGACTTCAATGATCAAGATTGTCAGTTTACAGCTTTCTGAGTCCAGTAATGCTGAAATAGTGTTTCTGTTCAAATGAAGTGAAATCAAGCCCAAATCTGCTCAAAAGCTTTTCTCTCTATTAGAGAAAGTTGTTTCATTCAGTATTCAGTGCAAATCTTGCCAAACTGAAACATGCTTATGTCTTATGAAATAAAATGTTTTCTGCAATGCTGTAAGACAGTTTTTAATGTGTTAGAAGTTATATACACAAAAACTAATGTTAGGACTGCAATGATCAAGATTGTCAGTTTACAGCTTTCTGAGTCCAGTAATGTTGAAATAGTGTTTCTGTTCAAATGAAGTGAAATCAAGCCCAAATCTGCTCAAAAGCTTTTCTCACTATTAGAGAAAGCTGTTTCATTCAATATTCAGTGCAAATCTTGCCAAACTGAAACAAGCTTATGCCTTATGAAGTACAATGTTTTCTGCAATGCTGTAAGACAGTTTTTAATGTGTAAGAAGTTATATGCACAAAAACTAATGTTAGGACTGCAATGATCAAGATTGTCAGTTTACAGCTTTCTGAGTCCAGTAATGTTGAAATAGTGTTTCTGTTCAAATGAAGTGAAATCAAGCCCAAATCTGCTCAAAAGCTTTTCTCTCTATTAGAGAAAGCTGTTTCATTCAATATTCAGTGCAAATCTTGCCAAACTGAAACAAGCTTATGCCTTATGAAGTACAATGTTTTCTGCAATGCTGTAAGACAGTTTTTAATGTGTTAGAAGTTATATGCACAAAAACTAATGTTAGGACTTCAATGATCAAGATTGTCAGTTTACAGCTTTCTGAGTCCAGTAATGCTGAAATAGTGTTTCTGTTCAAATGAAGTGAAATCAAGCCCAAATCTGCTCAAAAGCTTTTCTCTCTATTAGATAAAGCTGTTTCATTCAGTATTCTGTGCAAATCTTGCCAAACTGAAACAAGCTTATGACTTATGAAGTACAATGTTTCTGCAATGCTGTAAGACAGTTTTTAATGTGTTAGAAGTTATATGCACAAAAACTTATGTTAGGACTTCAATGATCAAGATTGTCAGTTTACAGCTTTCTGAGTCCAGTAATGCTGAAATAGTGTTTCTGTTCAAATGAAGTGAAATCAAGCCCAAATCTGCTCAAAAGCTTTTCTCTCTATTAGATAAAGTTGTTTCATTCAGTATTCAGTGCAAATCTTGCCAAACAGAAACAAGCTTATGTCTTATGAAGTACAATGTTTTCTGCAATGCTGTAAGACAGTTTTTAATGTGTTAGAAGTTATATGCACAAAAACTAATGTAAGGACTTCAATGATCAAGATTGTCAGTTTACAGCTTTCTGAGTCCAGTAATGCTGAAATAGTGTTTCTGTTCAAATGAAGTGAAATCAAGCCCAAATCTGCTCAAAAGCTTTTCTCTCTATTAGATAAAGCTGTTTCATTCAGTATTCAGTGCAAATCTTGCCAAACTGAAACAAGCTTATGCCTTATGAAGTACAATGTTTTCTGCAATGCTGTAAGACAGTTTTTAATGTGTTAGAAGTTATATGCACAAAAACTAATGTTAGGACTTCAATGATCAAGATTGTCAGTTTACAGCTTTCTGAGTCCAGTAATGCTGAAATAGTGTTTCTGTTCAAATGAAGTGAAATCAAGCCCAAATCTGCTCAAAAGCTTTTCTCTCTATTAGAGAAAGCTGTTTCATTCAGTATTCAGTGCAAATCTTGCCAAACTGAAACATGCTTATGTCTTATGAAATAAAATGTTTTCTGCAATGCTGTAAGACAGTTTTTAATGTGTTAGAAGTTATATACACAAAAACTAATGTTAGGACTGCAATGATCAAGATTGTCAGTTTACAGCTTTCTGAGTCCAGTAATGTTGAAATAGTGTTTCTGTTCAAATGAAGTGAAATCAAGCCCAAATCTGCTCAAAAGCTTTTCTCTCTATTAGAGAAAGCTGTTTCATTCAATATTCAGTGCAAATCTTGCCAAACTGAAACAAGCTTATGCCTTATGAAGTACAATGTTTTCTGCAATGCTGTAAGACAGTTTTTAATGTGTTAGAAGTTATATGCACAAAAACTAATGTTAGGACTGCAATGATCAAGATTGTCAGTTTACAGCTTTCTGAGTCCAGTAATGTTGAAATAGTGTTTCTGTTCAAATGAAGTGAAATCAAGCCCAAATCTGCTCAAAAGCTTTTCTCTCTATTAGAGAAAGCTGTTTCATTCAATATTCAGTGCAAATCTTGCCAAACTGAAACAAGCTTATGTCTTATGAAGTACAATGTTTTCTGCAATGCTGTAAGACAGTTTTTAATGTGTTAGAAGTTATATGCACAAAAACTAATGTTAGGACTTCAATGATCAAGATTGTCAGTTTACAGCTTTCTGAGTCCAGTAATGCTGAAATAGTGTTTCTGTTGAAATGAAGTGAAATCAAGCCCAAATCTGCTCAAAAGCTTTTCTCTCTATTAGATAAAGCTGTTTCATTCAGTATTCAGTGCAAATCTTGCCAAACTGAAACAAGCTTATGTCTTATGAAGTACAATGTTTTCTGCAATGCTGTAAGACAGTTTTTAATGTGTTAGAAGTTATATGCACAAAAACTTATGTTAGGACTTCAATGATCAAGATTGTCAGTTTACAGCTTTCTGAGTCCAGTAATGCTGAAATAGTGTTTCTGTTGAAATGAAGTGAAATCAAGCCCAAATCTGCTCAAAAGCTTTTCTCTCTATTAGATAAAGCTGTTTCATTCAGTATTCAGTGCAAATCTTGCCAAAATGAAACAAGCTTATGCCTTATGAAGTACAATGTTTTCTGCAATGCTGTAAGACAGTTTTTAATGTGTTAGAAGTTATATGCACAAAAACTAATGTTAGGACTTCAATGATCAAGATTGTCAGTTTACAGCTTTCTGAGTCCAGTAATGCTGAAATAGTGTTTCTGTTCAAATGAAGTGAAATCAAGCCCAAATCTGCTCAAAAGCTTTTCTCTCTATTAGATAAAGCTGTTTCATTCAGTATTCTGTGCAAATCTTGCCAAACTGAAACAAGCTTATGACTTATGAAGTACAATGTTTCTGCAATGCTGTAAGACAGTTTTTAATGTGTTAGAAGTTATATGCACAAAAACTTATGTTAGGACTTCAATGATCAAGATTGTCAGTTTACAGCTTTCTGAGTCCAGTAATGCTGAAATAGTGTTTCTGTTCAAATGAAGTGAAATCAAGCCCAAATCTGCTCAAAAGCTTTTCTCTCTATTAGATAAAGTTGTTTCATTCAGTATTCAGTGCAAATCTTGCCAAACAGAAACAAGCTTATGTCTTATGAAGTACAATGTTTTCTGCAATGCTGTAAGACAGTTTTTAATGTGTTAGAAGTTATATGCACAAAAACTAATGTAAGGACTTCAATGATCAAGATTGTCAGTTTACAGCTTTCTGAGTCCAGTAATGCTGAAATAGTGTTTCTGTTGAAATGAAGTGAAATCAAGCCCAAATCTGCTCAAAAGCTTTTCTCTCTATTAGATAAAGCTGTTTCATTCAGTATTCAGTGCAAATCTTGCCAAACTGAAACAAGCTTATGTCTTATGAAGTACAATGTTTTCTGCAATGCTGTAAGACAGCTTTTAATGTGTTAGAAGTTATATGCACAAAAACTTATGTTAGGACTTCAATGATCAAGATTGTCAGTTTACAGCTTTCTGAGTCCAGTAATGCTGAAATAGTGTTTCTGTTCAAATGAAGTGAAATCAAGCCCAAATCTGCTCAAAAGCTTTTCTCTCTATTAGATAAAGCTGTTTCATTCAGTATTCAGTGCAAATCTTGCCAAACTGAAACAAGCTTATGCCTTATGAAGTACAATGTTTTCTGCAATGCTGTAAGACAGTTTTTAATGTGTTAGAAGTTATATGCACAAAAACTAATGTTAGGACTTCAATGATCAAGATTGTCAGTTTACAGCTTTCTGAGTCCAGTAATGCTGAAATAGTGTTTCTGTTCAAATGAAGTGAAATCAAGCCCAAATCTGCTCAAAAGCTTTTCTCTCTATTAGAGAAAGCTGTTTCATTCAGTATTCAGTGCAAATCTTGCCAAACTGAAACATGCTTATGTCTTATGAAATAAAATGTTTTCTGCAATGCTGTAAGACAGTTTTTAATGTGTTAGAAGTTATATACACAAAAACTAATGTTAGGACTGCAATGATCAAGATTGTCAGTTTACAGCTTTCTGAGTCCAGTAATGTTGAAATAGTGTTTCTGTTCAAATGAAGTGAAATCAAGCCCAAATCTGCTCAAAAGCTTTTCTCTCTATTAGAGAAAGCTGTTTCATTCAATATTCAGTGCAAATCTTGCCAAACTGAAACAAGCTTATGCCTTATGAAGTACAATGTTTTCTGCAATGCTGTAAGACAGTTTTTAATGTGTTAGAAGTTATATGCACAAAAACTAATGTTAGGACTGCAATGATCAAGATTGTCAGTTTACAGCTTTCTGAGTCCAGTAATGTTGAAATAGTGTTTCTGTTCAAATGAAGTGAAATCAAGCCCAAATCTGCTCAAAAGCTTTTCTCTCTATTAGAGAAAGCTGTTTCATTCAATATTCAGTGCAAATCTTGCCAAACTGAAACAAGCTTATGTCTTATGAAGTACAATGTTTTCTGCAATGCTGTAAGACAGTTTTTAATGTGTTAGAAGTTATATGCACAAAAACTAATGTTAGGACTTCAATGATCAAGATTGTCAGTTTACAGCTTTCTGAGTCCAGTAATGCTGAAATAGTGTTTCTGTTGAAATGAAGTGAAATCAAGCCCAAATCTGCTCAAAAGCTTTTCTCTCTATTAGATAAAGCTGTTTCATTCAGTATTCAGTGCAAATCTTGCCAAACTGAAACAAGCTTATGTCTTATGAAGTACAATGTTTTCTGCAATGCTGTAAGACAGTTTTTAATGTGTTAGAAGTTATATGCACAAAAACTTATGTTAGGACTTCAATGATCAAGATTGTCAGTTTACAGCTTTCTGAGTCCAGTAATGCTGAAATAGTGTTTCTGTTGAAATGAAGTGAAATCAAGCCCAAATCTGCTCAAAAGCTTTTCTCTCTATTAGATAAAGCTGTTTCATTCAGTATTCAGTGCAAATCTTGCCAAAATGAAACAAGCTTATGCCTTATGAAGTACAATGTTTTCTGCAATGCTGTAAGACAGTTTTTAATGTGTTAGAAGTTATATGCACAAAAACTAATGTTAGGACTTCAATGATCAAGATTGTCAGTTTACAGCTTTCTGAGTCCAGTAATGCTGAAATAGTGTTTCTGTTCAAATGAAGTGAAATCAAGCCCAAATCTGCTCAAAAGCTTTTCTCTCTATTAGAGAAAGTTGTTTCATTCAGTATTCAGTGCAAATCTTGCCAAACTGAAACATGCTTATGTCTTATGAAATAAAATGTTTTCTGCAATGCTGTAAGACAGTTTTTAATGTGTTAGAAGTTATATACACAAAAACTAATGTTAGGACTGCAATGATCAAGATTGTCAGTTTACAGCTTTCTGAGTCCAGTAATGTTGAAATAGTGTTTCTGTTCAAATGAAGTGAAATCAAGCCCAAATCTGCTCAAAAGCTTTTCTCTCTATTAGAGAAAGCTTTTTCATTCAATATTCAGTGCAAATCTTGCCAAACTGAAACAAGCTTATGCCTTATGAAGTACAATGTTTTCTGCAATGCTGTATAAGACAGTTTTTAATGAGTTAGAATTTATATGCACAAAAACTAATGTTAGGACTGCAATGATCAAGATTGTCAGTTTACAGCTTTCTGAGTCCAGTAATGTTGAAATAGTGTATCTGTTGAAATGAAGTGAAATCAAGCCCAAATCTGCTCAAAAGCTTTTCTCTCTATTAGAGAAAGCTGTTTCATTCAATATTCAGTGCAAATCTTGCCAAACTGAAACAAGCTTATGCCTTATGAAGTACAATGTTTTCTGCAATGCTGTAAGACAGTTTTTAATGTGTTAGAAGTTATATGCACAAAAACTTATGTTAGGACTTCAATGATCAAGATTGTCAGTTTACAGCTTTCTGAGTCCAGTAATGCTGAAATAGTGTTTCTGTTGAAATGAAGTGAAATCAAGCCCAAATCTGCTCAAAAGCTTTTCTCTCTATTAGATAAAGCTGTTTCATTCAGTATTCAGTGCAAATCTTGCCAAACTGAAACAAGCTTATGTCTTATGAAGTACAATGTTTTCTGCAATGCTGTAAGACAGTTTTTAATGTGTTAGAAGTTATATGCACAAAAACTAAGGTTAGGACTTCAATGATCAAGATTGTCAGTTTACAGCTTTCTGAGTCCAGTAATGCTGAAATAGTGTTTCTGTTCAAATGAAGTGAAATCAAGCCCAAATCTGCTCAAAAGCTTTTCTCTCTATTAGATAAAGCTGTTTCATTCAGTATTCAGTGCAAATCTTGCCAAACTGAAACTTGCTTATGTCTTATGAAATAAAATGTTTTCTGCAATGCTGTAAGACAGTTTTTAATGTGTTAGAAGTTATATACACAAAAACTAATGTTAGGACCGCAATGATCAAGATTGTCAGTTTACAGCTTTCTGAGTCCAGTAATGTTGAAATAGTGTTTCTGTTCAAATGAAGTGAAATCAAGCCCAAATCTGCTCAAAAGCTTTTCTCTCTAATAGAGAATGCGGTTTCATTGAGTATTCAGTGCAAATCTTGCCAAACTGAAACAAGCTTATGTCTTATGAAATGAAATGTTTTTTGCAATGCTGTAAGACAGTTTTTAATGTGTTAGAAGTTATATGCACAAAAACTAATGTTAGGACTTCAATGATCAAGATTGTCAGTTTACAGCTTTCTGAGTCCAGTAATGCTGAAATAGTGTTTCTGTTGAAATGAAGTGAAATCAAGCCCAAATCTGCTCAAAAGCTTTTCTCTCTATTAGATAAAGCTGTTTCATTCAGTATTCAGTGCAAATCTTGCCAAACTGAAACAAGCTTATGTCTTATGAAGTACAATGTTTTCTGCAATGCTGTAAGACAGCTTTTAATGTGTTAGAAGTTATATGCACAAAAACTTATGTTAGGACTTCAATGATCAAGATTGTCAGTTTACAGCTTTCTGAGTCCAGCAATGCTGAAATAGTGTTTCTGTTGAAATGAAGTGAAATCAAGCCCAAATCTGCTCAAAAGCTTTTCTCTCTATTAGATAAAGCTGTTTCATTCAGTATTCAGTGCAAATCTTGCCAAACTGAAACAAGCTTATGCCTTATGAAGTACAATGTTTTCTGCAATGCTGTAAGACAGTTTTTAATGTGTTAGAAGTTATATGCACAAAAACTAATGTTAGGACTTCAATGATCAAGATTGTCAGTTTACAGCTTTCTGAGTCCAGTAATGCTGAAATAGTGTTTCTGTTCAAATGAAGTGAAATCAAGCCCAAATCTGCTCAAAAGCTTTTCTCTCTATTAGAGAAAGCTGTTTCATTCAGTATTCAGTGCAAATCTTGCCAAACTGAAACATGCTTATGTCTTATGAAATAAAATGTTTTCTGCAATGCTGTAAGACAGTTTTTAATGTGTTAGAAGTAATATGCACAAAAACTTATGTTAGGACTTCAATGATCAAGATTGTCAGTTTACAGCTTTCTGAGTCCAGTAATGTTGAAATAGTGTTTCTGTTCAAATGAAGTGAAATCAAGCCCAAATCTGCTCAAAAGCTTTTCTCTCTATTAGAGAAAGCTGTTTCATTCAATATTCAGTGCAAATCTTGCCAAACTGAAACAAGCTTATGCCTTATGAAGTACAATGTTTTCTGCAATGCTGTAAGACAGTTTTTAATGTGTTAGAAGTTATATGCACAAAAACTTATGTTAGGACTTCAATGATCAAGATAGTCAGTTTACAGCTTTCTGAGTCCAGTAATGCTGAAATAGTGTTTCTGTTGAAATGAAGTGAAATCAAGCCCAAATCTGCTCAAAAGCTTTTCTCTCTATTAGATAAAGCTGTTTCATTCAGTATTCAGTGCAAATCTTGCCAAACTGAAACAAGCTTATGTCTTATGAAGTACAATGTTTTCTGCAATGCTGTAAGACAGTTTTTAATGTGTTAGAAGTTATATGCACAAAAACTAATGTTAGGACTTCAATGATCAAGATTGTCAGTTTACAGCTTTCTGAGTCCAGTAATGCTGAAATAGTGTTTCTGTTGAAATGAAGTGAAATCAAGCCCAAATCTGCTCAAAAGCTTTTCTCTCTATTAGATAAAGCTGTTTCATTCAGTATTCAGTGCAAATCTTGCCAAACTGAAACAAGCTTATGTCTTATGAAGTACAATGTTTTCTGCAATGCTGTAAGACAGTTTTTAATGTGTTAGAAGTTATATGCACAAAAACTTATGTTAGGACTTCAATGATCAAGATTGTCAGTTTACAGCTTTCTGAGTCCAGTAATGCTGAAATAGTGTTTCTGTTGAAATGAAGTGAAATCAAGCCCAAATCTGCTCAAAAGCTTTTCTCTCTATTAGATAAAGCTGTTTCATTCAGTATTCAGTGCAAATCTTGCCAAAATGAAACAAGCTTATGCCTTATGAAGTACAATGTTTTCTGCAATGCTGTAAGACAGTTTTTAATGTGTTAGAAGTTATATGCACAAAAACTAATGTTAGGACTTCAATGATCAAGATTGTCAGTTTACAGCTTTCTGAGTCCAGTAATGCTGAAATAGTGTTTCTGTTCAAATGAAGTGAAATCAAGCCCAAATCTGCTCAAAAGCTTTTCTCTCTATTAGAGAAAGTTGTTTCATTCAGTATTCAGTGCAAATCTTGCCAAACTGAAACATGCTTATGTCTTATGAAATAAAATGTTTTCTGCAATGCTGTAAGACAGTTTTTAATGTGTTAGAAGTTATATACACAAAAACTAATGTTAGGACTGCAATGATCAAGATTGTCAGTTTACAGCTTTCTGAGTCCAGTAATGTTGAAATAGTGTTTCTGTTCAAATGAAGTGAAATCAAGCCCAAATCTGCTCAAAAGCTTTTCTCTCTATTAGAGAAAGCTTTTTCATTCAATATTCAGTGCAAATCTTGCCAAACTGAAACAAGCTTATGCCTTATGAAGTACAATGTTTTCTGCAATGCTGTATAAGACAGTTATTAATGAGTTAGAATTTATATGCACAAAAACTAATGTTAGGACTGCAATGATCAAGATTGTCAGTTTACAGCTTTCTGAGTCCAGTAATGTTGAAATAGTGTATCTGTTGAAATGAAGTGAAATCAAGCCCAAATCTGCTCAAAAGCTTTTCTCTCTATTAGAGAAAGCTGTTTCATTCAATATTCAGTGCAAATCTTGCCAAACTGAAACAAGCTTATGCCTTATGAAGTACAATGTTTTCTGCAATGCTGTAAGACAGTTTTTAATGTGTTAGAAGTTATATGCACAAAAACTTATGTTAGGACTTCAATGATCAAGATTGTCAGTTTACAGCTTTCTGAGTCCAGTAATGCTGAAATAGTGTTTCTGTTGAAATGAAGTGAAATCAAGCCCAAATCTGCTCAAAAGCTTTTCTCTCTATTAGATAAAGCTGTTTCATTCAGTATTCAGTGCAAATCTTGCCAAACTGAAACAAGCTTATGTCTTATGAAGTACAATGTTTTCTGCAATGCTGTAAGACAGTTTTTAATGTGTTAGAAGTTATATGCACAAAAACTTATGTTAGGACTTCAATGATCAAGATTGTCAGTTTACAGCTTTCTGAGTCCAGTAATGCTGAAATAGTGTTTCTGTTGAAATGAAGTGAAATCAAGCCCAAATCTGCTCAAAAGCTTTTCTCTCTATTAGATAAAGCTGTTTCATTCAGTATTCAGTGCAAATCTTGCCAAAATGAAACAAGCTTATGCCTTATGAAGTACAATGTTTTCTGCAATGCTGTAAGACAGTTTTTAATGTGTTAGAAGTTATATGCACAAAAACTAATGTTAGGACTTCAATGATCAAGATTGTCAGTTTACAGCTTTCTGAGTCCAGTAATGCTGAAATAGTGTTTCTGTTCAAATGAAGTGAAATCAAGCCCAAATCTGCTCAAAAGCTTTTCTCTCTATTAGAGAAAGTTGTTTCATTCAGTATTCAGTGCAAATCTTGCCAAACTGAAACATGCTTATGTCTTATGAAATAAAATGTTTTCTGCAATGCTGTAAGACAGTTTTTAATGTGTTAGAAGTTATATACACAAAAACTAATGTTAGGACTGCAATGATCAAGATTGTCAGTTTACAGCTTTCTGAGTCCAGTAATGTTGAAATAGTGTTTCTGTTCAAATGAAGTGAAATCAAGCCCAAATCTGCTCAAAAGCTTTTCTCTCTATTAGAGAAAGCTTTTTCATTCAATATTCAGTGCAAATCTTGCCAAACTGAAACAAGCTTATGCCTTATGAAGTACAATGTTTTCTGCAATGCTGTATAAGACAGTTATTAATGAGTTAGAATTTATATGCACAAAAACTAATGTTAGGACTGCAATGATCAAGATTGTCAGTTTACAGCTTTCTGAGTCCAGTAATGTTGAAATAGTGTATCTGTTGAAATGAAGTGAAATCAAGCCCAAATCTGCTCAAAAGCTTTTCTCTCTATTAGAGAAAGCTGTTTCATTCAATATTCAGTGCAAATCTTGCCAAACTGAAACAAGCTTATGCCTTATGAAGTACAATGTTTTCTGCAATGCTGTAAGACAGTTTTTAATGTGTTAGAAGTTATATGCACAAAAACTTATGTTAGGACTTCAATGATCAAGATTGTCAGTTTACAGCTTTCTGAGTCCAGTAATGCTGAAATAGTGTTTCTGTTGAAATGAAGTGAAATCAAGCCCAAATCAGCTCAAAAGCTTTTCTCTCTATTAGATAAAGCTGTTTCATTCAGTATTCAGTGCAAATCTTGCCAAACTGAAACAAGCTTATGTCTTATGAAGTACAATGTTTTCTGCAATGCTGTAAGACAGTTTTTAATGTGTTAGAAGTTATATGCACAAAAACTAAGGTTAGGACTTCAATGATCAAGATTGTCAGTTTACAGCTTTCTGAGTCCAGTAATGCTGAAATAGTGTTTCTGTTCAAATGAAGTGAAATCAAGCCCAAATCTGCTCAAAAGCTTTTCTCTCTATTAGATAAAGCTGTTTCATTCAGTATTCAGTGCAAATCTTGCCAAACTGAAACATGCTTATGTCTTATGAAATAAAATGTTTTCTGCAATGCTGTAAGACAGTTTTTAATGTGTTAGAAGTTATATGCACAAAAACTAATGTTAGGACTTCAATGATCAAGATTGTCAGTTTACAGCTTTCTGAGTCCAGTAATGCTGAAATAATGTTTCTGTTGAAATGAAGTGAAATCAAGCCCAAATCTGCTCAAAAGCTTTTCTCTCTATTAGATAAAGCTGTTTCATTCAGTATTCAGTGCAAATCTTGCCAAACTGAAACAAGCTTATATCTTATGAAGTACAATGTTTTCTGCAATGCTGTAAGACAGCTTTTAATGTGTTAGAAGTTATATGCACAAAAACTTATGTTAGGACTTCAATGATCAAGATTGTCAGTTTACAGCTTTCTGAGTCCAGTAATGCTGAAATAGTGTTTCTGTTGAAATGAAGTGAAATCAAGCCCAAATCTGCTCAAAAGCTTTTCTCTCTATTAGATAAAGCTGTTTCATTCAGTATTCAGTGCAAATCTTGCCAAACTGAAACAAGCTTATGCCTTATGAAGTACAATGTTTTCTGCAATGCTGTAAGACAGTTTTTAATGTGTTAGAAGTTATATGCACAAAAACTAATGTTAGGACTTCAATGATCAAGATTGTCAGTTTACAGCTTTCTGAGTCCAGTAATGCTGAAATAGTGTTTCTGTTCAAATGAAGTGAAATCAAGCCCAAATCTGCTCAAAAGCTTTTCTCTCTATTAGAGAAAGCTGTTTCATTCAGTATTCAGTGCAAATCTTGCCAAACTGAAACATGCTTATGTCTTAAGAAATAAAATGTTTTCTGCAATGCTGTAAGACAGTTTTTAATGTGTTAGAAGTTATATACACAAAAACTAATGTTAGGACTGCAATGATCAAGATTGTCAGTTTACAGCTTTCTGAGTCCAGTAATGTTGAAATAGTGTTTCTGTTCAAATGAAGTGAAATCAAGCCCAAATCTGCTCAAAAGCTTTTCTCTCTATTAGAGAAAGCTGTTTCATTCAATATTCAGTGCAAATCTTGCCAAACTGAAACAAGCTTATGCCTTATGAAGTACAATGTTTTCTGCAATGCTGTAAGACAGTTTTTAATGTGTTAGAAGTTATATGCACAAAAACTAATGTTAGGACTTCAATGATCAAGATTGTCAGTTTACAGCTTTCTGAGTCCAGTAATGCTGAAATAGTGTTTCTGTTGAAATGAAGTGAAATCAAGCCCAAATCTGCTCAAAAGCTTTTCTCTCTATTAGATAAAGCTGTTTCATTCAGTATTCAGTGCAAATCTTGCCAAACTGAAACAAGCTTATGTCTTATGAAGTACAATGTTTTCTGCAATGCTGTAAGACAGTTTTTAATGTGTTAGAAGTAATATGCACAAAAACTTATGTTAGGACTTCAATGATCAAGATTGTCAGTTTACAGCTTTCTGAGTCCAGTAATGTTGAAATAGTGTTTCTGTTCAAATGAAGTGAAATCAAGCCCAAATCTGCTCAAAAGCTTTTCTCTCTATTAGAGAAAGCTGTTTCATTCAATATTCAGTGCAAATCTTGCCAAACTGAAACAAGCTTATGCCTTATGAAGTACAATGTTTTCTGCAATGCTGTAAGACAGTTTTTAATGTGTTAGAAGTTATATGCACAAAAACTTATGTTAGGACTTCAATGATCAAGATTGTCAGTTTACAGCTTTCTGAGTCCAGTAATGCTGAAATAGTGTTTCTGTTGAAATGAAGTGAAATCAAGCCCAAATCTGCTCAAAAGCTTTTCTCTCTATTAGATAAAGCTGTTTCATTCAGTATTCAGTGCAAATCTTGCCAAACTGAAACAAGCTTATGTCTTATGAAGTACAATGTTTTCTGCAATGCTGTAAGACAGTTTTTAATGTGTTAGAAGTTATATGCACAAAAACTAATGTTAGGACTTCAATGATCAAGATTGTCAGTTTACAGCTTTCTGAGTCCAGTAATGCTGAAATAGTGTTTCTGTTGAAATGAAGTGAAATCAAGCCCAAATCTGCTCAAAAGCTTTTCTCTCTATTAGATAAAGCTGTTTCATTCAGTATTCAGTGCAAATCTTGCCAAACTGAAACAAGCTTATGTCTTATGAAGTACAATGTTTTCTGCAATGCTGTAAGACAGTTTTTAATGTGTTAGAAGTTATATGCACAAAAACTTATGTTAGGACTTCAATGATCAAGATTGTCAGTTTACAGCTTTCTGAGTCCAGTAATGCTGAAATAGTGTTTCTGTTGAAATGAAGTGAAATCAAGCCCAAATCTGCTCAAAAGCTTTTCTCTCTATTAGATAAAGCTGTTTCATTCAGTATTCAGTGCAAATCTTACCAAAATGAAACAAGCTTATGCCTTATGAAGTACAATGTATTCTGCAATGCTGTAAGACAGTTTTTAATGTGTTAGAAGTTATATGCACAAAAACTAATGTTAGGACTTCAATGATCAAGATTGTCAGTTTACAGCTTTCTGAGTCCAGTAATGCTGAAATAGTGTTTCTGTTCAAATGAAGTGAAATCAAGCCCAAATCTGCCCCAAAGGTTTTCTCTCTATTAGAGAAAGTTGTTTCATTCAGTATTCAGTGCAAATCTTGCCAAACTGAAACATGCTTATGTCTTATGAAATAAAATGTTTTCTGCAATGCTGTAAGACAGTTTTTAATGTGTTAGAAGTTATATACACAAAAACTAATGTTAGGACTGCAATGATCAAGATTGTCAGTTTACAGCTTTCTGAGTCCAGTAATGTTGAAATAGTGTTTCTGTTGAAATGAAGTGAAATCAAGCCCAAATCTGCTCAAAAGCTTTTCTCTCTATTAGAGAAAGCTTTTTCATTCAATGTTCAGTGCAAATCTTGCCAAACTGAAACAAGCTTATGCCTTATGAAGTACAATGTTTTCTGCAATGCTGTATAAGACAGTTTTTAATGAGTTAGAATTTATATGCACAAAAACTAATGTTAGGACTGCAATGATCAAGATTGTCAGTTTACAGCTTTCTGAGTCCAGTAATGTTGAAATAGTGTATCTGTTGAAATGAAGTGAAATCAAGCCCAAATCTGCTCAAAAGCTTTTCTCTCTATTAGAGAAAGCTGTTTCATTCAATATTCAGTGCAAATCTTGCCAAACTGAAACAAGCTTATGCCTTATGAAGTACAATGTTTTCTGCAATGCTGTAAGACAGTTTTTAATGTGTTAGAAGTTATATGCACAAAAACTTATGTTAGGACTTCAATGATCAAGATTGTCAGTTTACAGCTTTCTGAGTCCAGTAATGCTGAAATAGTGTTTCTGTTGAAATGAAGTGAAATCAAGCCCAAATCTGCTCAAAAGCTTTTCTCTCTATTAGATAAAGCTGTTTCATTCAGTATTCAGTGCAAATCTTGCCAAACTGAAACAAGCTTATGTCTTATGAAGTACAATGTTTTCTGCAATGCTGTAAGACAGTTTTTAATGTGTTAGAAGTTATATGCACAAAAACTAAGGTTAGGACTTCAATGATCAAGATTGTCAGTTTACAGCTTTCTGAGTCCAGTAATGCTGAAATAGTGTTTCTGTTCAAATGAAGTGAAATCAAGCCCAAATCTGCTCAAAAGCTTTTCTCTCTATTAGATAAAGCTGTTTCATTCAGTATTCAGTGCAAATCTTGCCAAACTGAAACATGCTTATGTCTTATGAAATAAAATGTTTTCTGCAATGCTGTAAGACAGTTTTTAATGTGTTAGAAGTTATATGCACAAAAACTAATGTTAGGACTTCAATGATCAAGATTGTCAGTTTACAGCTTTCTGAGTCCAGTAATGCTGAAATAGTGTTTCTGTTGAAATGAAGTGAAATCAAGCCCAAATCTGCTCAAAAGCTTTTCTCTCTATTAGATAAAGCTGTTTCATTCAGTATTCAGTGCAAATCTTGCCAAACTGAAACAAGCTTATGTCTTATGAAGTACAATGTTTTCTGCAATGCTGTAAGACAGCTTTTAATGTGTTAGAAGTTATATGCACAAAAACTTATGTTAGGACTTCAATGATCAAGATTGTCAGTTTACAGCTTTCTGAGTCCAGTAATGCTGAAATAGTGTTTCTGTTGAAATGAAGTGAAATCAAGCCCAAATCTGCTCAAAAGCTTTTCTCTCTATTAGATAAAGCTGTTTCATTCAGTATTCAGTGCAAATCTTGCCAAACTGAAACAAGCTTATGCCTTATGAAGTACAATGTTTTCTGCAATGCTGTAAGACAGTTTTTAATGTGTTAGAAGTTATATGCACAAAAACTAATGTTAGGACTTCAATGATCAAGATTGTCAGTTTACAGCTTTCTGAGTCCAGTAATGCTGAAATAGTGTTTCTGTTCAAATGAAGTGAAATCAAGCCCAAATCTGCTCAAAAGCTTTTCTCTCTATTAGAGAAAGCTGTTTCATTCAGTATTCAGTGCAAATCTTGCCAAACTGAAACATGCTTATGTCTTATGAAATAAAATGTTTTCTGCAATGCTGTAAGACAGTTTTTAATGTGTTAGAAGTTATATACACAAAAACTAATGTTAGGACTGCAATGATCAAGATTGTCAGTTTACAGCTTTCTGAGTCCAGTAATGTTGAAATAGTGTTTCTGTTCAAATGAAGTGAAATCAAGCCCAAATCTGCTCAAAAGCTTTTCTCTCTATTAGAGAAAGCTGTTTCATTCAATATTCAGTGCAAATCTTGCCAAACTGAAACAAGCTTATGCCTTATGAAGTACAATGTTTTCTGCAATGCTGTAAGACAGTTTTTAATGTGTTAGAAGTTATATGCACAAAAACTAATGTTAGGACTTCAATGATCAAGATTGTCAGTTTACAGCTTTCTGAGTCCAGTAATGCTGAAATAGTGTTTCTGTTGAAATGAAGTGAAATCAAGCCCAAATCTGCTCAAAAGCTTTTCTCTCTATTAGATAAAGCTGTTTCATTCAGTATTCAGTGCAAATCTTGCCAAACTGAAACAAGCTTATGTCTTATGAAGTACAATGTTTTCTGCAATGCTGTAAGACAGTTTTTAATGTGTTAGAAGTAATATGCACAAAAACTTATGTTAGGACTTCAATGATCAAGATTGTCAGTTTACAGCTTTCTGAGTCCAGTAATGTTGAAATAGTGTTTCTGTTCAAATGAAGTGAAATCAAGCCCAAATCTGCTCAAAAGCTTTTCTCTCTATTAGAGAAAGCTGTTTCATTCAATATTCAGTGCAAATCTTGCCAAACTGAAACAAGCTTATGCCTTATGAAGTACAATGTTTTCTGCAATGCTGTAAGACAGTTTTTAATGTGTTAGAAGTTATATGCACAAAAACTTATGTTAGGACTTCAATGATCAAGATTGTCAGTTTACAGCTTTCTGAGTCCAGTAATGCTGAAATAGTGTTTCTGTTGAAATGAAGTGAAATCAAGCCCAAATCTGCTCAAAAGCTTTTCTCTCTATTAGATAAAGCTGTTTCATTCAGTATTCAGTGCAAATCTTGCCAAACTGAAACAAGCTTATGTCTTATGAAGTACAATGTTTTCTGCAATGCTGTAAGACAGTTTTTAATGTGTTAGAAGTTATATGCACAAAATCTTATGTTAGGACTTCAATGATCAAGATTGTCAGTTTACAGCTTTCTGAGTCCAGTAATGCTGAAATAGTGTTTCTGTTGAAATGAAGTGAAATCAAGCCCAAATCTGCTCAAAAGCTTTTCTCTCTATTAGATAAAGCTGTTTCATTCAGTATTCAGTGCAAATCTTGCCAAAATGAAACAAGCTTATGCCTTATGAAGTACAATGTTTTCTGCAATGCTGTAAGACAGTTTTTAATGTGTTAGAAGTTATATGCACAAAAACTAATGTTAGGACTTCAATGATCAAGATTGTCAGTTTACAGCTTTCTGAGTCCAGTAATGCTGAAATAGTGTTTCTGTTCAAATGAAGTGAAATCAAGCCCAAATCTGCTCAAAAGCTTTTCTCTCTATTAGAGAAAGTTGTTTCATTCAGTATTCAGTGCAAATCTTGCCAAACTGAAACATGCTTATGTCTTATGAAATAAAATGTTTTCTGCAATGCTGTAAGACAGTTTTTAATGTGTTAGAAGTTATATACACAAAAACTAATGTTAGGACTGCAATGATCAAGATTGTCAGTTTACAGCTTTCTGAGTCCAGTAATGTTGAAATAGTGTTTCTGTTCAAATGAAGTGAAATCAAGCCCAAATCTGCTCAAAAGCTTTTCTCTCTATTAGAGAAAGCTTTTTCATTCAATATTCAGTGCAAATCTTGCCAAACTGAAACAAGCTTATGCCTTATGAAGTACAATGTTTTCTGCAATGCTGTATAAGACAGTTTTTAATGAGTTAGAATTTATATGCACAAAAACTAATGTTAGGACTGCAATGATCAAGATTGTCAGTTTACAGCTTTCTGAGTCCAGTAATGTTGAAATAGTGTATCTGTTGAAATGAAGTGAAATCAAGCCCAAATCTGCTCAAAAGCTTTTCTCTCTATTAGAGAAAGCTGTTTCATTCAATATTCAGTGCAAATCTTGCCAAACTGAAACAAGCTTATGCCTTATGAAGTACAATGTTTTCTGCAATGCTGTAAGACAGTTTTTAATGTGTTAGAAGTTATATGCACAAAAACTTATGTTAGGACTTCAATGATCAAGATTGTCAGTTTACAGCTTTCTGAGTCCAGTAATGCTGAAATAGTGTTTCTGTTGAAATGAAGTGAAATCAAGCCCAAATCTGCTCAAAAGCTTTTCTCTCTATTAGATAAAGCTGTTTCATTCAGTATTCAGTGCAAATCTTGCCAAACTGAAACAAGCTTATGTCTTATGAAGTACAATGTTTTCTGCAATGCTGTAAGACAGTTTTTAATGTGTTAGAAGTTATATGCACAAAAACTAAGGTTAGGACTTCAATGATCAAGATTGTCAGTTTACAGCTTTCTGAGTCCAGTAATGCTGAAATAGTGTTTCTGTTCAAATGAAGTGAAATCAAGCCCAAATCTGCTCAAAAGCTTTTCTCTCTATTAGATAAAGCTGTTTCATTCAGTATTCAGTGCAAATCTTGCCAAACTGAAACATGCTTATGTCTTATGAAATAAAATGTTTTCTGCAATGCTGTAAGACAGTTTTTAATGTGTTAGAAGTTATATACACAAAAACTAATGTTAGGACTGCAATGATCAAGATTGTCAGTTTACAGCTTTCTGAGTGCAGTAATGCTGAAATAGTGTTTCTGTTGAAATGAAGTGAAATCAAGCCCAAATCTGCTCAAAAGCTTTTCTCTCTATTAGATAAAGCTGTTTCATTCAGTATTCAGTGCAAATCTTGCCAAACTGAAACAAGCTTATGCCTTATGAAGTACAATGTTTTCTGCAATGCTGTAAGACAGTTTTTAATGTGTTAGAAGTTATATGCACAAAAACTTATGTTAGGACTTCAATGATCAAGATTGTCAGTTTACAGCTTTCTGAGTCCAGTAATGCTGAAATAGTGTTTCTGTTGAAATGAAGTGAAATCAAGCCCAAATCTGCTCAAAAGCTTTTCTCTCTATTAGATAAAGCTGTTTCATTCAGTATTCAGTGCAAATCTTGCCAAACTGAAACAAGCTTATGTCTTATGAAGTACAATGTTTTCTGCAATGCTGTAAGACAGTTTTTAATGTGTTAGAAGTTATATGCACAAAAACTAATGTTAGGACTTCAATGATCAATATTGTCAGTTTACAGCTTTCTGAGTCCAGTAATGCTGAAATAGTGTTTCTGTTGAAATGAAGTGAAATCAAGCCCAAATCTGCTCAAAAGCTTTTCTCTCTATTAGATAAAGCTGTTTCATTCAGTATTCAGTGCAAATCTTGCCAAACTGAAACAAGCTTATGTCTTATGAAGTACAATGTTTTCTGCAATGCTGTAAGACAGTTTTTAATGTGTTAGAAGTTATATGCACAAAAACTAATGTTAGGACTTCAATGATCAAGATTGTCAGTTTACAGCTTTCTGAGTCCAGTAATGCTGAAATAGTGTTTCTGTTCAAATGAAGTGAAATCAAGCCCAAATCTGCTCAAAAGCTTTTCTCTCTATTAGATAAAGCTGTTTCATTCAGTATTCAGTGCAAATCTTGCCAAACTGAAACAAGCTTATGTCTTATGAAGTACAATGTTTTCTGCAATGCTGTAAGACAGTTTTTAATGTGTTAGAAGTAATATGCACAAAAACTTATGTTAGGACTTCAATGATCAAGATTGTCAGTTTACAGCTTTCTGAGTCCAGTAATGCTGAAATAGTGTTTCTGTTGAAATGAAGTGAAATCAAGCCCAAATCTGCTCAAAAGCTTTTCTCTCTATTAGATAAAGCTGTTTCATTCAGTATTCAGTGCAAATCTTGCCAAACTGAAACAAGCTTATGTCTTATGAAGTACAATGTTTTCTGCAATGCTGTAAGACAGTTTTTAATGTGTTAGAAGTTATATGCACAAAAACTAATGTTAGGACTTCAATGATCAAGATTGTCAGTTTACAGCTTTCTGAGTCCAGTAATGCTGAAATAGTGTTTCTGTTGAAATGAAGTGAAATCAAGCCCAAATCTGCTCAAAAGCTTTTCTCTCTATTAGATAAAGCTGTTTCATTCAGTATTCAGTGCAAATCTTGCCAAACTGAAACAAGCTTATGTCTTATGAAGTACAATGTTTTCTGCAATGCTGTAAGACAGTTTTTAATGTGTTAGAAGTTATATGCACAAAAACTAATGTTAGGACTTCAATGATCAAGATTGTCAGTTTACAGCTTTCTGAGTCCAGTAATGCTGAAATAGTGTTTCTGTTGAAATGAAGTGAAATCAAGCCCAAATCTGCTCAAAAGCTTTTCTCTCTATTAGATAAAGCTGTTTCATTCAGTATTCAGTGCAAATCTTGCCAAACTGAAACAAGCTTATGTCTTATGAAGTACAATGTTTTCTGCAATGCTGTAAGACAGCTTTTAATGTGTTAGAAGTTATATGCACAAAAACTTATGTTAGGACTTCAATGATCAAGATTGTCAGTTTACAGCTTTCTGAGTCCAGTAATGCTGAAATAGTGTTTCTGTTGAAATGAAGTGAAATCAAGCCCAAATCTGCTCAAAAGCTTTTCTCTCTATTAGATAAAGCTGTTTCATTCAGTATTCAGTGCAAATCTTGCCAAACTGAAACAAGCTTATGCCTTATGAAGTACAATGTTTTCTGCAATGCTGTAAGACAGTTTTTAATGTGTTAGAAGTTATATGCACAAAAACTTATGTTAGGACTTCAATGATCAAGATTGTCAGTTTACAGCTTTCTGAGTCCAGTAATGCTGAAATAGTGTTTCTGTTGAAATGAAGTGAAATCAAGCCCAAATCTGCTCAAAAGCTTTTCTCTCTATTAGATAAAGCTGTTTCATTCAGTATTCAGTGCAAATCTTGCCAAACTGAAACAAGCTTATGTCTTATGAAGTACAATGTTTTCTGCAATGCTGTAAGACAGTTTTTAATGTGTTAGAAGTTATATGCACAAAAACTAATGTTAGGACTGCAATGATCAAGATTGTCAGTTTACAGCTTTCTGAGTCCAGTAATGCTGAAATAGTGTTTCTGTTGAAATGAAGTGAAATCAAGCCCAAATCTGCTCAAAAGCTTTTCTCTCTATTAGATAAAGCTGTTTCATTCAGTATTCAGTGCAAATCTTGCCAAACTGAAACAAGCTTATGTCTTATGAAGTACAATGTTTTCTGCAATGCTGTAAGACAGTTTTTAATGTGTTAGAAGTTATATGCACAAAAACTAATGTTAGGACTTCAATGATCAAGATTGTCAGTTTACAGCTTTCTGAGTCCAGTAATGCTGAAATAGTGTTTCTGTTCAAATGAAGTGAAATCAAGCCCAAATCTGCTCAAAAGCTTTTCTCTCTATTAGATAAAGCTGTTTCATTCAGTATTCAGTGCAAATCTTGCCAAACTGAAACAAGCTTATGTCTTATGAAGTACAATGTTTTCTGCAATGCTGTAAGACAGTTTTTAATGTGTTAGAAGTTATATGCACAAAAACTAATGTTAGGACTTCAATGATCAAGATTGTCAGTTTACAGCTTTCTGAGTCCAGTAATGCTGAAATAGTGTTTCTGTTCAAATGAAGTGAAATCAAGCCCAAATCTGCTCAAAAGCTTTTCTCTCTATTAGATAAAGCTGTTTCATTCAGTATTCAGTGCAAATCTTGCCAAACTGAAACAAGCTTATGTCTTATGAAGTACAATGTTTTCTGCAATGCTGTAAGACAGTTTTTAATGTGTTAGAAGTTATATGCACAAAAACTAAGGTTAGGACTTCAATGATCAAGATTGTCAGTTTACAGCTTTCTGAGTCCAGTAATGCTGAAATAGTGTTTCTGTTCAAATGAAGTGAAATCAAGCCCAAATCTGCTCAAAAGCTTTTCTCTCTATTAGATAAAGCTGTTTCATTCAGTATTCAGTGCAAATCTTGCCAAACTGAAACATGCTTATGTCTTATGAAATAAAATGTTTTCTGCAATGCTGTAAGACAGTTTTTAATGTGTTAGAAGTTATATACACAAAAACTAATGTTAGGACTGCAATGATCAAGATTGTCAGTTTACAGCTTTCTGAGTCCAGTAATGTTGAAATAGTGTTTCTGTTCAAATGAAGTGAAATCAAGCCCAAATCTGCTCAAAAGCTTTTCTCTCTATTAGAGAAAGCTTTTTCATTCAATATTCAGTGCAAATCTTGCCAAACTGAAACAAGCTTATGCCTTATGAAGTACAATGTTTTCTGCAATGCTGTATAAGACAGTTTTTAATGAGTTAGAATTTATATGCACAAAAACTAATGTTAGGACTGCAATGATCAAGATTGTCAGTTTACAGCTTTCTGAGTCCAGTAATGTTGAAATAGTGTATCTGTTGAAATGAAGTGAAATCAAGCCCAAATCTGCTCAAAAGCTTTTCTCTCTATTAGAGAAAGCTGTTTCATTCAATATTCAGTGCAAATCTTGCCAAACTGAAACAAGCTTATGCCTTATGAAGTACAATGTTTTCTGCAATGCTGTAAGACAGTTTTTAATGTGTTAGAAGTTATATGCACAAAAACTTATGTTAGGACTTCAATGATCAAGATTGTCAGTTTACAGCTTTCTGAGTCCAGTAATGCTGAAATAGTGTTTCTGTTGAAATGAAGTGAAATCAAGCCCAAATCTGCTCAAAAGCTTTTCTCTCTATTAGATAAAGCTGTTTCATTCAGTATTCAGTGCAAATCTTGCCAAACTGAAACAAGCTTATGTCTTATGAAGTACAATGTTTTCTGCAATGCTGTAAGACAGTTTTTAATGTGTTAGAAGTTATATGCACAAAAACTAAGGTTAGGACTTCAATGATCAAGATTGTCAGTTTACAGCTTTCTGAGTCCAGTAATGCTGAAATAGTGTTTCTGTTCAAATGAAGTGAAATCAAGCCCAAATCTGCTCAAAAGCTTTTCTCTCTATTAGATAAAGCTGTTTCATTCAGTATTCAGTGCAAATCTTGCCAAACTGAAACATGCTTATGTCTTATGAAATAAAATGTTTTCTGCAATGCTGTAAGACAGTTTTTAATGTGTTAGAAGTTATATACACAAAAACTAATGTTAGGACTGCAATGATCAAGATTGTCAGTTTACAGCTTTCTGAGTGCAGTAATGCTGAAATAGTGTTTCTGTTGAAATGAAGTGAAATCAAGCCCAAATCTGCTCAAAAGCTTTTCTCTCTATTAGATAAAGCTGTTTCATTCAGTATTCAGTGCAAATCTTGCCAAACTGAAACAAGCTTATGCCTTATGAAGTACAATGTTTTCTGCAATGCTGTAAGACAGTTTTTAATGTGTTAGAAGTTATATGCACAAAAACTTATGTTAGGACTTCAATGATCAAGATTGTCAGTTTACAGCTTTCTGAGTCCAGTAATGCTGAAATAGTGTTTCTGTTGAAATGAAGTGAAATCAAGCCCAAATCTGCTCAAAAGCTTTTCTCTCTATTAGATAAAGCTGTTTCATTCAGTATTCAGTGCAAATCTTGCCAAACTGAAACAAGCTTATGTCTTATGAAGTACAATGTTTTCTGCAATGCTGTAAGACAGTTTTTAATGTGTTAGAAGTTATATGCACAAAAACTAATGTTAGGACTTCAATGATCAATATTGTCAGTTTACAGCTTTCTGAGTCCAGTAATGCTGAAATAGTGTTTCTGTTGAAATGAAGTGAAATCAAGCCCAAATCTGCTCAAAAGCTTTTCTCTCTATTAGATAAAGCTGTTTCATTCAGTATTCAGTGCAAATCTTGCCAAACTGAAACAAGCTTATGTCTTATGAAGTACAATGTTTTCTGCAATGCTGTAAGACAGTTTTTAATGTGTTAGAAGTTATATGCACAAAAACTAATGTTAGGACTTCAATGATCAAGATTGTCAGTTTACAGCTTTCTGAGTCCAGTAATGCTGAAATAGTGTTTCTGTTCAAATGAAGTGAAATCAAGCCCAAATCTGCTCAAAAGCTTTTCTCTCTATTAGATAAAGCTGTTTCATTCAGTATTCAGTGCAAATCTTGCCAAACTGAAACAAGCTTATGTCTTATGAAGTACAATGTTTTCTGCAATGCTGTAAGACAGTTTTTAATGTGTTAGAAGTAATATGCACAAAAACTTATGTTAGGACTTCAATGATCAAGATTGTCAGTTTACAGCTTTCTGAGTCCAGTAATGCTGAAATAGTGTTTCTGTTGAAATGAAGTGAAATCAAGCCCAAATCTGCTCAAAAGCTTTTCTCTCTATTAGATAAAGCTGTTTCATTCAGTATTCAGTGCAAATCTTGCCAAACTGAAACAAGCTTATGTCTTATGAAGTACAATGTTTTCTGCAATGCTGTAAGACAGTTTTTAATGTGTTAGAAGTTATATGCACAAAAACTAATGTTAGGACTTCAATGATCAAGATTGTCAGTTTACAGCTTTCTGAGTCCAGTAATGCTGAAATAGTGTTTCTGTTGAAATGAAGTGAAATCAAGCCCAAATCTGCTCAAAAGCTTTTCTCTCTATTAGATAAAGCTGTTTCATTCAGTATTCAGTGCAAATCTTGCCAAACTGAAACAAGCTTATGTCTTATGAAGTACAATGTTTTCTGCAATGCTGTAAGACAGTTTTTAATGTGTTAGAAGTTATATGCACAAAAACTAATGTTAGGACTTCAATGATCAAGATTGTCAGTTTACAGCTTTCTGAGTCCAGTAATGCTGAAATAGTGTTTCTGTTGAAATGAAGTGAAATCAAGCCCAAATCTGCTCAAAAGCTTTTCTCTCTATTAGATAAAGCTGTTTCATTCAGTATTCAGTGCAAATCTTGCCAAACTGAAACAAGCTTATGTCTTATGAAGTACAATGTTTTCTGCAATGCTGTAAGACAGCTTTTAATGTGTTAGAAGTTATATGCACAAAAACTTATGTTAGGACTTCAATGATCAAGATTGTCAGTTTACAGCTTTCTGAGTCCAGTAATGCTGAAATAGTGTTTCTGTTGAAATGAAGTGAAATCAAGCCCAAATCTGCTCAAAAGCTTTTCTCTCTATTAGATAAAGCTGTTTCATTCAGTATTCAGTGCAAATCTTGCCAAACTGAAACAAGCTTATGCCTTATGAAGTACAATGTTTTCTGCAATGCTGTAAGACAGTTTTTAATGTGTTAGAAGTTATATGCACAAAAACTTATGTTAGGACTTCAATGATCAAGATTGTCAGTTTACAGCTTTCTGAGTCCAGTAATGCTGAAATAGTGTTTCTGTTGAAATGAAGTGAAATCAAGCCCAAATCTGCTCAAAAGCTTTTCTCTCTATTAGATAAAGCTGTTTCATTCAGTATTCAGTGCAAATCTTGCCAAACTGAAACAAGCTTATGTCTTATGAAGTACAATGTTTTCTGCAATGCTGTAAGACAGTTTTTAATGTGTTAGAAGTTATATGCACAAAAACTAATGTTAGGACTGCAATGATCAAGATTGTCAGTTTACAGCTTTCTGAGTCCAGTAATGCTGAAATAGTGTTTCTGTTGAAATGAAGTGAAATCAAGCCCAAATCTGCTCAAAAGCTTTTCTCTCTATTAGATAAAGCTGTTTCATTCAGTATTCAGTGCAAATCTTGCCAAACTGAAACAAGCTTATGTCTTATGAAGTACAATGTTTTCTGCAATGCTGTAAGACAGTTTTTAATGTGTTAGAAGTTATATGCACAAAAACTAATGTTAGGACTTCAATGATCAAGATTGTCAGTTTACAGCTTTCTGAGTCCAGTAATGCTGAAATAGTGTTTCTGTTCAAATGAAGTGAAATCAAGCCCAAATCTGCTCAAAAGCTTTTCTCTCTATTAGATAAAGCTGTTTCATTCAGTATTCAGTGCAAATCTTGCCAAACTGAAACAAGCTTATGTCTTATGAAGTACAATGTTTTCTGCAATGCTGTAAGACAGTTTTTAATGTGTTAGAAGTTATATGCACAAAAACTAATGTTAGGACTTCAATGATCAAGATTGTCAGTTTACAGCTTTCTGAGTCCAGTAATGCTGAAATAGTGTTTCTGTTCAAATGAAGTGAAATCAAGCCCAAATCTGCTCAAAAGCTTTTCTCTCTATTAGATAAAGCTGTTTCATTCAGTATTCAGTGCAAATCTTGCCAAACTGAAACAAGCTTATGTCTTATGAAGTACAATGTTTTCTGCAATGCTGTAAGACAGTTTTTAATGTGTTAGAAGTAATATGCACAAAAACTTATGTTAGGACTTCAATGATCAAGATTGTCAGTTTACAGCTTTCTGAGTCCAGTAATGCTGAAATAGTGTTTCTGTTGAAATGAAGTGAAATCAAGCCCAAATCTGCTCAAAAGCTTTTCTCTCTATTAGATAAAGCTGTTTCATTCAGTATTCAGTGCAAATCTTGCCAAACTGAAACAAGCTTATGTCTTATGAAGTACAATGTTTTTTGCAATGCTGTAAGACAGTTTTTAATGTGTTAGAAGTTATATGCACAAAAACTAATGTTAGGACTTCAATGATCAAGATTGTCAGTTTACAGCTTTCTGAGTCCAGTAATGCTGAAATAGTGTTTCTGTTGAAATGAAGTGAAATCAAGCCCAAATCTGCTCAAAAGCTTTTCTCTCTATTAGATAAAGCTGTTTCATTCAGTATTCAGTGCAAATCTTGCCAAACTGAAACAAGCTTATGTCTTATGAAGTACAATGTTTTCTGCAATGCTGTAAGACAGTTTTTAATGTGTTAGAAGTTATATGCACAAAAACTAATGTTAGGACTTCAATGATCAAGATTGTCAGTTTACAGCTTTCTGAGTCCAGTAATGCTGAAATAGTGTTTCTGTTCAAATGAAGTGAAATCAAGCCCAAATCTGCTCAAAAGCTTTTCTCTCTATTAGATAAAGCTGTTTCATTCAGTATTCAGTGCAAATCTTGCCAAACTGAAACAAGCTTATGTCTTATGAAGTACAATGTTTTCTGCAATGCTGTAAGACAGCTTTTAATGTGTTAGAAGTTATATGCACAAAAACTTATGTTAGGACTTCAATGATCAAGATTGTCAGTTTACAGCTTTCTGAGTCCAGTAATGCTGAAATAGTGTTTCTGTTCAAATGAAGTGAAATCAAGCCCAAATCTGCTCAAAAGCTTTTCTCTCTATAAGAGAAAGCTGTTTCATTCAGTATTCAGTGCAAATCTTGCCAAACTGAAACATGCTTATGTCTTATGAAATAAAATGTTTTCTGCAATGCTGTAAGACAGTTTTTAATGTGTTAGAAGTTATATACACAAAAACTAATGTTAGGACTGCAATGATCAAGATTGTCAGTTTACAGCTTTCTGAGTCCAGTAATGTTGAAATAGTGTTTCTGTTGAAATGAAGTGAAATCAAGCCCAAATCTGCTCAAAAGCTTTTCTCTCTATTAGATAAAGCTGTTTCATTCAGTATTCAGTGCAAATCTTGCCAAACTGAAACAAGCTTATGTCTTACGAAGTACAATGTTTTCTGCAATGCTGTAAGACAGTTTTTAATGTGTTAGAAGTAATATGCACAAAAACTTATGTTAGGACTTCAATGATCAAGATTGTCAGTTTACAGCTTTCTGAGTCCAGTAATGTTGAAATAGTGTTTCTGTTCAAATGAAGTGAAATCAAGCCCAAATCTGCTCAAAAGCTTTTCTCTCTATTAGAGAAAGCTGTTTCATTCAATATTCAGTGCAAATCTTGCCAAACTGAAACAAGCTTATGCCTTATGAAGTACAATGTTTTCTGCAATGCTGTAAGACAGTTTTTAATGAGTTAGAAGTTATATGCACAAAAACTAATGTTAGGACTGCAATGATCAAGATTGTCAGTTTACAGCTTTCTGAGTCCAGTAATGTTGAAATAGTGTTTCTGTTGAAATGAAGTGAAATCAAGCCCAAATCTGCTCAAAAGCTTTTCTCTCTATTAGATAAAGCTGTTTCATTCAGTATTCAGTGCAAATCTTGCCAAACTGAAACAAGCTTATGTCTTACGAAGTACAATGTTTTCTGCAATGCTGTAAGACAGTTTTTAATGTGTTAGAAGTAATATGCACAAAAACTTATGTTAGGACTTCAATGATCAAGATTGTCAGTTTACAGCTTTCTGAGTCCAGTAATGTTGAAATAGTGTATCTGTTGAAATGAAGTGAAATCAAGCCCAAATCTGCTCAAAAGCTTTTCTCTCTATTAGATAAAGCTGTTTCATTCAGTATTCAGTGCAAATCTTGCCAAACTGAAACAAGCTTATGTCTTATGAAGTACAATGTTTTCTGCAATGCTGTAAGACAGTTTTTAATGTGTTAGAAGTTATATGCACAAAAACTAATGTTAGGACTTCAATGATCAAGATTGTCAGTTTACAGCTTTCTGAGTCCAGTAATGCTGAAATAGTGTTTCTGTTGAAATGAAGTGAAATCAAGCCCAAATCTGCTCAAAAGCTTTTCTCTCTATTAGAGAAAGTTGTTTCATTCAGTATTCAGTGCAAATCTTGCCAAACTGAAACATGCTTATGTCTTATGAAATAAAATGTTTTCTGCAATGCTGTAAGACAGTTTTTAATGTGTTAGAAGTTATATACACAAAAACTAATGTTAGGACTGCAATGATCAAGATTGTCAGTTTACAGCTTTCTGAGTCCAGTAATGTTGAAATAGTGTTTCTGTTGAAATGAAGTGAAATCAAGCCCAAATCTGCTCAAAAGCTTTTCTCTCTATTAGAGAAAGCTTTTTCATTCAATATTCAGTGCAAATCTTGCCAAACTGAAACAAGCTTATGCCTTATGAAGTACAATGTTTTCTGCAATGCTGTATAAGACAGTTTTTAATGAGTTAGAATTTATATGCACAAAAACTAATGTTAGGACTGCAATGATCAAGATTGTCAGTTTACAGCTTTCTGAGTCCAGTAATGTTGAAATAGTGTATCTGTTGAAATGAAGTGAAATCAAGCCCAAATCTGCTCAAAAGCTTTTCTCTCTATTAGAGAAAGCTGTTTCATTCAATATTCAGTGCAAATCTTGCCAAACTGAAACAAGCTTATGCCTTATGAAGTACAATGTTTTCTGCAATGCTGTAAGACAGTTTTTAATGTGTTAGAAGTTATATGCACAAAAACTTATGTTAGGACTTCAATGATCAAGATTGTCAGTTTACAGCTTTCTGAGTCCAGTAATGCTGAAATAGTGTTTCTGTTGAAATGAAGTGAAATCAAGCCCAAATCTGCTCAAAAGCTTTTCTCTCTATTAGATAAAGCTGTTTCATTCAGTATTCAGTGCAAATCTTGCCAAACTGAAACAAGCTTATGTCTTATGAAGTACAATGTTTTCTGCAATGCTGTAAGACAGTTTTTAATGTGTTAGAAGTTATATGCACAAAAACTAAGGTTAGGACTTCAATGATCAAGATTGTCAGTTTACAGCTTTCTGAGTCCAGTAATGCTGAAATAGTGTTTCTGTTCAAATGAAGTGAAATCAAGCCCAAATCTGCTCAAAAGCTTTTCTCTCTATTAGATAAAGCTGTTTCATTCAGTATTCAGTGCAAATCTTGCCAAACTGAAACATGCTTATGTCTTATGAAATAAAATGTTTTCTGCAATGCTGTAAGACAGTTTTTAATGTGTTAGAAGTTATATGCACAAAAACTAATGTTAGGACTTCAATGATCAAGATTGTCAGTTTACAGCTTTCTGAGTCCAGTAATGCTGAAATAGTGTTTCTGTTGAAATGAAGTGAAATCAAGCCCAAATCTGCTCAAAAGCTTTTCTCTCTATTAGATAAAGCTGTTTCATTCAGTATTCAGTGCAAATCTTGCCAAACTGAAACAAGCTTATGTCTTATGAAGTACAATGTTTTCTGCAATGCTGTAAGACAGCTTTTAATGTGTTAGAAGTTATATGCACAAAAACTTATGTTAGGACTTCAATGATCAAGATTGTCAGTTTACAGCTTTCTGAGTCCAGTAATGCTGAAATAGTGTTTCTGTTCAAATGAAGTGAAATCAAGCCCAAATCTGCTCAAAAGCTTTTCTCTCTATTAGATAAAGCTGTTTCATTCAGTATTCAGTGCAAATCTTGCCAAACTGAAACAAGCTTATGTCTTATGAAGTACAATGTTTTCTGCAATGCTGTAAGACAGTTTTTAATGTGTTAGAAGTAATATGCACAAAAACTTATGTTAGGACTTCAATGATCAAGATTGTCAGTTTACAGCTTTCTGAGTCCAGTAATGCTGAAATAGTGTTTCTGTTGAAATGAAGTGAAATCAAGCCCAAATCTGCTCAAAAGCTTTTCTCTCTATTAGATAAAGCTGTTTCATTCAGTATTCAGTGCAAATCTTGCCAAACTGAAACAAGCTTATGTCTTATGAAGTACAATGTTTTTTGCAATGCTGTAAGACAGTTTTTAATGTGTTAGAAGTTATATGCACAAAAACTAATGTTAGGACTTCAATGATCAAGATTGTCAGTTTACAGCTTTCTGAGTCCAGTAATGCTGAAATAGTGTTTCTGTTGAAATGAAGTGAAATCAAGCCCAAATCTGCTCAAAAGCTTTTCTCTCTATTAGATAAAGCTGTTTCATTCAGTATTCAGTGCAAATCTTGCCAAACTGAAACAAGCTTATGTCTTATGAAGTACAATGTTTTCTGCAATGCTGTAAGACAGTTTTTAATGTGTTAGAAGTTATATGCACAAAAACTAATGTTAGGACTTCAATGATCAAGATTGTCAGTTTACAGCTTTCTGAGTCCAGTAATGCTGAAATAGTGTTTCTGTTCAAATGAAGTGAAATCAAGCCCAAATCTGCTCAAAAGCTTTTCTCTCTATTAGATAAAGCTGTTTCATTCAGTATTCAGTGCAAATCTTGCCAAACTGAAACAAGCTTATGTCTTATGAAGTACAATGTTTTCTGCAATGCTGTAAGACAGCTTTTAATGTGTTAGAAGTTATATGCACAAAAACTTATGTTAGGACTTCAATGATCAAGATTGTCAGTTTACAGCTTTCTGAGTCCAGTAATGCTGAAATAGTGTTTCTGTTGAAATGAAGTGAAATCAAGCCCAAATCTGCTCAAAAGCTTTTCTCTCTATTAGATAAAGCTGTTTCATTCAGTATTCAGTGCAAATCTTGCCAAACTGAAACAAGCTTATGCCTTATGAAGTACAATGTTTTCTGCAATGCTGTAAGACAGTTTTTAATGTGTTAGAAGTTATATGCACAAAAACTAATGTTAGGACTTCAATGATCAACATTGTCAGTTTACAGCTTTCTGAGTCCAGTAATGCTGAAATAGTGTTTCTGTTCAAATGAAGTGAAATCAAGCCCAAATCTGCTCAAAAGCTTTTCTCTCTATTAGAGAAAGCTGTTTCATTCAGTATTCAGTGCAAATCTTGCCAAACTGAAACATGCTTATGTCTTATGAAATAAAATGTTTTCTGCAATGCTGTAAGACAGTTTTTAATGTGTTAGAAGTTATATGCACAAAAACTAATGTTAGGACTTCAATGATCAAGATTGTCAGTTTACAGCTTTCTGAGTCCAGTAATGCTGAAATAGTGTTTCTGTTGAAATGAAGTGAAATCAAGCCCAAATCTGCTCAAAAGCTTTTCTCTCTATTAGATAAAGCTGTTTCATTCAGTATTCAGTGCAAATCTTGCCAAACTGAAACAAGCTTATGTCTTATGAAGTACAATGTTTTCTGCAATGCTGTAAGACAGTTTTTAATGTGTTAGAAGTTATATGCACAAAAACTAATGTTAGGACTTCAATGATCAAGATTGTCAGTTTACAGCTTTCTGAGTCCAGTAATGCTGAAATAGTGTTTCTGTTCAAATGAAGTGAAATCAAGCCCAAATCTGCTCAAAAGCTTTTCTCTCTATTAGATAAAGCTGTTTCATTCAGTATTCAGTGCAAATCTTGCCAAACTGAAACAAGCTTATGTCTTATGAAGTACAATGTTTTCTGCAATGCTGTAAGACAGTTTTTAATGTGTTAGAAGTAATATGCACAAAAACTTATGTTAGGACTTCAATGATCAAGATTGTCAGTTTACAGCTTTCTGAGTCCAGTAATGCTGAAATAGTGTTTCTGTTGAAATGAAGTGAAATCAAGCCCAAATCTGCTCAAAAGCTTTTCTCTCTATTAGATAAAGCTGTTTCATTCAGTATTCAGTGCAAATCTTGCCAAACTGAAACAAGCTTATGTCTTATGAAGTACAATGTTTTCTGCAATGCTGTAAGACAGTTTTTAATGTGTTAGAAGTTATATGCACAAAAACTAATGTTAGGACTTCAATGATCAAGATTGTCAGTTTACAGCTTTCTGAGTCCAGTAATGCTGAAATAGTGTTTCTGTTGAAATGAAGTGAAATCAAGCCCAAATCTGCTCAAAAGCTTTTCTCTCTATTAGATAAAGCTGTTTCATTCAGTATTCAGTGCAAATCTTGCCAAACTGAAACAAGCTTATGTCTTATGAAGTACAATGTTTTCTGCAATGCTGTAAGACAGTTTTTAATGTGTTAGAAGTTATATGCACAAAAACTAATGTTAGGACTTCAATGATCAAGATTGTCAGTTTACAGCTTTCTGAGTCCAGTAATGCTGAAATAGTGTTTCTGTTCAAATGAAGTGAAATCAAGCCCAAATCTGCTCAAAAGCTTTTCTCTCTATTAGATAAAGCTGTTTCATTCAGTATTCAGTGCAAATCTTGCCAAACTGAAACAAGCTTATGTCTTATGAAGTACAATGTTTTCTGCAATGCTGTAAGACAGTTTTTAATGTGTTAGAAGTAATATGCACAAAAACTTATGTTAGGACTTCAATGATCAAGATTGTCAGTTTACAGCTTTCTGAGTCCAGTAATGCTGAAATAGTGTTTCTGTTGAAATGAAGTGAAATCAAGCCCAAATCTGCTCAAAAGCTTTTCTCTCTATTAGATAAAGCTGTTTCATTCAGTATTCAGTGCAAATCTTGCCAAACTGAAACAAGCTTATGTCTTATGAAGTACAATGTTTTCTGCAATGCTGTAAGACAGTTTTTAATGTGTTAGAAGTTATATGCACAAAAACTAATGTTAGGACTTCAATGATCAAGATTGTCAGTTTACAGCTTTCTGAGTCCAGTAATGCTGAAATAGTGTTTCTGTTGAAATGAAGTGAAATCAAGCCCAAATCTGCTCAAAAGCTTTTCTCTCTATTAGATAAAGCTGTTTCATTCAGTATTCAGTGCAAATCTTGCCAAACTGAAACAAGCTTATGTCTTATGAAGTACAATGTTTTCTGCAATGCTGTAAGACAGTTTTTAATGTGTTAGAAGTTATATGCACAAAAACTAATGTTAGGACTTCAATGATCAAGATTGTCAGTTTACAGCTTTCTGAGTCCAGTAATGCTGAAATAGTGTTTCTGTTGAAATGAAGTGAAATCAAGCCCAAATCTGCTCAAAAGCTTTTCTCTCTATTAGATAAAGCTGTTTCATTCCGTATTCAGTGCAAATCTTGCCAAACTGAAACAAGCTTATGTCTTATGAAGTACAATGTTTTCTGCAATGCTGTAAGACAGCTTTTAATGTGTTAGAAGTTATATGCACAAAAACTTACGTTAGGACTTCAATGATCAAGATTGTCAGTTTACAGCTTTCTGAGTCCAGTAATGCTGAAATAGTGTTTCTGTTGAAATGAAGTGAAATCAAGCCCAAATCTGCTCAAAAGCTTTTCTCTCTATTAGATAAAGCTGTTTCATTCAGTATTCAGTGCAAATCTTGCCAAACTGAAACAAGCTTATGCCTTATGAAGTACAATGTTTTCTGCAATGCTGTAAGACAGTTTTTAATGTGTTAGAAGTTATATACACAAAAACTAATGTTAGGACTGCAATGATCAAGATTGTCAGTTTACAGCTTTCTGAGTCCAGTAATGTTGAAATAGTGTTTCTGTTCAAATGAAGTGAAATCAAGCCCAAATCTGCTCAAAAGCTTTTCTCTCTATTAGAGAAAGCTTTTTCATTCAATATTCAGTGCAAATCTTGCCAAACTGAAACAAGCTTATGCCTTATGAAGTACAATGTTTTCTGCAATGCTGTATAAGACAGTTTTTAATGAGTTAGAATTTATATGCACAAAAACTAATGTTAGGACTGCAATGATCAAGATTGTCAGTTTACAGCTTTCTGAGTCCAGTAATGTTGAAATAGTGTATCTGTTGAAATGAAGTGAAATCAAGCCCAAATCTGCTCAAAAGCTTTTCTCTCTATTAGAGAAAGCTGTTTCATTCAATATTCAGTGCAAATCTTGCCAAACTGAAACAAGCTTATGCCTTATGAAGTACAATGTTTTCTGCAATGCTGTAAGACAGTTTTTAATGTGTTAGAAGTTATATGCACAAAAACTTATGTTAGGACTTCAATGATCAAGATTGTCAGTTTACAGCTTTCTGAGTCCAGTAATGCTGAAATAGTGTTTCTGTTGAAATGAAGTGAAATCAAGCCCAAATCTGCTCAAAAGCTTTTCTCTCTATTAGATAAAGCTGTTTCATTCAGTATTCAGTGCAAATCTTGCCAAACTGAAACAAGCTTATGTCTTATGAAGTACAATGTTTTCTGCAATGCTGTAAGACAGTTTTTAATGTGTTAGAAGTTATATGCACAAAAACTAAGGTTAGGACTTCAATGATCAAGATTGTCAGTTTACAGCTTTCTGAGTCCAGTAATGCTGAAATAGTGTTTCTGTTCAAATGAAGTGAAATCAAGCCCAAATCTGCTCAAAAGCTTTTCTCTCTATTAGATAAAGCTGTTTCATTCAGTATTCAGTGCAAATCTTGCCAAACTGAAACATGCTTATGTCTTATGAAATAAAATGTTTTCTGCAATGCTGTAAGACAGTTTTTAATGTGTTAGAAGTTATATACACAAAAACTAATGTTAGGACTGCAATGATCAAGATTGTCAGTTTACAGCTTTCTGAGTCCAGTAATGCTGAAATAGTGTTTCTGTTGAAATGAAGTGAAATCAAGCCCAAATCTGCTCAAAAGCTTTTCTCTCTATTAGATAAAGCTGTTTCATTCAGTATTCAGTGCAAATCTTGCCAAACTGAAACAAGCTTATGCCTTATGAAGTACAATGTTTTCTGCAATGCTGTAAGACAGTTTTTAATGTGTTAGAAGTTATATGCACAAAAACTTATGTTAGGACTTCAATGATCAAGATTGTCAGTTTACAGCTTTCTGAGTCCAGTAATGCTGAAATAGTGTTTCTGTTGAAATGAAGTGAAATCAAGCCCAAATCTGCTCAAAAGCTTTTCTCTCTATTAGATAAAGCTGTTTCATTCAGTATTCAGTGCAAATCTTGCCAAACTGAAACAAGCTTATGTCTTATGAAGTACAATGTTTTCTGCAATGCTGTAAGACAGTTTTTAATGTGTTAGAAGTAATATGCACAAAAACTTATGTTAGGACTTCAATGATCAAGATTGTCAGTTTACAGCTTTCTGAGTCCAGTAATGCTGAAATAGTGTTTCTGTTGAAATGAAGTGAAATCAAGCCCAAATCTGCTCAAAAGCTTTTCTCTCTATTAGATAAAGCTGTTTCATTCAGTATTCAGTGCAAATCTTGCCAAACTGAAACAAGCTTATGTCTTATGAAGTACAATGTTTTCTGCAATGCTGTAAGACAGTTTTTAATGTGTTAGAAGTTATATGCACAAAAACTAATGTTAGGACTTCAATGATCAAGATTGTCAGTTTACAGCTTTCTGAGTCCAGTAATGCTGAAATAGTGTTTCTGTTCAAATGAAGTGAAATCAAGCCCAAATCTGCTCAAAAGCTTTTCTCTCTATTAGATAAAGCTGTTTCATTCAGTATTCAGTGCAAATCTTGCCAAACTGAAACAAGCTTATGTCTTATGAAGTACAATGTTTTCTGCAATGCTGTAAGACAGTTTTTAATGTGTTAGAAGTAATATGCACAAAAACTTATGTTAGGACTTCAATGATCAAGATTGTCAGTTTACAGCTTTCTGAGTCCAGTAATGCTGAAATAGTGTTTCTGTTGAAATGAAGTGAAATCAAGCCCAAATCTGCTCAAAAGCTTTTCTCTCTATTAGATAAAGCTGTTTCATTCAGTATTCAGTGCAAATCTTGCCAAACTGAAACAAGCTTATGTCTTATGAAGTACAATGTTTTCTGCAATGCTGTAAGACAGTTTTTAATGTGTTAGAAGTTATATGCACAAAAACTAATGTTAGGACTTCAATGATCAAGATTGTCAGTTTACAGCTTTCTGAGTCCAGTAATGCTGAAATAGTGTTTCTGTTGAAATGAAGTGAAATCAAGCCCAAATCTGCTCAAAAGCTTTTCTCTCTATTAGATAAAGCTGTTTCATTCAGTATTCAGTGCAAATCTTGCCAAACTGAAACAAGCTTATGTCTTATGAAGTACAATGTTTTCTGCAATGCTGTAAGACAGTTTTTAATGTGTTAGAAGTTATATGCACAAAAACTAATGTTAGGACTTCAATGATCAAGATTGTCAGTTTACAGCTTTCTGAGTCCAGTAATGCTGAAATAGTGTTTCTGTTGAAATGAAGTGAAATCAAGCCCAAATCTGCTCAAAAGCTTTTCTCTCTATTAGATAAAGCTGTTTCATTCAGTATTCAGTGCAAATCTTGCCAAACTGAAACAAGCTTATGTCTTATGAAGTACAATGTTTTCTGCAATGCTGTAAGACAGTTTTTAATGTGTTAGAAGTAATATGCACAAAAACTTATGTTAGGACTTCAATGATCAAGATTGTCAGTTTACAGCTTTCTGAGTCCAGTAATGCTGAAATAGTGTTTCTGTTGAAATGAAGTGAAATCAAGCCCAAATCTGCTCAAAAGCTTTTCTCTCTATTAGATAAAGCTGTTTCATTCAGTATTCAGTGCAAATCTTGCCAAACTGAAACAAGCTTATGTCTTATGAAGTACAATGTTTTTTGCAATGCTGTAAGACAGTTTTTAATGTGTTAGAAGTTATATGCACAAAAACTAATGTTAGGACTTCAATGATCAAGATTGTCAGTTTACAGCTTTCTGAGTCCAGTAATGCTGAAATAGTGTTTCTGTTGAAATGAAGTGAAATCAAGCCCAAATCTGCTCAAAAGCTTTTCTCTCTATTAGATAAAGCTGTTTCATTCAGTATTCAGTGCAAATCTTGCCAAACTGAAACAAGCTTATGTCTTATGAAGTACAATGTTTTCTGCAATGCTGTAAGACAGTTTTTAATGTGTTAGAAGTTATATGCACAAAAACTAATGTTAGGACTTCAATGATCAAGATTGTCAGTTTACAGCTTTCTGAGTCCAGTAATGTTGAAATAGTGTTTCTGTTCAAATGAAGTGAAATCAAGCCCAAATCTGCTCAAAAGCTTTTCTCTCTATTAGAGAAAGCTTTTTCATTCAATATTCAGTGCAAATCTTGCCAAACTGAAACAAGCTTATGCCTTATGAAGTACAATGTTTTCTGCAATGCTGTATAAGACAGTTTTTAATGAGTTAGAATTTATATGCACAAAAACTAATGTTAGGACTGCAATGATCAAGATTGTCAGTTTACAGCTTTCTGAGTCCAGTAATGTTGAAATAGTGTATCTGTTGAAATGAAGTGAAATCAAGCCCAAATCTGCTCAAAAGCTTTTCTCTCTATTAGAGAAAGCTGTTTCATTCAATATTCAGTGCAAATCTTGCCAAACTGAAACAAGCTTATGCCTTATGAAGTACAATGTTTTCTGCAATGCTGTAAGACAGTTTTTAATGTGTTAGAAGTTATATGCACAAAAACTTATGTTAGGACTTCAATGATCAAGATTGTCAGTTTACAGCTTTCTGAGTCCAGTAATGCTGAAATAGTGTTTCTGTTGAAATGAAGTGAAATCAAGCCCAAATCTGCTCAAAAGCTTTTCTCTCTATTAGATAAAGCTGTTTCATTCAGTATTCAGTGCAAATCTTGCCAAACTGAAACAAGCTTATGTCTTATGAAGTACAATGTTTTCTGCAATGCTGTAAGACAGTTTTTAATGTGTTAGAAGTTATATGCACAAAAACTAAGGTTAGGACTTCAATGATCAAGATTGTCAGTTTACAGCTTTCTGAGTCCAGTAATGCTGAAATAGTGTTTCTGTTCAAATGAAGTGAAATCAAGCCCAAATCTGCTCAAAAGCTTTTCTCTCTATTAGATAAAGCTGTTTCATTCAGTATTCAGTGCAAATCTTGCCAAACTGAAACATGCTTATGTCTTATGAAATAAAATGTTTTCTGCAATGCTGTAAGACAGTTTTTAATGTGTTAGAAGTTATATACACAAAAACTAATGTTAGGACTGCAATGATCAAGATTGTCAGTTTACAGCTTTCTGAGTCTAGTAATGCTGAAATAGTGTTTCTGTTGAAATGAAGTGAAATCAAGCCCAAATCTGCTCAAAAGCTTTTCTCTCTATTAGATAAAGCTGTTTCATTCAGTATTCAGTGCAAATCTTGCCAAACTGAAACAAGCTTATGCCTTATGAAGTACAATGTTTTCTGCAATGCTGTAAGACAGTTTTTAATGTGTTAGAAGTTATATGCACAAAAACTTATGTTAGGACTTCAATGATCAAGATTGTCAGTTTACAGCTTTCTGAGTCCAGTAATGCTGAAATAGTGTTTCTGTTGAAATGAAGTGAAATCAAGCCCAAATCTGCTCAAAAGCTTTTCTCTCTATTAGATAAAGCTGTTTCATTCAGTATTCAGTGCAAATCTTGCCAAACTGAAACAAGCTTATGTCTTATGAAGTACAATGTTTTCTGCAATGCTGTAAGACAGTTTTTAATGTGTTAGAAGTTATATGCACAAAAACTAATGTTAGGACTTCAATGATCAAGATTGTCAGTTTACAGCTTTCTGAGTCCAGTAATGCTGAAATAGTGTTTCTGTTGAAATGAAGTGAAATCAAGCCCAAATCTGCTCAAAAGCTTTTCTCTCTATTAGATAAAGCTGTTTCATTCAGTATTCAGTGCAAATCTTGCCAAACTGAAACAAGCTTATGTCTTATGAAGTACAATGTTTTCTGCAATGCTGTAAGACAGTTTTTAATGTGTTAGAAGTTATATGCACAAAAACTAATGTTAGGACTTCAATGATCAAGATTGTCAGTTTACAGCTTTCTGAGTCCAGTAATGCTGAAATAGTGTTTCTGTTCAAATGAAGTGAAATCAAGCCCAAATCTGCTCAAAAGCTTTTCTCTCTATTAGATAAAGCTGTTTCATTCAGTATTCAGTGCAAATCTTGCCAAACTGAAACAAGCTTATGTCTTATGAAGTACAATGTTTTCTGCAATGCTGTAAGACAGTTTTTAATGTGTTAGAAGTAATATGCACAAAAACTTATGTTAGGACTTCAATGATCAAGATTGTCAGTTTACAGCTTTCTGAGTCCAGTAATGCTGAAATAGTGTTTCTGTTGAAATGAAGTGAAATCAAGCCCAAATCTGCTCAAAAGCTTTTCTCTCTATTAGATAAAGCTGTTTCATTCAGTATTCAGTGCAAATCTTGCCAAACTGAAACAAGCTTATGTCTTATGAAGTACAATGTTTTCTGCAATGCTGTAAGACAGTTTTTAATGTGTTAGAAGTTATATGCACAAAAACTAATGTTAGGACTTCAATGATCAAGATTGTCAGTTTACAGCTTTCTGAGTCCAGTAATGCTGAAATAGTGTTTCTGTTGAAATGAAGTGAAATCAAGCCCAAATCTGCTCAAAAGCTTTTCTCTCTATTAGATAAAGCTGTTTCATTCAGTATTCAGTGCAAATCTTGCCAAACTGAAACAAGCTTATGTCTTATGAAGTACAATGTTTTCTGCAATGCTGTAAGACAGTTTTTAATGTGTTAGAAGTTATATGCACAAAAACTAATGTTAGGACTTCAATGATCAAGATTGTCAGTTTACAGCTTTCTGAGTCCAGTAATGCTGAAATAGTGTTTCTGTTGAAATGAAGTGAAATCAAGCCCAAATCTGCTCAAAAGCTTTTCTCTCTATTAGATAAAGCTGTTTCATTCAGTATTCAGTGCAAATCTTGCCAAACTGAAACAAGCTTATGTCTTATGAAGTACAATGTTTTCTGCAATGCTGTAAGACAGTTTTTAATGTGTTAGAAGTTATATGCACAAAAACTAATGTTAGGACTTCAATGATCAAGATTGTCAGTTTACAGCTTTCTGAGTCCAGTAATGCTGAAATAGTGTTTCTGTTGAAATGAAGTGAAATCAAGCCCAAATCTGCTCAAAAGCTTTTCTCTCTATTAGATAAAGCTGTTTCATTCAGTATTCAGTGCAAATCTTGCCAAACTGAAACAAGCTTATGTCTTATGAAGTACAATGTTTTCTGCAATGCTGTAAGACAGCTTTTAATGTGTTAGAAGTTATATGCACAAAAACTTATGTTAGGACTTCAATGATCAAGATTGTCAGTTTACAGCTTTCTGAGTCCAGTAATGCTGAAATAGTGTTTCTGTTGAAATGAAGTGAAATCAAGCCCAAATCTGCTCAAAAGCTTTTCTCTCTATTAGATAAAGCTGTTTCATTCAGTATTCAGTGCAAATCTTGCCAAACTGAAACAAGCTTATGCCTTATGAAGTACAATGTTTTCTGCAATGCTGTAAGACAGTTTTTAATGTGTTAGAAGTTATATGCACAAAAACTAATGTTAGGACTTCAATGATCAAGATTGTCAGTTTACAGCTTTCTGAGTCCAGTAATGCTGAAATAGTGTTTCTGTTGAAATGAAGTGAAATCAAGCCCAAATCTGCTCAAAAGCTTTTCTCTCTATTAGATAAAGCTGTTTCATTCAGTATTCAGTGCAAATCTTGCCAAACTGAAACAAGCTTATGTCTTATGAAGTACAATGTTTTCTGCAATGCTGTAAGACAGTTTTTAATGTGTTAGAAGTTATATGCACAAAAACTAATGTTAGGACTGCAATGATCAAGATTGTCAGTTTACAGCTTTCTGAGTCCAGTAATGCTGAAATAGTGTTTCTGTTGAAATGAAGTGAAATCAAGCCCAAATCTGCTCAAAAGCTTTTCTCTCTATTAGATAAAGCTGTTTCATTCAGTATTCAGTGCAAATCTTGCCAAACTGAAACAAGCTTATGTCTTATGAAGTACAATGTTTTCTGCAATGCTGTAAGACAGTTTTTAATGTGTTAGAAGTTATATGCACAAAAACTAATGTTAGGACTTCAATGATCAAGATTGTCAGTTTACAGCTTTCTGAGTCCAGTAATGCTGAAATAGTGTTTCTGTTGAAATGAAGTGAAATCAAGCCCAAATCTGCTCAAAAGCTTTTCTCTCTATTAGATAAAGCTGTTTCATTCAGTATTCAGTGCAAATCTTGCCAAACTGAAACAAGCTTATGTCTTATGAAGTACAATGTTTTCTGCAATGCTGTAAGACAGTTTTTAATGTGTTAGAAGTTATATGCACAAAAACTAATGTTAGGACTTCAATGATCAAGATTGTCAGTTTACAGCTTTCTGAGTCCAGTAATGCTGAAATAGTGTTTCTGTTGAAATGAAGTGAAATCAAGCCCAAATCTGCTCAAAAGCTTTTCTCTCTATTAGATAAAGCTGTTTCATTCAGTATTCAGTGCAAATCTTGCCAAACTGAAACAAGCTTATGTCTTATGAAGTACAATGTTTTCTGCAATGCTGTAAGACAGTTTTTAATGTGTTAGAAGTAATATGCACAAAAACTTATGTTAGGACTTCAATGATCAAGATTGTCAGTTTACAGCTTTCTGAGTCCAGTAATGCTGAAATAGTGTTTCTGTTGAAATGAAGTGAAATCAAGCCCAAATCTGCTCAAAAGCTTTTCTCTCTATTAGATAAAGCTGTTTCATTCAGTATTCAGTGCAAATCTTGCCAAACTGAAACAAGCTTATGTCTTATGAAGTACAATGTTTTCTGCAATGCTGTAAGACAGCTTTTAATGTGTTAGAAGTTATATGCACAAAAACTTATGTTAGGACTTCAATGATCAAGATTGTCAGTTTACAGCTTTCTGAGTCCAGTAATGCTGAAATAGTGTTTCTGTTGAAATGAAGTGAAATCAAGCCCAAATCTGCTCAAAAGCTTTTCTCTCTATTAGATAAAGCTGTTTCATTCAGTATTCAGTGCAAATCTTGCCAAACTGAAACAAGCTTATGCCTTATGAAGTACAATGTTTTCTGCAATGCTGTAAGACAGTTTTTAATGTGTTAGAAGTTATATGCACAAAAACTAATGTTAGGACTTCAATGATCAAGATTGTCAGTTTACAGCTTTCTGAGTCCAGTAATGCTGAAATAGTGTTTCTGTTCAAATGAAGTGAAATCAAGCCCAAATCTGCTCAAAAGCTTTTCTCTCTATTAGAGAAAGCTGTTTCATTCAGTATTCAGTGCAAATCTTGCCAAACTGAAACATGCTTATGTCTTATGAAATAAAATGTTTTCTGCAATGCTGTAAGACAGTTTTTAATGTGTTAGAAGTTATATACACAAAAACTAATGTTAGGACTGCAATGATCAAGATTGTCAGTTTACAGCTTTCTGAGTCCAGTAATGTTGAAATAGTGTTTCTGTTGAAATGAAGTGAAATCAAGCCCAAATCTGCTCAAAAGCTTTTCTCTCTATTAGATAAAGCTGTTTCATTCAGTATTCAGTGCAAATCTTGCCAAACTGAAACAAGCTTATGTCTTACGAAGTACAATGTTTTCTGCAATGCTGTAAGACAGTTTTTAATGTGTTAGAAGTAATATGCACAAAAACTTATGTTAGGACTTCAATGATCAAGATTGTCAGTTTACAGCTTTCTGAGTCCAGTAATGTTGAAATAGTGTTTCTGTTCAAATGAAGTGAAATCAAGCCCAAATCTGCTCAAAAGCTTTTCTCTCTATTAGAGAAAGCTGTTTCATTCAATATTCAGTGCAAATCTTGCCAAACTGAAACAAGCTTATGCCTTATGAAGTACAATGTTTTCTGCAATGCTGTAAGACAGTTTTTAATGAGTTAGAAGTTATATGCACAAAAACTAATGTTAGGACTGCAATGATCAAGATTGTCAGTTTACAGCTTTCTGAGTCCAGTAATGTTGAAATAGTGTTTCTGTTGAAATGAAGTGAAATCAAGCCCAAATCTGCTCAAAAGCTTTTCTCTCTATTAGATAAAGCTGTTTCATTCAGTATTCAGTGCAAATCTTGCCAAACTGAAACAAGCTTATGTCTTACGAAGTACAATGTTTTCTGCAATGCTGTAAGACAGTTTTTAATGTGTTAGAAGTAATATGCACAAAAACTTATGTTAGGACTTCAATGATCAAGATTGTCAGTTTACAGCTTTCTGAGTCCAGTAATGTTGAAATAGTTTATCTGTTGAAATGAAGTGAAATCAAGCCCAAATCTGCTCAAAAGCTTTTCTCTCTATTAGATAAAGCTGTTTCATTCAGTATTCAGTGCAAATCTTGCCAAACTGAAACAAGCTTATGTCTTATGAAGTACAATGTTTTCTGCAATGCTGTAAGACAGTTTTTAATGTGTTAGAAGTTATATGCACAAAAACTAATGTTAGGACTTCAATGATCAAGATTGTCAGTTTACAGCTTTCTGAGTCCAGTAATGCTGAAATAGTGTTTCTGTTGAAATGAAGTGAAATCAAGCCCAAATCTGCTCAAAAGCTTTTCTCTCTATTAGATAAAGCTGTTTCATTCAGTATTCAGTGCAAATCTTGCCAAACTGAAACAAGCTTATGTCTTATGAAGTACAATGTTTTCTGCAATGCTGTAAGACAGTTTTTAATGTGTTAGAAGTTATATGCACAAAAACTAATGTTAGGACTTCAATGATCAAGATTGTCAGTTTACAGCTTTCTGAGTCCAGTAATGCTGAAATAGTGTTTCTGTTCAAATGAAGTGAAATCAAGCCCAAATCTGCTCAAAAGCTTTTCTCTCTATTAGATAAAGCTGTTTCATTCAGTATTCAGTGCAAATCTTGCCAAACTGAAACAAGCTTATGTCTTATGAAGTACAATGTTTTCTGCAATGCTGTAAGACAGTTTTTAATGTGTTAGAAGTAATATGCACAAAAACTTATGTTAGGACTTCAATGATCAAGATTGTCAGTTTACAGCTTTCTGAGTCCAGTAATGCTGAAATAGTGTTTCTGTTGAAATGAAGTGAAATCAAGCCCAAATCTGCTCAAAAGCTTTTCTCTCTATTAGATAAAGCTGTTTCATTCAGTATTCAGTGCAAATCTTGCCAAACTGAAACAAGCTTATGTCTTATGAAGTACAATGTTTTCTGCAATGCTGTAAGACAGTTTTTAATGTGTTAGAAGTTATATGCACAAAAACTAATGTTAGGACTTCAATGATCAAGATTGTCAGTTTACAGCTTTCTGAGTCCAGTAATGCTGAAATAGTGTTTCTGTTGAAATGAAGTGAAATCAAGCCCAAATCTGCTCAAAAGATTTTCTCTCTATTAGATAAAGCTGTTTCATTCAGTATTCAGTGCAAATCTTGCCAAACTGAAACAAGCTTATGTCTTATGAAGTACAATGTTTTCTGCAATGCTGTAAGACAGTTTTTAATGTGTTAGAAGTTATATGCACAAAAACTAATGTTAGGACTTCAATGATCAAGATTGTCAGTTTACAGCTTTCTGAGTCCAGTAATGCTGAAATAGTGTTTCTGTTGAAATGAAGTGAAATCAAGCCCAAATCTGCTCAAAAGCTTTTCTCTCTATTAGATAAAGCTGTTTCATTCCGTATTCAGTGCAAATCTTGCCAAACTGAAACAAGCTTATGTCTTATGAAGTACAATGTTTTCTGCAATGCTGTAAGACAGCTTTTAATGTGTTAGAAGTTATATGCACAAAAACTTACGTTAGGACTTCAATGATCAAGATTGTCAGTTTACAGCTTTCTGAGTCCAGTAATGCTGAAATAGTGTTTCTGTTGAAATGAAGTGAAATCAAGCCCAAATCTGCTCAAAAGCTTTTCTCTCTATTAGATAAAGCTGTTTCATTCAGTATTCAGTGCAAATCTTGCCAAACTGAAACAAGCTTATGCCTTATGAAGTACAATGTTTTCTGCAATGCTGTAAGACAGTTTTTAATGTGTTAGAAGTTATATGCACAAAAACTAATGTTAGGACTTCAATGATCAAGATTGTCAGTTTACAGCTTTCTGAGTCCAGTAATGCTGAAATAGTGTTTCTGTTGAAATGAAGTGAAATCAAGCCCAAATCTGCTCAAAAGCTTTTCTCTCTATTAGATAAAGCTGTTTCATTCAGTATTCAGTGCAAATCTTGCCAAACTGAAACAAGCTTATGTCTTATGAAGTACAATGTTTTCTGCAATGCTGTAAGACAGCTTTTAATGTGTTAGAAGTTATATGCACAAAAACTTATGTTAGGACTTCAATGATCAAGATTGTCAGTTTACAGCTTTCTGAGTCCAGTAATGCTGAAATAGTGTTTCTGTTGAAATGAAGTGAAATCAAGCCCAAATCTGCTCAAAAGCTTTTCTCTCTATTAGATAAAGCTGTTTCATTCAGTATTCAGTGCAAATCTTGCCAAACTGAAACAAGCTTATGCCTTATGAAGTACAATGTTTTCTGCAATGCTGTAAGACAGTTTTTAATGTGTTAGAAGTTATATGCACAAAAACTAATGTTAGGACTGCAATGATCAAGATTGTCAGTTTACAGCTTTCTGAGTCCAGTAATGCTGAAATAGTGTTTCTGTTGAAATGAAGTGAAATCAAGCCCAAATCTGCTCAAAAGCTTTTCTCTCTATTAGATAAAGCTGTTTCATTCAGTATTCAGTGCAAATCTTGCCAAACTGAAACAAGCTTATGCCTTATGAAGTACAATGTTTTCTGCAATGCTGTAAGACAGTTTTTAATGTAATAGAAGTTATATGCACAAAAACTTATGTTAGGACTTCAATGATCAAGATTGTCAGTTTACAGCTTTCTGAGTCCAGTAATGCTGAAATAGTGTTTCTGTTGAAATGAAGTGAAATCAAGCCCAAATCTGCTCAAAAGCTTTTCTCTCTATTAGATAAAGCTGTTTCATTCAGTATTCAGTGCAAATCTTGCCAAACTGAAACAAGCTTATGTCTTATGAAGTACAATGTTTTCTGCAATGCTGTAAGACAGTTTTTAATGTGTTAGAAGTTATATGCACAAAAACTAATGTTAGGACTTCAATGATCAAGATTGTCAGTTTACAGCTTTCTGAGTCCAGTAATGCTGAAATAGTGTTTCTGTTGAAATGAAGTGAAATCAAGCCCAAATCTGCTCAAAAGCTTTTCTCTCTATTAGATAAAGCTGTTTCATTCAGTATTCAGTGCAAATCTTGCCAAACTGAAACAAGCTTATGTCTTATGAAGTACAATGTTTTCTGCAATGCTGTAAGACAGTTTTTAATGTGTTAGAAGTTATATGCACAAAAACTAATGTTAGGACTTCAATGATCAAGATTGTCAGTTTACAGCTTTCTGAGTCCAGTAATGCTGAAATAGTGTTTCTGTTGAAATGAAGTGAAATCAAGCCCAAATCTGCTCAAAAGCTTTTCTCTCTATTAGATAAAGCTGTTTCATTCAGTATTCAGTGCAAATCTTGCCAAACTGAAACAAGCTTATGTCTTATGAAGTACAATGTTTTCTGCAATGCTGTAAGACAGTTTTTAATGTGTTAGAAGTTATATGCACAAAAACTAATGTTAGGACTTCAATGATCAAGATTGTCAGTTTACAGCTTTCTGAGTCCAGTAATGCTGAAATAGTGTTTCTGTTGAAATGAAGTGAAATCAAGCCCAAATCTGCTCAAAAGCTTTTCTCTCTATTAGATAAAGCTGTTTCATTCAGTATTCAGTGCAAATCTTGCCAAACTGAAACAAGCTTATGTCTTATGAAGTACAATGTTTTCTGCAATGCTGTAAGACAGCTTTTAATGTGTTAGAAGTTATATGCACAAAAACTTATGTTAGGACTTCAATGATCAAGATTGTCAGTTTACAGCTTTCTGAGTCCAGTAATGCTGAAATAGTGTTTCTGTTGAAATGAAGTGAAATCAAGCCCAAATCTGCTCAAAAGCTTTTCTCTCTATTAGATAAAGCTGTTTCATTCAGTATTCAGTGCAAATCTTGCCAAACTGAAACAAGCTTATGCCTTATGAAGTACAATGTTTTCTGCAATGCTGTAAGACAGTTTTTAATGTGTTAGAAGTTATATGCACAAAAACTAATGTTAGGACTTCAATGATCAAGATTGTCAGTTTACAGCTTTCTGAGTCCAGTAATGCTGAAATAGTGTTTCTGTTGAAATGAAGTGAAATCAAGCCCAAATCTGCTCAAAAGCTTTTCTCTCTATTAGATAAAGCTGTTTCATTCAGTATTCAGTGCAAATCTTGCCAAACTGAAACATGCTTATGTCTTATGAAATAAAATGTTTTCTGCAATGCTGTAAGACAGTTTTTAATGTGTTAGAAGTTATATACACAAAAACTAATGTTAGGACTGCAATGATCAAGATTGTCAGTTTACAGCTTTCTGAGTCCAGTAATGTTGAAATAGTGTTTCTGTTGAAATGAAGTGAAATCAAGCCCAAATCTGCTCAAAAGCTTTTCTCTCTATTAGATAAAGCTGTTTCATTCAGTATTCAGTGCAAATCTTGCCAAACTGAAACAAGCTTATGTCTTACGAAGTACAATGTTTTCTGCAATGCTGTAAGACAGTTTTTAATGTGTTAGAAGTAATATGCACAAAAACTTATGTTAGGACTTCAATGATCAAGATTGTCAGTTTACAGCTTTCTGAGTCCAGTAATGTTGAAATAGTGTTTCTGTTCAAATGAAGTGAAATCAAGCCCAAATCTGCTCAAAAGCTTTTCTCTCTATTAGAGAAAGCTGTTTCATTCAATATTCAGTGCAAATCTTGCCAAACTGAAACAAGCTTATGCCTTATGAAGTACAATGTTTTCTGCAATGCTGTAAGACAGTTTTTAATGAGTTAGAAGTTATATGCACAAAAACTAATGTTAGAACTGCAATGATCAAGATTGTCAGTTTACAGCTTTCTGAGTCCAGTAATGTTGAAATAGTGTTTCTGTTGAAATGAAGTGAAATCAAGCCCAAATCTGCTCAAAAGCTTTTCTCTCTATTAGATAAAGCTGTTTCATTCAGTATTCAGTGCAAATCTTGCCAAACTGAAACAAGCTTATGTCTTACGAAGTACAATGTTTTCTGCAATGCTGTAAGACAGTTTTTAATGTGTTAGAAGTAATATGCACAAAAACTTATGTTAGGACTTCAATGATCAAGATTGTCAGTTTACAGCTTTCTGAGTCCAGTAATGTTGAAATAGTGTATCTGTTGAAATGAAGTGAAATCAAGCCCAAATCTGCTCAAAAGCTTTTCTCTCTATTAGATAAAGCTGTTTCATTCAGTATTCAGTGCAAATCTTGCCAAACTGAAACAAGCTTATGTCTTATGAAGTACAATGTTTTCTGCAATGCTGTAAGACAGTTTTTAATGTGTTAGAAGTTATATGCACAAAAACTAATGTTAGGACTTCAATGATCAAGATTGTCAGTTTACAGCTTTCTGAGTCCAGTAATGCTGAAATAGTGTTTCTGTTGAAATGAAGTGAAATCAAGCCCAAATCTGCTCAAAAGCTTTTCTCTCTATTAGATAAAGCTGTTTCATTCAGTATTCAGTGCAAATCTTGCCAAACTGAAACAAGCTTATGTCTTATGAAGTACAATGTTTTCTGCAATGCTGTAAGACAGTTTTTAATGTGTTAGAAGTTATATGCACAAAAACTAATGTTAGGACTTCAATGATCAAGATTGTCAGTTTACAGCTTTCTGAGTCCAGTAATGCTGAAATAGTGTTTCTGTTCAAATGAAGTGAAATCAAGCCCAAATCTGCTCAAAAGCTTTTCTCTCTATTAGATAAAGCTGTTTCATTCAGTATTCAGTGCAAATCTTGCCAAACTGAAACAAGCTTATGTCTTATGAAGTACAATGTTTTCTGCAATGCTGTAAGACAGTTTTTAATGTGTTAGAAGTAATATGCACAAAAACTTATGTTAGGACTTCAATGATCAAGATTGTCAGTTTACAGCTTTCTGAGTCCAGTAATGCTGAAATAGTGTTTCTGTTGAAATGAAGTGAAATCAAGCCCAAATCTGCTCAAAAGCTTTTCTCTCTATTAGATAAAGCTGTTTCATTCAGTATTCAGTGCAAATCTTGCCAAACTGAAACAAGCTTATGTCTTATGAAGTACAATGTTTTCTGCAATGCTGTAAGACAGTTTTTAATGTGTTAGAAGTTATATGCACAAAAACTAATGTTAGGACTTCAATGATCAAGATTGTCAGTTTACAGCTTTCTGAGTCCAGTAATGCTGAAATAGTGTTTCTGTTCAAATGAAGTGAAATCAAGCCCAAATCTGCTCAAAAGCTTTTCTCTCTATTAGATAAAGCTGTTTCATTCAGTATTCAGTGCAAATCTTGCCAAACTGAAACAAGCTTATGTCTTATGAAGTACAATGTTTTCTGCAATGCTGTAAGACAGTTTTTAATGTGTTAGAAGTTATATGCACAAAAACTAATGTTAGGACTTCAATGATCAAGATTGTCAGTTTACAGCTTTCTGAGTCCAGTAATGCTGAAATAGTGTTTCTGTTGAAATGAAGTGAAATCAAGCCCAAATCTGCTCAAAAGCTTTTCTCTCTATTAGATAAAGCTGTTTCATTCCGTATTCAGAGCAAATCTTGCTAAACTGAAACAAGCTTATGTCTTATGAAGTACAATGTTTTCTGCAATGCTGTAAGACAGCTTTTAATGTGTTAGAAGTTATATGCACAAAAACTTACGTTAGGACTTCAATGATCAAGATTGTCAGTTTACAGCTTTCTGAGTCCAGTAATGCTGAAATAGTGTTTCTGTTGAAATGAAGTGAAATCAAGCCCAAATCTGCTCAAAAGCTTTTCTCTCTATTAGATAAAGCTGTTTCATTCAGTATTCAGTGCAAATCTTGCCAAACTGAAACAAGCTTATGCCTTATGAAGTACAATGTTTTCTGCAATGCTGTAAGACAGTTTTTAATGTGTTAGAAGTTATATGCACAAAAACTAATGTTAGGACTTCAATGATCAAGATTGTCAGTTTACAGCTTTCTGAGTCCAGTAATGCTGAAATAGTGTTTCTGTTGAAATGAAGTGAAATCAAGCCCAAATCTGCTCAAAAGCTTTTCTCTCTATTAGATAAAGCTGTTTCATTCAGTATTCAGTGCAAATCTTGCCAAACTGAAACAAGCTTATGTCTTATGAAGTACAATGTTTTCTGCAATGCTGTAAGACAGCTTTTAATGTGTTAGAAGTTATATGCACAAAAACTTATGTTAGGACTTCAATGATCAAGATTGTCAGTTTACAGCTTTCTGAGTCCAGTAATGCTGAAATAGTGTTTCTGTTGAAATGAAGTGAAATCAAGCCCAAATCTGCTCAAAAGCTTTTCTCTCTATTAGATAAAGCTGTTTCATTCAGTATTCAGTGCAAATCTTGCCAAACTGAAACAAGCTTATGCCTTATGAAGTACAATGTTTTCTGCAATGCTGTAAGACAGTTTTTAATGTGTTAGAAGTTATATGCACAAAAACTAATGTTAGGACTTCAATGATCAAGATTGTCAGTTTACAGCTTTCTGAGTCCAGTAATGCTGAAATAGTGTTTCTGTTCAAATGAAGTGAAATCAAGCCCAAATCTGCTCAAAAGCTTTTCTCTCTATTAGAGAAAGCTGTTTCATTCAGTATTCAGTGCAAATCTTGCCAAACTGAAACATGCTTATGTCTTATGAAATAAAATGTTTTCTGCAATGCTGTAAGACAGTTTTTAATGTGTTAGAAGTTATATACACAAAAACTAATGTTAGGACTGCAATGATCAAGATTGTCAGTTTACAGCTTTCTGAGTCCAGTAATGCTGAAATAGTGTTTCTGTTGAAATGAAGTGAAATCAAGCCCAAATCTGCTCAAAAGCTTTTCTCTCTATTAGATAAAGCTGTTTCATTCAGTATTCAGTGCAAATCTTGCCAAACTGAAACAAGCTTATGCCTTATGAAGTACAATGTTTTCTGCAATGCTGTAAGACAGTTTTTAATGTGTTAGAAGTTATATGCACAAAAACTTATGTTAGGACTTCAATGATCAAGATTGTCAGTTTACAGCTTTCTGAGTCCAGTAATGCTGCAATAGTGTTTCTGTTGAAATGAAGTGAAATCAAGCCCAAATCTGCTCAAAAGCTTTTCTCTCTATTAGATAAAGCTGTTTCATTCAGTATTCAGTGCAAATCTTGCCAAACTGAAACAAGCTTATGTCTTATGAAGTACAATGTTTTCTGCAATGCTGTAAGACAGTTTTTAATGTGTTAGAAGTTATATGCACAAAAACTAATGTTAGGACTTCAATGATCAAGATTGTCAGTTTACAGCTTTCTGAGTCCAGTAATGCTGAAATAGTGTTTCTGTTGAAATGAAGTGAAATCAAGCCCAAATCTGCTCAAAAGCTTTTCTCTCTATTAGATAAAGCTGTTTCATTCAGTATTCAGTGCAAATCTTGCCAAACTGAAACAAGCTTATGTCTTATGAAGTACAATGTTTTCTGCAATGCTGTAAGACAGTTTTTAATGTGTTAGAAGTTATATGCACAAAAACTAATGTTAGGACTTCAATGATCAAGATTGTCAGTTTACAGCTTTCTGAGTCCAGTAATGCTGAAATAGTGTTTCTGTTGAAATGAAGTGAAATCAAGCCCAAATCTGCTCAAAAGCTTTTCTCTCTATTAGATAAAGCTGTTTCATTCAGTATTCAGTGCAAATCTTGCCAAACTGAAACAAGCTTATGTCTTATGAAGTACAATGTTTTCTGCAATGCTGTAAGACAGTTTTTAATGTGTTAGAAGTTATATGCACAAAAACTAATGTTAGGACTTCAATGATCAAGATTGTCAGTTTACAGCTTTCTGAGTCCAGTAATGCTGAAATGTTGTTTCTGTTGAAATGAAGTGAAATCAAGCCCAAATCTGCTCAAAAGCTTTTCTCTCTATTAGATAAAGCTGTTTCATTCAGTATTCAGTGCAAATCTTGCCAAACTGAAACAAGCTTATGTCTTATGAAGTACAATGTTTTCTGCAATGCTGTAAGACAGCTTTTAATGTGTTAGAAGTTATATGCACAAAAACTTATGTTAGGACTTCAATGATCAAGATTGTCAGTTTACAGCTTTCTGAGTCCAGTAATGCTGAAATAGTGTTTCTGTTGAAATGAAGTGAAATCAAGCCCAAATCTGCTCAAAAGCTTTTCTCTCTATTAGATAAAGCTGTTTCATTCAGTATTCAGTGCAAATCTTGCCAAACTGAAACAAGCTTATGCCTTATGAAGTACAATGTTTTCTGCAATGCTGTAAGACAGTTTTTAATGTGTTAGAAGTTATATGCACAAAAACTAATGTTAGGACTTCAATGATCAAGATTGTCAGTTTACAGCTTTCTGAGTCCAGTAATGCTGAAATAGTGTTTCTGTTGAAATGAAGTGAAATCAAGCCCAAATCTGCTCAAAAGCTTTTCTCTCTATTAGATAAAGCTGTTTCATTCAGTATTCAGTGCAAATCTTGCCAAACTGAAACAAGCTTATGTCTTATGAAGTACAATGTTTTCTGCAATGCTGTAAGACAGCTTTTAATGTGTTAGAAGCTATATATGCACAAAAACTTATGTTAGGACTTCAATGATCAAGATTGTCAGTTTACAGCTTTCTGAGTCCAGTAATGCTGAAATAGTGTTTCTGTTGAAATGAAGTGAAATCAAGCCCAAATCTCTCAAAAGCTTTTCTCTCTATTAGATAAAGCTGTTTCATTCAGTATTCAGTGCAAATCTTGCCAAACTGAAACAAGCTTATGCCTTATGAAGTACAATGTTTTCTGCAATGCTGTAAGACAGTTTTTAATGTGTTAGAAGTTATATGCACAAAAACTAATGTTAGGACTTCAATGATCAAGATTGTCAGTTTACAGCTTTCTGAGTCCAGTAATGCTGAAATAGTGTTTCTGTTGAAATGAAGTGAAATCAAGCCCAAATCTGCTCAAAAGCTTTTCTCTCTATTAGATAAAGCTGTTTCATTCAGTATTCAGTGCAAATCTTGCCAAACTGAAACAAGCTTATGCCTTATGAAGTACAATGTTTTCTGCAATGCTGTAAGACAGTTTTTAATGTGTTAGAAGTTATATGCACAAAAACTAATGTTAGGACTTCAATGATCAAGATTGTCAGTTTACAGCTTTCTGAGTCCAGTAATGCTGAAATAGTGTTTCTGTTCAAATGAAGTGAAATCAAGCCCAAATCTGCTCAAAAGCTTTTCTCTCTATTAGAGAAAGCTGTTTCATTCAGTATTCAGTGCAAATCTTGCCAAACTGAAACATGCTTATGTCTTATGAAATAAAATGTTTTCTGCAATGCTGTAAGACAGTTTTTAATGTGTTAGAAGTTATATACACAAAAACTAATGTTAGGACTGCAATGATCAAGATTGTCAGTTTACAGCTTTCTGAGTCCAGTAATGCTGAAATAGTGTTTCTGTTGAAATGAAGTGAAATCAAGCCCAAATCTGCTCAAAAGCTTTTCTCTCTATTAGATAAAGCTGTTTCATTCAGTATTCAGTGCAAATCTTGCCAAACTGAAACAAGCTTATGCCTTATGAAGTACAATGTTTTCTGCAATGCTGTAAGACAGTTTTTAATGTGTTAGAAGTTATATGCACAAAAACTTATGTTAGGACTTCAATGATCAAGATTGTCAGTTTACAGCTTTCTGAGTCCAGTAATGCTGAAATAGTGTTTCTGTTGAAATGAAGTGAAATCAAGCCCAAATCTGCTCAAAAGCTTTTCTCTCTATTAGATAAAGCTGTTTCATTCAGTATTCAGTGCAAATCTTGCCAAACTGAAACAAGCTTATGTCTTATGAAGTACAATGTTTTCTGCAATGCTGTAAGACAGTTTTTAATGTGTTAGAAGTTATATGCACAAAAACTAATGTTAGGACTTCAATGATCAAGATTGTCAGTTTACAGCTTTCTGAGTCCAGTAATGCTGAAATAGTGTTTCTGTTGAAATGAAGTGAAATCAAGCCCAAATCTGCTCAAAAGCTTTTCTCTCTATTAGATAAAGCTGTTTCATTCAGTATTCAGTGCAAATCTTGCCAAACTGAAACAAGCTTATGTCTTATGAAGTACAATGTTTTCTGCAATGCTGTAAGACAGTTTTTAATGTGTTAGAAGTTATATGCACAAAAACTAATGTTAGGACTTCAATGATCAAGATTGTCAGTTTACAGCTTTCTGAGTCCAGTAATGCTGAAATAGTGTTTCTGTTGAAATGAAGTGAAATCAAGCCCAAATCTGCTCAAAAGCTTTTCTCTCTATTAGATAAAGCTGTTTCATTCAGTATTCAGTGCAAATCTTGCCAAACTGAAACAAGCTTATGTCTTATGAAGTACAATGTTTTCTGCAATGCTGTAAGACAGTTTTTAATGTGTTAGAAGTAATATGCACAAAAACTTATGTTAGGACTTCAATGATCAAGATTGTCAGTTTACAGCTTTCTGAGTCCAGTAATGCTGAAATAGTGTTTCTGTTGAAATGAAGTGAAATCAAGCCCAAATCTGCTCAAAAGCTTTTCTCTCTATTAGATAAAGCTGTTTCATTCAGTATTCAGTGCAAATCTTGCCAAACTGAAACAAGCTTATGTCTTATGAAGTACAATGTTTTCTGCAATGCTGTAAGACAGTTTTTAATGTGTTAGAAGTTATATGCACAAAAACTAATGTTAGGACTTCAATGATCAAGATTGTCAGTTTACAGCTTTCTGAGTCCAGTAATGCTGAAATAGTGTTTCTGTTGAAATGAAGTGAAATCAAGCCCAAATCTGCTCAAAAGCTTTTCTCTCTATTAGATAAAGCTGTTTCATTCAGTATTCAGTGCAAATCTTGCCAAACTGAAACAAGCTTATGTCTTATGAAGTACAATGTTTTCTGCAATGCTGTAAGACAGTTTTTAATGTGTTAGAAGTTATATGCACAAAAACTAATGTTAGGACTTCAATGATCAAGATTGTCAGTTTACAGCTTTCTGAGTCCAGTAATGCTGAAATAGTGTTTCTGTTGAAATGAAGTGAAATCAAGCCCAAATCTGCTCAAAAGCTTTTCTCTCTATTAGATAAAGCTGTTTCATTCAGTATTCAGTGCAAATCTTGCCAAACTGAAACAAGCTTATGTCTTATGAAGTACAATGTTTTCTGCAATGCTGTAAGACAGCTTTTAATGTGTTAGAAGTTATATGCACAAAAACTTATGTTAGGACTTCAATGATCAAGATTGTCAGTTTACAGCTTTCTGAGTCCAGTAATGCTGAAATAGTGTTTCTGTTGAAATGAAGTGAAATCAAGCCCAAATCTGCTCAAAAGCTTTTCTCTCTATTAGATAAAGCTGTTTCATTCAGTATTCAGTGCAAATCTTGCCAAACTGAAACAAGCTTATGCCTTATGAAGTACAATGTTTTCTGCAATGCTGTAAGACAGTTTTTAATGTGTTAGAAGTTATATGCACAAAAACTAATGTTCGGACTTCAATGATCAAGATTGTCAGTTTACAGCTTTCTGAGTCCAGTAATGCTGAAATAGTGTTTCTGTTCAAATGAAGTGAAATCAAGCCCAAATCTGCTCAAAAGCTTTTCTCTCTATTAGATAAAGCTGTTTCATTCAGTATTCAGTGCAAATCTTGCCAAACTGAAACAAGCTTATGTCTTATGAAGTACAATGTTTTCTGCAATGCTGTAAGACAGCTTTTAATGTGTTAGAAGCTATATATGCACAAAAACTTATGTTAGGACTTCAATGATCAAGATTGTCAGTTTACAGCTTTCTGAGTCCAGTAATGCTGAAATAGTGTTTCTGTTGAAATGAAGTGAAATCAAGCCCAAATCTGCTCAAAAGCTTTTCTCTCTATTAGATAAAGCTGTTTCATTCAGTATTCAGTGCAAATCTTGCCAAACTGAAACAAGCTTATGCCTTATGAAGTACAATGTTTTCTGCAATGCTGTAAGACAGTTTTTAATGTGTTAGAAGTTATATGCACAAAAACTAATGTTAGGACTTCAATGATCAAGATTGTCAGTTTACAGCTTTCTGAGTCCAGTAATGCTGAAATAGTGTTTCTGTTCAAATGAAGTGAAATCAAGCCCAAATCTGCTCAAAAGCTTTTCTCTCTATTAGAGAAAGCTGTTTCATTCAGTATTCAGTGCAAATCTTGCCAAACTGAAACATGCTTATGTCTTATGAAATAAAATGTTTTCTGCAATGCTGTAAGACAGTTTTTAATGTGTTAGAAGTTATATACACAAAAACTAATGTTAGGACTGCAATGATCAAGATTGTCAGTTTACAGCTTTCTGAGTCCAGTAATGTTGAAATAGTGTTTCTGTTGAAATGAAGTGAAATCAAGCCCAAATCTGCTCAAAAGCTTTTCTCTCTATTAGATAAAGCTGTTTCATTCAGTATTCAGTGCAAATCTTGCCAAACTGAAACAAGCTTATGCCTTATGAAGTACAATGTTTTCTGCAATGCTGTAAGACAGTTTTTAATGTGTTAGAAGTAATATGCACAAAAACTTATGTTAGGACTTCAATGATCAAGATTGTCAGTTTACAGCTTTCTGAGTCCAGTAATGCTGAAATAGTGTTTCTGTTGAAATGAAGTGAAATCAAGCCCAAATCTGCTCAAAAGCTTTTCTCTCTATTAGATAAAGCTGTTTCATTCAGTATTCAGTGCAAATCTTGCCAAAATGAAACAAGCTTATGTCTTATGAAGTACAATGTTTTCTGCAATGCTGTAAGACAGTTTTTAATGTGTTAGAAGTTATATGCACAAAAACTAATGTTAGGACTTCAATGATCAAGATTGTCAGTTTACAGCTTTCTGAGTCCAGTAATGCTGAAATAGTGTTTCTGTTGAAATGAAGTGAAATCAAGCCCAAATCTGCTCAAAAGCTTTTCTCTCTATTAGATAAAGCTGTTTCATTCAGTATTCAGTGCAAATCTTGCCAAACTGAAACAAGCTTATGTCTTATGAAGTACAATGTTTTCTGCAATGCTGTAAGACAGCTTTTAATGTGTTAGAAGTTATATGCACAAAAACTTATGTTAGGACTTCAATGATCAAGATTGTCAGTTTACAGCTTTCTGAGTCCAGTAATGCTGAAATAGTGTTTCTGTTGAAATGAAGTGAAATCAAGCCCAAATCTGCTCAAAAGCTTTTCTCTCTATTAGATAAAGCTGTTTCATTCAGTATTCAGTGCAAATCTTGCCAAACTGAAACAAGCTTATGCCTTATGAAGTACAATGTTTTCTGCAATGCTGTAAGACAGTTTTTAATGTGTTAGAAGTTATATGCACAAAAACTTATGTTAGGACTTCAATGATCAAGATTGTCAGTTTACAGCTTTCTGAGTCCAGTAATGCTGAAATAGTGTTTCTGTTGAAATGAAGTGAAATCAAGCCCAAATCTGCTCAAAAGCTTTTCTCTCTATTAGATAAAGCTGTTTCATTCAGTATTCAGTGCAAATCTTGCCAAACTGAAACAAGCTTATGCCTTATGAAGTACAATGTTTTCTGCAATGCTGTAAGACAGTTTTTAATGTGTTAGAAGTTATATGCACAAAAACTAATGTTAGGACTTCAATGATCAAGATTGTCAGTTTACAGCTTTCTGAGTCCAGTAATGCTGAAATAGTGTTTCTGTTCAAATGAAGTGAAATCAAGCCCAAATCTGCTCAAAAGCTTTTCTCTCTATTAGAGAAAGTTGTTTCATTCAGTATTCAGTGCAAATCTTGCCAAACTGAAACATGCTTATGTCTTATGAAATAAAATGTTTTCTGCAATGCTGTAAGACAGTTTTTAATGTGTTAGAAGTTATATACACAAAAACTAATGTTAGGACTGCAATGATCAAGATTGTCAGTTTACAGCTTTCTGAGTCCAGTAATGTTGAAATAGTGTTTCTGTTCAAATGAAGTGAAATCAAGCCCAAATCTGCTCAAAAGCTTTTCTCTCTATTAGAGAAAGCTTTTTCATTCAATATTCAGTGCAAATCTTGCCAAACTGAAACAAGCTTATGCCTTATGAAGTACAATGTTTTCTGCAATGCTGTAAGACAGTTTTTAATGAGTTAGAAGTTATATGCACAAAAACTAATGTTAGGACTGCAATGATCAAGATTGTCAGTTTACAGCTTTCTGAGTCCAGTAATGCTGAAATAGTGTATCTGTTGAAATGAAGTGAAATCAAGCCCAAATCTGCTCAAAAGCTTTTCTCTCTATTAGATAAAGCTGTTTCATTCAGTATTCAGTGCAAATCTTGCCAAACTGAAACAAGCTTATGTCTTATGAAGTACAATGTTTTCTGCAATGCTGTAAGACAGCTTTTAATGTGTTAGAAGTTATATGCACAAAAACTTATGTTAGGACTTCAATGATCAAGATTGTCAGTTTACAGCTTTCTGAGTCCAGTAATGCTGAAATAGTGTTTCTGTTGAAATGAAGTGAAATCAAGCCCAAATCTGCTCAAAAGCTTTTCTCTCTATTAGATAAAGCTGTTTCATTCAGTATTCAGTGCAAATCTTGCCAAACTGAAACAAGCTTATGCCTTATGAAGTACAATGTTTTCTGCAATGCTGTAAGACAGTTTTTAATGTGTTAGAAGTTATATGCACAAAAACTTATGTTAGGACTTCAATGATCAAGATTGTCAGTTTACAGCTTTCTGAGTCCAGTAATGCTGAAATAGTGTTTCTGTTGAAATGAAGTGAAATCAAGCCCAAATCTGCTCAAAAGCTTTTCTCTCTATTAGATAAAGCTGTTTCATTCAGTATTCAGTGCAAATCTTGCCAAACTGAAACAAGCTTATGCCTTATGAAGTACAATGTTTTCTGCAATGCTGTAAGACAGTTTTTAATGTGTTAGAAGTTATATGCACAAAAACTAATGTTAGGACTTCAATGATCAAGATTGTCAGTTTACAGCTTTCTGAGTCCAGTAATGCTGAAATAGTGTTTCTGTTCAAATGAAGTGAAATCAAGCCCAAATCTGCTCAAAAGCTTTTCTCTCTATTAGAGAAAGTTGTTTCATTCAGTATTCAGTGCAAATCTTGCCAAACTGAAACATGCTTATGTCTTATGAAATAAAATGTTTTCTGCAATGCTGTAAGACAGTTTTTAATGTGTTAGAAGTTATATACACAAAAACTAATGTTAGGACTGCAATGATCAAGATTGTCAGTTTACAGCTTTCTGAGTCCAGTAATGTTGAAATAGTGTTTCTGTTCAAATGAAGTGAAATCAAGCCCAAATCTGCTCAAAAGCTTTTCTCTCTATTAGAGAAAGCTTTTTCATTCAATATTCAGTGCAAATCTTGCCAAACTGAAACAAGCTTATGCCTTATGAAGTACAATGTTTTCTGCAATGCTGTAAGACAGTTTTTAATGAGTTAGAAGTTATATGCACAAAAACTAATGGTAGGACTGCAATGATCAAGATTGTCAGTTTACAGCTTTCTGAGTCCAGTAATGCTGAAATAGTGTATCTGTTGAAATGAAGTGAAATCAAGCCCAAATCTGCTCAAAAGCTTTTCTCTCTATTAGATAAAGCTGTTTCATTCAGTATTCAGTGCAAATCTTGCCAAACTGAAACAAGCTTATGTCTTATGAAGTACAATGTTTTCTGCAATGCTGTAAGACAGTTTTTAATGTGTTAGAAGTTATATGCACAAAAACTAATGTTAGGACTTCAATGATCAAGATTGTCAGTTTACAGCTTTCTGAGTCCAGTAATGCTGAAATAGTGTTTCTGTTGAAATGAAGTGAAATCAAGCCCAAATCTGCTCAAAAGCTTTTCTCTCTATTAGATAAAGCTGTTTCATTCAGTATTCAGTGCAAATCTTGCCAAACTGAAACAAGCTTATGTCTTATGAAGTACAATGTTTTCTGCAATGCTGTAAGACAGCTTTTAATGTGTTAGAAGTTATATGCACAAAAACTTATGTTAGGACTTCAATGATCAAGATTGTCAGTTTACAGCTTTCTGAGTCCAGTAATGCTGAAATAGTGTTTCTGTTGAAATGAAGTGAAATCAAGCCCAAATCTGCTCAAAAGCTTTTCTCTCTATTAGATAAAGCTGTTTCATTCAGTATTCAGTGCAAATCTTGCCAAACTGAAACAAGCTTATGCCTTATGAAGTACAATGTTTTCTGCAATGCTGTAAGACAGTTTTTAATGTGTTAGAAGTTATATGCACAAAAACTTATGTTAGGACTTCAATGATCAAGATTGTCAGTTTACAGCTTTCTGAGTCCAGTAATGCTGAAATAGTGTTTCTGTTGAAATGAAGTGAAATCAAGCCCAAATCTGCTCAAAAGCTTTTCTCTCTATTAGATAAAGCTGTTTCATTCAGTATTCAGTGCAAATCTTGCCAAACTGAAACAAGCTTATGCCTTATGAAGTACAATGTTTTCTGCAATGCTGTAAGACAGTTTTTAATGTGTTAGAAGTTATATGCACAAAAACTAATGTTAGGACTTCAATGATCAAGATTGTCAGTTTACAGCTTTCTGAGTCCAGTAATGCTGAAATAGTGTTTCTGTTCAAATGAAGTGAAATCAAGCCCAAATCTGCTCAAAAGCTTTTCTCTCTATTAGAGAAAGTTGTTTCATTCAGTATTCAGTGCAAATCTTGCCAAACTGAAACATGCTTATGTCTTATGAAATAAAATGTTTTCTGCAATGCTGTAAGACAGTTTTTAATGTGTTAGAAGTTATATACACAAAAACTAATGTTAGGACTGCAATGATCAAGATTGTCAGTTTACAGCTTTCTGAGTCCAGTAATGTTGAAATAGTGTTTCTGTTCAAATGAAGTGAAATCAAGCCCAAATCTGCTCAAAAGCTTTTCTCTCTATTAGAGAAAGCTTTTTCATTCAATATTCAGTGCAAATCTTGCCAAACTGAAACAAGCTTATGCCTTATGAAGTACAATGTTTTCTGCAATGCTGTAAGACAGTTTTTAATGAGTTAGAAGTTATATGCACAAAAACTAATGTTAGGACTGCAATGATCAAGATTGTCAGTTTACAGCTTTCTGAGTCCAGTAATGTTGAAATAGTGTATCTGTTGAAATGAAGTGAAATCAAGCCCAAATCTGCTCAAAAGCTTTTCTCTCTATTAGAGAAAGCTGTTTCATTCAATATTCAGTGCAAATCTTGCCAAACTGAAACAAGCTTATGCCTTATGAAGTACAATGTTTTCTGCAATGCTGTAAGACAGTTTTTAATGTGTTAGAAGTTATATGCACAAAAACTTATGTTAGGACTTCAATGATCAAGATTGTCAGTTTACAGCTTTCTGAGTCCAGTAATGCTGAAATAGTGTTTCTGTTGAAATGAAGTGAAATCAAGCCCAAATCTGCTCAAAAGCTTTTCTCTCTATTAGATAAAGCTGTTTCATTCAGTATTCAGTGCAAATCTTGCCAAACTGAAACAAGCTTATGTCTTATGAAGTACAATGTTTTCTGCAATGCTGTAAGACAGTTTTTAATGTGTTAGAAGTTATATGCACAAAAACTAAGGTTAGGACTTCAATGATCAAGATTGTCAGTTTACAGCTTTCTGAGTCCAGTAATGCTGAAATAGTGTTTCTGTTCAAATGAAGTGAAATCAAGCCCAAATCTGCTCAAAAGCTTTTCTCTCTATTAGATAAAGCTGTTTCATTCAGTATTCAGTGCAAATCTTGCCAAACTGAAACATGCTTATGTCTTATGAAATAAAATGTTTTCTGCAATGCTGTAAGACAGTTTTTAATGTGTTAGAAGTTATATACACAAAAACTAATGTTAGGACTGCAATGATCAAGATTGTCAGTTTACAGCTTTCTGAGTCCAGTAATGCTGAAATAGTGTTTCTGTTGAAATGAAGTGAAATCAAGCCCAAATCTGCTCAAAAGCTTTTCTCTCTATTAGATAAAGCTGTTTCATTCAGTATTCAGTGCAAATCTTGCCAAACTGAAACAAGCTTATGTCTTATGAAGTACAATGTTTTCTGCAATGCTGTAAGACAGTTTTTAATGTGTTAGAAGTTATATGCACAAAAACTAATGTTAGGACTTCAATGATCAAGATTGTCAGTTTACAGCTTTCTGAGTCCAGTAATGCTGAAATAGTGTTTCTGTTCAAATGAAGTGAAATCAAGCCCAAATCTGCTCAAAAGCTTTTCTCTCTATTAGATAAAGCTGTTTCATTCAGTATTCAGTGCAAATCTTGCCAAACTGAAACAAGCTTATGTCTTATGAAGTACAATGTTTTCTGCAATGCTGTAAGACAGTTTTTAATGTGTTAGAAGTTATATGCACAAAAACTAAGGTTAGGACTTCAATGATCAAGATTGTCAGTTTACAGCTTTCTGAGTCCAGTAATGCTGAAATAGTGTTTCTGTTCAAATGAAGTGAAATCAAGCCCAAATCTGCTCAAAAGCTTTTCTCTCTATTAGATAAAGCTGTTTCATTCAGTATTCAGTGCAAATCTTGCCAAACTGAAACAAGCTTATGCCTTATGAAGTACAATGTTTTCTGCAATGCTGTAAGACAGTTTTTAATGTGTTAGAAGTTATATGCACAAAAACTTATGTTAGGACTTCAATGATCAAGATTGTCAGTTTACAGCTTTCTGAGTCCAGTAATGCTGAAATAGTGTTTCTGTTGAAATGAAGTGAAATCAAGCCCAAATCTGCTCAAAAGCTTTTCTCTCTATTAGATAAAGCTGTTTCATTCAGTATTCAGTGCAAATCTTGCCAAACTGAAACAAGCTTATGTCTTATGAAGTACAATGTTTTCTGCAATGCTGTAAGACAGTTTTTAATGTATTAGAAGTTATATGCACAAAAACTAATGTTAGGACTTCAATGATCAAGATTGTCAGTTTACAGCTTTCTGAGTCCAGTAATGCTGAAATAGTGTTTCTGTTGAAATGAAGTGAAATCAAGCCCAAATCTGCTCAAAAGCTTTTCTCTCTATTAGATAAAGCTGTTTCATTCAGTATTCAGCGCAACTCTTGCCAAACTGAAACAAGCTTATGTCTTATGAAGTACAATGTTTTCTGCAATGCTGTAAGACAGTTTTTAATGTGTTAGAAGTTATATGCACAAAAACTTATGTTAGGACTTCAATGATCAAGATTGTCAGTTTACAGCTTTCTGAGTCCAGTAATGCTGAAATAGTGTTTCTGTTGAAATGAAGTGAAATCAAGCCCAAATCTGCTCAAAAGCTTTTCTCTCTATTAGATAAAGCTGTTTCATTCAGTATTCAGTGCAAATCTTGCCAAACTGAAACAAGCTTATGTCTTATGAAGTACAATGTTTTCTGCAATGCTGTAAGACAGTTTTTAATGTGTTAGAAGTTATATGCACAAAAACTAATGTTAGGACTTCAATGATCAAGATTGTCAGTTTACAGCTTTCTGAGTCCAGTAATGCTGAAATAGTGTTTCTGTTGAAATGAAGTGAAATCAAGCCCAAATCTGCTCAAAAGCTTTTCTCTCTATTAGATAAAGCTGTTTCATTCAGTATTCAGTGCAAATCTTGCCAAACTGAAACAAGCTTATGTCTTATGAAGTACAATGTTTTCTGCAATGCTGTAAGACAGTTTTTAATGTGTTAGAAGTTATATGCACAAAAACTAATGTTAGGACTTCAATGATCAAGATTGTCAGTTTACAGCTTTCTGAGTCCAGTAATGCTGAAATAGTGTTTCTGTTGAAATGAAGTGAAATCAAGCCCAAATCTGCTCAAAAGCTTTTCTCTCTATTAGATAAAGCTGTTTCATTCAGTATTCAGTGCAAATCTTGCCAAACTGAAACAAGCTTATGTCTTACGAAGTACAATGTTTTCTGCAATGCTGTAAGACAGTTTTTAATGTGTTAGAAGTAATATGCACAAAAACTTATGTTAGGACTGCAATGATCAAGATTGTCAGTTTACAGCTTTCTGAGTCCAGTAATGTTGAAATAGTGTGTCTGTTCAAATGAAGTGAAATCAAGCCCAAATCTGCTCAAAAGCTTTTCTCTCTATTAGATAAAGCTGTTTCATTCAGTATTCAGTGCAAATCTTGCCAAACTGAAACAAGCTTATGTCTTATGAAGTACAATGTTTTCTGCAATGCTGTAAGACAGTTTTTAATGTGTTAGAAGTTATATGCACAAAAACTTATGTTAGGACTTCAATGATCAAGATTGTCAGTTTACAGCTTTCTGAGTCCAGTAATGCTGAAATAGTGTTTCTGTTGAAATGAAGTGAAATCAAGCCCAAATCTGCTCAAAAGCTTTTCTCTCTATTAGATAAAGCTGTTTCATTCAGTATTCAGTGCAAATCTTGCCAAACTGAAACAAGCTTATGTCTTATGAAGTACAATGTTTTCTGCAATGCTGTAAGACAGTTTTTAATGTGTTAGAAGTTATATGCACAAAAACTAATGTTAGGACTTCAATGATCAAGATTGTCAGTTTACAGCTTTCTGAGTCCAGTAATGCTGAAATAGTGTTTCTGTTGAAATGAAGTGAAATCAAGCCCAAATCTGCTCAAAAGCTTTTCTCTCTATTAGATAAAGCTGTTTCATTCAGTATTCAGTGCAAATCTTGCCAAACTGAAACAAGCTTATGTCTTATGAAGTACAATGTTTTCTGCAATGCTGTAAGACAGTTTTTAATGTGTTAGAAGTTATATGCACAAAAACTAAGGTTAGGACTTCAATGATCAAGATTGTCAGTTTACAGCTTTCTGAGTCCAGTAATGCTGAAATAGTGTTTCTGTTCAAATGAAGTGAAATCAAGCCCAAATCTGCTCAAAAGCTTTTCTCTCTATTAGATAAAGCTGTTTCATTCAGTATTCAGTGCAAATCTTGCCAAACTGAAACAAGCTTATGCCTTATGAAGTACAATGTTTTCTGCAATGCTGTAAGACAGTTTTTAATGTGTTAGAAGTTATATGCACAAAAACTTATGTTAGGACTTCAATGATCAAGATTGTCAGTTTACAGCTTTCTGAGTCCAGTAATGCTGAAATAGTGTTTCTGTTGAAATGAAGTGAAATCAAGCCCAAATCTGCTCAAAAGCTTTTCTCTCTATTAGATAAAGCTGTTTCATTCAGTATTCAGTGCAAATCTTGCCAAACTGAAACAAGCTTATGTCTTATGAAGTACAATGTTTTCTGCAATGCTGTAAGACAGTTTTTAATGTGTTAGAAGTTATATGCACAAAAACTAATGTTAGGACTTCAATGATCAAGATTGTCAGTTTACAGCTTTCTGAGTCCAGTAATGCTGAAATAGTGTTTCTGTTGAAATGAAGTGAAATCAAGCCCAAATCTGCTCAAAAGCTTTTCTCTCTATTAGATAAAGCTGTTTCATTCAGTATTCAGCGCAACTCTTGCCAAACTGAAACAAGCTTATGTCTTATGAAGTACAATGTTTTCTGCAATGCTGTAAGACAGTTTTTAATGTGTTAGAAGTTATATGCACAAAAACTTATGTTAGGACTTCAATGATCAAGATTGTCAGTTTACAGCTTTCTGAGTCCAGTAATGCTGAAATAGTGTTTCTGTTGAAATGAAGTGAAATCAAGCCCAAATCTGCTCAAAAGCTTTTCTCTCTATTAGATAAAGCTGTTTCATTCAGTATTCAGTGCAAATCTTGCCAAACTGAAACAAGCTTATGTCTTATGAAGTACAATGTTTTCTGCAATGCTGTAAGACAGTTTTTAATGTGTTAGAAGTTATATGCACAAAAACTAATGTTAGGACTTCAATGATCAAGATTGTCAGTTTACAGCTTTCTGAGTCCAGTAATGCTGAAATAGTGTTTCTGTTGAAATGAAGTGAAATCAAGCCCAAATCTGCTCAAAAGCTTTTCTCTCTATTAGATAAAGCTGTTTCATTCAGTATTCAGTGCAAATCTTGCCAAACTGAAACAAGCTTATGTCTTATGAAGTACAATGTTTTCTGCAATGCTGTAAGACAGTTTTTAATGTGTTAGAAGTTATATGCACAAAAACTAATGTTAGGACTTCAATGATCAAGATTGTCAGTTTACAGCTTTCTGAGTCCAGTAATGCTGAAATAGTGTTTCTGTTGAAATGAAGTGAAATCAAGCCCAAATCTGCTCAAAAGCTTTTCTCTCTATTAGATAAAGCTGTTTCATTCAGTATTCAGTGCAAATCTTGCCAAACTGAAACAAGCTTATGTCTTACGAAGTACAATGTTTTCTGCAATGCTGTAAGACAGTTTTTAATGTGTTAGAAGTAATATGCACAAAAACTTATGTTAGGACTGCAATGATCAAGATTGTCAGTTTACAGCTTTCTGAGTCCAGTAATGTTGAAATAGTGTGTCTGTTCAAATGAAGTGAAATCAAGCCCAAATCTGCTCAAAAGCTTTTCTCTCTATTAGAGAAAGCTGTTTCATTCAATATTCAGTGCAAATCTTGCCAAACTGAAACAAGCTTATGCCTTATGAAGTACAATGTTTTCTGCAATGCTGTAAGACAGTTTTTAATGTGTTAGAAGTTATATGCACAAAAACTTATGTTAGGACTTCAATGATCAAGATTGTCAGTTTACAGCTTTCTGAGTCCAGTAATGCTGAAATAGTGTTTCTGTTGAAATGAAGTGAAATCAAGCCCAAATCTGCTCAAAAGCTTTTCTCTCTATTAGATAAAGCTGTTTCATTCAGTATTCAGTGCAAATCTTGCCAAACTGAAACAAGCTTATGTCTTATGAAGTACAATGTTTTCTGCAATGCTGTAAGACAGTTTTTAATGTGTTAGAAGTTATATGCACAAAAACTAATGTTAGGACTTCAATGATCAAGATTGTCAGTTTACAGCTTTCTGAGTCCAGTAATGCTGAAATAGTGTTTCTGTTGAAATGAAGTGAAATCAAGCCCAAATCTGCTCAAAAGCTTTTCTCTCTATTAGATAAAGCTGTTTCATTCAGTATTCAGTGCAAATCTTGCCAAACTGAAACAAGCTTATGTCTTATGAAGTACAATGTTTTCTGCAATGCTGTAAGACAGTTTTTAATGTGTTAGAAGTTATATGCACAAAAACTAATGTTAGGACTTCAATGATCAAGATTGTCAGTTTACAGCTTTCTGAGTCCAGTAATGCTGAAATAGTGTTTCTGTTCAAATGAAGTGAAATCAAGCCCAAATCTGCTCAAAAGCTTTTCTCTCTATTAGATAAAGCTGTTTCATTCAGTATTCAGTGCAAATCTTGCCAAACTGAAACAAGCTTATGTCTTATGAAGTACAATGTTTTCTGCAATGCTGTAAGACAGTTTTTAATGTGTTAGAAGTAATATGCACAAAAACTTATGTTAGGACTTCAATGATCAAGATTGTCAGTTTACAGCTTTCTGAGTCCAGTAATGCTGAAATAGTGTTTCTGTTGAAATGAAGTGAAATCAAGCCCAAATCTGCTCAAAAGCTTTTCTCTCTATTAGATAAAGCTGTTTCATTCAGTATTCAGTGCAAATCTTGCCAAACTGAAACAAGCTTATGTCTTATGAAGTACAATGTTTTCTGCAATGCTGTAAGACAGTTTTTAATGTGTTAGAAGTTATATGCACAAAAACTAATGTTAGGACTTCAATGATCAAGATTGTCAGTTTACAGCTTTCTGAGTCCAGTAATGCTGAAATAGTGTTTCTGTTGAAATGAAGTGAAATCAAGCCCAAATCTGCTCAAAAGCTTTTCTCTCTATTAGATAAAGCTGTTTCATTCAGTATTCAGTGCAAATCTTGCCAAACTGAAACAAGCTTATGTCTTATGAAGTACAATGTTTTCTGCAATGCTGTAAGACAGTTTTTAATGTGTTAGAAGTTATATGCACAAAAACTAATGTTAGGACTTCAATGATCAAGATTGTCAGTTTACAGCTTTCTGAGTCCAGTAATGCTGAAATAGTGTTTCTGTTGAAATGAAGTGAAATCAAGCCCAAATCTGCTCAAAAGCTTTTCTCTCTATTAGATAAAGCTGTTTCATTCAGTATTCAGTGCAAATCTTGCCAAACTGAAACAAGCTTATGTCTTATGAAGTACAATGTTTTCTGCAATGCTGTAAGACAGCTTTTAATGTGTTAGAAGTTATATGCCAAAAACTTATGTTAGGACTTCAATGATCAAGATTGTCAGTTTACAGCTTTCTGAGTCCAGTAATGCTGAAATAGTGTTTCTGTTCAAATGAAGTGAAATCAAGCCCAAATCTGCTCAAAAGCTTTTCTCTCTATTAGAGAAAGCTGTTTCATTCAGTATTCAGTGCAAATCTTGCCAAACTGAAACATGCTTATGTCTTATGAAATAAAATGTTTTCTGCAATGCTGTAAGACAGTTTTTAATGTGTTAGAAGTTATATGCACAAAAACTAATGTTAGGACTTCAATGATCAAGATTGTCAGTTTACAGCTTTCTGAGTCCAGTAATGCTGAAATAGTGTTTCTGTTGAAATGAAGTGAAATCAAGCCCAAATCTGCTCAAAAGCTTTTCTCTCTATTAGATAAAGCTGTTTCATTCAGTATTCAGTGCAAATCTTGCCAAACTGAAACAAGCTTATGTCTTATGAAGTACAATGTTTTCTGCAATGCTGTAAGACAGCTTTTAATGTGTTAGAAGTTATATGCACAAAAACTTATGTTAGGACTTCAATGATCAAGATTGTCAGTTTACAGCTTTCTGAGTCCAGTAATGCTGAAATAGTGTTTCTGTTGAAATGAAGTGAAATCAAGCCCAAATCTGCTCAAAAGCTTTTCTCTCTATTAGATAAAGCTGTTTCATTCAGTATTCAGTGCAAATCTTGCCAAACTGAAACAAGCTTATGCCTTATGAAGTACAATGTTTTCTGCAATGCTGTAAGACAGTTTTTAATGTGTTAGAAGTTATATGCACAAAAACTAATGTTAGGACTTCAATGATCAAGATTGTCAGTTTACAGCTTTCTGAGTCCAGTAATGCTGAAATAGTGTTTCTGTTCAAATGAAGTGAAATCAAGCCCAAATCTGCTCAAAAGCTTTTCTCTCTATTAGAGAAAGCTGTTTCATTCAGTATTCAGTGCAAATCTTGCCAAACTGAAACATGCTTATGTCTTATGAAATAAAATGTTTTCTGCAATGCTGTAAGACAGTTTTTAATGTGTTAGATGTTATATACACAAAAACTAATGTTAGGACTGCAATGATCAAGATTGTCAGTTTACAGCTTTCTGAGTCCAGTAATGTTGAAATAGTGTTTCTGTTGAAATGAAGTGAAATCAAGCCCAAATCTGCTCAAAAGCTTTTCTCTCTATTAGATAAAGCTGTTTCATTCAGTATTCAGTGCAAATCTTGCCAAACTGAAACAAGCTTATGTCTTACGAAGTACAATGTTTTCTGCAATGCTGTAAGACAGTTTTTAATGTGTTAGAAGTAATATGCACAAAAACTTATGTTAGGACTGCAATGATCAAGATTGTCAGTTTACAGCTTTCTGAGTCCAGTAATGTTGAAATAGTGTTTCTGTTCAAATGAAGTGAAATCAAGCCCAAATCTGCTCAAAAGCTTTTCTCTCTATTAGATAAAGCTGTTTCATTCAGTATTCAGTTCAAATCTTGCCAAACTGAAACAAGCTTATGTCTTATGAAGTACAATGTTTTCTGCAATGCTGTAAGACAGTTTTTAATGTGTTAGAAGTTATATGCACAAAAACTAATGTTAGGACTTCAATGATCAAGATTGTCAGTTTACAGCTTTCTGAGTCCAGTAATGCTGAAATAGTGTTTCTGTTGAAATGAAGTGAAATCAAGCCCAAATCTGCTCAAAAGCTTTTCTCTCTATTAGATAAAGCTGTTTCATTCAGTATTCAGTGCAAATCTTGCCAAACTGAAACAAGCTTATGCCTTATGAAGTACAATGTTTTCTGCAATGCTGTAAGACAGTTTTTAATGTGTTAGAAGTTATATGCACAAAAACTTATGTTAGGACTTCAATGATCAAGATTGTCAGTTTACAGCTTTCTGAGTCCAGTAATGCTGAAATAGTGTTTCTGTTGAAATGAAGTGAAATCAAGCCCAAATCTGCTCAAAAGCTTTTCTCTCTATTAGATAAAGCTGTTTCATTCAGTATTCAGTGCAAATCTTGCCAAACTGAAACAAGCTTATGTCTTATGAAGTACAATGTTTTCTGCAATGCTGTAAGACAGTTTTTAATGTGTTAGAAGTTATATGCACAGAAACTTATGTTAGGACTTCAATGATCAAGATTGTCAGTTTACAGCTTTCTGAGTCCAGTAATGCTGAAATAGTGTTTCTGTTGAAATGAAGTGAAATCAAGCCCAAATCTGCTCAAAAGCTTTTCTCTCTATTAGATAAAGCTGTTTCATTCAGTATTCAGTGCAAATCTTGCCAAACTGAAACAAGCTTATGTCTTATGAAGTACAATGTTTTCTGCAATGCTGTAAGACAGTTTTTAATGTGTTAGAAGTTATATGCACAAAAACTAATGTTAGGACTTCAATGATCAAGATTGTCAGTTTACAGCTTTCTGAGTCCAGTAATGCTGAAATAGTGTTTCTGTTGAAATGAAGTGAAATCAAGCCCAAATCTGCTCAAAAGCTTTTCTCTCTATTAGATAAAGCTGTTTCATTCAGTATTCAGTGCAAATCTTGCCAAACTGAAACAAGCTTATGTCTTATGAAGTACAATGTTTTCTGCAATGCTGTAAGACAGTTTTTAATGTGTTAGAAGTTATATGCACAAAAACTAATGTTAGGACTTCAATGATCAAGATTGTCAGTTTACAGCTTTCTGAGTCCAGTAATGCTGAAATAGTGTTTCTGTTGAAATGAAGTGAAATCAAGCCCAAATCTGCTCAAAAGCTTTTCTCTCTATTAGATAAAGCTGTTTCATTCAGTATTCAGTGCAAATCTTGCCAAACTGAAACAAGCTTATGTCTTATGAAGTACAATGTTTTCTGCAATGCTGTAAGACAGCTTTTAATGTGTTAGAAGTTATATGCCAAAAACTTATGTTAGGACTTCAATGATCAAGATTGTCAGTTTACAGCTTTCTGAGTCCAGTAATGCTGAAATAGTGTTTCTGTTGAAATGAAGTGAAATCAAGCCCAAATCTGCTCAAAAGCTTTTCTCTCTATTAGATAAAGCTGTTTCATTCAGTATTCAGTGCAAATCTTGCCAAACTGAAACAAGCTTATGCCTTATGAAGTACAATGTTTTCTGCAATGCTGTAAGACAGTTTTTAATGTGTTAGAAGTTATATGCACAAAAACTAATGTTAGGACTTCAATGATCAAGATTGTCAGTTTACAGCTTTCTGAGTCCAGTAATGCTGAAATAGTGTTTCTGTTCAAATGAAGTGAAATCAAGCCCAAATCTGCTCAAAAGCTTTTCTCTCTATTAGAGAAAGCTGTTTCATTCAGTATTCAGTGCAAATCTTGCCAAACTGAAACATGCTTATGTCTTATGAAATAAAATGTTTTCTGCAATGCTGTAAGACAGTTTTTAATGTGTTAGAAGTTATATACACAAAAACTAATGTTAGGACTGCAATGATCAAGATTGTCAGTTTACAGCTTTCTGAGTCCAGTAATGTTGAAATAGTGTTTCTGTTGAAATGAAGTGAAATCAAGCCCAAATCTGCTCAAAAGCTTTTCTCTCTATTAGAGAAAGCTGTTTCATTCAATATTCAGTGCAAATCTTGCCAAACTGAAACAAGCTTATGCCTTATGAAGTACAATGTTTTCTGCAATGCTGTAAGACAGTTTTTAATGTGTTAGAAGTTATATGCACAAAAACTAATGTTAGGACTTCAATGATCAAGATTGTCAGTTTACAGCTTTCTGAGTCCAGTAATGCTGAAATAGTGTTTCTGTTGAAATGAAGTGAAATCAAGCCCAAATCTGCTCAAAAGCTTTTCTCTCTATTAGATAAAGCTGTTTCATTCAGTATTCAGTGCAAATCTTGCCAAACTGAAACAAGCTTATGTCTTATGAAGTACAATGTTTTCTGCAATGCTGTAAAACAGTTTTTAATGTGTTAGAAGTTATATGCACAAAAACTAATGTTAGGACTTCAATGATCAAGATTGTCAGTTTACAGCTTTCTGAGTCCAGTAATGCTGAAATAGTGTTTCTGTTGAAATGAAGTGAAATCAAGCCCAAATCTGCTCAAAAGCTTTTCTCTCTATTAGATAAAGCTGTTTCATTCAGTATTCAGTGCAAATCTTGCCAAACTGAAACAAGCTTATGTCTTATGAAGTACAATGTTTTCTGCAATGCTGTAAGACAGTTTTTAATGTGTTAGAAGTTATATGCACAAAAACTAATGTTAGGACTGCAATGATCAAGATTGTCAGTTTACAGCTTTCTGAGTCCAGTAATGTTGAAATAGTGTATCTGTTGAAATGAAGTGAAATCAAGCCCAAATCTGCTCAAAAGCTTTTCTCTCTATTAGAGAAAGCTGTTTCATTCAATATTCAGTGCAAATCTTGCCAAACTGAAACAAGCTTATGCCTTATGAAGTACAATGTTTTCTGCAATGCTGTAAGACAGTTTTTAATGTGTTAGAAGTTATATGCACAAAAACTTATGTTAGGACTTCAATGATCAAGATTGTCAGTTTACAGCTTTCTGAGTCCAGTAATGCTGAAATAGTGTTTCTGTTGAAATGAAGTGAAATCAAGCCCAAATCTGCTCAAAAGCTTTTCTCTCTATTAGATAAAGCTGTTTCATTCAGTATTCAGTGCAAATCTTGCCAAACTGAAACAAGCTTATGTCTTATGAAGTACAATGTTTTCTGTAATGCTGTAAGACAGTTTTTAATGTGTTAGAAGTTATATGCACAAAAACTAAGGTTAGGACTTCAATGATCAAGATTGTCAGTTTACAGCTTTCTGAGTCCAGTAATGCTGAAATAGTGTTTCTGTTCAAATGAAGTGAAATCAAGCCCAAATCTGCTCAAAAGCTTTTCTCTCTATTAGATAAAGCTGTTTCATTCAGTATTCAGTGCAAATCTTGCCAAACTGAAACATGCTTATGTCTTATGAAATAAAATGTTTTCTGCAATGCTGTAAGACAGTTTTTAATGTGTTAGAAGTTATATACACAAAAACTAATGTTAGGACTGCAATGATCAAGATTGTCAGTTTACAGCTTTCTGAGTCCAGTAATGCTGAAATAGTGTTTCAGTTGAAATGAAGTGAAATCAAGCCCAAATCTGCTCAAAAGCTTTTCTCTCTATTAGATAAAGCTGTTTCATTCAGTATTCAGTGCAAATCTTGCCAAACTGAAACAAGCTTATGCCTTATGAAGTACAATGTTTTCTGCAATGCTGTAAGACAGTTTTTAATGTGTTAGAAGTTATATGCACAAAAACTTATGTTACGACTTCAATGATCAAGATTGTCAGTTTACAGCTTTCTGAGTCCAGTAATGCTGAAATAGTGTTTCTGTTGAAATGAAGTGAAATCAAGCCCAAATCTGCTCAAAAGCTTTTCTCTCTATTAGATAAAGCTGTTTCATTCAGTATTCAGTGCAAATCTTGCCAAACTGAAACAAGCTTATGTCTTATGAAGTACAATGTTTTCTACAATGCTGTAAGACAGTTTTTAATGTGTTAGAAGTTATATGCACAAAAACTAATGTTAGGACTTCAATGATCAAGATTGTCAGTTTACAGCTTTCTGAGTCCAGTAATGCTGAAATAGTGTTTCTGTTGAAATGAAGTGAAATCAAGCCCAAATCTGCTCAAAAGCTTTTCTCTCTATTAGATAAAGCTGTTTCATTCAGTATTCAGTGCAAATCTTGCCAAACTGAAACAAGCTTATGTCTTATGAAGTACAATGTTTTCTGCAATGCTGTAAGACAGTTTTTAATGTGTTAGAAGTTATATGCACAAAAACTAATGTTAGGACTTCAATGATCAAGATTGTCAGTTTACAGCTTTCTGAGTCCAGTAATGCTGAAATAGTGTTTCTGTTCAAATGAAGTGAAATCAAGCCCAAATCTGCTCAAAAGCTTTTCTCTCTATTAGATAAAGCTGTTTCATTCAGTATTCAGTGCAAATCTTGCCAAACTGAAACAAGCTTATGTCTTATGAAGTACAATGTTTTCTGCAATGCTGTAAGACAGTTTTTAATGTGTTAGAAGTAATATGCACAAAAACTAATGTTAGGACTTCAATGATCAAGATTGTCAGTTTACAGCTTTCTGAGTCCAGTAATGCTGAAATAGTGTTTCTGTTGAAATGAAGTGAAATCAAGCCCAAATCTGCTCAAAAGCTTTTCTCTCTATTAGATAAAGCTGTTTCATTCAGTATTCAGTGCAAATCTTGCCAAACTGAAACAAGCTTATGCCTTATGAAGTACAATGTTTTCTGCAATGCTGTAAGACAGTTTTTAATGTGTTAGAAGTTATATGCACAAAAACTTATGTTAGGACTTCAATGATCAAGATTGTCAGTTTACAGCTTTCTGAATCCAGTAATGCTGAAATAGTGTTTCTGTTGAAATGAAGTGAAATCAAGCCCAAATCTGCTCAAAAGCTTTTCTCTCTATTAGATAAAGCTGTTTCATTCAGTATTCAGTGCAAATCTTGCCAAACTGAAACAAGCTTATGTCTTATGAAGTACAATGTTTTCTGCAATGCTGTAAGACAGTTTTTAATGTGTTAGAAGTTATATGCACAAAAACTAATGTTAGGACTTCAATGATCAAGATTGTCAGTTTACAGCTTTCTGAGTCCAGTAATGCTGAAATAGTGTTTCTGTTGAAATGAAGTGAAATCAAGCCCAAATCTGCTCAAAAGCTTTTCTCTCTATTAGATAAAGCTGTTTCATTCAGTATTCAGTGCAAATCTTGCCAAACTGAAACAAGCTTATGTCTTATGAAGTACAATGTTTTCTGCAATGCTGTAAGACAGTTTTTAATGTGTTAGAAGTAATATGCACAAAAACTTATGTTAGGACTTCAATGATCAAGATTGTCAGTTTACAGCTTTCTGAGTCCAGTAATGCTGAAATAGTGTTTCTGTTGAAATGAAGTGAAATGAAGCCCAAATCTGCTCAAAAGCTTTTCTCTCTATTAGATAAAGCTGTTTCATTCAGTATTCAGTGCAAATCTTGCCAAACTGAAACAAGCTTATGTCTTATGAAGTACAATGTTTTCTGCAATGCTGTAAGACAGTTTTTAATGTGTTAGAAGTTATATGCACAAAAACTAATGTTAGGACTTCAATGATCAAGATTGTCAGTTTACAGCTTTCTGAGTCCAGTAAAGCTGAAATAGTGTTTCTGTTGAAATGAAGTGAAATCAAGCCCAAATCTGCTCAAAAGCTTTTCTCTCTATTAGATAAAGCTGTTTCATTCAGTATTCAGTGCAAATCTTGCCAAACTGAAACAAGCTTATGTCTTATGAAGTACAATGTTTTCTGCAATGCTGTAAGACAGCTTTTAATGTGTTAGAAGTTATATGCACAATAACTTATGTTAGGACTTCAATGATCAAGATTGTCAGTTTACAGCTTTCTGAGTCCAGTAATGCTGAAATAGTGTTTCTGTTGAAATGAAGTGAAATCAAGCCCAAATCTGCTCAAAAGCTTTTCTCTCTATTAGATAAAGCTGTTTCATTCAGTATTCAGTGCAAATCTTGCCAAACTGAAACAAGCTTATGCCTTATGAAGTACAATGTTTTCTGCAATGCTGTAAGACAGTTTTTAATGTGTTAGAAGTTATATGCACAAAAACTAATGTTAGGACTTCAATGATCAAGATTGTCAGTTTACAGCTTTCTGAGTCCAGTAATGCTGAAATAGTGTTTCTGTTCAAATGAAGTGAAATCAAGCCCAAATCTGCTCAAAAGCTTTTCTCTCTATTAGAGAAAGCTGTTTCATTCAGTATTCAGTGCAAATCTTGCCAAACTGAAACATGCTTATGTCTTATGAAATAAAATGTTTTCTGCAATGCTGTAAGACAGTTTTTAATGTGTTAGAAGTAATATGCACAAAAACTTATGTTAGGACTGCAATGATCAAGATTGTCAGTTTACAGCTTTCTGAGTCCAGTAATGTTGAAATAGTGTTTCTGTTCAAATGAAGTGAAATCAAGCCCAAATCTGCTCAAAAGCTTTTCTCTCTATTAGAGAAAGCTGTTTCATTCAATATTCAGTGCAAATCTTGCCAAACTGAAACAAGCTTATGCCTTATGAAGTACAATGTTTTCTGCAATGCTGTAAGACAGTTTTTAATGTGTTAGAAGTTATATGCACAAAAACTTATGTTAGGACTTCAATGATCAAGATTGTCAGTTTACAGCTTTCTGAGTCCAGTAATGCTGAAATAGTGTTTCTGTTCAAATGAAGTGAAATCAAGCCCAAATCTGCTCAAAAGCTTTTCTCTCTATTAGAGAAAGCTGTTTCATTCAATATTCAGTGCAAATCTTGCCAAACTGAAACAAGCTTATGCCTTATGAAGTACAATGTTTTCTGCAATGCTGTAAGACAGTTTTTAATGTGTTAGAAGTTATATGCACAAAAACTTATGTTAGGACTTCAATGATCAAGATTGTCAGTTTACAGCTTTCTGAGTCCAGTAATGCTGAAATAGTGTTTCTGTTGAAATGAAGTGAAATCAAGCCCAAATCTGCTCAAAAGCTTTTCTCTCTATTAGATAAAGCTGTTTCATTCAGTATTCAGTTCAAATCTTGCCAAACTGAAACAAGCTTATGTCTTATGAAGTACAATGTTTTCTGCAATGCTGTAAGACAGTTTTTAATGTGTTAGAAGTTATATGCACAAAAACTTATGTTAGGACTTCAATGATCAAGATTGTCAGTTTACAGCTTTCTGAGTCCAGTAATGCTGAAATAGTGTTTCTGTTGAAATGAAGTGAAATCAAGCCCAAATCTGCTCAAAAGCTTTTCTCTCTATTAGATAAAGCTGTTTCATTCAGTATTCAGTGCAAATCTTGCCAAACTGAAACAAGCTTATGTCTTATGAAGTACAATGTTTTCTGCAATGCTGTAAGACAGTTGTTAATGTGTTAGAAGTTATATGCACAAAAACTTATGTTAGGACTTCAATGATCAAGATTGTCAGTTTACAGCTTTCTGAGTCCAGTAATGCTGAAATAGTGTTTCTGTTGAAATGAAGTGAAATCAAGCCCAAATCTGCTCAAAAGCTTTTCTCTCTATTAGATAAAGCTGTTTCATTCAGTATTCAGTGCAAATCTTGCCAAACTGAAACAAGCTTATGTCTTATGAAGTACAATGTTTTCTGCAATGCTGTAAGACAGTTTTTAATGTGTTAGAAGTTATATGCACAAAAACTAATGTTAGGACTTCAATGATCAAGATTGTCAGTTTACAGCTTTCTGAGTCCAGTAATGCTGAAATAGTGTTTCTGTTGAAATGAAGTGAAATCAAGCCCAAATCTGCTCAAAAGCTTTTCTCTCTATTAGATAAAGCTGTTTCATTCAGTATTCAGTGCAAATCTTGCCAAACTGAAACAAGCTTATGTCTTATGAAGTACAATGTTTTCTGCAATGCTGTAAGACAGTTTTTAATGTGTTAGAAGTTATATGCACAAAAACTAATGTTAGGACTTCAATGATCAAGATTGTCAGTTTACAGCTTTCTGAGTCCAGTAATGCTGAAATAGTGTTTCTGTTGAAATGAAGTGAAATCAAGCCCAAATCTGCTCAAAAGCTTTTCTCTCTATTAGATAAAGCTGTTTCATTCAGTATTCAGTGCAAATCTTGCCAAACTGAAACAAGCTTATGTCTTATGAAGTACAATGTTTTCTGCAATGCTGTAAGACAGCTTTTAATGTGTTAGAAGTTATATGCACAAAAACTTATGTTAGGACTTCAATGATCAAGATTGTCAGTTTACAGCTTTCTGAGTCCAGTAATGCTGAAATAGTGTTTCTGTTGAAATGAAGTGAAATCAAGCCCAAATCTGCTCAAAAGCTTTTCTCTCTATTAGATAAAGCTGTTTCATTCAGTATTCAGTGCAAATCTTGCCAAACTGAAACAAGCTTATGCCTTATGAAGTACAATGTTTTCTGCAATGCTGTAAGACAGTTTTTAATGTGTTAGAAGTTATATGCACAAAAACTAATGTTAGGACTTCAATGATCAAGATTGTCAGTTTACAGCTTTCTGAGTCCAGTAATGCTGAAATAGTGTTTCTGTTCAAATGAAGTGAAATCAAGCCCAAATCTGCTCAAAAGCTTTTCTCTCTATTAGAGAAAGCTGTTTCATTCAGTATTCAGTGCAAATCTTGCCAAACTGAAACATACTTATGTCTTATGAAATAAAATGTTTTCTGCAATGCTGTAAGACAGTTTTTAATGTGTTAGAAGTTATATACACAAAAACTAATGTTAGGACTGCAATGATCAAGATTGTCAGTTTACAGCTTTCTGAGTCCAGTAATGTTGAAATAGTGTTTCTGTTGAAATGAAGTGAAATCAAGCCCAAATCTGCTCAAAAGCTTTTCTCTCTATTAGATAAAGCTGTTTCATTCAGTATTCAGTGCAAATCTTGCCAAACTGAAACAAGCTTATGTCTTACGAAGTACAATGTTTTCTGCAATGCTGTAAGACAGTTTTTAATGTGTTAGAAGTTATATGCACAAAAACTAATGTTAGGACTTCAATGATCAAGGTTGTCAGTTTACAGCTTTCTGAGTCCAGTAATGCTGAAATAGTGTTTCTGTTCAAATGAAGTGAAATCAAGCCCAAATCTGCTCAAAAGCTTTTCTCTCTATTAGAGAAAGCTGTTTCATTCAGTATTCAGTGCAAATCTTGCCAAACTGAAACATGCTTATGTCTTATGAAATAAAATGTTTTCTGCAATGCTGTAAGACAGTTTTTAATGTGTTAGAAGTTATATACACAAAAACTAATGTTAGGACTGCAATGATCAAGATTGTCAGTTTACAGCTTTCTGAGTCCAGTAATGTTGAAATAGTGTTTCTGTTGAAATGAAGTGAAATCAAGCCCAAATCTGCTCAAAAGCTTTTCTCTCTATTAGATAAAGCTGTTTCATTCAGTATTCAGTGCAAATCTTGCCAAACTGAAACAAGCTTATGTCTTACGAAGTACAATGTTTTCTGCAATGCTGTAAGACAGTTTTTAATGTGTTAGAAGTTATATGCACAAAAACTAATGTTAGGACTTCAATGATCAAGATTGTCAGTTTACAGCTTTCTGAGTCCAGTAATGCTGAAATAGTGTTTCTGTTCAAATGAAGTGAAATCAAGCCCAAATCTGCTCAAAAGCTTTTCTCTCTATTAGATAAAGCTGTTTCATTCAGTATTCAGTGCAAATCTTGCCAAACTGAAACAAGCTTATGTCTTATGAAGTACAATGTTTTCTGCAATGCTGTAAGACAGTTTTTAATGTGTTAGAAGTTATATGCACAAAAACTTATGTTAGGACTTCAATGATCAAGATTGTCAGTTTACAGCTTTCTGAGTCCAGTAATGCTGAAATAGTGTTTCTGTTGAAATGAAGTGAAATCAAGCCCAAATCTGCTCAAAAGCTTTTCTCTCTATTAGATAAAGCTGTTTCATTCAGTATTCAGTGCAAATCTTGCCAAACTGAAACAAGCTTATGTCTTATGAAGTACAATGTTTTCTGCAATGCTGTAAGACAGTTTTTAATGTGTTAGAAGTTATATGCACAAAAACTAATGTTAGGACTTCAATGATCAAGATTGTCAGTTTACAGCTTTCTGAGTCCAGTAATGCTGAAATAGTGTTTCTGTTGAAATGAAGTGAAATCAAGCCCAAATCTGCTCAAAAGCTTTTCTCTCTATTAGATAAAGCTGTTTCATTCAGTATTCAGTGCAAATCTTGCCAAACTGAAACAAGCTTATGTCTTATGAAGTACAATGTTTTCTGCAATGCTGTAAGACAGTTTTTAATGTGTTAGAAGTTATATGCACAAAAACTAATGTTAGGACTTCAATGATCAAGATTGTCAGTTTACAGCTTTCTGAGTCCAGTAATGCTGAAATAGTGTTTCTGTTGAAATGAAGTGAAATCAAGCCCAAATCTGCTCAAAAGCTTTTCTCTCTATTAGATAAAGCTGTTTCATTCAGTATTCAGTGCAAATCTTGCCAAACTGAAACAAGCTTATGTCTTATGAAGTACAATGTTTTCTGCAATGCTGTAAGACAGTTTTTAATGTGTTAGAAGTTATATGCACAAAAACTAATGTTAGGACTTCAATGATCAAGATTGTCAGTTTACAGCTTTCTGAGTCCAGTAATGCTGAAATAGTGTTTCTGTTGAAATGAAGTGAAATCAAGCCCAAATCTGCTCAAAAGCTTTTCTCTCTATTAGATAAAGCTGTTTCATTCAGTATTCAGTGCAAATCTTGCCAAACTGAAACAAGCTTATGTCTTATGAAGTACAATGTTTTCTGCAATGCTGTAAGACAGTTTTTAATGTGTTAGAAGTTATATGCACAAAAACTAATGTTAGGACTTCAATGATCAAGATTGTCAGTTTACAGCTTTCTGAGTCCAGTAATGCTGAAATAGTGTTTCTGTTGAAATGAAGTGAAATCAAGCCCAAATCTGCTCAAAAGCTTTTCTCTCTATTAGATAAAGCTGTTTCATTCAGTATTCAGTGCAAATCTTGCCAAACTGAAACAAGCTTATGTCTTATGAAGTACAATGTTTTCTGCAATGCTGTAAGACAGCTTTTAATGTGTTAGAAGTTATATGCACAAAAACTTATGTTAGGACTTCAATGATCAAGATTGTCAGTTTACAGCTTTCTGAGTCCAGTAATGCTGAAATAGTGTTTCTGTTGAAATGAAGTGAAATCAAGCCCAAATCTGCTCAAAAGCTTTTCTCTCTATTAGATAAAGCTGTTTCATTCAGTATTCAGTGCAAATCTTGCCAAACTGAAACAAGCTTATGCCTTATGAAGTACAATGTTTTCTGCAATGCTTGTAAGACAGTTTTTAATGTGTTAGAAGTTATATGCACAAAAACTAATGTTAGGACTTCAATGATCAAGATTGTCAGTTTACAGCTTTCTGAGTCCAGTAATGCTGAAATAGTGTTTCTGTTCAAATGAAGTGAAATCAAGCCCAAATCTGCTCAAAAGCTTTTCTCTCTATTAGAGAAAGCTGTTTCATTCAGTATTCAGTGCAAATCTTGCCAAACTGAAACATACTTATGTCTTATGAAATAAAATGTTTTCTGCAATGCTGTAAGACAGTTTTTAATGTGTTAGAAGTTATATACACAAAAACTAATGTTAGGACTGCAATGATCAAGATTGTCAGTTTACAGCTTTCTGAGTCCAGTAATGTTGAAATAGTGTTTCTGTTGAAATGAAGTGAAATCAAGCCCAAATCTGCTCAAAAGCTTTTCTCTCTATTAGATAAAGCTGTTTCATTCAGTATTCAGTGCAAATCTTGCCAAACTGAAACAAGCTTATGTCTTACGAAGTACAATGTTTTCTGCAATGCTGTAAGACAGTTTTTAATGTGTTAGAAGTTATATGCACAAAAACTAATGTTAGGACTTCAATGATCAAGATTGTCAGTTTACAGCTTTCTGAGTCCAGTAATGCTGAAATAGTGTTTCTGTTCAAATGAAGTGAAATCAAGCCCAAATCTGCTCAAAAGCTTTTCTCTCTATTAGAGAAAGCTGTTTCATTCAGTATTCAGTGCAAATCTTGCCAAACTGAAACATGCTTATGTCTTATGAAATAAAATGTTTTCTGCAATGCTGTAAGACAGTTTTTAATGTGTTAGAAGTTATATACACAAAAACTAATGTTAGGACTGCAATGATCAAGATTGTCAGTTTACAGCTTTCTGAGTCCAGTAATGTTGAAATAGTGTTTCTGTTGAAATGAAGTGAAATCAAGCCCAAATCTGCTCAAAAGCTTTTCTCTCTATTAGATAAAGCTGTTTCATTCAGTATTCAGTGCAAATCTTGCCAAACTGAAACAAGCTTATGTCTTACGAAGTACAATGTTTTCTGCAATGCTGTAAGACAGTTTTTAATGTGTTAGAAGTTATATGCACAAAAACTAATGTTAGGACTTCAATGATCAAGATTGTCAGTTTACAGCTTTCTGAGTCCAGTAATGCTGAAATAGTGTTTCTGTTCAAATGAAGTGAAATCAAGCCCAAATCTGCTCAAAAGCTTTTCTCTCTATTAGATAAAGCTGTTTCATTCAGTATTCAGTGCAAATCTTGCCAAACTGAAACAAGCTTATGTCTTATGAAGTACAATGTTTTCTGCAATGCTGTAAGACAGTTTTTAATGTGTTAGAAGTTATATGCACAAAAACTAATGTTAGGACTTCAATGATCAAGATTGTCAGTTTACAGCTTTCTGAGTCCAGTAATGCTGAAATAGTGTTTCTGTTGAAATGAAGTGAAATCAAGCCCAAATCTGCTCAAAAGCTTTTCTCTCTATTAGATAAAGCTGTTTCATTCAGTATTCAGTGCAAATCTTGCCAAACTGAAACAAGCTTATGTCTTATGAAGTACAATGTTTTCTGCAATGCTGTAAGACAGTTTTTAATGTGTTAGAAGTTATATGCACAAAAACTAATGTTAGGACTTCAATGATCAAGATTGTCAGTTTACAGCTTTCTGAGTCCAGTAATGCTGAAATAGTGTTTCTGTTGAAATGAAGTGAAATCAAGCCCAAATCTGCTCAAAAGCTTTTCTCTCTATTAGATAAAGCTGTTTCATTCAGTATTCAGTGCAAATCTTGCCAAACTGAAACAAGCTTATGTCTTATGAAGTACAATGTTTTCTGCAATGCTGTAAGACAGTTTTTAATGTGTTAGAAGTTATATGCACAAAAACTAATGTTAGGACTTCAATGATCAAGATTGTCAGTTTACAGCTTTCTGAGTCCAGTAATGCTGAAATAGTGTTTCTGTTGAAATGAAGTGAAATCAAGCCCAAATCTGCTCAAAAGCTTTTCTCTCTATTAGATAAAGCTGTTTCATTCAGTATTCAGTGCAAATCTTGCCAAACTGAAACAAGCTTATGTCTTATGAAGTACAATGTTTTCTGCAATGCTGTAAGACAGCTTTTAATGTGTTAGAAGTTATATGCACAAAAACTTATGTTAGGACTTCAATGATCAAGATTGTCAGTTTACAGCTTTCTGAGTCCAGTAATGCTGAAATAGTGTTTCTGTTGAAATGAAGTGAAATCAAGCCCAAATCTGCTCAAAAGCTTTTCTCTCTATTAGATAAAGCTGTTTCATTCAGTATTCAGTGCAAATCTTGCCAAACTGAAACAAGCTTATGTCTTATGAAGTACAATGTTTTCTGCAATGCTGTAAGACAGTTTTTAATGTGTTAGAAGTAATATGCACAAAAACTTATGTTAGGACTTCAATGATCAAGATTGTCAGTTTACAGCTTTCTGAGTCCAGTAATGCTGAAATAGTGTTTCTGTTGAAATGAAGTGAAATCAAGCCCAAATCTGCTCAAAAGCTTTTCTCTCTATTAGATAAAGCTGTTTCATTCAGTATTCAGTGCAAATCTTGCCAAACTGAAACAAGCTTATGTCTTATGAAGTACAATGTTTTCTGCAATGCTGTAAGACAGTTTTTAATGTGTTAGAAGTTATATGCACAAAAACTAATGTTAGGACTTCAATGATCAAGATTGTCAGTTTACAGCTTTCTGAGTCCAGTAATGCTGAAATAGTGTTTCTGTTGAAATGAAGTGAAATCAAGCCCAAATCTGCTCAAAAGCTTTTCTCTCTATTAGATAAAGCTGTTTCATTCAGTATTCAGTGCAAATCTTGCCAAACTGAAACAAGCTTATGTCTTATGAAGTACAATGTTTTCTGCAATGCTGTAAGACAGCTTTTAATGTGTTAGAAGTTATATGCACAAAAACTTATGTTAGGACTTCAATGATCAAGATTGTCAGTTTACAGCTTTCTGAGTCCAGTAATGCTGAAATAGTGTTTCTGTTGAAATGAAGTGAAATCAAGCCCAAATCTGCTCAAAAGCTTTTCTCTCTATTAGATAAAGCTGTTTCATTCAGTATTCAGTGCAAATCTTGCCAAACTGAAACAAGCTTATGCCTTACGAAGTACAATGTTTTCTGCAATGCTGTAAGACAGTTTTTAATGTGTTAGAAGTTATATGCACAAAAACTAATGTTAGGACTTCAATGATCAAGATTGTCAGTTTACAGCTTTCTGAGTCCAGTAATGCTGAAATAGTGTTTCTGTTCAAATGAAGTGAAATCAAGCACAAATCTGCTCAAAAGCTTTTCTCTCTATTAGAGAAAGCTGTTTCATTCAGTATTCAGTGCAAATCTTGCCAAACTGAAACATGCTTATGTCTTATGAAATAAAATGTTTTCTGCAATGCTGTAAGACAGTTTTTAATGTGTTAGATGTTATATACACAAAAACTAATGTTAGGACTGCAATGATCAAGATTGTCAGTTTACAGCTTTCTGAGTCCAGTAATGTTGAAATAGTGTTTCTGTTGAAATGAAGTGAAATCAAGCCCAAATCTGCTCAAAAGCTTTTCTCTCTATTAGATAAAGCTGTTTCATTCAGTATTCAGTGCAAATCTTGCCAAACTGAAACAAGCTTATGTCTTACGAAGTACAATGTTTTCTGCAATGCTGTAAGACAGTTTTTAATGTGTTAGAAGTAATATGCACAAAAACTTATGTTAGGACTGCAATGATCAAGATTGTCAGTTTACAGCTTTCTGAGTCCAGTAATGTTGAAATAGTGTTTCTGTTCAAATGAAGTGAAATCAAGCCCAAATCTGCTCAAAAGCTTTTCTCTCTATTAGAGAAAGCTGTTTCATTCAATATTCAGTGCAAATCTTGCCAAACTGAAACAAGCTTATGCCTTATGAAGTACAATGTTTTCTGCAATGCTGTAAGACAGTTTTTAATGTGTTAGAAGTTATATGCACAAAAACTTATGTTAGGACTTCAATGATCAAGATTGTCAGTTTACAGCTTTCTGAGTCCAGTAATGCTGAAATAGTGTTTCTGTTGAAATGAAGTGAAATCAAGCCCAAATCTGCTCAAAAGCTTTTCTCTCTATTAGATAAAGCTGTTTCATTCAGTATTCAGTTCAAATCTTGCCAAACTGAAACAAGCTTATGTCTTATGAAGTACAATGTTTTCTGCAATGCTGTAAGACAGTTTTTAATGTGTTAGAAGTTATATGCACAAAAACTAATGTTAGGACTTCAATGATCAAGATTGTCAGTTTACAGCTTTCTGAGTCCAGTAATGCTGAAATAGTGTTTCTGTTGAAATGAAGTGAAATCAAGCCCAAATCTGCTCAAAAGCTTTTCTCTCTATTAGATAAAGCTGTTTCATTCAGTATTCAGTGCAAATCTTGCCAAACTGAAACAAGCTTATGCCTTATGAAGTACAATGTTTTCTGCAATGCTGTAAGACAGTTTTTAATGTGTTAGAAGTTATATGCACAAAAACTTATGTTAGGACTTCAATGATCAAGATTGTCAGTTTACAGCTTTCTGAGTCCAGTAATGCTGAAATAGTGTTTCTGTTGAAATGAAGTGAAATCAAGCCCAAATCTGCTCAAAAGCTTTTCTCTCTATTAGATAAAGCTGTTTCATTCAGTATTCAGTGCAAATCTTGCCAAACTGAAACAAGCTTATGTCTTATGAAGTACAATGTTTTCTGCAATGCTGTAAGACAGTTGTTAATGTGTTAGAAGTTATATGCACAAAAACTTATGTTAGGACTTCAATGATCAAGATTGTCAGTTTACAGCTTTCTGAGTCCAGTAATGCTGAAATAGTGTTTCTGTTGAAATGAAGTGAAATCAAGCCCAAATCTGCTCAAAAGCTTTTCTCTCTATTAGATAAAGCTGTTTCATTCAGTATTCAGTGCAAATCTTGCCAAACTGAAACAAGCTTATGTCTTATGAAGTACAATGTTTTCTGCAATGCTGTAAGACAGTTTTTAATGTGTTAGAAGTAATATGCACAAAAACTTATGTTAGGACTTCAATGATCAAGATTGTCAGTTTACAGCTTTCTGAGTCCAGTAATGCTGAAATAGTGTTTCTGTTGAAATGAAGTGAAATCAAGCCCAAATCTGCTCAAAAGCTTTTCTCTCTATTAGATAAAGCTGTTTCATTCAGTATTCAGTGCAAATCTTGCCAAACTGAAACAAGCTTATGTCTTATGAAGTACAATGTTTTCTGCAATGCTGTAAGACAGTTTTTAATGTGTTAGAAGTTATATGCACAAAAACTAATGTTAGGACTTCAATGATCAAGATTGTCAGTTTACAGCTTTCTGAGTCCAGTAATGCTGAAATAGTGTTTCTGTTGAAATGAAGTGAAATCAAGCCCAAATCTGCTCAAAAGCTTTTCTCTCTATTAGATAAAGCTGTTTCATTCAGTATTCAGTGCAAATCTTGCCAAACTGAAACAAGCTTATGTCTTATGAAGTACAATGTTTTCTGCAATGCTGTAAGACAGCTTTTAATGTGTTAGAAGTTATATGCACAAAAACTTATGTTAGGACTTCAATGATCAAGATTGTCAGTTTACAGCTTTCTGAGTCCAGTAATGCTGAAATAGTGTTTCTGTTGAAATGAAGTGAAATCAAGCCCAAATCTGCTCAAAAGCTTTTCTCTCTATTAGATAAAGCTGTTTCATTCAGTATTCAGTGCAAATCTTGCCAAACTGAAACAAGCTTATGCCTTATGAAGTACAATGTTTTCTGCAATGCTGTAAGACAGTTTTTAATGTGTTAGAAGTTATATGCACAAAAACTAATGTTAGGACTTCAATGATCAAGATTGTCAGTTTACAGCTTTCTGAGTCCAGTAATGCTGAAATAGTGTTTCTGTTCAAATGAAGTGAAATCAAGCCCAAATCTGCTCAAAAGCTTTTCTCTCTATTAGAGAAAGCTGTTTCATTCAGTATTCAGTGCAAATCTTGCCAAACTGAAACATGCTTATGTCTTATGAAATAAAATGTTTTCTGCAATGCTGTAAGACAGTTTTTAATGTGTTAGATGTTATATACACAAAAACTAATGTTAGGACTGCAATGATCAAGATTGTCAGTTTACAGCTTTCTGAGTCCAGTAATGTTGAAATAGTGTTTCTGTTGAAATGAAGTGAAATCAAGCCCAAATCTGCTCAAAAGCTTTTCTCTCTATTAGATAAAGCTGTTTCATTCAGTATTCAGTGCAAATCTTGCCAAACTGAAACAAGCTTATGTCTTACGAAGTACAATGTTTTCTGCAATGCTGTAAGACAGTTTTTAATGTGTTAGAAGTAATATGCACAAAAACTTATGTTAGGACTGCAATGATCAAGATTGTCAGTTTACAGCTTTCTGAGTCCAGTAATGTTGAAATAGTGTTTCTGTTCAAATGAAGTGAAATCAAGCCCAAATCTGCTCAAAAGCTTTTCTCTCTATTAGAGAAAGCTGTTTCATTCAATATTCAGTGCAAATCTTGCCAAACTGAAACAAGCTTATGCCTTATGAAGTACAATGTTTTCTGCAATGCTGTAAGACAGTTTTTAATGTGTTAGAAGTTATATGCACAAAAACTTATGTTAGGACTTCAATGATCAAGATTGTCAGTTTACAGCTTTCTGAGTCCAGTAATGCTGAAATAGTGTTTCTGTTGAAATGAAGTGAAATCAAGCCCAAATCTGCTCAAAAGCTTTTCTCTCTATTAGATAAAGCTGTTTCATTCAGTATTCAGTTCAAATCTTGCCAAACTGAAACAAGCTTATGTCTTATGAAGTACAATGTTTTCTGCAATGCTGTAAGACAGTTTTTAATGTGTTAGAAGTTATATGCACAAAAACTAATGTTAGGACTTCAATGATCAAGATTGTCAGTTTACAGCTTTCTGAGTCCAGTAATGCTGAAATAGTGTTTCTGTTGAAATGAAGTGAAATCAAGCCCAAATCTGCTCAAAAGCTTTTCTCTCTATTAGATAAAGCTGTTTCATTCAGTATTCAGTGCAAATCTTGCCAAACTGAAACAAGCTTATGCCTTATGAAGTACAATGTTTTCTGCAATGCTGTAAGACAGTTTTTAATGTGTTAGAAGTTATATGCACAAAAACTTATGTTAGGACTTCAATGATCAAGATTGTCAGTTTACAGCTTTCTGAGTCCAGTAATGCTGAAATAGTGTTTCTGTTGAAATGAAGTGAAATCAAGCCCAAATCTGCTCAAAAGCTTTTCTCTCTATTAGATAAAGCTGTTTCATTCAGTATTCAGTGCAAATCTTGCCAAACTGAAACAAGCTTATGTCTTATGAAGTACAATGTTTTCTGCAATGCTGTAAGACAGTTGTTAATGTGTTAGAAGTTATATGCACAAAAACTTATGTTAGGACTTCAATGATCAAGATTGTCAGTTTACAGCTTTCTGAGTCCAGTAATGCTGAAATAGTGTTTCTGTTGAAATGAAGTGAAATCAAGCCCAAATCTGCTCAAAAGCTTTTCTCTCTATTAGATAAAGCTGTTTCATTCAGTATTCAGTGCAAATCTTGCCAAACTGAAACAAGCTTATGTCTTATGAAGTACAATGTTTTCTGCAATGCTGTAAGACAGTTTTTAATGTGTTAGAAGTTATATGCACAAAAACTAATGTTAGGACTTCAATGATCAAGATTGTCAGTTTACAGCTTTCTGAGTCCAGTAATGCTGAAATAGTGTTTCTGTTGAAATGAAGTGAAATCAAGCCCAAATCTGCTCAAAAGCTTTTCTCTCTATTAGATAAAGCTGTTTCATTCAGTATTCAGTGCAAATCTTGCCAAACTGAAACAAGCTTATGTCTTATGAAGTACAATGTTTTCTGCAATGCTGTAAGACAGTTTTTAATGTGTTAGAAGTTATATGCACAAAAACTAATGTTAGGACTTCAATGATCAAGATTGTCAGTTTACAGCTTTCTGAGTCCAGTAATGCTGAAATAGTGTTTCTGTTGAAATGAAGTGAAATCAAGCCCAAATCTGCTCAAAAGCTTTTCTCTCTATTAGATAAAGCTGTTTCATTCAGTATTCAGTGCAAATCTTGCCAAACTGAAACAAGCTTATGTCTTATGAAGTACAATGTTTTCTGCAATGCTGTAAGACAGCTTTTAATGTGTTAGAAGTTATATGCACAAAAACTTATGTTAGGACTTCAATGATCAAGATTGTCAGTTTACAGCTTTCTGAGTCCAGTAATGCTGAAATAGTGTTTCTGTTGAAATGAAGTGAAATCAAGCCCAAATCTGCTCAAAAGCTTTTCTCTCTATTAGATAAAGCTGTTTCATTCAGTATTCAGTGCAAATCTTGCCAAACTGAAACAAGCTTATGCCTTATGAAGTACAATGTTTTCTGCAATGCTGTAAGACAGTTTTTAATGTGTTAGAAGTTATATGCACAAAAACTAATGTTAGGACTTCAATGATCAAGATTGTCAGTTTACAGCTTTCTGAGTCCAGTAATGCTGAAATAGTGTTTCTGTTCAAATGAAGTGAAATCAAGCCCAAATCTGCTCAAAAGCTTTTCTCTCTATTAGAGAAAGCTGTTTCATTCAGTATTCAGTGCAAATCTTGCCAAACTGAAACATACTTATGTCTTATGAAATAAAATGTTTTCTGCAATGCTGTAAGACAGTTTTTAATGTGTTAGAAGTTATATACACAAAAACTAATGTTAGGACTGCAATGATCAAGATTGTCAGTTTACAGCTTTCTGAGTCCAGTAATGTTGAAATAGTGTTTCTGTTGAAATGAAGTGAAATCAAGCCCAAATCTGCTCAAAAGCTTTTCTCTCTATTAGATAAAGCTGTTTCATTCAGTATTCAGTGCAAATCTTGCCAAACTGAAACAAGCTTATGTCTTACGAAGTACAATGTTTTCTGCAATGCTGTAAGACAGTTTTTAATGTGTTAGAAGTTATATGCACAAAAACTAATGTTAGGACTTCAATGATCAAGATTGTCAGTTTACAGCTTTCTGAGTCCAGTAATGCTGAAATAGTGTTTCTGTTCAAATGAAGTGAAATCAAGCCCAAATCTGCTCAAAAGCTTTTCTCTCTATTAGAGAAAGCTGTTTCATTCAGTATTCAGTGCAAATCTTGCCAAACTGAAACATGCTTATGTCTTATGAAATAAAATGTTTTCTGCAATGCTGTAAGACAGTTTTTAATGTGTTAGAAGTTATATACACAAAAACTAATGTTAGGACTGCAATGATCAAGATTGTCAGTTTACAGCTTTCTGAGTCCAGTAATGTTGAAATAGTGTTTCTGTTGAAATGAAGTGAAATCAAGCCCAAATCTGCTCAAAAGCTTTTCTCTCTATTAGATAAAGCTGTTTCATTCAGTATTCAGTGCAAATCTTGCCAAACTGAAACAAGCTTATGTCTTACGAAGTACAATGTTTTCTGCAATGCTGTAAGACAGTTTTTAATGTGTTAGAAGTTATATGCACAAAAACTAATGTTAGGACTTCAATGATCAAGATTGTCAGTTTACAGCTTTCTGAGTCCAGTAATGCTGAAATAGTGTTTCTGTTCAAATGAAGTGAAATCAAGCCCAAATCTGCTCAAAAGCTTTTCTCTCTATTAGATAAAGCTGTTTCATTCAGTATTCAGTGCAAATCTTGCCAAACTGAAACAAGCTTATGTCTTATGAAGTACAATGTTTTCTGCAATGCTGTAAGACAGTTTTTAATGTGTTAGAAGTTATATGCACAAAAACTAATGTTAGGACTTCAATGATCAAGATTGTCAGTTTACAGCTTTCTGAGTCCAGTAATGCTGAAATAGTGTTTCTGTTGAAATGAAGTGAAATCAAGCCCAAATCTGCTCAAAAGCTTTTCTCTCTATTAGATAAAGCTGTTTCATTCAGTATTCAGTGCAAATCTTGCCAAACTGAAACAAGCTTATGTCTTATGAAGTACAATGTTTTCTGCAATGCTGTAAGACAGTTTTTAATGTGTTAGAAGTTATATGCACAAAAACTAATGTTAGGACTTCAATGATCAAGATTGTCAGTTTACAGCTTTCTGAGTCCAGTAATGCTGAAATAGTGTTTCTGTTGAAATGAAGTGAAATCAAGCCCAAATCTGCTCAAAAGCTTTTCTCTCTATTAGATAAAGCTGTTTCATTCAGTATTCAGTGCAAATCTTGCCAAACTGAAACAAGCTTATGTCTTATGAAGTACAATGTTTTCTGCAATGCTGTAAGACAGTTTTTAATGTGTTAGAAGTTATATGCACAAAAACTAATGTTAGGACTTCAATGATCAAGATTGTCAGTTTACAGCTTTCTGAGTCCAGTAATGCTGAAATAGTGTTTCTGTTGAAATGAAGTGAAATCAAGCCCAAATCTGCTCAAAAGCTTTTCTCTCTATTAGATAAAGCTGTTTCATTCAGTATTCAGTGCAAATCTTGCCAAACTGAAACAAGCTTATGTCTTATGAAGTACAATGTTTTCTGCAATGCTGTAAGACAGCTTTTAATGTGTTAGAAGTTATATGCACAAAAACTTATGTTAGGACTTCAATGATCAAGATTGTCAGTTTACAGCTTTCTGAGTCCAGTAATGCTGAAATAGTGTTTCTGTTGAAATGAAGTGAAATCAAGCCCAAATCTGCTCAAAAGCTTTTCTCTCTATTAGATAAAGCTGTTTCATTCAGTATTCAGTGCAAATCTTGCCAAACTGAAACAAGCTTATGCCTTATGAAGTACAATGTTTTCTGCAATGCTGTAAGACAGTTTTTAATGTGTTAGAAGTTATATGCACAAAAACTAATGTTAGGACTTCAATGATCAAGATTGTCAGTTTACAGCTTTCTGAGTCCAGTAATGCTGAAATAGTGTTTCTGTTCAAATGAAGTGAAATCAAGCCCAAATCTGCTCAAAAGCTTTTCTCTCTATTAGAGAAAGCTGTTTCATTCAGTATTCAGTGCAAATCTTGCCAAACTGAAACAAGCTTATGTCTTATGAAATAAAATGTTTTCTGCAATGCTGTAAGACAGTTTTTAATGTGTTAGAAGTTATATACACAAAAACTAATGTTAGGACTGCAATGATCAAGATTGTCAGTTTACAGCTTTCTGAGTCCAGTAATGTTGAAATAGTGTTTCTGTTGAAATGAAGTGAAATCAAGCCCAAATCTGCTCAAAAGCTTTTCTCTCTATTAGATAAAGCTGTTTCATTCAGTATTCAGTGCAAATCTTGCCAAACTGAAACAAGCTTATGTCTTACGAAGTACAATGTTTTCTGCAATGCTGTAAGACAGTTTTTAATGTGTTAGAAGTTATATGCACAAAAACTAATGTTAGGACTTCAATGATCAAGATTGTCAGTTTACAGCTTTCTGAGTCCAGTAATGCTGAAATAGTGTTTCTGTTCAAATGAAGTGAAATCAAGCCCAAATCTGCTCAAAAGCTTTTCTCTCTATTAGAGAAAGCTGTTTCATTCAGTATTCAGTGCAAATCTTGCCAAACTGAAACATGCTTATGTCTTATGAAATAAAATGTTTTCTGCAATGCTGTAAGACAGTTTTTAATGTGTTAGAAGTTATATACACAAAAACTAATGTTAGGACTGCAATGATCAAGATTGTCAGTTTACAGCTTTCTGAGTCCAGTAATGTTGAAATAGTGTTTCTGTTGAAATGAAGTGAAATCAAGCCCAAATCTGCTCAAAAGCTTTTCTCTCTATTAGATAAAGCTGTTTCATTCAGTATTCAGTGCAAATCTTGCCAAACTGAAACAAGCTTATGTCTTACGAAGTACAATGTTTTCTGCAATGCTGTAAGACAGTTTTTAATGTGTTAGAAGTAATATGCACAAAAACTTATGTTAGGACTGCAATGATCAAGATTGTCAGTTTACAGCTTTCTGAGTCCAGTAATGTTGAAATAGTGTTTCTGTTCAAATGAAGTGAAATCAAGCCCAAATCTGCTCAAAAGCTTTTCTCTCTATTAGAGAAAGCTGTTTCATTCAATATTCAGTGCAAATCTTGCCAAACTGAAACAAGCTTATGCCTTATGAAGTACAATGTTTTCTGCAATGCTGTAAGACAGTTTTTAATGTGTTAGAAGTTATATGCACAAAAACTTATGTTAGGACTTCAATGATCAAGATTGTCAGTTTACAGCTTTCTGAGTCCAGTAATGCTGAAATAGTGTTTCTGTTCAAATGAAGTGAAATCAAGCCCAAATCTGCTCAAAAGCTTTTCTCTCTATTAGATAAAGCTGTTTCATTCAGTATTCAGTGCAAATCTTGCCAAACTGAAACAAGCTTATGCCTTATGAAGTACAATGTTTTCTGCAATGCTGTAAGACAGTTTTTAATGTGTTAGAAGTTATATGCACAAAAACTTATGTTAGGACTTCAATGATCAAGATTGTCAGTTTACAGCTTTCTGAGTCCAGTAATGCTGAAATAGTGTTTCTGTTGAAATGAAGTGAAATCAAGCCCAAATCTGCTCAAAAGCTTTTCTCTCTATTAGATAAAGCTGTTTCATTCAGTATTCAGTGCAAATCTTGCCAAACTGAAACAAGCTTATGTCTTATGAAGTACAATGTTTTCTGCAATGCTGTAAGACAGTTTTTAATGTGTTAGAAGTTATATGCACAAAAACTTATGTTAGGACTTCAATGATCAAGATTGTCAGTTTACAGCTTTCTGAGTCCAGTAATGCTGAAATAGTGTTTCTGTTGAAATGAAGTGAAATCAAGCCCAAATCTGCTCAAAAGCTTTTCTCTCTATTAGATAAAGCTGTTTCATTCAGTATTCAGTGCAAATCTTGCCAAACTGAAACAAGCTTATGTCTTATGAAGTACAATGTTTTCTGCAATGCTGTAAGACAGTTTTTAATGTGTTAGAAGTTATATGCACAAAAACTAATGTTAGGACTTCAATGATCAAGATTGTCAGTTTACAGCTTTCTGAGTCCAGTAATGCTGAAATAGTGTTTCTGTTGAAATGAAGTGAAATCAAGCCCAAATCTGCTCAAAAGCTTTTCTCTCTATTAGATAAAGCTGTTTCATTCAGTATTCAGTGCAAATCTTGCCAAACTGAAACAAGCTTATGTCTTATGAAGTACAATGTTTTCTGCAATGCTGTAAGACAGTTTTTAATGTGTTAGAAGTTATATGCACAAAAACTAATGTTAGGACTTCAATGATCAAGATTGTCAGTTTACAGCTTTCTGAGTCCAGTAATGCTGAAATAGTGTTTCTGTTGAAATGAAGTGAAATCAAGCCCAAATCTGCTCAAAAGCTTTTCTCTCTATTAGATAAAGCTGTTTCATTCAGTATTCAGTGCAAATCTTGCCAAACTGAAACAAGCTTATGTCTTATGAAGTACAATGTTTTCTGCAATGCTGTAAGACAGCTTTTAATGTGTTAGAAGTTATATGCACAAAAACTTATGTTAGGACTTCAATGATCAAGATTGTCAGTTTACAGCTTTCTGAGTCCAGTAATGCTGAAATAGTGTTTCTGTTGAAATGAAGTGAAATCAAGCCCAAATCTGCTCAAAAGCTTTTCTCTCTATTAGATAAAGCTGTTTCATTCAGTATTCAGTGCAAATCTTGCCAAACTGAAACAAGCTTATGCCTTATGAAGTACAATGTTTTCTGCAATGCTGTAAGACAGTTTTTAATGTGTTAGAAGTTATATGCACAAAAACTAATGTTAGGACTTCAATGATCAAGATTGTCAGTTTACAGCTTTCTGAGTCCAGTAATGCTGAAATAGTGTTTCTGTTGAAATGAAGTGAAATCAAGCCCAAATCTGCTCAAAAGCTTTTCTCTCTATTAGATAAAGCTGTTTCATTCAGTATTCAGTGCAAATCTTGCCAAACTGAAACAAGCTTATGTCTTATGAAGTACAATGTTTTCTGCAATGCTGTAAGACAGTTTTTAATGTGTTAGAAGTTATATGCACAAAAACTAATGTTAGGACTTCAATGATCAAGATTGTCAGTTTACAGCTTTCTGAGTCCAGTAATGCTGAAATAGTGTTTCTGTTGAAATGAAGTGAAATCAAGCCCAAATCTGCTCAAAAGCTTTTCTCTCTATTAGATAAAGCTGTTTCATTCAGTATTCAGTGCAAATCTTGCCAAACTGAAACAAGCTTATGTCTTATGAAGTACAATGTTTTCTGCAATGCTGTAAGACAGTTTTTAATGTGTTAGAAGTTATATGCACAAAAACTAATGTTAGGACTTCAATGATCAAGATTGTCAGTTTACAGCTTTCTGAGTCCAGTAATGCTGAAATAGTGTTTCTGTTGAAATGAAGTGAAATCAAGCCCAAATCTGCTCAAAAGCTTTTCTCTCTATTAGATAAAGCTGTTTCATTCAGTATTCAGTGCAAATCTTGCCAAACTGAAACAAGCTTATGTCTTATGAAGTACAATGTTTTCTGCAATGCTGTAAGACAGCTTTTAATGTGTTAGAAGTTATATGCACAAAAACTTATGTTAGGACTTCAATGATCAAGATTGTCAGTTTACAGCTTTCTGAGTCCAGTAATGCTGAAATAGTGTTTCTGTTGAAATGAAGTGAAATCAAGCCCAAATCTGCTCAAAAGCTTTTCTCTCTATTAGATAAAGCTGTTTCATTCAGTATTCAGTGCAAATCTTGCCAAACTGAAACAAGCTTATGCCTTATGAAGTACAATGTTTTCTGCAATGCTGTAAGACAGTTTTTAATGTGTTAGAAGTTATATGCACAAAAACTAATGTTAGGACTTCAATGATCAAGATTGTCAGTTTACAGCTTTCTGAGTCCAGTAATGCTGAAATAGTGTTTCTGTTCAAATGAAGTGAAATCAAGCCCAAATCTGCTCAAAAGCTTTTCTCTCTATTAGAGAAAGCTGTTTCATTCAGTATTCAGTGCAAATCTTGCCAAACTGAAACATGCTTATGTCTTATGAAATAAAATGTTTTCTGCAATGCTGTAAGACAGTTTTTAATGTGTTAGAAGTTATATACACAAAAACTAATGTTAGGACTGCAATGATCAAGATTGTCAGTTTACAGCTTTCTGAGTCCAGTAATGTTGAAATAGTGTTTCTGTTGAAATGAAGTGAAATCAAGCCCAAATCTGCTCAAAAGCTTTTCTCTCTATTAGATAAAGCGGTTTCATTCAGTATTCAGTGCAAATCTTGCCAAACTGAAACAAGCTTATGTCTTACGAAGTACAATGTTTTCTGCAATGCTGTAAGACAGTTTTTAATGTGTTAGAAGTTATATGCACAAAAACTAATGTTAGGACTTCAATGATCAAGATTGTCAGTTTACAGCTTTCTGAGTCCAGTAATGCTGAAATAGTGTTTCTGTTCAAATGAAGTGAAATCAAGCCCAAATCTGCTCAAAAGCTTTTCTCTCTATTAGATAAAGCTGTTTCATTCAGTATTCAGTGCAAATCTTGCCAAACTGAAACAAGCTTATGTCTTATGAAGTACAATGTTTTCTGCAATGCTGTAAGACAGTTTTTAATGTGTTAGAAGTTATATGCACAAAAACTAATGTTAGGACTTCAATGATCAAGATTGTCAGTTTACAGCTTTCTGAGTCCAGTAATGCTGAAATAGTGTTTCTGTTGAAATGAAGTGAAATCAAGCCCAAATCTGCTCAAAAGCTTTTCTCTCTATTAGATAAAGCTGTTTCATTCAGTATTCAGTGCAAATCTTGCCAAACTGAAACAAGCTTATGTCTTATGAAGTACAATGTTTTCTGCAATGCTGTAAGACAGTTTTTAATGTGTTAGAAGTTATATGCACAAAAACTTATGTTAGGACTTCAATGATCAAGATTGTCAGTTTACAGCTTTCTGAGTCCAGTAATGCTGAAATAGTGTTTCTGTTGAAATGAAGTGAAATCAAGCCCAAATCTGCTCAAAAGCTTTTCTCTCTATTAGATAAAGCTGTTTCATTCAGTATTCAGTGCAAATCTTGCCAAACTGAAACAAGCTTATGTCTTATGAAGTACAATGTTTTCTGCAATGCTGTAAGACAGTTTTTAATGTGTTAGAAGTTATATGCACAAAAACTTATGTTAGGACTTCAATGATCAAGATTGTCAGTTTACAGCTTTCTGAGTCCAGTAATGCTGAAATAGTGTTTCTGTTGAAATGAAGTGAAACCAAGCCCAAATCTGCTCAAAAGCTTTTCTCTCTATTAGATAAAGCTGTTTCATTCAGTATTCAGTGCAAATCTTGCCAAACTGAAACAAGCTTATGTCTTATGAAGTACAATGTTTTCTGCAATGCTGTAAGACAGTTTTTAATGTGTTAGAAGTTATATGCACAAAAACTAAGGTTAGGACTTCAATGATCAAGATTGTCAGTTTACAGCTTTCTGAGTCCAGTAATGCTGAAATAGTGTTTCTGTTCAAATGAAGTGAAATCAAGCCCAAATCTGCTCAAAAGCTTTTCTCTCTATTAGATAAAGCTGTTTCATTCAGTATTCAGTGCAAATCTTGCCAAACTGAAACAAGCTTATGCCTTATGAAGTACAATGTTTTCTGCAATGCTGTAAGACAGTTTTTAATGTGTTAGAAGTTATATGCACAAAAACTTATGTTAGGACTTCAATGATCAAGATTGTCAGTTTACAGCTTTCTGAGTCCAGTAATGCTGAAATAGTGTTTCTGTTGAAATGAAGTGAAATCAAGCCCAAATCTGCTCAAAAGCTTTTCTCTCTATTAGATAAAGCTGTTTCATTCAGTATTCAGTGCAAATCTTGCCAAACTGAAACAAGCTTATGTCTTATGAAGTACAATGTTTTCTGCAATGCTGTAAGACAGTTTTTAATGTGTTAGAAGTTATATGCACAAAAACTAATGTTAGGACTTCAATGATCAAGATTGTCAGTTTACAGCTTTCTGAGTCCAGTAATGCTGAAATAGTGTTTCTGTTGAAATGAAGTGAAATCAAGCCCAAATCTGCTCAAAAGCTTTTCTCTCTATTAGATAAAGCTGTTTCATTCAGTATTCAGTGCAAATCTTGCCAAACTGAAACAAGCTTATGTCTTATGAAGTACAATGTTTTCTGCAATGCTGTAAGACAGTTTTTAATGTGTTAGAAGTAATATGCACAAAAACTTATGTTAGGACTTCAATGATCAAGATTGTCAGTTTACAGCTTTCTGAGTCCAGTAATGCTGAAATAGTGTTTCTGTTGAAATGAAGTGAAATCAAGCCCAAATCTGCTCAAAAGCTTTTCTCTCTATTAGATAAAGCTGTTTCATTCAGTATTCAGTGCAAATCTTGCCAAACTGAAACAAGCTTATGTCTTATGAAGTACAATGTTTTCTGCAATGCTGTAAGACAGTTTTTAATGTGTTAGAAGTTATATGCACAAAAACTAATGTTAGGACTTCAATGATCAAGATTGTCAGTTTACAGCTTTCTGAGTCCAGTAATGCTGAAATAGTGTTTCTGTTGAAATGAAGTGAAATCAAGCCCAAATCTGCTCAAAAGCTTTTCTCTCTATTAGATAAAGCTGTTTCATTCAGTATTCAGTGCAAATCTTGCCAAACTGAAACAAGCTTATGTCTTATGAAGTACAATGTTTTCTGCAAAGCTGTAAGACAGCTTTTAATGTGTTAGAAGTTATATGCACAAAAACTTATGTTAGGACTTCAATGATCAAGATTGTCAGTTTACAGCTTTCTGAGTCCAGTAATGCTGAAATAGTGTTTCTGTTGAAATGAAGTGAAATCAAGCCCAAATCTGCTCAAAAGCTTTTCTCTCTATTAGATAAAGCTGTTTCATTCAGTATTCAGTGCAAATCTTGCCAAACTGAAACAAGCTTATGTCTTACGAAGTACAATGTTTTCTGCAATGCTGTAAGACAGTTTTTAATGTGTTAGAAGTTATATGCACAAAAACTAATGTTAGGACTTCAATGATCAAGATTGTCAGTTTACAGCTTTCTGAGTCCAGTAATGCTGAAATAGTGTTTCTGTTCAAATGAAGTGAAATCAAGCCCAAATCTGCTCAAAAGCTTTTCTCTCTATTAGAGAAAGCTGTTTCATTCAGTATTCAGTGCAAATCTTGCCAAACTGAAACATGCTTATGTCTTATGAAATAAAATGTTTTCTGCAATGCTGTAAGACAGTTTTTAATGTGTTAGAAGTTATATACACAAAAACTAATGTTAGGACTGCAATGATCAAGATTGTCAGTTTACAGCTTTCTGAGTCCAGTAATGTTGAAATAGTGTTTCTGTTGAAATGAAGTGAAATCAAGCCCAAATCTGCTCAAAAGCTTTTCTCTCTATTAGATAAAGCTGTTTCATTCAGTATTCAGTGCAAATCTTGCCAAACTGAAACAAGCTTATGTCTTACGAAGTACAATGTTTTCTGCAATGCTGTAAGACAGTTTTTAATGTGTTAGAAGTAATATGCACAAAAACTTATGTTAGGACTGCAATGATCAAGATTGTCAGTTTACAGCTTTCTGAGTCCAGTAATGTTGAAATAGTGTTTCTGTTCAAATGAAGTGAAATCAAGCCCAAATCTGCTCAAAAGCTTTTCTCTCTATTAGAGAAAGCTGTTTCATTCAATATTCAGTGCAAATCTTGCCAAACTGAAACAAGCTTATGCCTTATGAAGTACAATGTTTTCTGCAATGCTGTAAGACAGTTTTTAATGTGTTAGAAGTTATATGCACAAAAACTTATGTTAGGACTTCAATGATCAAGATTGTCAGTTTACAGCTTTCTGAGTCCAGTAATGCTGAAATAGTGTTTCTGTTCAAATGAAGTGAAATCAAGCCCAAATCTGCTCAAAAGCTTTTCTCTCTATTAGATAAAGCTGTTTCATTCAGTATTCAGTGCAAATCTTGCCAAACTGAAACAAGCTTATGCCTTATGAAGTACAATGTTTTCTGCAATGCTGTAAGACAGTTTTTAATGTGTTAGAAGTTATATGCACAAAAACTTATGTTAGGACTTCAATGATCAAGATTGTCAGTTTACAGCTTTCTGAGTCCAGTAATGCTGAAATAGTGTTTCTGTTGAAATGAAGTGAAATCAAGCCCAAATCTGCTCAAAAGCTTTTCTCTCTATTAGATAAAGCTGTTTCATTCAGTATTCAGTGCAAATCTTGCCAAACTGAAACAAGCTTATGTCTTATGAAGTACAATGTTTTCTGCAATGCTGTAAGACAGTTTTTAATGTGTTAGAAGTTATATGCACAAAAACTTATGTTAGGACTTCAATGATCAAGATTGTCAGTTTACAGCTTTCTGAGTCCAGTAATGCTGAAATAGTGTTTCTGTTGAAATGAAGTGAAATCAAGCCCAAATCTGCTCAAAAGCTTTTCTCTCTATTAGATAAAGCTGTTTCATTCAGTATTCAGTGCAAATCTTGCCAAACTGAAACAAGCTTATGTCTTATGAAGTACAATGTTTTCTGCAATGCTGTAAGACAGTTTTTAATGTGTTAGAAGTTATATGCACAAAAACTAATGTTAGGACTTCAATGATCAAGATTGTCAGTTTACAGCTTTCTGAGTCCAGTAATGCTGAAATAGTGTTTCTGTTGAAATGAAGTGAAATCAAGCCCAAATCTGCTCAAAAGCTTTTCTCTCTATTAGATAAAGCTGTTTCATTCAGTATTCAGTGCAAATCTTGCCAAACTGAAACAAGCTTATGTCTTATGAAGTACAATGTTTTCTGCAATGCTGTAAGACAGTTTTTAATGTGTTAGAAGTTATATGCACAAAAACTAATGTTAGGACTTCAATGATCAAGATTGTCAGTTTACAGCTTTCTGAGTCCAGTAATGCTGAAATAGTGTTTCTGTTGAAATGAAGTGAAATCAAGCCCAAATCTGCTCAAAAGCTTTTCTCTCTATTAGATAAAGCTGTTTCATTCAGTATTCAGTGCAAATCTTGCCAAACTGAAACAAGCTTATGTCTTATGAAGTACAATGTTTTCTGCAATGCTGTAAGACAGCTTTTAATGTGTTAGAAGTTATATGCACAAAAACTTATGTTAGGACTTCAATGATCAAGATTGTCAGTTTACAGCTTTCTGAGTCCAGTAATGCTGAAATAGTGTTTCTGTTGAAATGAAGTGAAATCAAGCCCAAATCTGCTCAAAAGCTTTTCTCTCTATTAGATAAAGCTGTTTCATTCAGTATTCAGTGCAAATCTTGCCAAACTGAAACAAGCTTATGCCTTATGAAGTACAATGTTTTCTGCAATGCTGTAAGACAGTTTTTAATGTGTTAGAAGTTATATGCACAAAAACTAATGTTAGGACTTCAATGATCAAGATTGTCAGTTTACAGCTTTCTGAGTCCAGTAATGCTGAAATAGTGTTTCTGTTCAAATGAAGTGAAATCAAGCCCAAATCTGCTCAAAAGCTTTTCTCTCTATTAGATAAAGCTGTTTCATTCAGTATTCAGTGCAAATCTTGCCAAACTGAAACAAGCTTATGCCTTATGAAGTACAATGTTTTCTGCAATGCTGTAAGACAGTTTTTAATGTGTTAGAAGTTATATGCACAAAAACTAATGTTAGGACTTCAATGATCAAGATTGTCAGTTTACAGCTTTCTGAGTCCAGTAATGCTGAAATAGTGTTTCTGTTCAAATGAAGTGAAATCAAGCCCAAATCTGCTCAAAAGCTTTTCTCTCTATTAGAGAAAGCTGTTTCATTCAGTATTCAGTGCAAATCGTGCCAAACTGAAACATGCTTATGTCTTATGAAATAAAATGTTTTCTGCAATGCTGTAAGACAGTTTTTAATGTGTTAGAAGTTATATACACAAAAACTAATGTTAGGACTGCAATGATCAAGATTGTCAGTTTACAGCTTTCTGAGTCCAGTAATGTTGAAATAGTGTTTCTGTTGAAATGAAGTGAAATCAAGCCCAAATCTGCTCAAAAGCTTTTCTCTCTATTAGATAAAGCTGTTTCATTCAGTATTCAGTGCAAATCTTGCCAAACTGAAACAAGCTTATGTCTTACGAAGTACAATGTTTTCTGCAATGCTGTAAGACAGTTTTTAATGTGTTAGAAGTTATATGCACAAAAACTAATGTTAGGACTTCAATGATCAAGATTGTCAGTTTACAGCTTTCTGAGTCCAGTAATGCTGAAATAGTGTTTCTGTTCAAATGAAGTGAAATCAAGCCCAAATCTGCTCAAAAGCTTTTCTCTCTATTAGATAAAGCTGTTTCATTCAGTATTCAGTGCAAATCTTGCCAAACTGAAACAAGCTTATGTCTTATGAAGTACAATGTTTTCTGCAATGCTGTAAGACAGTTTTTAATGTGTTAGAAGTTATATGCACAAAAACTAATGTTAGGACTTCAATGATCAAGATTGTCAGTTTACAGCTTTCTGAGTCCAGTAATGCTGAAATAGTGTTTCTGTTGAAATGAAGTGAAATCAAGCCCAAATCTGCTCAAAAGCTTTTCTCTCTATTAGATAAAGCTGTTTCATTCAGTATTCAGTGCAAATCTTGCCAAACTGAAACAAGCTTATGTCTTATGAAGTACAATGTTTTCTGCAATGCTGTAAGACAGTTTTTAATGTGTTAGAAGTTATATGCACAAAAACTTATGTTAGGACTTCAATGATCAAGATTGTCAGTTTACAGCTTTCTGAGTCCAGTAATGCTGAAATAGTGTTTCTGTTGAAATGAAGTGAAATCAAGCCCAAATCTGCTCAAAAGCTTTTCTCTCTATTAGATAAAGCTGTTTCATTCAGTATTCAGTGCAAATCTTGCCAAACTGAAACAAGCTTATGTCTTATGAAGTACAATGTTTTCTGCAATGCTGTAAGACAGTTTTTAATGTGTTAGAAGTTATATGCACAAAAACTTATGTTAGGACTTCAATGATCAAGATTGTCAGTTTACAGCTTTCTGAGTCCAGTAATGCTGAAATAGTGTTTCTGTTGAAATGAAGTGAAACCAAGCCCAAATCTGCTCAAAAGCTTTTCTCTCTATTAGATAAAGCTGTTTCATTCAGTATTCAGTGCAAATCTTGCCAAACTGAAACAAGCTTATGTCTTATGAAGTACAATGTTTTCTGCAATGCTGTAAGACAGTTTTTAATGTGTTAGAAGTTATATGCACAAAAACTAAGGTTAGGACTTCAATGATCAAGATTGTCAGTTTACAGCTTTCTGAGTCCAGTAATGCTGAAATAGTGTTTCTGTTCAAATGAAGTGAAATCAAGCCCAAATCTGCTCAAAAGCTTTTCTCTCTATTAGATAAAGCTGTTTCATTCAGTATTCAGTGCAAATCTTGCCAAACTGAAACATGCTTATGTCTTATGAAATAAAATGTTTTCTGCAATGCTGTAAGACAGTTTTTAATGTGTTAGAAGTTATATACACAAAAACTAATGTTAGGACTGCAATGATCAAGATTGTCAGTTTACAGCTTTCTGAGTCCAGTAATGCTGAAATAGTGTTTCTGTTGAAATGAAGTGAAATCAAGCCCAAATCTGCTCAAAAGCTTTTCTCTCTATTAGATAAAGCTGTTTCATTCAGTATTCAGTGCAAATCTTGCCAAACTGAAACAAGCTTATGCCTTATGAAGTACAATGTTTTCTGCAATGCTGTAAGACAGTTTTTAATGTGTTAGAAGTTATATGCACAAAAACTAATGTTAGGACTTCAATGATCAAGATTGTCAGTTTACAGCTTTCTGAGTCCAGTAATGCTGAAATAGTGTTTCTGTTCAAATGAAGTGAAATCAAGCCCAAATCTGCTCAAAAGCTTTTCTCTCTATTAGATAAAGCTGTTTCATTCAGTATTCAGTGCAAATCTTGCCAAACTGAAACAAGCTTATGCCTTATGAAGTACAATGTTTTCTGCAATGCTGTAAGACAGTTTTTAATGTGTTAGAAGTTATATGCACAAAAACTAATGTTAGGACTTCAATGATCAAGATTGTCAGTTTACAGCTTTCTGAGTCCAGTAATGCTGAAATAGTGTTTCTGTTCAAATGAAGTGAAATCAAGCCCAAATCTGCTCAAAAGCTTTTCTCTCTATTAGAGAAAGCTGTTTCATTCAGTATTCAGTGCAAATCTTGCCAAACTGAAACATGCTTATGTCTTATGAAATAAAATGTTTTCTGCAATGCTGTAAGACAGTTTTTAATGTGTTAGAAGTTATATACACAAAAACTAATGTTAGGACTGCAATGATCAAGATTGTCAGTTTACAGCTTTCTGAGTCCAGTAATGTTGAAATAGTGTTTCTGTTGAAATGAAGTGAAATCAAGCCCAAATCTGCTCAAAAGCTTTTCTCTCTATTAGATAAAGCTGTTTCATTCAGTATTCAGTGCAAATCTTGCCAAACTGAAACAAGCTTATGTCTTACGAAGTACAATGTTTTCTGCAATGCTGTAAGACAGTTTTTAATGTGTTAGAAGTTATATGCACAAAAACTAATGTTAGGACTTCAATGATCAAGATTGTCAGTTTACAGCTTTCTGAGTCCAGTAATGCTGAAATAGTGTTTCTGTTCAAATGAAGTGAAATCAAGCCCAAATCTGCTCAAAAGCTTTTCTCTCTATTAGATAAAGCTGTTTCATTCAGTATTCAGTGCAAATCTTGCCAAACTGAAACAAGCTTATGTCTTATGAAGTACAATGTTTTCTGCAATGCTGTAAGACAGTTTTTAATGTGTTAGAAGTTATATGCACAAAAACTAATGTTAGGACTTCAATGATCAAGATTGTCAGTTTACAGCTTTCTGAGTCCAGTAATGCTGAAATAGTGTTTCTGTTGAAATGAAGTGAAATCAAGCCCAAATCTGCTCAAAAGCTTTTCTCTCTATTAGATAAAGCTGTTTCATTCAGTATTCAGTGCAAATCTTGCCAAACTGAAACAAGCTTATGTCTTATGAAGTACAATGTTTTCTGCAATGCTGTAAGACAGTTTTTAATGTGTTAGAAGTTATATGCACAAAAACTTATGTTAGGACTTCAATGATCAAGATTGTCAGTTTACAGCTTTCTGAGTCCAGTAATGCTGAAATAGTGTTTCTGTTGAAATGAAGTGAAATCAAGCCCAAATCTGCTCAAAAGCTTTTCTCTCTATTAGATAAAGCTGTTTCATTCAGTATTCAGTGCAAATCTTGCCAAACTGAAACAAGCTTATGTCTTATGAAGTACAATGTTTTCTGCAATGCTGTAAGACAGTTTTTAATGTGTTAGAAGTTATATGCACAAAAACTTATGTTAGGACTTCAATGATCAAGATTGTCAGTTTACAGCTTTCTGAGTCCAGTAATGCTGAAATAGTGTTTCTGTTGAAATGAAGTGAAACCAAGCCCAAATCTGCTCAAAAGCTTTTCTCTCTATTAGATAAAGCTGTTTCATTCAGTATTCAGTGCAAATCTTGCCAAACTGAAACAAGCTTATGTCTTATGAAGTACAATGTTTTCTGCAATGCTGTAAGACAGTTTTTAATGTGTTAGAAGTTATATGCACAAAAACTAAGGTTAGGACTTCAATGATCAAGATTGTCAGTTTACAGCTTTCTGAGTCCAGTAATGCTGAAATAGTGTTTCTGTTCAAATGAAGTGAAATCAAGCCCAAATCTGCTCAAAAGCTTTTCTCTCTATTAGATAAAGCTGTTTCATTCAGTATTCAGTGCAAATCTTGCCAAACTGAAACATGCTTATGTCTTATGAAATAAAATGTTTTCTGCAATGCTGTAAGACAGTTTTTAATGTGTTAGAAGTTATATACACAAAAACTAATGTTAGGACTGCAATGATCAAGATTGTCAGTTTACAGCTTTCTGAGTCCAGTAATGCTGAAATAGTGTTTCTGTTGAAATGAAGTGAAATCAAGCCCAAATCTGCTCAAAAGCTTTTCTCTCTATTAGATAAAGCTGTTTCATTCAGTATTCAGTGCAAATCTTGCCAAACTGAAACAAGCTTATGCCTTATGAAGTACAATGTTTTCTGCAATGCTGTAAGACAGTTTTTAATGTGTTAGAAGTTATATGCACAAAAACTTATGTTAGGACTTCAATGATCAAGATTGTCAGTTTACAGCTTTCTGAGTCCAGTAATGCTGAAATAGTGTTTCTGTTGAAATGAAGTGAAATCAAGCCCAAATCTGCTCAAAAGCTTTTCTCTCTATTAGATAAAGCTGTTTCATTCAGTATTCAGTGCAAATCTTGCCAAACTGAAACAAGCTTATGTCTTATGAAGTACAATGTTTTCTGCAATGCTGTAAGACAGTTTTTAATGTGTTAGAAGTTATATGCACAAAAACTAATGTTAGGACTTCAATGATCAAGATTGTCAGTTTACAGCTTTCTGAGTCCAGTAATGCTGAAATAGTGTTTCTGTTGAAATGAAGTGAAATCAAGCCCAAATCTGCTCAAAAGCTTTTCTCTCTATTAGATAAAGCTGTTTCATTCAGTATTCAGTGCAAATCTTGCCAAACTGAAACAAGCTTATGTCTTATGAAGTACAATGTTTTCTGCAATGCTGTAAGACAGTTTTTAATGTGTTAGAAGTAATATGCACAAAAACTTATGTTAGGACTTCAATGATCAAGATTGTCAGTTTACAGCTTTCTGAGTCCAGTAATGCTGAAATAGTGTTTCTGTTGAAATGAAGTGAAATCAAGCCCAAATCTGCTCAAAAGCTTTTCTCTCTATTAGATAAAGCTGTTTCATTCAGTATTCAGTGCAAATCTTGCCAAACTGAAACAAGCTTATGTCTTATGAAGTACAATGTTTTCTGCAATGCTGTAAGACAGTTTTTAATGTGTTAGAAGTTATATGCACAAAAACTAATGTTAGGACTTCAATGATCAAGATTGTCAGTTTACAGCTTTCTGAGTCCAGTAATGCTGAAATAGTGTTTCTGTTGAAATGAAGTGAAATCAAGCCCAAATCTGCTCAAAAGCTTTTCTCTCTATTAGATAAAGCTGTTTCATTCAGTATTCAGTGCAAATCTTGCCAAACTGAAACAAGCTTATGTCTTATGAAGTACAATGTTTTCTGCAAAGCTGTAAGACAGCTTTTAATGTGTTAGAAGTTATATGCACAAAAACTTATGTTAGGACTTCAATGATCAAGATTGTCAGTTTACAGCTTTCTGAGTCCAGTAATGCTGAAATAGTGTTTCTGTTGAAATGAAGTGAAATCAAGCCCAAATCTGCTCAAAAGCTTTTCTCTCTATTAGATAAAGCTGTTTCATTCAGTATTCAGTGCAAATCTTGCCAAACTGAAACAAGCTTATGTCTTACGAAGTACAATGTTTTCTGCAATGCTGTAAGACAGTTTTTAATGTGTTAGAAGTTATATGCACAAAAACTAATGTTAGGACTTCAATGATCAAGATTGTCAGTTTACAGCTTTCTGAGTCCAGTAATGCTGAAATAGTGTTTCTGTTCAAATGAAGTGAAATCAAGCCCAAATCTGCTCAAAAGCCTTTCTCTCTATTAGATAAAGCTGTTTCATTCAGTATTCAGTGCAAATCTTGCCAAACTGAAACAAGCTTATGCCTTATGAAGTACAATGTTTTCTGCAATGCTGTAAGACAGTTTTTAATGTGTTAGAAGTTATATGCACAAAAACTTATGTTAGGACTTCAATGATCAAGATTGTCAGTTTACAGCTTTCTGAGTCCAGTAATGCTGAAATAGTGTTTCTGTTGAAATGAAGTGAAATCAAGCCCAAATCTGCTCAAAAGCTTTTCTCTCTATTAGATAAAGCTGTTTCATTCAGTATTCAGTGCAAATCTTGCCAAACTGAAACAAGCTTATGTCTTATGAAGTACAATGTTTTCTGCAATGCTGTAAGACAGTTTTTAATGTGTTAGAAGTTATATGCACAAAAACTTATGTTAGGACTTCAATGATCAAGATTGTCAGTTTACAGCTTTCTGAGTCCAGTAATGCTGAAATAGTGTTTCTGTTGAAATGAAGTGAAATCAAGCCCAAATCTGCTCAAAAGCTTTTCTCTCTATTAGATAAAGCTGTTTCATTCAGTATTCAGTGCAAATCTTGCCAAACTGAAACAAGCTTATGTCTTATGAAGTACAATGTTTTCTGCAATGCTGTAAGACAGTTTTTAATGTGTTAGAAGTTATATGCACAAAAACTAATGTTAGGACTTCAATGATCAAGATTGTCAGTTTACAGCTTTCTGAGTCCAGTAATGCTGAAATAGTGTTTCTGTTGAAATGAAGTGAAATCAAGCCCAAATCTGCTCAAAAGCTTTTCTCTCTATTAGATAAAGCTGTTTCATTCAGTATTCAGTGCAAATCTTGCCAAACTGAAACAAGCTTATGTCTTATGAAGTACAATGTTTTCTGCAATGCTGTAAGACAGTTTTTAATGTGTTAGAAGTTATATGCACAAAAACTAATGTTAGGACTTCAATGATCAAGATTGTCAGTTTACAGCTTTCTGAGTCCAGTAATGCTGAAATAGTGTTTCTGTTGAAATGAAGTGAAATCAAGCCCAAATCTGCTCAAAAGCTTTTCTCTCTATTAGATAAAGCTGTTTCATTCAGTATTCAGTGCAAATCTTGCCAAACTGAAACAAGCTTATGTCTTATGAAGTACAATGTTTTCTGCAATGCTGTAAGACAGCTTTTAATGTGTTAGAAGTTATATGCACAAAAACTTATGTTAGGACTTCAATGATCAAGATTGTCAGTTTACAGCTTTCTGAGTCCAGTAATGCTGAAATAGTGTTTCTGTTGAAATGAAGTGAAATCAAGCCCAAATCTGCTCAAAAGCTTTTCTCTCTATTAGATAAAGCTGTTTCATTCAGTATTCAGTGCAAATCTTGCCAAACTGAAACAAGCTTATGCCTTATGAAGTACAATGTTTTCTGCAATGCTGTAAGACAGTTTTTAATGTGTTAGAAGTTATATGCACAAAAACTAATGTTAGGACTTCAATGATCAAGATTGTCAGTTTACAGCTTTCTGAGTCCAGTAATGCTGAAATAGTGTTTCTGTTCAAATGAAGTGAAATCAAGCCCAAATCTGCTCAAAAGCTTTTCTCTCTATTAGAGAAAGCTGTTTCATTCAGTATTCAGTGCAAATCTTGCCAAACTGAAACATGCTTATGTCTTATGAAATAAAATGTTTTCTGCAATGCTGTAAGACAGTTTTTAATGTGTTAGAAGTTATATACACAAAAACTAATGTTAGGACTGCAATGATCAAGATTGTCAGTTTACAGCTTTCTGAGTCCAGTAATGTTGAAATAGTGTTTCTGTTGAAATGAAGTGAAATCAAGCCCAAATCTGCTCAAAAGCTTTTCTCTCTATTAGATAAAGCTGTTTCATTCAGTATTCAGTGCAAATCTTGCCAAACTGAAACAAGCTTATGTCTTACGAAGTACAATGTTTTCTGCAATGCTGTAAGACAGTTTTTAATGTGTTAGAAGTTATATGCACAAAAACTAATGTTAGGACTTCAATGATCAAGATTGTCAGTTTACAGCTTTCTGAGTCCAGTAATGCTGAAATAGTGTTTCTGTTGAAATGAAGTGAAATCAAGCCCAAATCTGCTCAAAAGCTTTTCTCTCTATTAGATAAAGCTGTTTCATTCAGTATTCAGTGCAAATCTTGCCAAACTGAAACAAGCTTATGTCTTATGAAGTACAATGTTTTCTGCAATGCTGTAAGACAGTTTTTAATGTGTTAGAAGTTATATGCACAAAAACTAATGTTAGGACTGCAATGATCAAGATTGTCAGTTTACAGCTTTCTGAGTCCAGTAATGTTGAAATAGTGTATCTGTTGAAATGAAGTGAAATCAAGCCCAAATCTGCTCAAAAGCTTTTCTCTCTATTAGAGAAAGCTGTTTCATTCAATATTCAGTGCAAATCTTGCCAAACTGAAACAAGCTTATGCCTTATGAAGTACAATGTTTTCTGCAATGCTGTAAGACAGTTTTTAATGTGTTAGAAGTTATATGCACAAAAACTTATGTTAGGACTTCAATGATCAAGATTGTCAGTTTACAGCTTTCTGAGTCCAGTAATGCTGAAATAGTGTTTCTGTTGAAATGAAGTGAAATCAAGCCCAAATCTGCTCAAAAGCTTTTCTCTCTATTAGATAAAGCTGTTTCATTCAGTATTCAGTGCAAATCTTGCCAAACTGAAACAAGCTTATGTCTTATGAAGTACAATGTTTTCTGTAATGCTGTAAGACAGTTTTTAATGTGTTAGAAGTTATATGCACAAAAACTAAGGTTAGGACTTCAATGATCAAGATTGTCAGTTTACAGCTTTCTGAGTCCAGTAATGCTGAAATAGTGTTTCTGTTCAAATGAAGTGAAATCAAGCCCAAATCTGCTCAAAAGCTTTTCTCTCTATTAGATAAAGCTGTTTCATTCAGTATTCAGTGCAAATCTTGCCAAACTGAAACATGCTTATGTCTTATGAAATAAAATGTTTTCTGCAATGCTGTAAGACAGTTTTTAATGTGTTAGAAGTTATATACACAAAAACTAATGTTAGGACTGCAATGATCAAGATTGTCAGTTTACAGCTTTCTGAGTCCAGTAATGCTGAAATAGTGTTTCTGTTGAAATGAAGTGAAATCAAGCCCAAATCTGCTCAAAAGCTTTTCTCTCTATTAGATAAAGCTGTTTCATTCAGTATTCAGTGCAAATCTTGCCAAACTGAAACAAGCTTATGTCTTATGAAGTACAATGTTTTCTACAATGCTGTAAGACAGTTTTTAATGTGTTAGAAGTTATATGCACAAAAACTAATGTTAGGACTTCAATGATCAAGATTGTCAGTTTACAGCTTTCTGAGTCCAGTAATGCTGAAATAGTGTTTCTGTTGAAATGAAGTGAAATCAAGCCCAAATCTGCTCAAAAGCTTTTCTCTCTATTAGATAAAGCTGTTTCATTCAGTATTCAGTGCAAATCTTGCCAAACTGAAACAAGCTTATGTCTTATGAAGTACAATGTTTTCTGCAATGCTGTAAGACAGTTTTTAATGTGTTAGAAGTTATATGCACAAAAACTAATGTTAGGACTTCAATGATCAAGATTGTCAGTTTACAGCTTTCTGAGTCCAGTAATGCTGAAATAGTGTTTCTGTTCAAATGAAGTGAAATCAAGCCCAAATCTGCTCAAAAGCTTTTCTCTCTATTAGATAAAGCTGTTTCATTCAGTATTCAGTGCAAATCTTGCCAAACTGAAACAAGCTTATGTCTTATGAAGTACAATGTTTTCTGCAATGCTGTAAGACAGTTTTTAATGTGTTAGAAGTAATATGCACAAAAACTAATGTTAGGACTTCAATGATCAAGATTGTCAGTTTACAGCTTTCTGAGTCCAGTAATGCTGAAATAGTGTTTCTGTTGAAATGAAGTGAAATCAAGCCCAAATCTGCTCAAAAGCTTTTCTCTCTATTAGATAAAGCTGTTTCATTCAGTATTCAGTGCAAATCTTGCCAAACTGAAACAAGCTTATGCCTTATGAAGTACAATGTTTTCTGCAATGCTGTAAGACAGTTTTTAATGTGTTAGAAGTTATATGCACAAAAACTAATGTTAGGACTTCAATGATCAAGATTGTCAGTTTACAGCTTTCTGAGTCCAGTAATGCTGAAATAGTGTTTCTGTTCAAATGAAGTGAAATCAAGCCCAAATCTGCTCAAAAGCTTTTCTCTCTATTAGATAAAGCTGTTTCATTCAGTATTCAGTGCAAATCTTGCCAAACTGAAACAAGCTTATGTCTTATGAAGTACAATGTTTTCTGCAATGCTGTAAGACAGTTTTTAATGTGTTAGAAGTTATATGCACAAAAACTAATGTTAGGACTTCAATGATCAAGATTGTCAGTTTACAGCTTTCTGAGTCCAGTAATGCTGAAATAGTGTTTCTGTTGAAATGAAGTGAAATCAAGCCCAAATCTGCTCAAAAGCTTTTCTCTCTATTAGATAAAGCTGTTTCATTCAGTATTCAGTGCAAATCTTGCCAAACTGAAACAAGCTTATGTCTTATGAAGTACAATGTTTTCTGCAATGCTGTAAGACAGTTTTTAATGTGTTAGAAGTAATATGCACAAAAACTTATGTTAGGACTTCAATGATCAAGATTGTCAGTTTACAGCTTTCTGAGTCCAGTAATGCTGAAATAGTGTTTCTGTTGAAATGAAGTGAAATCAAGCCCAAATCTGCTCAAAAGCTTTTCTCTCTATTAGATAAAGCTGTTTCATTCAGTATTCAGTGCAAATCTTGCCAAACTGAAACAAGCTTATGTCTTATGAAGTACAATGTTTTCTGCAATGCTGTAAGACAGTTTTTAATGTGTTAGAAGTTATATGCACAAAAACTAATGTTAGGACTTCAATGATCAAGATTGTCAGTTTACAGCTTTCTGAGTCCAGTAATGCTGAAATAGTGTTTCTGTTGAAATGAAGTGAAATCAAGCCCAAATCTGCTCAAAAGCTTTTCTCTCTATTAGATAAAGCTGTTTCATTCAGTATTCAGTGCAAATCTTGCCAAACTGAAACAAGCTTATGTCTTATGAAGTACAATGTTTTCTGCAATGCTGTAAGACAGCTTTTAATGTGTTAGAAGTTATATGCACAAAAACTTATGTTAGGACTTCAATGATCAAGATTGTCAGTTTACAGCTTTCTGAGTCCAGTAATGCTGAAATAGTGTTTCTGTTGAAATGAAGTGAAATAAAGCCCAAATCTGCTCAAAAGCTTTTCTCTCTATTAGATAAAGCTGTTTCATTCAGTATTCAGTGCAAATCTTGCCAAACTGAAACAAGCTTATGCCTTATGAAGTACAATGTTTTCTGCAATGCTGTAAGACAGTTTTTAATGTGTTAGAAGTTATATGCACAAAAACTAATGTTAGGACTTCAATGATCAAGATTGTCAGTTTACAGCTTTCTGAGTCCAGTAATGCTGAAATAGTGTTTCTGTTCAAATGAAGTGAAATCAAGCCCAAATCTGCTCAAAAGCTTTTCTCTCTATTAGAGAAAGCTGTTTCATTCAGTATTCAGTGCAAATCTTGCCAAACTGAAACATGCTTATGTCTTATGAAATAAAATGTTTTCTGCAATGCTGTAAGACAGTTTTTAATGTGTTAGATGTTATATACACAAAAACTAATGTTAGGACTGCAATGATCAAGATTGTCAGTTTACAGCTTTCTGAGTCCAGTAATGTTGAAATAGTGTTTCTGTTGAAATGAAGTGAAATCAAGCCCAAATCTGCTCAAAAGCTTTTCTCTCTATTAGATAAAGCTGTTTCATTCAGTATTCAGTGCAAATCTTGCCAAACTGAAACAAGCTTATGTCTTACGAAGTACAATGTTTTCTGCAATGCTGTAAGACAGTTTTTAATGTGTTAGAAGTAATATGCACAAAAACTTATGTTAGGACTGCAATGATCAAGATTGTCAGTTTACAGCTTTCTGAGTCCAGTAATGTTGAAATAGTGTTTCTGTTCAAATGAAGTGAAATCAAGCCCAAATCTGCTCAAAAGCTTTTCTCTCTATTAGAGAAAGCTGTTTCATTCAATATTCAGTGCAAATCTTGCCAAACTGAAACAAGCTTATGCCTTATGAAGTACAATGTTTTCTGCAATGCTGTAAGACAGTTTTTAATGTGTTAGAAGTTATATGCACAAAAACTTATGTTAGGACTTCAATGATCAAGATTGTCAGTTTACAGCTTTCTGAGTCCAGTAATGCTGAAATAGTGTTTCTGTTGAAATGAAGTGAAATCAAGCCCAAATCTGCTCAAAAGCTTTTCTCTCTATTAGATAAAGCTGTTTCATTCAGTATTCAGTTCAAATCTTGCCAAACTGAAACAAGCTTATGTCTTATGAAGTACAATGTTTTCTGCAATGCTGTAAGACAGTTTTTAATGTGTTAGAAGTTATATGCACAAAAACTAATGTTAGGACTTCAATGATCAAGATTGTCAGTTTACAGCTTTCTGAGTCCAGTAATGCTGAAATAGTGTTTCTGTTGAAATGAAGTGAAATCAAGCCCAAATCTGCTCAAAAGCTTTTCTCTCTATTAGATAAAGCTGTTTCATTCAGTATTCAGTGCAAATCTTGCCAAACTGAAACAAGCTTATGCCTTATGAAGTACAATGTTTTCTGCAATGCTGTAAGACAGTTTTTAATGTGTTAGAAGTTATATGCACAAAAACTTATGTTAGGACTTCAATGATCAAGATTGTCAGTTTACAGCTTTCTGAGTCCAGTAATGCTGAAATAGTGTTTCTGTTGAAATGAAGTGAAATCAAGCCCAAATCTGCTCAAAAGCTTTTCTCTCTATTAGATAAAGCTGTTTCATTCAGTATTCAGTGCAAATCTTGCCAAACTGAAACAAGCTTATGTCTTATGAAGTACAATGTTTTCTGCAATGCTGTAAGACAGTTGTTAATGTGTTAGAAGTTATATGCACAAAAACTTATGTTAGGACTTCAATGATCAAGATTGTCAGTTTACAGCTTTCTGAGTCCAGTAATGCTGAAATAGTGTTTCTGTTGAAATGAAGTGAAATCAAGCCCAAATCTGCTCAAAAGCTTTTCTCTCTATTAGATAAAGCTGTTTCATTCAGTATTCAGTGCAAATCTTGCCAAACTGAAACAAGCTTATGTCTTATGAAGTACAATGTTTTCTGCAATGCTGTAAGACAGTTTTTAATGTGTTAGAAGTTATATGCACAAAAACTAATGTTAGGACTTCAATGATCAAGATTGTCAGTTTACAGCTTTCTGAGTCCAGTAATGCTGAAATAGTGTTTCTGTTGAAATGAAGTGAAATCAAGCCCAAATCTGCTCAAAAGCTTTTCTCTCTATTAGATAAAGCTGTTTCATTCAGTATTCAGTGCAAATCTTGCCAAACTGAAACAAGCTTATGTCTTATGAAGTACAATGTTTTCTGCAATGCTGTAAGACAGTTTTTAATGTGTTAGAAGTTATATGCACAAAAACTAATGTTAGGACTTCAATGATCAAGATTGTCAGTTTACAGCTTTCTGAGTCCAGTAATGCTGAAATAGTGTTTCTGTTGAAATGAAGTGAAATCAAGCCCAAATCTGCTCAAAAGCTTTTCTCTCTATTAGATAAAGCTGTTTCATTCAGTATTCAGTGCAAATCTTGCCAAACTGAAACAAGCTTATGTCTTATGAAGTACAATGTTTTCTGCAATGCTGTAAGACAGCTTTTAATGTGTTAGAAGTTATATGCACAAAAACTTATGTTAGGACTTCAATGATCAAGATTGTCAGTTTACAGCTTTCTGAGTCCAGTAATGCTGAAATAGTGTTTCTGTTGAAATGAAGTGAAATCAAGCCCAAATCTGCTCAAAAGCTTTTCTCTCTATTAGATAAAGCTGTTTCATTCAGTATTCAGTGCAAATCTTGCCAAACTGAAACAAGCTTATGCCTTATGAAGTACAATGTTTTCTGCAATGCTGTAAGACAGTTTTTAATGTGTTAGAAGTTATATGCACAAAAACTAATGTTAGGACTTCAATGATCAAGATTGTCAGTTTACAGCTTTCTGAGTCCAGTAATGCTGAAATAGTGTTTCTGTTCAAATGAAGTGAAATCAAGCCCAAATCTGCTCAAAAGCTTTTCTCTCTATTAGAGAAAGCTGTTTCATTCAGTATTCAGTGCAAATCTTGCCAAACTGAAACATACTTATGTCTTATGAAATAAAATGTTTTCTGCAATGCTGTAAGACAGTTTTTAATGTGTTAGAAGTTATATACACAAAAACTAATGTTAGGACTGCAATGATCAAGATTGTCAGTTTACAGCTTTCTGAGTCCAGTAATGTTGAAATAGTGTTTCTGTTGAAATGAAGTGAAATCAAGCCCAAATCTGCTCAAAAGCTTTTCTCTCTATTAGATAAAGCTGTTTCATTCAGTATTCAGTGCAAATCTTGCCAAACTGAAACAAGCTTATGTCTTACGAAGTACAATGTTTTCTGCAATGCTGTAAGACAGTTTTTAATGTGTTAGAAGTTATATGCACAAAAACTAATGTTAGGACTTCAATGATCAAGATTGTCAGTTTACAGCTTTCTGAGTCCAGTAATGCTGAAATAGTGTTTCTGTTCAAATGAAGTGAAATCAAGCCCAAATCTGCTCAAAAGCTTTTCTCTCTATTAGAGAAAGCTGTTTCATTCAGTATTCAGTGCAAATCTTGCCAAACTGAAACATGCTTATGTCTTATGAAATAAAATGTTTTCTGCAATGCTGTAAGACAGTTTTTAATGTGTTAGAAGTTATATACACAAAAACTAATGTTAGGACTGCAATGATCAAGATTGTCAGTTTACAGCTTTCTGAGTCCAGTAATGTTGAAATAGTGTTTCTGTTGAAATGAAGTGAAATCAAGCCCAAATCTGCTCAAAAGCTTTTCTCTCTATTAGATAAAGCTGTTTCATTCAGTATTCAGTGCAAATCTTGCCAAACTGAAACAAGCTTATGTCTTACGAAGTACAATGTTTTCTGCAATGCTGTAAGACAGTTTTTAATGTGTTAGAAGTTATATGCACAAAAACTAATGTTAGGACTTCAATGATCAAGATTGTCAGTTTACAGCTTTCTGAGTCCAGTAATGCTGAAATAGTGTTTCTGTTCAAATGAAGTGAAATCAAGCCCAAATCTGCTCAAAAGCTTTTCTCTCTATTAGATAAAGCTGTTTCATTCAGTATTCAGTGCAAATCTTGCCAAACTGAAACAAGCTTATGTCTTATGAAGTACAATGTTTTCTGCAATGCTGTAAGACAGTTTTTAATGTGTTAGAAGTTATATGCACAAAAACTAATGTTAGGACTTCAATGATCAAGATTGTCAGTTTACAGCTTTCTGAGTCCAGTAATGCTGAAATAGTGTTTCTGTTGAAATGAAGTGAAATCAAGCCCAAATCTGCTCAAAAGCTTTTCTCTCTATTAGATAAAGCTGTTTCATTCAGTATTCAGTGCAAATCTTGCCAAACTGAAACAAGCTTATGTCTTATGAAGTACAATGTTTTCTGCAATGCTGTAAGACAGTTTTTAATGTGTTAGAAGTTATATGCACAAAAACGTCCCTAGGTTACGTATGTAACCCTAGTTCCTCGAGGGAACGAGACGCTGCGTCGATCGCATTTGGGGAACGCCTTTGGCAAGAACAACTCTGAATATCGTGTGCAATCAGTTCAATGGAAGAGCGTGACGTCACGGACGGGGTGACGTAGCGACCAGGAAGCTATAAAGGCACGTGCCACGCAGCTGGCTTCAGCTTCGAGTAGGGAAGCAAGCGCAGGCAGGGGTGCCGGGAGTATGGCTCGGCGACGCAGCGTCTCGTTCCCTCGAGGAACTAGGGTTACATACGTAACCTAGGGACGTTCCTCTTCGGGAACTCGAGCTGCGTCGATCGCATTTGGGGAACGATGTGCCAACGCTGCCAGACTACCAAACCCCTGCCTAGTGTGTATCCGTAGAGCACAGCTTAGGACGAGAGGACAGAAGAGCCAGGAGCGGCTCGCATATCGAGATTGTAAAATCTGGCAAATGTAGAGGGCGTGGACCACCCCGCAGCGTTGCAGATGTCCAAGAGGGACACACCTGCCAGGAAGGCCTTAGAGGCAGCCATACTCCGCGTAGAGTGAGCCTTGGCTCCCAAAGGAAGGGGAAGACCAGAGGACTCATATGACTCGTTGATAGCCTCGACTATCCAACGGCTAAGGGTCTGCTTAGAGGCAGGAGAACCCCTGTTAGTAGGACCGTAGCATACAAGCAATTGGTCGGATTTTCTCCACAGGGCAGCTCTGTGGACGTATGCGTCCAGTGCTCGCACTGGACACATACAATTTAGCTTCACCTGGTCTGGCTCCCGAAAGGGAGGAGGACAGAAGGCCTGCAGTACGACAGGTTGTGGTGTGACAGAGGGAACTTTAGGAATATAACCCGCTCGAGGGTAAAGAAATGCTTTGGCCATACCAGGGGCAAAGTCTAGATAATTAGGGGCCACCGAGAGGGCCTGGAGATCTCCAACTCTCTTTAGAGAAGTAATAGCCAATAATAGGGCAGTCTTAAGTGTCAGATGTCTGTCTGATATTTCTTGAATTGGCTCGAATGGAGCTTTGCAGAGAGCCTCTAACACCACAACCAGATCCCATGGGGGAATACGGGACCGTACTGGAGGTCTCAGCCTCAGTGCACCTCGGAGGAAACGTGTAACTAGGGGGTGTCTACCCAGTGACTGGTCACTGAAAGGGACGTGGTAAGCAGCTATGGCCGCCACGTACACCTTTAAGGTGGAGTGGGTCAACCCCGCAGAGAGCCTAGCTTGTAAAAACTCCAGAACTGTACCAACTGGGCAGTTAACAGGGTCAAGGTGGCGATCTCTGCACCATGAAGTGAAGAGTTTCCACTTCAGGGCGTACAGTTTCCTCGTAGAGGGAGCTCTGGATTGGAGTAGGGTCTCAACAACCTCGGTTGAGAGACCAGCTGCTAACAGATGTGCCCCCTCAGGGGCCACACCCACAGCTTCCACAACTCCGGGCGAGGGTGAATTATTTTGCCCTGCGCCTGAGAGAGTAGATCTGTCCTGATCGGAATCTGCCATGGAGAGCCGTCGAGGAGAGAAATCAGATCTGCGAACCATACTCGGCCCGGCCAGAACGGGGCTACTAACAACAGACGGACCCCGTCCCGGCGTACTCTCGCCAGAACTCCCGGGAGCAGAGCGATGGGGGGAAAAGCATACAGACGAAGCCTCGGCCAAGTCTGTGCCATGGCATCTAGTCCCAGTGGAGCTGGGTGAACTAGAGAGAACCAGAGGGGACATTGCGATGTCTCTCGAGTCGCGAAGAGGTCCACCTGAGCTTTGCCAAATATCTGCCATATCTGCTTCACCACCTCGGGATGGAGCATCCATTCCCCGGGCCTCGGCCCCTGTCTCGACAGCATGTCTGCTCCCACATTCAATCGCCCAGGAATATACACTGCTCTTAACGAGAGGAGTTTGCCCTGGGACCACAGGAGGATCTGGTACACCAGCTTGTACAAGGGGCGTGAACGCAGACCCCCCTGGTGATTGATATAAGAGACTACCGCTGTGTTGTCGGTGCGCACTAACACATGACAGCCTCTCAGGTCTGGGAGGAAATATTTTAAAGCTCGATACACTGCTAGCACTTCTAGACAATTGATGTGCCATGTTAGATGGCGACCGCTCCACAGACCGCGGGCAGGGTGGCCACTCATGACCGCACCCCAACCGGTGAGGGACGCATCTGTCGCTAGCGTTACACGGCGACCAAGAGCTCCCAGCACCGGGCCCTGATTCAAGAACCAAGGTTTCTTCCATATGTCTAAGGCACGAAGGCATCGCCGCGTGACCTGAATAGTTCGGAAAGGATTTCCCCTCGGGGAAAACCCCTTGGTCTTGAGCCACCACTGAAGGGGCCTCATGTGCAGGAGACCAAAAGGTATCACGTTGGACGCAGCTGCCATGAGCCCTAACAGTCTCTGAAACTGCTTCACAGTGAGTGACTGGCCTTCTCTGACTCTCTTGACTGATGTGAGGATCGACTCGATCCGAGCAGGAGACATACGTGCCTGCATCGTGGTCGAATCCCATACTACGCCTAGATAGGTGGTTCTCTGAACTGGAGAAAGTACACTCTTCTTGGCATTCAGTCTCAAACCCAGCTCCCCCATGTGTGCGAGAACGACATCTCGATGTCGAACCGCCATCTGCTCTGATTGAGCTAAGATCAACCAATCGTCGATATAATTTAGAATGCGGATGCCCTGCATACGGAGGGGTACCAGAGCCGCATCTACACACTTCGTGAACGTGCGGGGTGAGAGTGCAAGGCCGAATGGAAGTACTCGATATTGATAAGCTTTGCCCCCGAAAGCGAACCTCAGAAACTTCCTGTGTTGTGGAAGGATGGATATGTGGAAGTATGCGTCTTTGAGATCTATCGTGACAAACCAGTCCTCGGATCTGATTTGAGCTACAACCTGTTTGACAGTAAGCATTTTGAACTTCAGTGACATAACTGAGAGGTTTAACTGACGTAGGTCTAAGATCGGACGCAACCCCCCATCCTTCTTTGGAACTATGAAATACCGGCTGTAGAACCCGGATTCCCTGTCTAGAGGAGGGACCACCTCGATGGCCTCCTTCCTTAATAGGGTATTCACTTCTTGTTCCATAACCAGAGCCTGCTGGGGGCCGACGACTGTCGGTGTAACCCCATTGAATTTCGGCGGTGGACGGCCGAATTGAATAGCGTAGCCTCTTTCTACTGTGTGCAGGACCCATTGAGAAACATTTGGCAGAAGTTTCCACGCTGCTCGAAAATGTACTAAGGGAATCAGTCTCTCGAGACTGATCTCTGGTGTAAGAGGCCCCCGAAGGGGAGGCGAGCTTCCCAGCTCCGCTACGCTCACGGGCGGAAATAACTGGGAGGGACGCTCGCGGGAGACCGCTGCGCCCTGAAACACTGGCAGGGTTGGCAGACCGGCCTCCGGAGGGTACCGGGGAGAGGCGGGCACCGTATACTGAGGTGGGAACCGCTCTGACCCCGTAGGGGCTACCCTCGAGGTCACTGGTAGCATGGCGTCAGGACCTCTTTGTCGAGGACTTCCTAGCTTCGATAATAGTACGAAGATCTGATTTTAATCTAGGAGCCCCCGACTCAGAGCGTCGCTTAGACCCTCGGTCCCGGCGTGGGGGAGCACGAGTGGCGACGCTCTGCTTTTGAGCCTCGCGGTATGAGGAGCCTGCTAGTGGCGTGGGTATCTCCCGTCCAGATAACCCACAAGAGCGACGAGGGAGGAAACTCTGGAACGCCGCCGCCTGTTTACGGGCCTCCTGGAACCTGTCGACGACAGTATTGACTGTGTCGCCGAACAGGCCCGAGGCTTGGAGCGGGGCGTCCAGGAGGCAGAACCTGTCACGGTCTTTAATTTGGGACAGGTTCAGCCACAAATGCCTCTCCGCGGCCACCAAGGCTGCCATAGACCGCCCAATTGCGCGAGCGGTCTCTTTGGTGGCGCGGAGGGAGAGATCAGCGGTCCGTCTAAGCTCTGCAATATCGTCGGACTTGATCCCCTCTCCCTCGTCTACATCTCTCAACAGGTCGGCCTGATATGCTTGAAGGACGGCCATGGTGTGAAGGCACGCCCCTGCCTGACCTGCTGCCACATAGCCCTTGCCCACTAACCCTGATGTCGTTCTCAATGCTTTAGTAGGCAAGGCCGGAGCCTTCAGAGACGACGCCGAACCGGGTGACAGATAGCCCGCAAGCGTCTGTTCAACCCGTGGCATCGCTCTGTAACCACGCTCATCGAGCCCTGTCACATTCCCATAATACTGCGAATCAGGGCCGAAAAGACGGGTGGAATATGGGTGTTTCCACGACCTCGCTATCTCATCATGGAGGTCGGGAAAAAAGGGAAGGCTCCGGGCTGGAGGTGGTTGTCTGGGCCTGAGATACCGCTCATCTAATTTACTTCTCTGCGGTTCATGTGATTTTTGTGGGGGCCAGTCTATTTTTAACTTCTCGACTGCGCGAGTAACCACCTCCAGCAGCTCCTCATACTGGGGCGAAAGGGGTGGCGAATCCCTGCCAACTGTCTCCACATCCACCTCATCAGACGAAGAGAGGTGGAGTGTCGACCCCTCGCCCTGGGCGGAAGAAACCGACGAGCGTGCTTCCGATCCCAGGGTTTGGGCGCCAGATCTAGCAGATGAGGAAGGAGATAAGGACGTGCCCGTCTCCATTCCCTCTGCCAGATCTACCTGCGAACCCCACGAGTGCAGCAGCCGCTCTGCCTCAGCAGAAGCGGGGCCAGAACCGCGGGGAACGCTGGCGAAGGCTCCCTCCTCGAAGAGAGCCCTCCGGGATCGAAGCGTCCGCATTGGCAATCGTTCACAATGCGGACAGTCAGCTCCCTCGAGAGCTGACTCAGCGTGCTTCGACCCCAGGCAAACCACGCATAAATCATGTGTGTCTCCAGCCGTGATGTAGCGCTGGCATGGAGGAACACACAGTTTATAGCGCGATTTGGTTTCGCCCTTCAAATGTCTAGTCTTTGCTTTGGACTTAGGCATTTTAGTCTACTGAACTGGACAGACAACAGTAAATAAGACTTACAAGACAGACTTATGAACATGCACACACAGAGCGCTTGCTGAAAGACGCGAAGCTGAAGCCAGCTGCGTGGCACGTGCCTTTATAGCTTCCTGGTCGCTACGTCACCCCGTCCGTGACGTCACGCTCTTCCATTGAACTGATTGCACACGATATTCAGAGTTGTTCTTGCCAAAGGCGTTCCCCAAATGCGATCGACGCAGCTCGAGTTCCCGAAGAGGAACTAATGTTAGGACTTCAATGATCAAGATTGTCAGTTTACAGCTTTCTGAGTCCAGTAATGCTGAAATAGTGTTTCTGTTGAAATGAAGTGAAATCAAGCCCAAATCTGCTCAAAAGCTTTTCTCTCTATTAGATAAAGCTGTTTCATTCAGTATTCAGTGCAAATCTTGCCAAACTGAAACAAGCTTATGTCTTATGAAGTATAATGTTTTCTGCAATGCTGTAAGACAGTTTTTAATGTGTTAGAAGTTATATGCACAAAAACTAATGTTAGGACTTCAATGATCAAGATTGTCAGTTTACAGCTTTCTGAGTCCAGTAATGCTGAAATAGTGTTTCTGTTGAAATGAAGTGAAATCAAGCCCAAATCTGCTCAAAAGCTTTTCTCTCTATTAGATAAAGCTGTTTCATTCAGTATTCAGTGCAAATCTTGCCAAACTGAAACAAGCTTATGTCTTATGAAGTACAATGTTTTCTGCAATGCTGTAAGACAGCTTTTAATGTGTTAGAAGTTATATGCACAAAAACTTATGTTAGGACTTCAATGATCAAGATTGTCAGTTTACAGCTTTCTGAGTCCAGTAATGCTGAAATAGTGTTTCTGTTCAAATGAAGTGAAATCAAGCCCAAATCTGCTCAAAAGCTTTTCTCTCTATTAGAGAAAGCTGTTTCATTCAGTATTCAGTGCAAATCTTGCCAAACTGAAACATGCTTATGTCTTATGAAATAAAATGTTTTCTGCAATGCTGTAAGACAGTTTTTAATGTGTTAGAAGTTATATACACAAAAACTAATGTTAGGACTGCAATGATCAAGATTGTCAGTTTACAGCTTTCTGAGTCCAGTAATGTTGAAATAGTGTTTCTGTTGAAATGAAGTGAAATCAAGCCCAAATCTGCTCAAAAGCTTTTCTCTCTATTAGATAAAGCTGTTTCATTCAGTATTCAGTGCAAATCTTGCCAAACTGAAACAAGCTTATGTCTTACGAAGTACAATGTTTTCTGCAATGCTGTAAGACAGTTTTTAATGTGTTAGAAGTAATATGCACAAAAACTTATGTTAGGACTGCAATGATCAAGATTGTCAGTTTACAGCTTTCTGAGTCCAGTAATGTTGAAATAGTGTTTCTGTTCAAATGAAGTGAAATCAAGCCCAAATCTGCTCAAAAGCTTTTCTCTCTATTAGAGAAAGCTGTTTCATTCAATATTCAGTGCAAATCTTGCCAAACTGAAACAAGCTTATGCCTTATGAAGTACAATGTTTTCTGCAATGCTGTAAGACAGTTTTTAATGTGTTAGAAGTTATATGCACAAAAACTTATGTTAGGACTTCAATGATCAAGATTGTCAGTTTACAGCTTTCTGAGTCCAGTAATGCTGAAATAGTGTTTCTGTTGAAATGAAGTGAAATCTGCTCAAAAGCTTTTCTCTCTATTAGATAAAGCTGTTTCATTCAGTATTCAGTTCAAATCTTGCCAAACTGAAACAAGCTTATGTCTTATGAAGTACAATGTTTTCTGCAATGCTGTAAGACAGTTTTTAATGTGTTAGAAGTTATATGCACAAAAACTAATGTTAGGACTTCAATGATCAAGATTGTCAGTTTACAGCTTTCTGAGTCCAGTAATGCTGAAATAGTGTTTCTGTTGAAATGAAGTGAAATCAAGCCCAAATCTGCTCAAAAGCTTTTCTCTCTATTAGATAAAGCTGTTTCATTCAGTATTCAGTGCAAATCTTGCCAAACTGAAACAAGCTTATGCCTTATGAAGTACAATGTTTTCTGCAATGCTGTAAGACAGTTTTTAATGTGTTAGAAGTTATATGCACAAAAACTTATGTTAGGACTTCAATGATCAAGATTGTCAGTTTACAGCTTTCTGAGTCCAGTAATGCTGAAATAGTGTTTCTGTTGAAATGAAGTGAAATCAAGCCCAAATCTGCTCAAAAGCTTTTCTCTCTATTAGATAAAGCTGTTTCATTCAGTATTCAGTGCAAATCTTGCCAAACTGAAACAAGCTTATGTCTTATGAAGTACAATGTTTTCTGCAATGCTGTAAGACAGTTTTTAATGTGTTAGAAGTTATATGCACAAAAACTAATGTTAGGACTTCAATGATCAAGATTGTCAGTTTACAGCTTTCTGAGTCCAGTAATGCTGAAATAGTGTTTCTGTTGAAATGAAGTGAAATCAAGCCCAAATCTGCTCAAAAGCTTTTCTCTCTATTAGATAAAGCTGTTTCATTCAGTATTCAGTGCAAATCTTGCCAAACTGAAACAAGCTTATGTCTTATGAAGTACAATGTTTTCTGCAATGCTGTAAGACAGTTTTTAATGTGTTAGAAGTTATATGCACAAAAACTAATGTTAGGACTTCAATGATCAAGATTGTCAGTTTACAGCTTTCTGAGTCCAGTAATGCTGAAATAGTGTTTCTGTTGAAATGAAGTGAAATCAAGCCCAAATCTGCTCAAAAGCTTTTCTCTCTATTAGATAAAGCTGTTTCATTCAGTATTCAGTTCAAATCTTGCCAAACTGAAACAAGCTTATGTCTTATGAAGTACAATGTTTTCTGCAATGCTGTAAGACAGTTTTTAATGTGTTAGAAGTTATATGCACAAAAACTAATGTTAGGACTTCAATGATCAAGATTGTCAGTTTACAGCTTTCTGAGTCCAGTAATGCTGAAATAGTGTTTCTGTTCAAATGAAGTGAAATCAAGCCCAAATCTGCTCAAAAGCTTTTCTCTCTATTAGAGAAAGCTGTTTCATTCAGTATTCAGTGCAAATCTTGCCAAACTGAAACATGCTTATGTCTTATGAAATAAAATGTTTTCTGCAATGCTGTAAGACAGTTTTTAATGTGTTAGAAGTTATATACACAAAAACTAATGTTAGGACTGCAATGATCAAGATTGTCAGTTTACAGCTTTCTGAGTCCAGTAATGTTGAAATAGTGTTTCTGTTGAAATGAAGTGAAATCAAGCCCAAATCTGCTCAAAAGCTTTTCTCTCTATTAGATAAAGCTGTTTCATTCAGTATTCAGTGCAAATCTTGCCAAACTGAAACAAGCTTATGTCTTACGAAGTACAATGTTTTCTGCAATGCTGTAAGACAGTTTTTAATGTGTTAGAAGTAATATGCACAAAAACTTATGTTAGGACTGCAATGATCAAGATTGTCAGTTTACAGCTTTCTGAGTCCAGTAATGTTGAAATAGTGTTTCTGTTCAAATGAAGTGAAATCAAGCCCAAATCTGCTCAAAAGCTTTTCTCTCTATTAGAGAAAGCTGTTTCATTCAATATTCAGTGCAAATCTTGCCAAACTGAAACAAGCTTATGCCTTATGAAGTACAATGTTTTCTGCAATGCTGTAAGACAGTTTTTAATGTGTTAGAAGTTATATGCACAAAAACTTATGTTAGGACTTCAATGATCAAGATTGTCAGTTTACAGCTTTCTGAGTCCAGTAATGCTGAAATAGTGTTTCTGTTGAAATGAAGTGAAATCAAGCCCAAATCTGCTCAAAAGCTTTTCTCTCTATTAGATAAAGCTGTTTCATTCAGTATTCAGTGCAAATCTTGCCAAACTGAAACAAGCTTATGTCTTACGAAGTACAATGTTTTCTGCAATGCTGTAAGACAGTTTTTAATGTGTTAGAAGTTATATGCACAAAAACTAATGTTAGGACTTCAATGATCAAGATTGTCAGTTTACAGCTTTCTGAGTCCAGTAATGCTGAAATAGTGTTTCTGTTCAAATGAAGTGAAATCAAGCCCAAATCTGCTCAAAAGCTTTTCTCTCTATTAGATAAAGCTGTTTCATTCAGTATTCAGTGCAAATCTTGCCAAACTGAAACAAGCTTATGTCTTATGAAGTACAATGTTTTCTGCAATGCTGTAAGACAGTTTTTAATGTGTTAGAAGTTATATGCACAAAAACTAATGTTAGGACTTCAATGATCAAGATTGTCAGTTTACAGCTTTCTGAGTCCAGTAATGCTGAAATAGTGTTTCTGTTGAAATGAAGTGAAATCAAGCCCAAATCTGCTCAAAAGCTTTTCTCTCTATTAGATAAAGCTGTTTCATTCAGTATTCAGTGCAAATCTTGCCAAACTGAAACAAGCTTATGTCTTATGAAGTACAATGTTTTCTGCAATGCTGTAAGACAGTTTTTAATGTGTTAGAAGTTATATGCACAAAAACGTCCCTAGGTTACGTATGTAACCCTAGTTCCTCGAGGGAACGAGACGCTGCGTCGATCGCATTTGGGGAACGCCTTTGGCAAGAACAACTCTGAATATCGTGTGCAATCAGTTCAATGGAAGAGCGTGACGTCACGGACGGGGTGACGTAGCGACCAGGAAGCTATAAAGGCACGTGCCACGCAGCTGGCTTCAGCTTCGAGTAGGGAAGCAAGCGCAGGCAGGGGTGCCGGGAGTATGGCTCGGCGACGCAGCGTCTCGTTCCCTCGAGGAACTAGGGTTACATACGTAACCTAGGGACGTTCCTCTTCGGGAACTCGAGCTGCGTCGATCGCATTTGGGGAACGATGTGCCAACGCTGCCAGACTACCAAACCCCTGCCTAGTGTGTATCCGTAGAGCACAGCTTAGGACGAGAGGACAGAAGAGCCAGGAGCGGCTCGCATATCGAGATTGTAAAATCTGGCAAATGTAGAGGGCGTGGACCACCCCGCAGCGTTGCAGATGTCCAAGAGGGACACACCTGCCAGGAAGGCCTTAGAGGCAGCCATACTCCGCGTAGAGTGAGCCTTGGCTCCCAAAGGAAGGGGAAGACCAGAGGACTCATATGACTCGTTGATAGCCTCGACTATCCAACGGCTAAGGGTCTGCTTAGAGGCAGGAGAACCCCTGTTAGTAGGACCGTAGCATACAAGCAATTGGTCGGATTTTCTCCACAGGGCAGCTCTGTGGACGTATGCGTCCAGTGCTCGCACTGGACACATACAATTTAGCTTCACCTGGTCTGGCTCCCGAAAGGGAGGAGGACAGAAGGCCTGCAGTACGACAGGTTGTGGTGTGACAGAGGGAACTTTAGGAATATAACCCGCTCGAGGGTAAAGAAATGCTTTGGCCATACCAGGGGCAAAGTCTAGATAATTAGGGGCCACCGAGAGGGCCTGGAGATCTCCAACTCTCTTTAGAGAAGTAATAGCCAATAATAGGGCAGTCTTAAGTGTCAGATGTCTGTCTGATATTTCTTGAATTGGCTCGAATGGAGCTTTGCAGAGAGCCTCTAACACCACAACCAGATCCCATGGGGGAATACGGGACCGTACTGGAGGTCTCAGCCTCAGTGCACCTCGGAGGAAACGTGTAACTAGGGGGTGTCTACCCAGTGACTGGTCACTGAAAGGGACGTGGTAAGCAGCTATGGCCGCCACGTACACCTTTAAGGTGGAGTGGGTCAACCCCGCAGAGAGCCTAGCTTGTAAAAACTCCAGAACTGTACCAACTGGGCAGTTAACAGGGTCAAGGTGGCGATCTCTGCACCATGAAGTGAAGAGTTTCCACTTCAGGGCGTACAGTTTCCTCGTAGAGGGAGCTCTGGATTGGAGTAGGGTCTCAACAACCTCGGTTGAGAGACCAGCTGCTAACAGATGTGCCCCCTCAGGGGCCACACCCACAGCTTCCACAACTCCGGGCGAGGGTGAATTATTTTGCCCTGCGCCTGAGAGAGTAGATCTGTCCTGATCGGAATCTGCCATGGAGAGCCGTCGAGGAGAGAAATCAGATCTGCGAACCATACTCGGCCCGGCCAGAACGGGGCTACTAACAACAGACGGACCCCGTCCCGGCGTACTCTCGCCAGAACTCCCGGGAGCAGAGCGATGGGGGGAAAAGCATACAGACGAAGCCTCGGCCAAGTCTGTGCCATGGCATCTAGTCCCAGTGGAGCTGGGTGAACTAGAGAGAACCAGAGGGGACATTGCGATGTCTCTCGAGTCGCGAAGAGGTCCACCTGAGCTTTGCCAAATATCTGCCATATCTGCTTCACCACCTCGGGATGGAGCATCCATTCCCCGGGCCTCGGCCCCTGTCTCGACAGCATGTCTGCTCCCACATTCAATCGCCCAGGAATATACACTGCTCTTAACGAGAGGAGTTTGCCCTGGGACCACAGGAGGATCTGGTACACCAGCTTGTACAAGGGGCGTGAACGCAGACCCCCCTGGTGATTGATATAAGAGACTACCGCTGTGTTGTCGGTGCGCACTAACACATGACAGCCTCTCAGGTCTGGGAGGAAATATTTTAAAGCTCGATACACTGCTAGCACTTCTAGACAATTGATGTGCCATGTTAGATGGCGACCGCTCCACAGACCGCGGGCAGGGTGGCCACTCATGACCGCACCCCAACCGGTGAGGGACGCATCTGTCGCTAGCGTTACACGGCGACCAAGAGCTCCCAGCACCGGGCCCTGATTCAAGAACCAAGGTTTCTTCCATATGTCTAAGGCACGAAGGCATCGCCGCGTGACCTGAATAGTTCGGAAAGGATTTCCCCTCGGGGAAAACCCCTTGGTCTTGAGCCACCACTGAAGGGGCCTCATGTGCAGGAGACCAAAAGGTATCACGTTGGACGCAGCTGCCATGAGCCCTAACAGTCTCTGAAACTGCTTCACAGTGAGTGACTGGCCTTCTCTGACTCTCTTGACTGATGTGAGGATCGACTCGATCCGAGCAGGAGACATACGTGCCTGCATCGTGGTCGAATCCCATACTACGCCTAGATAGGTGGTTCTCTGAACTGGAGAAAGTACACTCTTCTTGGCATTCAGTCTCAAACCCAGCTCCCCCATGTGTGCGAGAACGACATCTCGATGTCGAACCGCCATCTGCTCTGATTGAGCTAAGATCAACCAATCGTCGATATAATTTAGAATGCGGATGCCCTGCATACGGAGGGGTACCAGAGCCGCATCTACACACTTCGTGAACGTGCGGGGTGAGAGTGCAAGGCCGAATGGAAGTACTCGATATTGATAAGCTTTGCCCCCGAAAGCGAACCTCAGAAACTTCCTGTGTTGTGGAAGGATGGATATGTGGAAGTATGCGTCTTTGAGATCTATCGTGACAAACCAGTCCTCGGATCTGATTTGAGCTACAACCTGTTTGACAGTAAGCATTTTGAACTTCAGTGACATAACTGAGAGGTTTAACTGACGTAGGTCTAAGATCGGACGCAACCCCCCATCCTTCTTTGGAACTATGAAATACCGGCTGTAGAACCCGGATTCCCTGTCTAGAGGAGGGACCACCTCGATGGCCTCCTTCCTTAATAGGGTATTCACTTCTTGTTCCATAACCAGAGCCTGCTGGGGGCCGACGACTGTCGGTGTAACCCCATTGAATTTCGGCGGTGGACGGCCGAATTGAATAGCGTAGCCTCTTTCTACTGTGTGCAGGACCCATTGAGAAACATTTGGCAGAAGTTTCCACGCTGCTCGAAAATGTACTAAGGGAATCAGTCTCTCGAGACTGATCTCTGGTGTAAGAGGCCCCCGAAGGGGAGGCGAGCTTCCCAGCTCCGCTACGCTCACGGGCGGAAATAACTGGGAGGGACGCTCGCGGGAGACCGCTGCGCCCTGAAACACTGGCAGGGTTGGCAGACCGGCCTCCGGAGGGTACCGGGGAGAGGCGGGCACCGTATACTGAGGTGGGAACCGCTCTGACCCCGTAGGGGCTACCCTCGAGGTCACTGGTAGCATGGCGTCAGGACCTCTTTGTCGAGGACTTCCTAGCTTCGATAATAGTACGAAGATCTGATTTTAATCTAGGAGCCCCCGACTCAGAGCGTCGCTTAGACCCTCGGTCCCGGCGTGGGGGAGCACGAGTGGCGACGCTCTGCTTTTGAGCCTCGCGGTATGAGGAGCCTGCTAGTGGCGTGGGTATCTCCCGTCCAGATAACCCACAAGAGCGACGAGGGAGGAAACTCTGGAACGCCGCCGCCTGTTTACGGGCCTCCTGGAACCTGTCGACGACAGTATTGACTGTGTCGCCGAACAGGCCCGAGGCTTGGAGCGGGGCGTCCAGGAGGCAGAACCTGTCACGGTCTTTAATTTGGGACAGGTTCAGCCACAAATGCCTCTCCGCGGCCACCAAGGCTGCCATAGACCGCCCAATTGCGCGAGCGGTCTCTTTGGTGGCGCGGAGGGAGAGATCAGCGGTCCGTCTAAGCTCTGCAATATCGTCGGACTTGATCCCCTCTCCCTCGTCTACATCTCTCAACAGGTCGGCCTGATATGCTTGAAGGACGGCCATGGTGTGAAGGCACGCCCCTGCCTGACCTGCTGCCACATAGCCCTTGCCCACTAACCCTGATGTCGTTCTCAATGCTTTAGTAGGCAAGGCCGGAGCCTTCAGAGACGACGCCGAACCGGGTGACAGATAGCCCGCAAGCGTCTGTTCAACCCGTGGCATCGCTCTGTAACCACGCTCATCGAGCCCTGTCACATTCCCATAATACTGCGAATCAGGGCCGAAAAGACGGGTGGAATATGGGTGTTTCCACGACCTCGCTATCTCATCATGGAGGTCGGGAAAAAAGGGAAGGCTCCGGGCTGGAGGTGGTTGTCTGGGCCTGAGATACCGCTCATCTAATTTACTTCTCTGCGGTTCATGTGATTTTTGTGGGGGCCAGTCTATTTTTAACTTCTCGACTGCGCGAGTAACCACCTCCAGCAGCTCCTCATACTGGGGCGAAAGGGGTGGCGAATCCCTGCCAACTGTCTCCACATCCACCTCATCAGACGAAGAGAGGTGGAGTGTCGACCCCTCGCCCTGGGCGGAAGAAACCGACGAGCGTGCTTCCGATCCCAGGGTTTGGGCGCCAGATCTAGCAGATGAGGAAGGAGATAAGGACGTGCCCGTCTCCATTCCCTCTGCCAGATCTACCTGCGAACCCCACGAGTGCAGCAGCCGCTCTGCCTCAGCAGAAGCGGGGCCAGAACCGCGGGGAACGCTGGCGAAGGCTCCCTCCTCGAAGAGAGCCCTCCGGGATCGAAGCGTCCGCATTGGCAATCGTTCACAATGCGGACAGTCAGCTCCCTCGAGAGCTGACTCAGCGTGCTTCGACCCCAGGCAAACCACGCATAAATCATGTGTGTCTCCAGCCGTGATGTAGCGCTGGCATGGAGGAACACACAGTTTATAGCGCGATTTGGTTTCGCCCTTCAAATGTCTAGTCTTTGCTTTGGACTTAGGCATTTTAGTCTACTGAACTGGACAGACAACAGTAAATAAGACTTACAAGACAGACTTATGAACATGCACACACAGAGCGCTTGCTGAAAGACGCGAAGCTGAAGCCAGCTGCGTGGCACGTGCCTTTATAGCTTCCTGGTCGCTACGTCACCCCGTCCGTGACGTCACGCTCTTCCATTGAACTGATTGCACACGATATTCAGAGTTGTTCTTGCCAAAGGCGTTCCCCAAATGCGATCGACGCAGCTCGAGTTCCCGAAGAGGAACTAATGTTAGGACTTCAATGATCAAGATTGTCAGTTTACAGCTTTCTGAGTCCAGTAATGCTGAAATAGTGTTTCTGTTGAAATGAAGTGAAATCAAGCCCAAATCTGCTCAAAAGCTTTTCTCTCTATTAGATAAAGCTGTTTCATTCAGTATTCAGTGCAAATCTTGCCAAACTGAAACAAGCTTATGTCTTATGAAGTATAATGTTTTCTGCAATGCTGTAAGACAGTTTTTAATGTGTTAGAAGTTATATGCACAAAAACTAATGTTAGGACTTCAATGATCAAGATTGTCAGTTTACAGCTTTCTGAGTCCAGTAATGCTGAAATAGTGTTTCTGTTGAAATGAAGTGAAATCAAGCCCAAATCTGCTCAAAAGCTTTTCTCTCTATTAGATAAAGCTGTTTCATTCAGTATTCAGTGCAAATCTTGCCAAACTGAAACAAGCTTATGTCTTATGAAGTACAATGTTTTCTGCAATGCTGTAAGACAGCTTTTAATGTGTTAGAAGTTATATGCACAAAAACTTATGTTAGGACTTCAATGATCAAGATTGTCAGTTTACAGCTTTCTGAGTCCAGTAATGCTGAAATAGTGTTTCTGTTCAAATGAAGTGAAATCAAGCCCAAATCTGCTCAAAAGCTTTTCTCTCTATTAGAGAAAGCTGTTTCATTCAGTATTCAGTGCAAATCTTGCCAAACTGAAACATGCTTATGTCTTATGAAATAAAATGTTTTCTGCAATGCTGTAAGACAGTTTTTAATGTGTTAGAAGTTATATACACAAAAACTAATGTTAGGACTGCAATGATCAAGATTGTCAGTTTACAGCTTTCTGAGTCCAGTAATGTTGAAATAGTGTTTCTGTTGAAATGAAGTGAAATCAAGCCCAAATCTGCTCAAAAGCTTTTCTCTCTATTAGATAAAGCTGTTTCATTCAGTATTCAGTGCAAATCTTGCCAAACTGAAACAAGCTTATGTCTTACGAAGTACAATGTTTTCTGCAATGCTGTAAGACAGTTTTTAATGTGTTAGAAGTAATATGCACAAAAACTTATGTTAGGACTGCAATGATCAAGATTGTCAGTTTACAGCTTTCTGAGTCCAGTAATGTTGAAATAGTGTTTCTGTTCAAATGAAGTGAAATCAAGCCCAAATCTGCTCAAAAGCTTTTCTCTCTATTAGAGAAAGCTGTTTCATTCAATATTCAGTGCAAATCTTGCCAAACTGAAACAAGCTTATGCCTTATGAAGTACAATGTTTTCTGCAATGCTGTAAGACAGTTTTTAATGTGTTAGAAGTTATATGCACAAAAACTTATGTTAGGACTTCAATGATCAAGATTGTCAGTTTACAGCTTTCTGAGTCCAGTAATGCTGAAATAGTGTTTCTGTTGAAATGAAGTGAAATCTGCTCAAAAGCTTTTCTCTCTATTAGATAAAGCTGTTTCATTCAGTATTCAGTTCAAATCTTGCCAAACTGAAACAAGCTTATGTCTTATGAAGTACAATGTTTTCTGCAATGCTGTAAGACAGTTTTTAATGTGTTAGAAGTTATATGCACAAAAACTAATGTTAGGACTTCAATGATCAAGATTGTCAGTTTACAGCTTTCTGAGTCCAGTAATGCTGAAATAGTGTTTCTGTTGAAATGAAGTGAAATCAAGCCCAAATCTGCTCAAAAGCTTTTCTCTCTATTAGATAAAGCTGTTTCATTCAGTATTCAGTGCAAATCTTGCCAAACTGAAACAAGCTTATGCCTTATGAAGTACAATGTTTTCTGCAATGCTGTAAGACAGTTTTTAATGTGTTAGAAGTTATATGCACAAAAACTTATGTTAGGACTTCAATGATCAAGATTGTCAGTTTACAGCTTTCTGAGTCCAGTAATGCTGAAATAGTGTTTCTGTTGAAATGAAGTGAAATCAAGCCCAAATCTGCTCAAAAGCTTTTCTCTCTATTAGATAAAGCTGTTTCATTCAGTATTCAGTGCAAATCTTGCCAAACTGAAACAAGCTTATGTCTTATGAAGTACAATGTTTTCTGCAATGCTGTAAGACAGTTTTTAATGTGTTAGAAGTTATATGCACAAAAACTAATGTTAGGACTTCAATGATCAAGATTGTCAGTTTACAGCTTTCTGAGTCCAGTAATGCTGAAATAGTGTTTCTGTTGAAATGAAGTGAAATCAAGCCCAAATCTGCTCAAAAGCTTTTCTCTCTATTAGATAAAGCTGTTTCATTCAGTATTCAGTGCAAATCTTGCCAAACTGAAACAAGCTTATGTCTTATGAAGTACAATGTTTTCTGCAATGCTGTAAGACAGTTTTTAATGTGTTAGAAGTTATATGCACAAAAACTAATGTTAGGACTTCAATGATCAAGATTGTCAGTTTACAGCTTTCTGAGTCCAGTAATGCTGAAATAGTGTTTCTGTTGAAATGAAGTGAAATCAAGCCCAAATCTGCTCAAAAGCTTTTCTCTCTATTAGATAAAGCTGTTTCATTCAGTATTCAGTTCAAATCTTGCCAAACTGAAACAAGCTTATGTCTTATGAAGTACAATGTTTTCTGCAATGCTGTAAGACAGTTTTTAATGTGTTAGAAGTTATATGCACAAAAACTAATGTTAGGACTTCAATGATCAAGATTGTCAGTTTACAGCTTTCTGAGTCCAGTAATGCTGAAATAGTGTTTCTGTTCAAATGAAGTGAAATCAAGCCCAAATCTGCTCAAAAGCTTTTCTCTCTATTAGAGAAAGCTGTTTCATTCAGTATTCAGTGCAAATCTTGCCAAACTGAAACATGCTTATGTCTTATGAAATAAAATGTTTTCTGCAATGCTGTAAGACAGTTTTTAATGTGTTAGAAGTTATATACACAAAAACTAATGTTAGGACTGCAATGATCAAGATTGTCAGTTTACAGCTTTCTGAGTCCAGTAATGTTGAAATAGTGTTTCTGTTGAAATAAAGTGAAATCAAGCCCAAATCTGCTCAAAAGCTTTTCTCTCTATTAGATAAAGCTGTTTCATTCAGTATTCAGTGCAAATCTTGCCAAACTGAAACAAGCTTATGTCTTACGAAGTACAATGTTTTCTGCAATGCTGTAAGACAGTTTTTAATGTGTTAGAAGTAATATGCACAAAAACTTATGTTAGGACTGCAATGATCAAGATTGTCAGTTTACAGCTTTCTGAGTCCAGTAATGTTGAAATAGTGTTTCTGTTCAAATGAAGTGAAATCAAGCCCAAATCTGCTCAAAAGCTTTTCTCTCTATTAGAGAAAGCTGTTTCATTCAATATTCAGTGCAAATCTTGCCAAACTGAAACAAGCTTATGCCTTATGAAGTACAATGTTTTCTGCAATGCTGTAAGACAGTTTTTAATGTGTTAGAAGTTATATGCACAAAAACTTATGTTAGGACTTCAATGATCAAGATTGTCAGTTTACAGCTTTCTGAGTCCAGTAATGCTGAAATAGTGTTTCTGTTGAAATGAAGTGAAATCTGCTCAAAAGCTTTTCTCTCTATTAGATAAAGCTGTTTCATTCAGTATTCAGTTCAAATCTTGCCAAACTGAAACAAGCTTATGTCTTATGAAGTACAATGTTTTCTGCAATGCTGTAAGACAGTTTTTAATGTGTTAGAAGTTATATGCACAAAAACTAAGGTTAGGACTTCAATGATCAAGATTGTCAGTTTACAGCTTTCTGAGTCCAGTAATGCTGAAATAGTGTTTCTGTTGAAATGAAGTGAAATCAAGCCCAAATCTGCTCAAAAGCTTTTCTCTCTATTAGATAAAGCTGTTTCATTCAGTATTCAGTGCAAATCTTGCCAAACTGAAACAAGCTTATGTCTTATGAAGTACAATGTTTTCTGCAATGCTGTAAGACAGTTTTTAATGTGTTAGAAGTTATATGCACAAAAACTAATGTTAGGACTTCAATGATCAAGATTGTCAGTTTACAGCTTTCTGAGTCCAGTAATGCTGAAATAGTGTTTCTGTTGAAATGAAGTGAAATCAAGCCCAAATCTGCTCAAAAGCTTTTCTCTCTATTAGATAAAGCTGTTTCATTCAGTATTCAGTGCAAATCTTGCCAAACTGAAACAAGCTTATGTCTTATGAAGTACAATGTTTTCTGCAATGCTGTAAGACAGCTTTTAATGTGTTAGAAGTTATATGCACAAAAACTTATGTTAGGACTTCAATGATCAAGATTGTCAGTTTACAGCTTTCTGAGTCCAGTAATGCTGAAATAGTGTTTCTGTTGAAATGAAGTGAAATCAAGCCCAAATCTGCTCAAAAGCTTTTCTCTCTATTAGATAAAGCTGTTTCATTCAGTATTCAGTGCAAATCTTGCCAAACTGAAACAAGCTTATGCCTTATGAAGTACAATGTTTTCTGCAATGCTGTAAGACAGTTTTTAATGTGTTAGAAGTTATATGCACAAAAACTTATGTTAGGACTTCAATGATCAAGATTGTCAGTTTACAGCTTTCTGAGTCCAGTAATGCTGAAATAGTGTTTCTGTTGAAATGAAGTGAAATCAAGCCCAAATCTGCTCAAAAGCTTTTCTCTCTATTAGATAAAGCTGTTTCATTCAGTATTCAGTGCAAATCTTGCCAAACTGAAACAAGCTTATGCCTTATGAAGTACAATGTTTTCTGCAATGCTGTAAGACAGTTTTTAATGTGTTAGAAGTTATATGCACAAAAACTAATGTTAGGACTTCAATGATCAAGATTGTCAGTTTACAGCTTTCTGAGTCCAGTAATGCTGAAATAGTGTTTCTGTTCAAATGAAGTGAAATCAAGCCCAAATCTGCTCAAAAGCTTTTCTCTCTATTAGAGAAAGCTGTTTCATTCAGTATTCAGTGCAAATCTTGCCAAACTGAAACATGCTTATGTCTTATGAAATAAAATGTTTTCTGCAATGCTGTAAGACAGTTTTTAATGTGTTAGAAGTTATATACACAAAAACTAATGTTAGGACTGCAATGATCAAGATTGTCAGTTTACAGCTTTCTGAGTCCAGTAATGTTGAAATAGTGTTTCTGTTGAAATGAAGTGAAATCAAGCCCAAATCTGCTCAAAAGCTTTTCTCTCTATTAGATAAAGCTGTTTCATTCAGTATTCAGTGCAAATCTTGCCAAACTGAAACAAGCTTATGTCTTATGAAGTACAATGTTTTCTGCAATGCTGTAAGACAGCTTTTAATGTGTTAGAAGTTATATGCACAAAAACTTATGTTAGGACTTCAATGATCAAGATTGTCAGTTTACAGCTTTCTGAGTCCAGTAATGCTGAAATAGTGTTTCTGTTGAAATGAAGTGAAATCAAGCCAAATCTGCTCAAAAGCTTTTCTCTCTATTAGATAAAGCTGTTTCATTCAGTATTCAGTGCAAATCTTGCCAAACTGAAACAAGCTTATGTCTTATGAAGTACAATGTTTTCTGCAATGCTGTAAGACAGTTTTTAATGTGTTAGAAGTTATATGCACAAAAACTTATGTTAGGACTTCAATGATCAAGATTGTCAGTTTACAGCTTTCTGAGTCCAGTAATGCTGAAATAGTGTTTCTGTTGAAATGAAGTGAAATCAAGCCCAAATCTGCTCAAAAGCTTTTCTCTCTATTAGATAAAGCTGTTTCATTCAGTATTCAGTTCAAATCTTGCCAAACTGAAACAAGCTTATGTCTTATGAAGTACAATGTTTTCTGCAATGCTGTATGACAGTTTTTAATGTGTTAGAAGTTATATGCACAAAAACTAAGGTTAGGACTTCAATGATCAAGATTGTCAGTTTACAGCTTTCTGAGTCCAGTAATGCTGAAATAGTGTTTCTGTTGAAATGAAGTGAAATCAAGCCCAAATCTGCTCAAAAGCTTTTCTCTCTATTAGATAAAGCTGTTTCATTCAGTATTCAGTGCAAATCTTGCCAAACTGAAACAAGCTTATGTCTTATGAAGTACAATGTTTTCTGCAATGCTGTAAGACAGTTTTTAATGTGTTAGAAGTTATATGCACAAAAACTAATGTAGGACTTCAATGATCAAGATTGTCAGTTTACAGCTTTCTGAGTCCAGTAATGCTGAAATAGTGTTTCTGTTGAAATGAAGTGAAATCAAGCCCAAATCTGCTCAAAAGCTTTTCTCTCTATTAGATAAAGCTGTTTCATTCAGTATTCAGTGCAAATCTTGCCAAACTGAAACAAGCTTATGTCTTATGAAGTACAATGTTTTCTGCAATGCTGTAAGACAGCTTTTAATGTGTTAGAAGTTATATGCACAAAAACTTATGTTAGGACTTCAATGATCAAGATTGTCAGTTTACAGCTTTCTGAGTCCAGTAATGCTGAAATAGTGTTTCTGTTGAATGAAGTGAAATCAAGCCCAAATCTGCTCAAAAGCTTTTCTCTCTATTAGATAAAGCTGTTTCATTCAGTATTCAGTGCAAATCTTGCCAAACTGAAACAAGCTTATGCCTTATGAAGTACAATGTTTTCTGCAATGCTGTAAGACAGTTTTTAATGTGTTAGAAGTTATATGCACAAAAACTTATGTTAGGACTTCAATGATCAAGATTGTCAGTTTACAGCTTTCTGAGTCCAGTAATGCTGAAATAGTGTTTCTGTTGAAATGAAGTGAAATCAAGCCCAAATCTGCTCAAAAGCTTTTCTCTCTATTAGATAAAGCTGTTTCATTCAGTATTCAGTGCAAATCTTGCCAAACTGAAACAAGCTTATGCCTTATGAAGTACAATGTTTTCTGCAATGCTGTAAGACAGTTTTTAATGTGTTAGAAGTTATATGCACAAAAACTAATGTTAGGACTTCAATGATCAAGATTGTCAGTTTACAGCTTTCTGAGTCCAGTAATGCTGAAATAGTGTTTCTGTTCAAATGAAGTGAAATCAAGCCCAAATCTGCTCAAAAGCTTTTCTCTCTATTAGAGAAAGCTGTTTCATTCAGTATTCAGTGCAAATCTTGCCAAACTGAAACATGCTTATGTCTTATGAAATAAAATGTTTTCTGCAATGCTGTAAGACAGTTTTTAATGTGTTAGAAGTTATATACACAAAAAACTAATGTTAGGACTGCAATGATCAAGATTGTCAGTTTACAGCTTTCTGAGTCCAGTAATGTTGAAATAGTGTTTCTGTTGAAATGAAGTGAAATCAAGCCCAAATCTGCTCAAAAGCTTTTCTCTCTATTAGATAAAGCTGTTTCATTCAGTATTCAGTGCAATCTTGCCAAACTGAAACAAGCTTATGTCTTATGAAGTACAATGTTTTCTGCAATGCTGTAAGACAGCTTTTAATGTGTTAGAAGTTATATGCACAAAAACTTATGTTAGGACTTCAATGATCAAGATTGTCAGTTTACAGCTTTCTGAGTCCAGTAATGCTGAAATAGTGTTTCTGTTGAAATAAAGTGAAATCAAGCCCAAATCTGCTCAAAAGCTTTTCTCTCTATTAGATAAAGCTGTTTCATTCAGTATTCAGTGCAAATCTTGCCAAACTGAAACAAGCTTATGTCTTATGAAGTACAATGTTTTCTGCAATGCTGTAAGACAGTTTTTAATGTGTTAGAAGTTATATGCACAAAAACTTATGTTAGGACTTCAATGATCAAGATTGTCAGTTTACAGCTTTCTGAGTCCAGTAATGCTGAAATAGTGTTTTCTGTTGAAATGAAGTGAAATCAAGCCCAAATCTGCTCAAAAGCTTTTCCTCTCTATTAGATAAAGCTGTTTCATTCAGTATTCAGTGCAAATCTTGCCAAACTGAAACAAGCTTATGTCTTATGAAGTACAATGTTTTCTGCAATGCTGTAAGACAGTTTTTAATGTGTTAGAAGTTATATGCACAAAAACTAATGTTAGGACTTCAATGATCAAGATTGTCAGTTTACAGCTTTCTGAGTCCAGTAATGCTGAAATAGTGTTTCTGTTGAAATGAAGTGAAATCAAGCCCAAATCTGCTCAAAAGCTTTTCTCTCTATTAGATAAAGCTGTTTCATTCAGTATTCAGTGCAAATCTTGCCAAACTGAAACAAGCTTATGTCTTATGAAGTACAATGTTTTCTGCAATGCTGTAAGACAGTTTTTAATGTGTTAGAAGTTATATGCACAAAAACTAATGTTAGGACTTCAATGATCAAGATTGTCAGTTTACAGCTTTCTGAGTCCAGTAATGCTGAAATAGTGTTTCTGTTGAAATGAAGTGAAATCAAGCCCAAATCTGCTCAAAAGCTTTTCTCTCTATTAGATAAAGCTGTTTCATTCAGTATTCAGTGCAAATCTTGCCAACTGAAACAAGCTTATGTCTTATGAAGTACAATGTTTTCTGCAATGCTGTAAGACAGCTTTTAATGTGTTAGAAGTTATATGCACAAAAACTTATGTTAGGACTTCAATGATCAAGATTGTCAGTTTACAGCTTTCTGAGTCCAGTAATGCTGAAATAGTGTTTCTGTTGAAATGAAGTGAAATCAAGCCCAAATCTGCTCAAAAAGCTTTTCTCTCTATTAGATAAAGCTGTTTCATTCAGTATTCAGTGCAAATCTTGCCAAACTGAAACAAGCTTATGCCTTATGAAGTACAATGTTTTCTGCAATGCTGTAAGACAGTTTTTAATGTGTTAGAAGTTATATGCACAAAAACTAATGTTAGGACTTCAATGATCAAGATTGTCAGTTTACAGCTTTCTGAGTCCAGTAATGCTGAAATAGTGTTTCTGTTCAAATGAAGTGAAATCAAGCCCAAATCTGCTCAAAAGCTTTTCTCTCTATTAGAGAAAAGCTGTTTCATTCAGTATTCAGTGCAAATCTTGCCAAACTGAAACATGCTTATGTCTTATGAAATAAAATGTTTTCTGCAATGCTGTAAGACAGTTTTTAATGTGTTAGAAGTTATATACACAAAAACTAATGTTAGGACTGCAATGATCAAGATTGTCAGTTTACAGCTTTCTGAGTCCAGTAATGTTGAAATAGTGTTTCTGTTGAAATGAAGTGAAATCAAGCCCAAATCTGCTCAAAAGCTTTTCTCTCTATTAGATAAAGCTGTTTCATCAGTATTCAGTGCAAATCTTGCCAAACTGAAACAAGCTTATGTCTTACGAAGTACAATGTTTTCTGCAATGCTGTAAGACAGTTTTAATGTGTTAGAAGTAATATGCACAAAAACTTATGTTAGGACTGCAATGATCAAGATTGTCAGTTTACAGCTTTCTGAGTCCAGTAATGTTGAAATAGTGTTTCTGTTCAAATGAAGTGAAATCAAGCCCAAATCTGCTCAAAAGCTTTTCTCTCTATTAGAGAAAGCTGTTTCATTCAATATTCAGTGCAAATCTTGCCAAACTGAAACAAGCTTATGCCTTATGAAGTACAATGTTTTCTGCAATGCTGTAAGACAGTTTTTAATGTGTTAGAAGTTATATGCACAAAAACTTATGTTAGGACTTCAATGATCAAGATTGTCAGTTTACAGCTTTCTGAGTCTCCAGTAATGCTGAAATAGTGTTTCTGTTGAAATGAAGTGAAATCTGCTCAGAAGCTTTTCTCTCTATTAGATAAAGCTGTTTCATTCAGTATTCAGTTCAAATCTTGCCAAACTGAAACAAGCTTATGTCTTATGAAGTACAATGTTTTCTGCAATGCTGTAAGACAGTTTTTAATGTGTTAGAAGTTATATGCACAAAAACTTATGTTAGGACTTCAATGATCAAGATTGTCAGTTTACAGCTTTCTGAGTCCAGTAATGCTGAAATAGTGTTTCTGTTGAAATGAAGTGAAATCAAGCCCAAATCTGCTCAAAAGCTTTTCTCTCTATTAGATAAAGCTGTTTCATTCAGTATTCAGTGCAAATCTTGCCAAACTGAAACAAGCTTATGTCTTATGAAGTACAATGTTTTCTGCAATGCTGTAAGACAGTTTTTAATGTGTTAGAAGTTATATGCACAAAAACTAATGTTAGGACTTCAATGATCAAGATTGTCAGTTTACAGCTTTCTGAGTCCAGTAATGCTGAAATAGTGTTTCTGTTGAAATGAAGTGAAATCAAGCCCAAATCTGCTCAAAAGCTTTTCTCTCTATTAGATAAAGCTGTTTCATTCAGTATTCAGTGCAAATCTTGCCAAACTGAAACAAGCTTATGTCTTATGAAGTACAATGTTTTCTGCAATGCTGTAAGACAGTTTTTAATGTGTTAGAAGTTATATGCACAAAAACTAATGTTAGGACTTCAATGATCAAGATTGTCAGTTTACAGCTTTCTGAGTCCAGTAATGCTGAAATAGTGTTTCTGTTGAAATGAAGTGAAATCAAGCCCAAATCTGCTCAAAAGCTTTTCTCTCTATTAGATAAAGCTGTTTCATTCAGTATTCAGTGCAAATCTTGCCAAACTGAAACAAGCTTATGTCTTATGAAGTACAATGTTTTCTGCAATGCTGTAAGACAGTTTTTAATGTGTTAGAAGTAATATGCACAAAAACTTATGTTAGGACTTCAATGATCAAGATTGTCAGTTTACAGCTTTCTGAGTCCAGTAATGCTGAAATAGTGTTTCTGTTGAAATGAAGTGAAATCAAGCCCAAATCTGCTCAAAAGCTTTTCTCTCTATTAGATAAAGCTGTTTCATTCAGTATTCAGTGCAAATCTTGCCAAACTGAAACAAGCTTATGTCTTATGAAATGAAATGTTTTTTGCAATGCTGTAAGACAGTTTTTAATGTGTTAGAAGTTATATACACAAAAACTAATGTTAGGACTTCAATGATCAAGATTGTCAGTTTACAGCTTTCTGAGTCCAGTAATGCTGAAATAGTGTTTCTGTTGAAATGAAGTGAAATCAAGCCCAAATCTGCTCAAAAGCTTTTCTCTCTATTAGATAAAGCTGTTTCATTCAGTATTCAGTGCAAATCTTGCCAAACTGAAACAAGCTTATGTCTTATGAAGTACAATGTTTTCTGCAATGCTGTAAGACAGTTTTTAATGTGTTAGAAGTTATATGCACAAAAACTAATGTTAGGACTTCAATGATCAAGATTGTCAGTTTACAGCTTTCTGAGTCCAGTAATGCTGAAATAGTGTTTCTGTTGAAATGAAGTGAAATCAAGCCCAAATCTGCTCAAAAGCTTTTCTCTCTATTAGATAAAGCTGTTTCATTCAGTATTCAGTGCAAATCTTGCCAAACTGAAACAAGCTTATGTCTTATGAAGTACAATGTTTTCTGCAATGCTGTAAGACAGCTTTTAATGTGTTAGAAGTTATATGCACAAAAACTTATGTTAGGACTTCAATGATCAAGATTGTCAGTTTACAGCTTTCTGAGTCCAGTAATGCTGAAATAGTGTTTCTGTTGAAATGAAGTGAAATCAAGCCCAAATCTGCTCAAAAGCTTTTCTCTCTATTAGATAAAGCTGTTTCATTCAGTATTCAGTGCAAATCTTGCCAAACTGAAACAAGCTTATGCCTTATGAAGTACAATGTTTTCTGCAATGCTGTAAGACAGTTTTTAATGTGTTAGAAGTTATATGCACAAAAACTAATGTTAGGACTTCAATGATCAAGATTGTCAGTTTACAGCTTTCTGAGTCCAGTAATGCTGAAATAGTGTTTCTGTTCAAATGAAGTGAAATCAAGCCCAAATCTGCTCAAAAGCTTTTCTCTCTATTAGAGAAAGCTGTTTCATTCAGTATTCAGTGCAAATCTTGCCAAACTGAAACATGCTTATGTCTTATGAAATAAAATGTTTTCTGCAATGCTGTAAGACAGTTTTTAATGTGTTAGAAGTTATATACACAAAAACTAATGTTAGGACTGCAATGATCAAGATTGTCAGTTTACAGCTTTCTGAGTCCAGTAATGTTGAAATAGTGTTTCTGTTGAAATGAAGTGAAATCAAGCCCAAATCTGCTCAAAAGCTTTTCTCTCTATTAGATAAAGCTGTTTCATTCAGTATTCAGTGCAAATCTTGCCAAACTGAAACAAGCTTATGTCTTACGAAGTACAATGTTTTCTGCAATGCTGTAAGACAGTTTTTAATGTGTTAGAAGTAATATGCACAAAAACTTATGTTAGGACTGCAATGATCAAGATTGTCAGTTTACAGCTTTCTGAGTCCAGTAATGTTGAAATAGTGTTTCTGTTCAAATGAAGTGAAATCAAGCCCAAATCTGCTCAAAAGCTTTTCTCTCTATTAGAGAAAGCTGTTTCATTCAATATTCAGTGCAAATCTTGCCAAACTGAAACAAGCTTATGCCTTATGAAGTACAATGTTTTCTGCAATGCTGTAAGACAGTTTTTAATGTGTTAGAAGTTATATGCACAAAAACTTATGTTAGGACTTCAATGATCAAGATTGTCAGTTTACAGCTTTCTGAGTCCAGTAATGCTGAAATAGTGTTTCTGTTGAAATGAAGTGAAATCTGCTCAGAAGCTTTTCTCTCTATTAGATAAAGCTGTTTCATTCAGTATTCAGTTCAAATCTTGCCAAACTGAAACAAGCTTATGTCTTATGAAGTACAATGTTTTCTGCAATGCTGTAAGACAGTTTTTAATGTGTTAGAAGTTATATGCACAAAAACTAATGTTAGGACTTCAATGATCAAGATTGTCAGTTTACAGCTTTCTGAGTCCAGTAATGCTGAAATAGTGTTTCTGTTGAAATGAAGTGAAATCAAGCCCAAATCTGCTCAAAAGCTTTTCTCTCTATTAGATAAAGCTGTTTCATTCAGTATTCAGTGCAAATCTTGCCAAACTGAAACAAGCTTATGTCTTATGAAGTACAATGTTTTCTGCAATGCTGTAAGACAGCTTTTAATGTGTTAGAAGTTATATGCACAAAAACTTATGTTAGGACTTCAATGATCAAGATTGTCAGTTTACAGCTTTCTGAGTCCAGTAATGCTGAAATAGTGTTTCTGTTGAAATGAAGTGAAATCAAGCCCAAATCTGCTCAAAAGCTTTTCTCTCTATTAGATAAAGCTGTTTCATTCAGTATTCAGTGCAAATCTTGCCAAACTGAAACAAGCTTATGCCTTATGAAGTACAATGTTTTCTGCAATGCTGTAAGACAGTTTTTAATGTGTTAGAAGTTATATGCACAAAAACTAATGTTAGGACTTCAATGATCAAGATTGTCAGTTTACAGCTTTCTGAGTCCAGTAATGCTGAAATAGTGTTTCTGTTCAAATGAAGTGAAATCAAGCCCAAATCTGCTCAAAAGCTTTTCTCTCTATTAGAGAAAGCTGTTTCATTCAGTATTCAGTGCAAATCTTGCCAAACTGAAACATGCTTATGTCTTATGAAATAAAATGTTTTCTGCAATGCTGTAAGACAGTTTTTAATGTGTTAGAAGTTATATACACAAAAACTAATGTTAGGACTGCAATGATCAAGATTGTCAGTTTACAGCTTTCTGAGTCCAGTAATGTTGAAATAGTGTTTCTGTTGAAATGAAGTGAAATCAAGCCCAAATCTGCTCAAAAGCTTTTCTCTCTATTAGATAAAGCTGTTTCATTCAGTATTCAGTGCAAATCTTGCCAAACTGAAACAAGCTTATGTCTTACGAAGTACAATGTTTTCTGCAATGCTGTAAGACAGTTTTTAATGTGTTAGAAGTAATATGCACAAAAACTTATGTTAGGACTGCAATGATCAAGATTGTCAGTTTACAGCTTTCTGAGTCCAGTAATGTTGAAATAGTGTTTCTGTTCAAATGAAGTGAAATCAAGCCCAAATCTGCTCAAAAGCTTTTCTCTCTATTAGAGAAAGCTGTTTCATTCAATATTCAGTGCAAATCTTGCCAAACTGAAACAAGCTTATGCCTTATGAAGTACAATGTTTTCTGCAATGCTGTAAGACAGTTTTTAATGTGTTAGAAGTTATATGCACAAAAACTTATGTTAGGACTTCAATGATCAAGATTGTCAGTTTACAGCTTTCTGAGTCCAGTAATGCTGAAATAGTGTTTCTGTTGAAATGAAGTGAAATCTGCTCAGAAGCTTTTCTCTCTATTAGATAAAGCTGTTTCATTCAGTATTCAGTTCAAATCTTGCCAAACTGAAACAAGCTTATGTCTTATGAAGTACAATGTTTTCTGCAATGCTGTAAGACAGTTTTTAATGTGTTAGAAGTTATATGCACAAAAACTTATGTTAGGACTTCAATGATCAAGATTGTCAGTTTACAGCTTTCTGAGTCCAGTAATGCTGAAATAGTGTTTCTGTTGAAATGAAGTGAAATCAAGCCCAAATCTGCTCAAAAGCTTTTCTCTCTATTAGATAAAGCTGTTTCATTCAGTATTCAGTGCAAATCTTGCCAAACTGAAACAAGCTTATGTCTTATGAAGTACAATGTTTTCTGCAATGCTGTAAGACAGTTTTTAATGTGTTAGAAGTTATATGCACAAAAACTAATGTTAGGACTTCAATGATCAAGATTGTCAGTTTACAGCTTTCTGAGTCCAGTAATGCTGAAATAGTGTTTCTGTTGAAATGAAGTGAAATCAAGCCCAAATCTGCTCAAAAGCTTTTCTCTCTATTAGATAAAGCTGTTTCATTCAGTATTCAGTGCAAATCTTGCCAAACTGAAACAAGCTTATATCTTATGAAGTACAATGTTTTCTGCAATGCTGTAAGACAGTTTTTAATGTGTTAGAAGTTATATGCACAAAAACTAATGTTAGGACTTCAATGATCAAGATTGTCAGTTTACAGCTTTCTGAGTCCAGTAATGCTGAAATAGTGTTTCTGTTGAAATGAAGTGAAATCAAGCCCAAATCTGCTCAAAAGCTTTTCTCTCTATTAGATAAAGCTGTTTCATTCAGTATTCAGTGCAAATCTTGCCAAACTGAAACAAGCTTATGTCTTATGAAGTACAATGTTTTCTGCAATGCTGTAAGACAGTTTTTAATGTGTTAGAAGTAATATGCACAAAAACTTATGTTAGGACTTCAATGATCAAGATTGTCAGTTTACAGCTTTCTGAGTCCAGTAATGCTGAAATAGTGTTTCTGTTGAAATGAAGTGAAATCAAGCCCAAATCTGCTCAAAAGCTTTTCTCTCTATTAGATAAAGCTGTTTCATTCAGTATTCAGTGCAAATCTTGCCAAACTGAAACAAGCTTATGTCTTATGAAATGAAATGTTTTTTGCAATGCTGTAAGACAGTTTTTAATGTGTTAGAAGTTATATACACAAAAACTAATGTTAGGACTTCAATGATCAAGATTGTCAGTTTACAGCTTTCTGAGTCCAGTAATGCTGAAATAGTGTTTCTGTTGAAATGAAGTGAAATCAAGCCCAAATCTGCTCAAAAGCTTTTCTCTCTATTAGATAAAGCTGTTTCATTCAGTATTCAGTGCAAATCTTGCCAAACTGAAACAAGCTTATGTCTTATGAAGTACAATGTTTTCTGCAATGCTGTAAGACAGTTTTTAATGTGTTAGAAGTTATATGCACAAAAACTAATGTTAGGACTTCAATGATCAAGATTGTCAGTTTACAGCTTTCTGAGTCCAGTAATGCTGAAATAGTGTTTCTGTTGAAATGAAGTGAAATCAAGCCCAAATCTGCTCAAAAGCTTTTCTCTCTATTAGATAAAGCTGTTTCATTCAGTATTCAGTGCAAATCTTGCCAAACTGAAACAAGCTTATGTCTTATGAAGTACAATGTTTTCTGCAATGCTGTAAGACAGCTTTTAATGTGTTAGAAGTTATATGCACAAAAACTTATGTTAGGACTTCAATGATCAAGATTGTCAGTTTACAGCTTTCTGAGTCCAGTAATGCTGAAATAGTGTTTCTGTTGAAATGAAGTGAAATCAAGCCCAAATCTGCTCAAAAGCTTTTCTCTCTATTAGATAAAGCTGTTTCATTCAGTATTCAGTGCAAATCTTGCCAAACTGAAACAAGCTTATGCCTTATGAAGTACAATGTTTTCTGCAATGCTGTAAGACAGTTTTTAATGTGTTAGAAGTTATATGCACAAAAACTAATGTTAGGACTTCAATGATCAAGATTGTCAGTTTACAGCTTTCTGAGTCCAGTAATGCTGAAATAGTGTTTCTGTTCAAATGAAGTGAAATCAAGCCCAAATCTGCTCAAAAGCTTTTCTCTCTATTAGAGAAAGCTGTTTCATTCAGTATTCAGTGCAAATCTTGCCAAACTGAAACATGCTTATGTCTTATGAAATAAAATGTTTTCTGCAATGCTGTAAGACAGTTTTTAATGTGTTAGAAGTTATATACACAAAAACTAATGTTAGGACTGCAATGATCAAGATTGTCAGTTTACAGCTTTCTGAGTCCAGTAATGTTGAAATAGTGTTTCTGTTGAAATGAAGTGAAATCAAGCCCAAATCTGCTCAAAAGCTTTTCTCTCTATTAGATAAAGCTGTTTCATTCAGTATTCAGTGCAAATCTTGCCAAACTGAAACAAGCTTATGTCTTACGAAGTACAATGTTTTCTGCAATGCTGTAAGACAGTTTTTAATGTGTTAGAAGTAATATGCACAAAAACTTATGTTAGGACTGCAATGATCAAGATTGTCAGTTTACAGCTTTCTGAGTCCAGTAATGTTGAAATAGTGTTTCTGTTCAAATGAAGTGAAATCAAGCCCAAATCTGCTCAAAAGCTTTTCTCTCTATTAGAGAAAGCTGTTTCATTCAATATTCAGTGCAAATCTTGCCAAACTGAAACAAGCTTATGCCTTATGAAGTACAATGTTTTCTGCAATGCTGTAAGACAGTTTTTAATGTGTTAGAAGTTATATGCACAAAAACTTATGTTAGGACTTCAATGATCAAGATTGTCAGTTTACAGCTTTCTGAGTCCAGTAATGCTGAAATAGTGTTTCTGTTGAAATGAAGTGAAATCTGCTCAGAAGCTTTTCTCTCTATTAGATAAAGCTGTTTCATTCAGTATTCAGTTCAAATCTTGCCAAACTGAAACAAGCTTATGTCTTATGAAGTACAATGTTTTCTGCAATGCTGTAAGACAGTTTTTAATGTGTTAGAAGTTATATGCACAAAAACTAATGTTAGGACTTCAATGATCAAGATTGTCAGTTTACAGCTTTCTGAGTCCAGTAATGCTGAAATAGTGTTTCTGTTGAAATGAAGTGAAATCAAGCCCAAATCTGCTCAAAAGCTTTTCTCTCTATTAGATAAAGCTGTTTCATTCAGTATTCAGTGCAAATCTTGCCAAACTGAAACAAGCTTATGCCTTATGAAGTACAATGTTTTCTGCAATGCTGTAAGACAGTTTTTAATGTGTTAGAAGTTATATGCACAAAAACTTATGTTAGGACTTCAATGATCAAGATTGTCAGTTTACAGCTTTCTGAGTCCAGTAATGCTGAAATAGTGTTTCTGTTGAAATGAAGTGAAATCAAGCCCAAATCTGCTCAAAAGCTTTTCTCTCTATTAGATAAAGCTGTTTCATTCAGTATTCAGTGCAAATCTTGCCAAACTGAAACAAGCTTATGTCTTATGAAGTACAATGTTTTCTGCAATGCTGTAAGACAGCTTTTAATGTGTTAGAAGTTATATGCACAAAAACTTATGTTAGGACTTCAATGATCAAGATTGTCAGTTTACAGCTTTCTGAGTCCAGTAATGCTGAAATAGTGTTTCTGTTGAAATGAAGTGAAATCAAGCCCAAATCTGCTCAAAAGCTTTTCTCTCTATTAGATAAAGCTGTTTCATTCAGTATTCAGTGCAAATCTTGCCAAACTGAAACAAGCTTATGCCTTATGAAGTACAATGTTTTCTGCAATGCTGTAAGACAGTTTTTAATGTGTTAGAAGTTATATGCACAAAAACTAATGTTAGGACTTCAATGATCAAGATTGTCAGTTTACAGCTTTCTGAGTCCAGTAATGTTGAAATAGTGTTTCTGTTCAAATGAAGTGAAATCAAGCCCAAATCTGCTCAAAAGCTTTTCTCTCTATTAGAGAAAGCTGTTTCATTCAGTATTCAGTGCAAATCTTGCCAAACTGAAACATGCTTATGTCTTATGAAATAAAATGTTTTCTGCAATGCTGTAAGACAGTTTTTAATGTGTTAGAAGTTATATACACAAAAACTAATGTTAGGACTGCAATGATCAAGATTGTCAGTTTACAGCTTTCTGAGTCCAGTAATGTTGAAATAGTGTTTCTGTTGAAATGAAGTGAAATCAAGCCCAAATCTGCTCAAAAGCTTTTCTCTCTATTAGATAAAGCTGTTTCATTCAGTATTCAGTGCAAATCTTGCCAAACTGAAACAAGCTTATGTCTTACGAAGTACAATGTTTTCTGCAATGCTGTAAGACAGTTTTTAATGTGTTAGAAGTAATATGCACAAAAACTTATGTTAGGACTGCAATGATCAAGATTGTCAGTTTACAGCTTTCTGAGTCCAGTAATGTTGAAATAGTGTTTCTGTTCAAATGAAGTGAAATCAAGCCCAAATCTGCTCAAAAGCTTTTCTCTCTATTAGAGAAAGCTGTTTCATTCAATATTCAGTGCAAATCTTGCCAAACTGAAACAAGCTTATGCCTTATGAAGTACAATGTTTTCTGCAATGCTGTAAGACAGTTTTTAATGTGTTAGAAGTTATATGCACAAAAACTTATGTTAGGACTTCAATGATCAAGATTGTCAGTTTACAGCTTTCTGAGTCCAGTAATGCTGAAATAGTGTTTCTGTTGAAATGAAGTGAAATCTGCTCAAAAGCTTTTCTCTCTATTAGATAAAGCTGTTTCATTCAGTATTCAGTTCAAATCTTGCCAAACTGAAACAAGCTTATGTCTTATGAAGTACAATGTTTTCTGCAATGCTGTAAGACAGTTTTTAATGTGTTAGAAGTTATATGCACAAAAACTAAGGTTAGGACTTCAATGATCAAGATTGTCAGTTTACAGCTTTCTGAGTCCAGTAATGCTGAAATAGTGTTTCTGTTGAAATGAAGTGAAATCAAGCCCAAATCTGCTCAAAAGCTTTTCTCTCTATTAGATAAAGCTGTTTCATTCAGTATTCAGTGCAAATCTTGCCAAACTGAAACAAGCTTATGTCTTATGAAGTACAATGTTTTCTGCAATGCTGTAAGACAGTTTTTAATGTGTTAGAAGTTATATGCACAAAAACTAATGTTAGGACTTCAATGATCAAGATTGTCAGTTTACAGCTTTCTGAGTCCAGTAATGCTGAAATAGTGTTTCTGTTGAAATGAAGTGAAATCAAGCCCAAATCTGCTCAAAAGCTTTTCTCTCTATTAGATAAAGCTGTTTCATTCAGTATTCAGTGCAAATCTTGCCAAACTGAAACAAGCTTATGTCTTATGAAGTACAATGTTTTCTGCAATGCTGTAAGACAGCTTTTAATGTGTTAGAAGTTATATGCACAAAAACTTATGTTAGGACTTCAATGATCAAGATTGTCAGTTTACAGCTTTCTGAGTCCAGTAATGCTGAAATAGTGTTTCTGTTGAAATGAAGTGAAATCAAGCCCAAATCTGCTCAAAAGCTTTTCTCTCTATTAGATAAAGCTGTTTCATTCAGTATTCAGTGCAAATCTTGCCAAACTGAAACAAGCTTATGCCTTATGAAGTACAATGTTTTCTGCAATGCTGTAAGACAGTTTTTAATGTGTTAGAAGTTATATGCACAAAAACTTATGTTAGGACTTCAATGATCAAGATTGTCAGTTTACAGCTTTCTGAGTCCAGTAATGCTGAAATAGTGTTTCTGTTGAAATGAAGTGAAATCAAGCCCAAATCTGCTCAAAAGCTTTTCTCTCTATTAGATAAAGCTGTTTCATTCAGTATTCAGTGCAAATCTTGCCAAACTGAAACAAGCTTATGCCTTATGAAGTACAATGTTTTCTGCAATGCTGTAAGACAGTTTTTAATGTGTTAGAAGTTATATGCACAAAAACTAATGTTAGGACTTCAATGATCAAGATTGTCAGTTTACAGCTTTCTGAGTCCAGTAATGCTGAAATAGTGTTTCTGTTCAAATGAAGTGAAATCAAGCCCAAATCTGCTCAAAAGCTTTTCTCTCTATTAGAGAAAGCTGTTTCATTCAGTATTCAGTGCAAATCTTGCCAAACTGAAACATGCTTATGTCTTATGAAATAAAATGTTTTCTGCAATGCTGTAAGACAGTTTTTAATGTGTTAGAAGTTATATACACAAAAACTAATGTTAGGACTGCAATGATCAAGATTGTCAGTTTACAGCTTTCTGAGTCCAGTAATGTTGAAATAGTGTTTCTGTTGAAATGAAGTGAAATCAAGCCCAAATCTGCTCAAAAGCTTTTCTCTCTATTAGATAAAGCTGTTTCATTCAGTATTCAGTGCAAATCTTGCCAAACTGAAACAAGCTTATGTCTTATGAAGTACAATGTTTTCTGCAATGCTGTAAGACAGCTTTTAATGTGTTAGAAGTTATATGCACAAAAACTTATGTTAGGACTTCAATGATCAAGATTGTCAGTTTACAGCTTTCTGAGTCCAGTAATGCTGAAATAGTGTTTCTGTTGAAATGAAGTGAAATCAAGCCCAAATCTGCTCAAAAGCTTTTCTCTCTATTAGATAAAGCTGTTTCATTCAGTATTCAGTGCAAATCTTGCCAAACTGAAACAAGCTTATGTCTTATGAAGTACAATGTTTTCTGCAATGCTGTAAGACAGTTTTTAATGTGTTAGAAGTTATATGCACAAAAACTTATGTTAGGACTTCAATGATCAAGATTGTCAGTTTACAGCTTTCTGAGTCCAGTAATGCTGAAATAGTGTTTCTGTTGAAATGAAGTGAAATCAAGCCCAAATCTGCTCAAAAGCTTTTCTCTCTATTAGATAAAGCTGTTTCATTCAGTATTCAGTTCAAATCTTGCCAAACTGAAACAAGCTTATGTCTTATGAAGTACAATGTTTTCTGCAATGCTGTAAGACAGTTTTTAATGTGTTAGAAGTTATATGCACAAAAACTAAGGTTAGGACTTCAATGATCAAGATTGTCAGTTTACAGCTTTCTGAGTCCAGTAATGCTGAAATAGTGTTTCTGTTGAAATGAAGTGAAATCAAGCCCAAATCTGCTCAAAAGCTTTTCTCTCTATTAGATAAAGCTGTTTCATTCAGTATTCAGTGCAAATCTTGCCAAACTGAAACAAGCTTATGTCTTATGAAGTACAATGTTTTCTGCAATGCTGTAAGACAGTTTTTAATGTGTTAGAAGTTATATGCACAAAAACTAATGTTAGGACTTCAATGATCAAGATTGTCAGTTTACAGCTTTCTGAGTCCAGTAATGCTGAAATAGTGTTTCTGTTGAAATGAAGTGAAATCAAGCCCAAATCTGCTCAAAAGCTTTTCTCTCTATTAGATAAAGCTGTTTCATTCAGTATTCAGTGCAAATCTTGCCAAACTGAAACAAGCTTATGTCTTATGAAGTACAATGTTTTCTGCAATGCTGTAAGACAGCTTTTAATGTGTTAGAAGTTATATGCACAAAAACTTATGTTAGGACTTCAATGATCAAGATTGTCAGTTTACAGCTTTCTGAGTCCAGTAATGCTGAAATAGTGTTTCTGTTGAAATGAAGTGAAATCAAGCCCAAATCTGCTCAAAAGCTTTTCTCTCTATTAGATAAAGCTGTTTCATTCAGTATTCAGTGCAAATCTTGCCAAACTGAAACAAGCTTATGCCTTATGAAGTACAATGTTTTCTGCAATGCTGTAAGACAGTTTTTAATGTGTTAGAAGTTATATGCACAAAAACTTATGTTAGGACTTCAATGATCAAGATTGTCAGTTTACAGCTTTCTGAGTCCAGTAATGCTGAAATAGTGTTTCTGTTGAAATGAAGTGAAATCAAGCCCAAATCTGCTCAAAAGCTTTTCTCTCTATTAGATAAAGCTGTTTCATTCAGTATTCAGTGCAAATCTTGCCAAACTGAAACAAGCTTATGCCTTATGAAGTACAATGTTTTCTGCAATGCTGTAAGACAGTTTTTAATGTGTTAGAAGTTATATGCACAAAAACTAATGTTAGGACTTCAATGATCAAGATTGTCAGTTTACAGCTTTCTGAGTCCAGTAATGCTGAAATAGTGTTTCTGTTCAAATGAAGTGAAATCAAGCCCAAATCTGCTCAAAAGCTTTTCTCTCTATTAGAGAAAGCTGTTTCATTCAGTATTCAGTGCAAATCTTGCCAAACTGAAACATGCTTATGTCTTATGAAATAAAATGTTTTCTGCAATGCTGTAAGACAGTTTTTAATGTGTTAGAAGTTATATACACAAAAACTAATGTTAGGACTGCAATGATCAAGATTGTCAGTTTACAGCTTTCTGAGTCCAGTAATGTTGAAATAGTGTTTCTGTTGAAATGAAGTGAAATCAAGCCCAAATCTGCTCAAAAGCTTTTCTCTCTATTAGATAAAGCTGTTTCATTCAGTATTCAGTGCAAATCTTGCCAAACTGAAACAAGCTTATGTCTTATGAAGTACAATGTTTTCTGCAATGCTGTAAGACAGCTTTTAATGTGTTAGAAGTTATATGCACAAAAACTTATGTTAGGACTTCAATGATCAAGATTGTCAGTTTACAGCTTTCTGAGTCCAGTAATGCTGAAATAGTGTTTCTGTTGAAATGAAGTGAAATCAAGCCCAAATCTGCTCAAAAGCTTTTCTCTCTATTAGATAAAGCTGTTTCATTCAGTATTCAGTGCAAATCTTGCCAAACTGAAACAAGCTTATGTCTTATGAAGTACAATGTTTTCTGCAATGCTGTAAGACAGTTTTTAATGTGTTAGAAGTTATATGCACAAAAACTTATGTTAGGACTTCAATGATCAAGATTGTCAGTTTACAGCTTTCTGAGTCCAGTAATGCTGAAATAGTGTTTCTGTTGAAATGAAGTGAAATCTGCTCAGAAGCTTTTCTCTCTATTAGATAAAGCTGTTTCATTCAGTATTCAGTTCAAATCTTGCCAAACTGAAACAAGCTTATGTCTTATGAAGTACAATGTTTTCTGCAATGCTGTAAGACAGTTTTTAATGTGTTAGAAGTTATATGCACAAAAACTAATGTTAGGACTTCAATGATCAAGATTGTCAGTTTACAGCTTTCTGAGTCCAGTAATGCTGAAATAGTGTTTCTGTTGAAATGAAGTGAAATCAAGCCCAAATCTGCTCAAAAGCTTTTCTCTCTATTAGATAAAGCTGTTTCATTCAGTATTCAGTGCAAATCTTGCCAAACTGAAACAAGCTTATGCCTTATGAAGTACAATGTTTTCTGCAATGCTGTAAGACAGTTTTTAATGTGTTAGAAGTTATATGCACAAAAACTTATGTTAGGACTTCAATGATCAAGATTGTCAGTTTACAGCTTTCTGAGTCCAGTAATGCTGAAATAGTGTTTCTGTTGAAATGAAGTGAAATCAAGCCCAAATCTGCTCAAAAGCTTTTCTCTCTATTAGATAAAGCTGTTTCATTCAGTATTCAGTGCAAATCTTGCCAAACTGAAACAAGCTTATGTCTTATGAAGTACAATGTTTTCTGCAATGCTGTAAGACAGCTTTTAATGTGTTAGACGTTATATGCACAAAAACTTATGTTAGGACTTCAATGATCAAGATTGTCAGTTTACAGCTTTCTGAGTCCAGTAATGCTGAAATAGTGTTTCTGTTGAAATGAAGTGAAATCAAGCCCAAATCTGCTCAAAAGCTTTTCTCTCTATTAGATAAAGCTGTTTCATTCAGTATTCAGTGCAAATCTTGCCAAACTGAAACAAGCTTATGCCTTATGAAGTACAATGTTTTCTGCAATGCTGTAAGACAGTTTTTAATGTGTTAGAAGTTATATGCACAAAAACTAATGTTAGGACTTCAATGATCAAGATTGTCAGTTTACAGCTTTCTGAGTCCAGTAATGTTGAAATAGTGTTTCTGTTCAAATGAAGTGAAATCAAGCCCAAATCTGCTCAAAAGCTTTTCTCTCTATTAGAGAAAGCTGTTTCATTCAGTATTCAGTGCAAATCTTGCCAAACTGAAACATGCTTATGTCTTATGAAATAAAATGTTTTCTGCAATGCTGTAAGACAGTTTTTAATGTGTTAGAAGTTATATACACAAAAACTAATGTTAGGACTGCAATGATCAAGATTGTCAGTTTACAGCTTTCTGAGTCCAGTAATGTTGAAATAGTGTTTCTGTTGAAATGAAGTGAAATCAAGCCCAAATCTGCTCAAAAGCTTTTCTCTCTATTAGATAAAGCTGTTTCATTCAGTATTCAGTGCAAATCTTGCCAAACTGAAACAAGCTTATGTCTTACGAAGTACAATGTTTTCTGCAATGCTGTAAGACAGTTTTTAATGTGTTAGAAGTAATATGCACAAAAACTTATGTTAGGACTGCAATGATCAAGATTGTCAGTTTACAGCTTTCTGAGTCCAGTAATGTTGAAATAGTGTTTCTGTTCAAATGAAGTGAAATCAAGCCCAAATCTGCTCAAAAGCTTTTCTCTCTATTAGAGAAAGCTGTTTCATTCAATATTCAGTGCAAATCTTGCCAAACTGAAACAAGCTTATGCCTTATGAAGTACAATGTTTTCTGCAATGCTGTAAGACAGTTTTTAATGTGTTAGAAGTTATATGCACAAAAACTTATGTTAGGACTTCAATGATCAAGATTGTCAGTTTACAGCTTTCTGAGTCCAGTAATGCTGAAATAGTGTTTCTGTTGAAATGAAGTGAAATCTGCTCAAAAGCTTTTCTCTCTATTAGATAAAGCTGTTTCATTCAGTATTCAGTTCAAATCTTGCCAAACTGAAACAAGCTTATGTCTTATGAAGTACAATGTTTTCTGCAATGCTGTAAGACAGTTTTTAATGTGTTAGAAGTTATATGCACAAAAACTAAGGTTAGGACTTCAATGATCAAGATTGTCAGTTTACAGCTTTCTGAGTCCAGTAATGCTGAAATAGTGTTTCTGTTGAAATGAAGTGAAATCAAGCCCAAATCTGCTCAAAAGCTTTTCTCTCTATTAGATAAAGCTGTTTCATTCAGTATTCAGTGCAAATCTTGCCAAACTGAAACAAGCTTATGTCTTATGAAGTACAATGTTTTCTGCAATGCTGTAAGACAGTTTTTAATGTGTTAGAAGTTATATGCACAAAAACTAATGTTAGGACTTCAATGATCAAGATTGTCAGTTTACAGCTTTCTGAGTCCAGTAATGCTGAAATAGTGTTTCTGTTGAAATGAAGTGAAATCAAGCCCAAATCTGCTCAAAAGCTTTTCTCTCTATTAGATAAAGCTGTTTCATTCAGTATTCAGTGCAAATCTTGCCAAACTGAAACAAGCTTATGTCTTATGAAGTACAATGTTTTCTGCAATGCTGTAAGACAGCTTTTAATGTGTTAGAAGTTATATGCACAAAAACTTATGTTAGGACTTCAATGATCAAGATTGTCAGTTTACAGCTTTCTGAGTCCAGTAATGCTGAAATAGTGTTTCTGTTGAAATGAAGTGAAATCAAGCCCAAATCTGCTCAAAAGCTTTTCTCTCTATTAGATAAAGCTGTTTCATTCAGTATTCAGTGCAAATCTTGCCAAACTGAAACAAGCTTATGCCTTATGAAGTACAATGTTTTCTGCAATGCTGTAAGACAGTTTTTAATGTGTTAGAAGTTATATGCACAAAAACTTATGTTAGGACTTCAATGATCAAGATTGTCAGTTTACAGCTTTCTGAGTCCAGTAATGCTGAAATAGTGTTTCTGTTGAAATGAAGTGAAATCAAGCCCAAATCTGCTCAAAAGCTTTTCTCTCTATTAGATAAAGCTGTTTCATTCAGTATTCAGTGCAAATCTTGCCAAACTGAAACAAGCTTATGCCTTATGAAGTACAATGTTTTCTGCAATGCTGTAAGACAGTTTTTAATGTGTTAGAAGTTATATGCACAAAAACTAATGTTAGGACTTCAATGATCAAGATTGTCAGTTTACAGCTTTCTGAGTCCAGTAATGCTGAAATAGTGTTTCTGTTCAAATGAAGTGAAATCAAGCCCAAATCTGCTCAAAAGCTTTTCTCTCTATTAGAGAAAGCTGTTTCATTCAGTATTCAGTGCAAATCTTGCCAAACTGAAACATGCTTATGTCTTATGAAATAAAATGTTTTCTGCAATGCTGTAAGACAGTTTTTAATGTGTTAGAAGTTATATACACAAAAACTAATGTTAGGACTGCAATGATCAAGATTGTCAGTTTACAGCTTTCTGAGTCCAGTAATGTTGAAATAGTGTTTCTGTTGAAATGAAGTGAAATCAAGCCCAAATCTGCTCAAAAGCTTTTCTCTCTATTAGATAAAGCTGTTTCATTCAGTATTCAGTGCAAATCTTGCCAAACTGAAACAAGCTTATGTCTTATGAAGTACAATGTTTTCTGCAATGCTGTAAGACAGCTTTTAATGTGTTAGAAGTTATATGCACAAAAACTTATGTTAGGACTTCAATGATCAAGATTGTCAGTTTACAGCTTTCTGAGTCCAGTAATGCTGAAATAGTGTTTCTGTTGAAATGAAGTGAAATCAAGCCCAAATCTGCTCAAAAGCTTTTCTCTCTATTAGATAAAGCTGTTTCATTCAGTATTCAGTGCAAATCTTGCCAAACTGAAACAAGCTTATGTCTTATGAAGTACAATGTTTTCTGCAATGCTGTAAGACAGTTTTTAATGTGTTAGAAGTTATATGCACAAAAACTTATGTTAGGACTTCAATGATCAAGATTGTCAGTTTACAGCTTTCTGAGTCCAGTAATGCTGAAATAGTGTTTCTGTTGAAATGAAGTGAAATCAAGCCCAAATCTGCTCAAAAGCTTTTCTCTCTATTAGATAAAGCTGTTTCATTCAGTATTCAGTTCAAATCTTGCCAAACTGAAACAAGCTTATGTCTTATGAAGTACAATGTTTTCTGCAATGCTGTAAGACAGTTTTTAATGTGTTAGAAGTTATATGCACAAAAACTAAGGTTAGGACTTCAATGATCAAGATTGTCAGTTTACAGCTTTCTGAGTCCAGTAATGCTGAAATAGTGTTTCTGTTGAAATGAAGTGAAATCAAGCCCAAATCTGCTCAAAATCTTTTCTCTCTATTAGATAAAGCTGTTTCATTCAGTATTCAGTGCAAATCTTGCCAAACTGAAACAAGCTTATGTCTTATGAAGTACAATGTTTTCTGCAATGCTGTAAGACAGTTTTTAATGTGTTAGAAGTTATATGCACAAAAACTAATGTTAGGACTTCAATGATCAAGATTGTCAGTTTACAGCTTTCTGAGTCCAGTAATGCTGAAATAGTGTTTCTGTTGAAATGAAGTGAAATCAAGCCCAAATCTGCTCAAAAGCTTTTCTCTCTATTAGATAAAGCTGTTTCATTCAGTATTCAGTGCAAATCTTGCCAAACTGAAACAAGCTTATGTCTTATGAAGTACAATGTTTTCTGCAATGCTGTAAGACAGCTTTTAATGTGTTAGAAGTTATATGCACAAAAACTTATGTTAGGACTTCAATGATCAAGATTGTCAGTTTACAGCTTTCTGAGTCCAGTAATGCTGAAATAGTGTTTCTGTTGAAATGAAGTGAAATCAAGCCCAAATCTGCTCAAAAGCTTTTCTCTCTATTAGATAAAGCTGTTTCATTCAGTATTCAGTGCAAATCTTGCCAAACTGAAACAAGCTTATGCCTTATGAAGTACAATGTTTTCTGCAATGCTGTAAGACAGTTTTTAATGTGTTAGAAGTTATATGCACAAAAACTTATGTTAGGACTTCAATGATCAAGATTGTCAGTTTACAGCTTTCTGAGTCCAGTAATGCTGAAATAGTGTTTCTGTTGAAATGAAGTGAAATCAAGCCCAAATCTGCTCAAAAGCTTTTCTCTCTATTAGATAAAGCTGTTTCATTCAGTATTCAGTGCAAATCTTGCCAAACTGAAACAAGCTTATGCCTTATGAAGTACAATGTTTTCTGCAATGCTGTAAGACAGTTTTTAATGTGTTAGAAGTTATATGCACAAAAACTAATGTTAGGACTTCAATGATCAAGATTGTCAGTTTACAGCTTTCTGAGTCCAGTAATGCTGAAATAGTGTTTCTGTTCAAATGAAGTGAAATCAAGCCCAAATCTGCTCAAAAGCTTTTCTCTCTATTAGAGAAAGCTGTTTCATTCAGTATTCAGTGCAAATCTTGCCAAACTGAAACATGCTTATGTCTTATGAAATAAAATGTTTTCTGCAATGCTGTAAGACAGTTTTTAATGTGTTAGAAGTTATATACACAAAAACTAATGTTAGGACTGCAATGATCAAGATTGTCAGTTTACAGCTTTCTGAGTCCAGTAATGTTGAAATAGTGTTTCTGTTGAAATGAAGTGAAATCAAGCCCAAATCTGCTCAAAAGCTTTTCTCTCTATTAGATAAAGCTGTTTCATTCAGTATTCAGTGCAAATCTTGCCAAACTGAAACAAGCTTATGTCTTATGAAGTACAATGTTTTCTGCAATGCTGTAAGACAGCTTTTAATGTGTTAGAAGTTATATGCACAAAAACTTATGTTAGGACTTCAATGATCAAGATTGTCAGTTTACAGCTTTCTGAGTCCAGTAATGCTGAAATAGTGTTTCTGTTGAAATGAAGTGAAATCAAGCCCAAATCTGCTCAAAAGCTTTTCTCTCTATTAGATAAAGCTGTTTCATTCAGTATTCAGTGCAAATCTTGCCAAACTGAAACAAGCTTATGTCTTATGAAGTACAATGTTTTCTGCAATGCTGTAAGACAGTTTTTAATGTGTTAGAAGTTATATGCACAAAAACTTATGTTAGGACTTCAATGATCAAGATTGTCAGTTTACAGCTTTCTGAGTCCAGTAATGCTGAAATAGTGTTTCTGTTGAAATGAAGTGAAATCAAGCCCAAATCTGCTCAAAAGCTTTTCTCTCTATTAGATAAAGCTGTTTCATTCAGTGTTCAGTGCAAATCTTGCCAAACTGAAACAAGCTTATGTCTTATGAAGTACAATGTTTTCTGCAATGCTGTAAGACAGTTTTTAATGTGTTAGAAGTTATATGCACAAAAACTAATGTTAGGACTTCAATGATCAAGATTGTCAGTTTACAGCTTTCTGAGTCCAGTAATGCTGAAATAGTGTTTCTGTTGAAATGAAGTGAAATCAAGCCCAAATCTGCTCAAAAGCTTTTCTCTCTATTAGATAAAGCTGTTTCATTCAGTATTCAGTGCAAATCTTGCCAAACTGAAACAAGCTTATGTCTTATGAAGTACAATGTTTTCTGCAATGCTGTAAGACAGTTTTTAATGTGTTAGAAGTTATATGCACAAAAACTAATGTTAGGACTTCAATGATCAAGATTGTCAGTTTACAGCTTTCTGAGTCCAGTAATGCTGAAATAGTGTTTCTGTTGAAATGAAGTGAAATCAAGCCCAAATCTGCTCAAAAGCTTTTCTCTCTATTAGATAAAGCTGTTTCATTCAGTATTCAGTGCAAATCTTGCCAAACTGAAACAAGCTTATGTCTTATGAAGTACAATGTTTTCTGCAATGCTGTAAGACAGCTTTTAATGTGTTAGAAGTTATATGCACAAAAACTTATGTTAGGACTTCAATGATCAAGATTGTCAGTTTACAGCTTTCTGAGTCCAGTAATGCTGAAATAGTGTTTCTGTTGAAATGAAGTGAAATCAAGCCCAAATCTGCTCAAAAGCTTTTCTCTCTATTAGATAAAGCTGTTTCATTCAGTATTCAGTGCAAATCTTGCCAAACTGAAACAAGCTTATGCCTTATGAAGTACAATGTTTTCTGCAATGCTGTAAGACAGTTTTTAATGTGTTAGAAGTTATATGCACAAAAACTAATGTTAGGACTTCAATGATCAAGATTGTCAGTTTACAGCTTTCTGAGTCCAGTAATGCTGAAATAGTGTTTCTGTTCAAATGAAGTGAAATCAAGCCCAAATCTGCTCAAAAGCTTTTCTCTCTATTAGAGAAAGCTGTTTCATTCAGTATTCAGTGCAAATCTTGCCAAACTGAAACATGCTTATGTCTTATGAAATAAAATGTTTTCTGCAATGCTGTAAGACAGTTTTTAATGTGTTAGAAGTTATATACACAAAAACTAATGTTAGGACTGCAATGATCAAGATTGTCAGTTTACAGCTTTCTGAGTCCAGTAATGTTGAAATAGTGTTTCTGTTGAAATGAAGTGAAATCAAGCCCAAATCTGCTCAAAAGCTTTTCTCTCTATTAGATAAAGCTGTTTCATTCAGTATTCAGTGCAAATCTTGCCAAACTGAAACAAGCTTATGTCTTACGAAGTACAATGTTTTCTGCAATGCTGTAAGACAGTTTTTAATGTGTTAGAAGTAATATGCACAAAAACTTATGTTAGGACTGCAATGATCAAGATTGTCAGTTTACAGCTTTCTGAGTCCAGTAATGTTGAAATAGTGTTTCTGTTCAAATGAAGTGAAATCAAGCCCAAATCTGCTCAAAAGCTTTTCTCTCTATTAGAGAAAGCTGTTTCATTCAATATTCAGTGCAAATCTTGCCAAACTGAAACAAGCTTATGCCTTATGAAGTACAATGTTTTCTGCAATGCTGTAAGACAGTTTTTAATGTGTTAGAAGTTATATGCACAAAAACTTATGTTAGGACTTCAATGATCAAGATTGTCAGTTTACAGCTTTCTGAGTCCAGTAATGCTGAAATAGTGTTTCTGTTGAAATGAAGTGAAATCTGCTCAGAAGCTTTTCTCTCTATTAGATAAAGCTGTTTCATTCAGTATTCAGTTCAAATCTTGCCAAACTGAAACAAGCTTATGTCTTATGAAGTACAATGTTTTCTGCAATGCTGTAAGACAGTTTTTAATGTGTTAGAAGTTATATGCACAAAAACTTATGTTAGGACTTCAATGATCAAGATTGTCAGTTTACAGCTTTCTGAGTCCAGTAATGCTGAAATAGTGTTTCTGTTGAAATGAAGTGAAATCAAGCCCAAATCTGCTCAAAAGCTTTTCTCTCTATTAGATAAAGCTGTTTCATTCAGTATTCAGTGCAAATCTTGCCAAACTGAAACAAGCTTATGTCTTATGAAGTACAATGTTTTCTGCAATGCTGTAAGACAGTTTTTAATGTGTTAGAAGTTATATGCACAAAAACTAATGTTAGGACTTCAATGATCAAGATTGTCAGTTTACAGCTTTCTGAGTCCAGTAATGCTGAAATAGTGTTTCTGTTGAAATGAAGTGAAATCAAGCCCAAATCTGCTCAAAAGCTTTTCTCTCTATTAGATAAAGCTGTTTCATTCAGTATTCAGTGCAAATCTTGCCAAACTGAAACAAGCTTATGTCTTATGAAGTACAATGTTTTCTGCAATGCTGTAAGACAGTTTTTAATGTGTTAGAAGTTATATGCACAAAAACTAATGTTAGGACTTCAATGATCAAGATTGTCAGTTTACAGCTTTCTGAGTCCAGTAATGCTGAAATAGTGTTTCTGTTGAAATGAAGTGAAATCAAGCCCAAATCTGCTCAAAAGCTTTTCTCTCTATTAGATAAAGCTGTTTCATTCAGTATTCAGTGCAAATCTTGCCAAACTGAAACAAGCTTATGTCTTATGAAGTACAATGTTTTCTGCAATGCTGTAAGACAGCTTTTAATGTGTTAGAAGTTATATGCACAAAAACTAATGTTAGGACTTCAATGATCAAGATTGTCAGTTTACAGCTTTCTGAGTCCAGTAATGCTGAAATAGTGTTTCTGTTGAAATGAAGTGAAATCAAGCCCAAATCTGCTCAAAAGCTTTTCTCTCTATTAGATAAAGCTGTTTCATTCAGTATTCAGTGCAAATCTTGCCAAACTGAAACAAGCTTATGCCTTATGAAGTACAATGTTTTCTGCAATGCTGTAAGACAGTTTTTAATGTGTTAGAAGTTATATGCACAAAAACTAATGTTAGGACTTCAATGATCAAGATTGTCAGTTTACAGCTTTCTGAGTCCAGTAATGCTGAAATAGTGTTACTGTTCAAATGAAGTGAAATCAAGCCCAAATCTGCTCAAAAGCTTTTCTCTCTATTAGAGAAAGCTGTTTCATTCAGTATTCAGTGCAAATCTTGCCAAACTGAAACATGCTTATGTCTTATGAAATAAAATGTTTTCTGCAATGCTGTAAGACAGTTTTTAATGTGTTAGAAGTTATATACACAAAAACTAATGTTAGGACTGCAATGATCAAGATTGTCAGTTTACAGCTTTCTGAGTCCAGTAATGTTGAAATAGTGTTTCTGTTGAAATGAAGTGAAATCAAGCCCAAATCTGCTCAAAAGCTTTTCTCTCTATTAGATAAAGCTGTTTCATTCAGTATTCAGTGCAAATCTTGCCAAACTGAAACAAGCTTATGTCTTACGAAGTACAATGTTTTCTGCAATGCTGTAAGACAGTTTTTAATGTGTTAGAAGTAATATGCACAAAAACTTATGTTAGGACTGCAATGATCAAGATTGTCAGTTTACAGCTTTCTGAGTCCAGTAATGTTGAAATAGTGTTTCTGTTCAAATGAAGTGAAATCAAGCCCAAATCTGCTCAAAAGCTTTTCTCTCTATTAGAGAAAGCTGTTTCATTCAATATTCAGTGCAAATCTTGCCAAACTGAAACAAGCTTATGCCTTATGAAGTACAATGTTTTCTGCAATGCTGTAAGACAGTTTTTAATGTGTTAGAAGTTATATGCACAAAAACTTATGTTAGGACTTCAATGATCAAGATTGTCAGTTTACAGCTTTCTGAGTCCAGTAATGCTGAAATAGTGTTTCTGTTGAAATGAAGTGAAATCAAGCCCAAATCTGCTCAAAAGCTTTTCTCTCTATTAGATAAAGCTGTTTCATTCAGTATTCAGTTCAAATCTTGCCAAACTGAAACAAGCTTATGTCTTATGAAGTACAATGTTTTCTGCAATGCTGTAAGACAGTTTTTAATGTATTAGAAGTTATATGCACAAAAACTAATGTTAGGACTTCAATGATCAAGATTGTCAGTTTACAGCTTTCTGAGTCCAGTAATGCTGAAATAGTGTTTCTGTTGAAATGAAGTGAAATCAAGCCCAAATCTGCTCAAAAGCTTTTCTCTCTATTAGATAAAGCTGTTTCATTCAGTATTCAGTGCAAATCTTGCCAAACTGAAACAAGCTTATGCCTTATGAAGTACAATGTTTTCTGCAATGCTGTAAGACAGTTTTTAATGTGTTAGAAGTTATATGCACAAAAACTTATGTTAGGACTTCAATGATCAAGATTGTCAGTTTACAGCTTTCTGAGTCCAGTAATGCTGAAATAGTGTTTCTGTTGAAATGAAGTGAAATCAAGCCCAAATCTGCTCAAAAGCTTTTCTCTCTATTAGATAAAGCTGTTTCATTCAGTATTCAGTTCAAATCTTGCCAAACTGAAACAAGCTTATGTCTTATGAAGTACAATGTTTTCTGCAATGCTGTAAGACAGTTTTTAATGTGTTAGAAGTTATATGCACAAAAACTAATGTTAGGACTTCAATGATCAAGATTGTCAGTTTACAGCTTTCTGAGTCCAGTAATGCTGAAATAGTGTTTCTGTTGAAATGAAGTGAAATCAAGCCCAAATCTGCTCAAAAGCTTTTCTCTCTATTAGATAAAGCTGTTTCATTCAGTATTCAGTGCAAATCTTGCCAAACTGAAACAAGCTTATGCCTTATGAAGTACAATGTTTTCTGCAATGCTGTAAGACAGTTTTTAATGTGTTAGAAGTTATATGCACAAAAACTTATGTTAGGACTTCAATGATCAAGATTGTCAGTTTACAGCTTTCTGAGTCCAGTAATGCTGAAATAGTGTTTCTGTTGAAATGAAGTGAAATCAAGCCCAAATCTGCTCAAAAGCTTTTCTCTCTATTAGATAAAGCTGTTTCATTCAGTATTCAGTGCAAATCTTGCCAAACTGAAACAAGCTTATGTCTTATGAAGTACAATGTTTTCTGCAATGCTGTAAGACAGTTTTTAATGTGTTAGAAGTTATATGCACAAAAACTAATGTTAGGACTTCAATGATCAAGATTGTCAGTTTACAGCTTTCTGAGTCCAGTAATGCTGAAATAGTGTTTCTGTTGAAATGAAGTGAAATCAAGCCCAAATCTGCTCAAAAGCTTTTCTCTCTATTAGATAAAGCTGTTTCATTCAGTATTCAGTGCAAATCTTGCCAAACTGAAACAAGCTTATGTCTTATGAAGTACAATGTTTTCTGCAATGCTGTAAGACAGTTTTTAATGTGTTAGAAGTTATATGCACAAAAACTAATGTTAGGACTTCAATGATCAAGATTGTCAGTTTACAGCTTTCTGAGTCCAGTAATGCTGAAATAGTGTTTCTGTTGAAATGAAGTGAAATCAAGCCCAAATCTGCTCAAAAGCTTTTCTCTCTATTAGATAAAGCTGTTTCATTCAGTATTCAGTGCAAATCTTGCCAAACTGAAACAAGCTTATGTCTTATGAAGTACAATGTTTTCTGCAATGCTGTAAGACAGTTTTTAATGTGTTAGAAGTAATATGCACAAAAACTTATGTTAGGACTTCAATGATCAAGATTGTCAGTTTACAGCTTTCTGAGTCCAGTAATGCTGAAATAGTGTTTCTGTTGAAATGAAGTGAAATCAAGCCCAAATCTGCTCAAAAGCTTTTCTCTCTATTAGATAAAGCTGTTTCATTCAGTATTCAGTGCAAATCTTGCCAAACTGAAACAAGCTTATGTCTTATGAAATGAAATGTTTTTTGCAATGCTGTAAGACAGTTTTTAATGTGTTAGAAGTTATATACACAAAAACTAATGTTAGGACTTCAATGATCAAGATTGTCAGTTTACAGCTTTCTGAGTCCAGTAATGCTGAAATAGTGTTTCTGTTGAAATGAAGTGAAATCAAGCCCAAATCTGCTCAAAAGCTTTTCTCTCTATTAGATAAAGCTGTTTCATTCAGTATTCAGTGCAAATCTTGCCAAACTGAAACAAGCTTATGTCTTATGAAGTACAATGTTTTCTGCAATGCTGTAAGACAGTTTTTAATGTGTTAGAAGTTATATGCACAAAAACTTATGTTAGGACTTCAATGATCAAGATTGTCAGTTTACAGCTTTCTGAGTCCAGTAATGCTGAAATAGTGTTTCTGTTGAAATGAAGTGAAATCAAGCCCAAATCTGCTCAAAAGCTTTTCTCTCTATTAGATAAAGCTGTTTCATTCAGTATTCAGTGCAAATCTTGCCAAACTGAAACAAGCTTATGTCTTATGAAGTACAATGTTTTCTGCAATGCTGTAAGACAGTTTTTAATGTGTTAGAAGTTATATGCACAAAAACTAATGTTAGGACTTCAATGATCAAGATTGTCAGTTTACAGCTTTCTGAGTCCAGTAATGCTGAAATAGTGTTTCTGTTGAAATGAAGTGAAATCAAGCCCAAATCTGCTCAAAAGCTTTTCTCTCTATTAGATAAAGCTGTTTCATTCAGTATTCAGTGCAAATCTTGCCAAACTGAAACAAGCTTATGTCTTATGAAGTACAATGTTTTCTGCAATGCTGTAAGACAGTTTTTAATGTGTTAGAAGTTATATGCACAAAAACTAATGTTAGGACTTCAATGATCAAGATTGTCAGTTTACAGCTTTCTGAGTCCAGTAATGCTGAAATAGTGTTTCTGTTGAAATGAAGTGAAATCAAGCCCAAATCTGCTCAAAAGCTTTTCTCTCTATTAGATAAAGCTGTTTCATTCAGTATTCAGTGCAAATCTTGCCAAACTGAAACAAGCTTATGTCTTATGAAGTACAATGTTTTCTGCAATGCTGTAAGACAGCTTTTAATGTGTTAGAAGTTATATGCACAAAAACTAATGTTAGGACTTCAATGATCAAGATTGTCAGTTTACAGCTTTCTGAGTCCAGTAATGCTGAAATAGTGTTTCTGTTGAAATGAAGTGAAATCAAGCCCAAATCTGCTCAAAAGCTTTTCTCTCTATTAGATAAAGCTGTTTCATTCAGTATTCAGTGCAAATCTTGCCAAACTGAAACAAGCTTATGCCTTATGAAGTACAATGTTTTCTGCAATGCTGTAAGACAGTTTTTAATGTGTTAGAAGTTATATGCACAAAAACTAATGTTAGGACTTCAATGATCAAGATTGTCAGTTTACAGCTTTCTGAGTCCAGTAATGCTGAAATAGTGTTACTGTTCAAATGAAGTGAAATCAAGCCCAAATCTGCTCAAAAGCTTTTCTCTCTATTAGAGAAAGCTGTTTCATTCAGTATTCAGTGCAAATCTTGCCAAACTGAAACATGCTTATGTCTTATGAAATAAAATGTTTTCTGCAATGCTGTAAGACAGTTTTTAATGTGTTAGAAGTTATATACACAAAAACTAATGTTAGGACTGCAATGATCAAGATTGTCAGTTTACAGCTTTCTGAGTCCAGTAATGTTGAAATAGTGTTTCTGTTGAAATGAAGTGAAATCAAGCCCAAATCTGCTCAAAAGCTTTTCTCTCTATTAGATAAAGCTGTTTCATTCAGTATTCAGTGCAAATCTTGCCAAACTGAAACAAGCTTATGTCTTACGAAGTACAATGTTTTCTGCAATGCTGTAAGACAGTTTTTAATGTGTTAGAAGTAATATGCACAAAAACTTATGTTAGGACTGCAATGATCAAGATTGTCAGTTTACAGCTTTCTGAGTCCAGTAATGTTGAAATAGTGTTTCTGTTCAAATGAAGTGAAATCAAGCCCAAATCTGCTCAAAAGCTTTTCTCTCTATTAGAGAAAGCTGTTTCATTCAATATTCAGTGCAAATCTTGCCAAACTGAAACAAGCTTATGCCTTATGAAGTACAATGTTTTCTGCAATGCTGTAAGACAGTTTTTAATGTGTTAGAAGTTATATGCACAAAAACTTATGTTAGGACTTCAATGATCAAGATTGTCAGTTTACAGCTTTCTGAGTCCAGTAATGCTGAAATAGTGTTTCTGTTGAAATGAAGTGAAATCAAGCCCAAATCTGCTCAAAAGCTTTTCTCTCTATTAGATAAAGCTGTTTCATTCAGTATTCAGTTCAAATCTTGCCAAACTGAAACAAGCTTATGTCTTATGAAGTACAATGTTTTCTGCAATGCTGTAAGACAGTTTTTAATGTATTAGAAGTTATATGCACAAAAACTAATGTTAGGACTTCAATGATCAAGATTGTCAGTTTACAGCTTTCTGAGTCCAGTAATGCTGAAATAGTGTTTCTGTTGAAATGAAGTGAAATCAAGCCCAAATCTGCTCAAAAGCTTTTCTCTCTATTAGATAAAGCTGTTTCATTCAGTATTCAGTGCAAATCTTGCCAAACTGAAACAAGCTTATGCCTTATGAAGTACAATGTTTTCTGCAATGCTGTAAGACAGTTTTTAATGTGTTAGAAGTTATATGCACAAAAACTTATGTTAGGACTTCAATGATCAAGATTGTCAGTTTACAGCTTTCTGAGTCCAGTAATGCTGAAATAGTGTTTCTGTTGAAATGAAGTGAAATCAAGCCCAAATCTGCTCAAAAGCTTTTCTCTCTATTAGATAAAGCTGTTTCATTCAGTATTCAGTGCAAATCTTGCCAAACTGAAACAAGCTTATGTCTTATGAAGTACAATGTTTTCTGCAATGCTGTAAGACAGTTTTTAATGTGTTAGAAGTTATATGCACAAAAACTAATGTTAGGACTTCAATGATCAAGATTGTCAGTTTACAGCTTTCTGAGTCCAGTAATGCTGAAATAGTGTTTCTGTTGAAATGAAGTGAAATCAAGCCCAAATCTGCTCAAAAGCTTTTCTCTCTATTAGATAAAGCTGTTTCATTCAGTATTCAGTGCAAATCTTGCCAAACTGAAACAAGCTTATGTCTTATGAAGTACAATGTTTTCTGCAATGCTGTAAGACAGTTTTTAATGTGTTAGAAGTTATATGCACAAAAACTAATGTTAGGACTTCAATGATCAAGATTGTCAGTTTACAGCTTTCTGAGTCCAGTAATGCTGAAATAGTGTTTCTGTTGAAATGAAGTGAAATCAAGCCCAAATCTGCTCAAAAGCTTTTCTCTCTATTAGATAAAGCTGTTTCATTCAGTATTCAGTGCAAATCTTGCCAAACTGAAACAAGCTTATGTCTTATGAAGTACAATGTTTTCTGCAATGCTGTAAGACAGTTTTTAATGTGTTAGAAGTAATATGCACAAAAACTTATGTTAGGACTTCAATGATCAAGATTGTCAGTTTACAGCTTTCTGAGTCCAGTAATGCTGAAATAGTGTTTCTGTTGAAATGAAGTGAAATCAAGCCCAAATCTGCTCAAAAGCTTTTCTCTCTATTAGATAAAGCTGTTTCATTCAGTATTCAGTTCAAATCTTGCCAAACTGAAACAAGCTTATGTCTTATGAAGTACAATGTTTTCTGCAATGCTGTAAGACAGTTTTTAATGTGTTAGAAGTTATATGCACAAAAACTAATGTTAGGACTTCAATGATCAAGATTGTCAGTTTACAGCTTTCTGAGTCCAGTAATGCTGAAATAGTGTTTCTGTTGAAATGAAGTGAAATCAAGCCCAAATCTGCTCAAAAGCTTTTCTCTCTATTAGATAAAGCTGTTTCATTCAGTATTCAGTGCAAATCTTGCCAAACTGAAACAAGCTTATGCCTTATGAAGTACAATGTTTTCTGCAATGCTGTAAGACAGTTTTTAATGTGTTAGAAGTTATATGCACAAAAACTTATGTTAGGACTTCAATGATCAAGATTGTCAGTTTACAGCTTTCTGAGTCCAGTAATGCTGAAATAGTTTTTCTGTTGAAATGAAGTGAAATCAAGCCCAAATCTGCTCAAAAGCTTTTCTCTCTATTAGATAAAGCTGTTTCATTCAGTATTCAGTGCAAATCTTGCCAAACTGAAACAAGCTTATGTCTTATGAAGTACAATGTTTTCTGCAATGCTGTAAGACAGTTTTTAATGTGTTAGAAGTTATATGCACAAAAACTAATGTTAGGACTTCAATGATCAAGATTGTCAGTTTACAGCTTTCTGAGTCCAGTAATGCTGAAATAGTGTTTCTGTTGAAATGAAGTGAAATCAAGCCCAAATCTGCTCAAAAGCTTTTCTCTCTATTAGATAAAGCTGTTTCATTCAGTATTCAGTGCAAATCTTGCCAAACTGAAACAAGCTTATGTCTTATGAAGTACAATGTTTTCTGCAATGCTGTAAGACAGTTTTTAATGTGTTAGAAGTTATATGCACAAAAACTAATGTTAGGACTTCAATGATCAAGATTGTCAGTTTACAGCTTTCTGAGTCCAGTAATGCTGAAATAGTGTTTCTGTTGAAATGAAGTGAAATCAAGCCCAAATCTGCTCAAAAGCTTTTCTCTCTATTAGATAAAGCTGTTTCATTCAGTATTCAGTGCAAATCTTGCCAAACTGAAACAAGCTTATGTCTTATGAAGTACAATGTTTTCTGCAATGCTGTAAGACAGTTTTTAATGTGTTAGAAGTAATATGCACAAAAACTTATGTTAGGACTTCAATGATCAAGATTGTCAGTTTACAGCTTTCTGAGTCCAGTAATGCTGAAATAGTGTTTCTGTTGAAATGAAGTGAAATCAAGCCCAAATCTGCTCAAAAGCTTTTCTCTCTATTAGATAAAGCTGTTTCATTCAGTATTCAGTGCAAATCTTGCCAAACTGAAACAAGCTTATGTCTTATGAAGTACAATGTTTTCTGCAATGCTGTAAGACAGTTTTTAATGTGTTAGAAGTTATATGCACAAAAACTAATGTTAGGACTTCAATGATCAAGATTGTCAGTTTACAGCTTTCTGAGTCCAGTAATGCTGAAATAGTGTTTCTGTTGAAATGAAGTGAAATCAAGCCCAAATCTGCTCAAAAGCTTTTCTCTCTATTAGATAAAGCTGTTTCATTCAGTATTCAGTGCAAATCTTGCCAAACTGAAACAAGCTTATGTCTTATGAAGTACAATGTTTTCTGCAATGCTGTAAGACAGTTTTTAATGTGTTAGAAGTTATATGCACAAAAACTAATGTTAGGACTTCAATGATCAAGATTGTCAGTTTACAGCTTTCTGAGTCCAGTAATGCTGAAATAGTGTTTCTGTTGAAATGAAGTGAAATCAAGCCCAAATCTGCTCAAAAGCTTTTCTCTCTATTAGATAAAGCTGTTTCATTCAGTATTCAGTGCAAATCTTGCCAAACTGAAACAAGCTTATGTCTTATGAAGTACAATGTTTTCTGCAATGCTGTAAGACAGTTTTTAATGTGTTAGAAGTAATATGCACAAAAACTTATGTTAGGACTTCAATGATCAAGATTGTCAGTTTACAGCTTTCTGAGTCCAGTAATGCTGAAATAGTGTTTCTGTTGAAATGAAGTGAAATCAAGCCCAAATCTGCTCAAAAGCTTTTCTCTCTATTAGATAAAGCTGTTTCATTCAGTATTCAGTGCAAATCTTGCCAAACTGAAACAAGCTTATGTCTTATGAAATGAAATGTTTTTTGCAATGCTGTAAGACAGTTTTTAATGTGTTAGAAGTTATATGCACAAAAACTAATGTTAGGACTTCAATGATCAAGATTGTCAGTTTACAGCTTTCTGAGTCCAGTAATGCTGAAATAGTGTTTCTGTTCAAATGAAGTGAAATCAAGCCCAAATCTGCTCAAAAGCTTTTCTCTCTATTAGAGAAAGCTGTTTCATTCAGTATTCAGTGCAAATCTTGCCAAACTGAAACATGCTTATGTCTTATGAAATAAAATGTTTTCTGCAATGCTGTAAGACAGTTTTTAATGTGTTAGAAGTTATATACACAAAAACTAATGTTAGGACTGCAATGATCAAGATTGTCAGTTTACAGCTTTCTGAGTCCAGTAATGTTGAAATAGTGTTTCTGTTGAAATGAAGTGAAATCAAGCCCAAATCTGCTCAAAAGCTTTTCTCTCTATTAGATAAAGCTGTTTCATTCAGTATTCAGTGCAAATCTTGCCAAACTGAAACAAGCTTATGTCTTACGAAGTACAATGTTTTCTGCAATGCTGTAAGACAGTTTTTAATGTGTTAGAAGTAATATGCACAAAAACTTATGTTAGGACTGCAATGATCAAGATTGTCAGTTTACAGCTTTCTGAGTCCAGTAATGTTGAAATAGTGTTTCTGTTCAAATGAAGTGAAATCAAGCCCAAATCTGCTCAAAAGCTTTTCTCTCTATTAGAGAAAGCTGTTTCATTCAATATTCAGTGCAAATCTTGCCAAACTGAAACAAGCTTATGCCTTATGAAGTACAATGTTTTCTGCAATGCTGTAAGACAGTTTTTAATGTGTTAGAAGTTATATGCACAAAAACTTATGTTAGGACTTCAATGATCAAGATTGTCAGTTTACAGCTTTCTGAGTCCAGTAATGCTGAAATAGTGTTTCTGTTGAAATGAAGTGAAATCTGCTCAGAAGCTTTTCTCTCTATTAGATAAAGCTGTTTCATTCAGTATTCAGTTCAAATCTTGCCAAACTGAAACAAGCTTATGTCTTATGAAGTACAATGTTTTCTGCAATGCTGTAAGACAGTTTTTAATGTGTTAGAAGTTATATGCACAAAAACTAATGTTAGGACTTCAATGATCAAGATTGTCAGTTTACAGCTTTCTGAGTCCAGTAATGCTGAAATAGTGTTTCTGTTGAAATGAAGTGAAATCAAGCCCAAATCTGCTCAAAAGCTTTTCTCTCTATTAGATAAAGCTGTTTCATTCAGTATTCAGTGCAAATCTTGCCAAACTGAAACAAGCTTATGCCTTATGAAGTACAATGTTTTCTGCAATGCTGTAAGACAGTTTTTAATGTGTTAGAAGTTATATGCACAAAAACTTATGTTAGGACTTCAATGATCAAGATTGTCAGTTTACAGCTTTCTGAGTCCAGTAATGCTGAAATAGTGTTTCTGTTGAAATGAAGTGAAATCAAGCCCAAATCTGCTCAAAAGCTTTTCTCTCTATTAGATAAAGCTGTTTCATTCAGTATTCAGTGCAAATCTTGCCAAACTGAAACAAGCTTATGTCTTATGAAGTACAATGTTTTCTGCAATGCTGTAAGACAGTTTTTAATGTGTTAGAAGTTATATGCACAAAAACTAATGTTAGGACTTCAATGATCAAGATTGTCAGTTTACAGCTTTCTGAGTCCAGTAATGCTGAAATAGTGTTTCTGTTGAAATGAAGTGAAATCAAGCCCAAATCTGCTCAAAAGCTTTTCTCTCTATTAGATAAAGCTGTTTCATTCAGTATTCAGTGCAAATCTTGCCAAACTGAAACAAGCTTATGTCTTATGAAGTACAATGTTTTCTGCAATGCTGTAAGACAGTTTTTAATGTGTTAGAAGTTATATGCACAAAAACTAATGTTAGGACTTCAATGATCAAGATTGTCAGTTTACAGCTTTCTGAGTCCAGTAATGCTGAAATAGTGTTTCTGTTGAAATGAAGTGAAATCAAGCCCAAATCTGCTCAAAAGCTTTTCTCTCTATTAGATAAAGCTGTTTCATTCAGTATTCAGTGCAAATCTTGCCAAACTGAAACAAGCTTATGTCTTATGAAGTACAATGTTTTCTGCAATGCTGTAAGACAGTTTTTAATGTGTTAGAAGTAATATGCACAAAAACTTATGTTAGGACTTCAATGATCAAGATTGTCAGTTTACAGCTTTCTGAGTCCAGTAATGCTGAAATAGTGTTTCTGTTGAAATGAAGTGAAATCAAGCCCAAATCTGCTCAAAAGCTTTTCTCTCTATTAGATAAAGCTGTTTCATTCAGTATTCAGTGCAAATCTTGCGAAACTGAAACAAGCTTATGTCTTATGAAATGAAATGTTTTTTGCAATGCTGTAAGACAGTTTTTAATGTGTTAGAAGTTATATACACAAAAACTAATGTTAGGACTTCAATGATCAAGATTGTCAGTTTACAGCTTTCTGAGTCCAGTAATGCTGAAATAGTGTTTCTGTTGAAATGAAGTGAAATCAAGCCCAAATCTGCTCAAAAGCTTTTCTCTCTATTAGATAAAGCTGTTTCATTCAGTATTCAGTGCAAATCTTGCCAAACTGAAACAAGCTTATGTCTTATGAAGTACAATGTTTTCTGCAATGCTGTAAGACAGTTTTTAATGTGTTAGAAGTTATATGCACAAAAACTAATGTTAGGACTTCAATGATCAAGATTGTCAGTTTACAGCTTTCTGAGTCCAGTAATGCTGAAATAGTGTTTCTGTTGAAATGAAGTGAAATCAAGCCCAAATCTGCTCAAAAGCTTTTCTCTCTATTAGATAAAGCTGTTTCATTCAGTATTCAGTGCAAATCTTGCCAAACTGAAACAAGCTTATTTCTTATGAAGTACAATGTTTTCTGCAATGCTGTAAGACAGCTTTTAATGTGTTAGAAGTTATATGCACAAAAACTTATGTTAGGACTTCAATGATCAAGATTGTCAGTTTACAGCTTTCTGAGTCCAGTAATGCTGAAATAGTGTTTCTGTTGAAATGAAGTGAAATCAAGCCCAAATCTGCTCAAAAGCTTTTCTCTCTATTAGATAAAGCTGTTTCATTCAGTATTCAGTGCAAATCTTGCCAAACTGAAACAAGCTTATGCCTTATGAAGTACAATGCTTTCTGCAATGCTGTAAGACAGTTTTTAATGTGTTAGAAGTTATATGCACAAAAACTAATGTTAGGACTTCAATGATCAAGATTGTCAGTTTACAGCTTTCTGAGTCCAGTAATGCTGAAATAGTGTTTCTGTTCAAATGAAGTGAAATCAAGCCCAAATCTGCTCAAAAGCTTTTTTCTCTATTATAGAAAGCTGTTTCATTCAGTATTCAGTGCAAATCTTGCCAAACTGAAACATGCTTATGTCTTATGAAATAAAATGTTTTCTGCAATGCTGTAAGACAGTTTTTAATGTGTTAGAAGTTATATACACAAAAACTAATGTTAGGACTGCAATGATCAAGATTGTCAGTTTACAGCTTTCTGAGTCCAGTAATGTTGAAATAGTGTTTCTGTTGAAATGAAGTGAAATCAAGCCCAAATCTGCTCAAAAGCTTTTCTCTCTATTAGATAAAGCTGTTTCATTCAGTATTCAGTGCAAATCTTGCCAAACTGAAACAAGCTTATGTCTTACGAAGTACAATGTTTTCTGCAATGCTGTAAGACAGTTTTTAATGTGTTAGAAGTAATATGCACAAAAACGTATGTTAGGACTGCAATGATCAAGATTGTCAGTTTACAGCTTTCTGAGTCCAGTAATGTTGAAATAGTGTTTCTGTTCAAATGAAGTGAAATCAAGCCCAAATCTGCTCAAAAGCTTTTCTCTCTATTAGAGAAAGCTGTTTCATTCAATATTCAGTGCAAATCTTGCCAAACTGAAACAAGCTTATGCCTTATGAAGTACAATGTTTTCTGCAATGCTGTAAGACAGTTTTTAATGTGTTAGAAGTTATATGCACAAAAACTTATGTTAGGACTTCAATGATCAAGATTGTCAGTTTACAGCTTTCTGAGTCCAGTAATGCTGAAATAGTGTTTCTGTTGAAATGAAGTGAAATCAAGCCCAAATCTGCTCAAAAGCTTTTCTCTCTATTAGATAAAGCTGTTTCATTCAGTATTCAGTTCAAATCTTGCCAAACTGAAACAAGCTTATGTCTTATGAAGTACAATGTTTTCTGCAATGCTGTAAGACAGTTTTTAATGTGTTAGAAGTTATATGCACAAAAACTAATGTTAGGACTTCAATGATCAAGATTGTCAGTTTACAGCTTTCTGAGTCCAGTAATGCTGAAATAGTGTTTCTGTTGAAATGAAGTGAAATCAAGCCCAAATCTGCTCAAAAGCTTTTCTCTCTATTAGATAAAGCTGTTTCATTCAGTATTCAGTGCAAATCTTGCCAAACTGAAACAAGCTTATGCCTTATGAAGTACAATGTTTTCTGCAATGCTGTAAGACAGTTTTTAATGTGTTAGAAGTTATATGCACAAAAACTTATGTTAGGACTTCAATGATCAAGATTGTCAGTTTACAGCTTTCTGAGTCCAGTAATGCTGAAATAGTGTTTCTGTTGAAATGAAGTGAAATCAAGCCCAAATCTGCTCAAAAGCTTTTCTCTCTATTAGATAAAGCTGTTTCATTCAGTATTCAGTGCAAATCTTGCCAAACTGAAACAAGCTTATGTCTTATGAAGTACAATGTTTTCTGCAATGCTGTAAGACAGTTTTTAATGTGTTAGAAGTTATATGCACAAAAACTAATGTTAGGACTTCAATGATCAAGATTGTCAGTTTACAGCTTTCTGAGTCCAGTAATGCTGAAATAGTGTTTCTGTTGAAATGAAGTGAAATCAAGCCCAAATCTGCTCAAAAGCTTTTCTCTCTATTAGATAAAGCTGTTTCATTCAGTATTCAGTGCAAATCTTGCCAAACTGAAACAAGCTTATGTCTTATGAAGTACAATGTTTTCTGCAATGCTGTAAGACAGTTTTTAATGTGTTAGAAGTTATATGCACAAAAACTAATGTTAGGACTTCAATGATCAAGATTGTCAGTTTACAGCTTTCTGAGTCCAGTAATGCTGAAATAGTGTTTCTGTTCAAATGAAGTGAAATCAAGCCCAAATCTGCTCAAAAGCTTTTCTCTCTATTAGATAAAGCTGTTTCATTCAGTATTCAGTGCAAATCTTGCCAAACTGAAACAAGCTTATGTCTTATGAAGTACAATGTTTTCTGCAATGCTGTAAGACAGTTTTTAATGTGTTAGAAGTAATATGCACAAAAACTTATGTTAGGACTTCAATGATCAAGATTGTCAGTTTACAGCTTTCTGAGTCCAGTAATGCTGAAATAGTGTTTCTGTTGAAATGAAGTGAAATCAAGCCCAAATCTGCTCAAAAGCTTTTCTCTCTATTAGATAAAGCTGTTTCATTCAGTATTCAGTGCAAATCTTGCCAAACTGAAACAAGCTTATGTCTTATGAAATGAAATGTTTTTTGCAATGCTGTAAGACAGTTTTTAATGTGTTAGAAGTTATATACACAAAAACTAATGTTAGGACTTCAATGATCAAGATTGTCAGTTTACAGCTTTCTGAGTCCAGTAATGCTGAAATAGTGTTTCTGTTGAAATGAAGTGAAATCAAGCCCAAATCTGCTCAAAAGCTTTTCTCTCTATTAGATAAAGCTGTTTCATTCAGTATTCAGTGCAAATCTTGCCAAACTGAAACAAGCTTATGTCTTATGAAGTACAATGTTTTCTGCAATGCTGTAAGACAGTTTTTAATGTGTTAGAAGTTATATGCACAAAAACTTATGTTAGGACTTCAATGATCAAGATTGTCAGTTTACAGCTTTCTGAGTCCAGTAATGCTGAAATAGTGTTTCTGTTGAAATGAAGTGAAATCAAGCCCAAATCTGCTCAAAAGCTTTTCTCTCTATTAGATAAAGCTGTTTCATTCAGTATTCAGTGCAAATCTTGCCAAACTGAAACAAGCTTATGTCTTATGAAGTACAATGTTTTCTGCAATGCTGTAAGACAGTTTTTAATGTGTTAGAAGTTATATGCACAAAAACTAATGTTAGGACTTCAATGATCAAGATTGTCAGTTTACAGCTTTCTGAGTCCAGTAATGCTGAAATAGTGTTTCTGTTGAAATGAAGTGAAATCAAGCCCAAATCTGCTCAAAAGCTTTTCTCTCTATTAGATAAAGCTGTTAAATTCAGTATTCAGTGCAAATCTTGCCAAACTGAAACAAGCTTATGCCTTATGAAGTACAATGTTTTCTGCAATGCTGTAAGACAGTTTTTAATGTGTTAGAAGTTATATGCACAAAAACTTATGTTAGGACTTCAATGATCAAGATTGTCAGTTTACAGCTTTCTGAGTCCAGTAATGCTGAAATAGTGTTTCTGTTGAAATGAAGTGAAATCAAGCCCAAATCTGCTCAAAAGCTTTTCTCTCTATTAGATAAAGCTGTTTCATTCAGTATTCAGTTCAAATCTTGCCAAACTGAAACAAGCTTATGTCTTATGAAGTACAATGTTTTCTGCAATGCTGTAAGACAGTTTTTAATGTGTTAGAAGTTATATGCACAAAAACTAATGTTAGGACTTCAATGATCAAGATTGTCAGTTTACAGCTTTCTGAGTCCAGTAATGCTGAAATAGTGTTTCTGTTGAAATGAAGTGAAATCAAGCCCAAATCTGCTCAAAAGCTTTTCTCTCTATTAGATAAAGCTGTTTCATTCAGTATTCAGTGCAAATCTTGCCAAACTGAAACAAGCTTATGCCTTATGAAGTACAATGTTTTCTGCAATGCTGTAAGACAGTTTTTAATGTGTTAGAAGTTATATGCACAAAAACTTATGTTAGGACTTCAATGATCAAGATTGTCAGTTTACAGCTTTCTGAGTCCAGTAATGCTGAAATAGTGTTTCTGTTGAAATGAAGTGAAATCAAGCCCAAATCTGCTCAAAAGCTTTTCTCTCTATTAGATAAAGCTGTTTCATTCAGTATTCAGTGCAAATCTTGCCAAACTGAAACAAGCTTATGTCTTATGAAGTACAATGTTTTCTGCAATGCTGTAAGACAGTTTTTAATGTGTTAGAAGTTATATGCACAAAAACTAATGTTAGGACTTCAATGATCAAGATTGTCAGTTTACAGCTTTCTGAGTCCAGTAATGCTGAAATAGTGTTTCTGTTGAAATGAAGTGAAATCAAGCCCAAATCTGCTCAAAAGCTTTTCTCTCTATTAGATAAAGCTGTTTCATTCAGTATTCAGTGCAAATCTTGCCAAACTGAAACAAGCTTATGTCTTATGAAGTACAATGTTTTCTGCAATGCTGTAAGACAGTTTTTAATGTGTTAGAAGTTATATGCACAAAAACTAATGTTAGGACTTCAATGATCAAGATTGTCAGTTTACAGCTTTCTGAGTCCAGTAATGCTGAAATAGTGTTTCTGTTCAAATGAAGTGAAATCAAGCCCAAATCTGCTCAAAAGCTTTTCTCTCTATTAGATAAAGCTGTTTCATTCAGTATTCAGTGCAAATCTTGCCAAACTGAAACAAGCTTATGTCTTATGAAGTACAATGTTTTCTGCAATGCTGTAAGACAGTTTTTAATGTGTTAGAAGTAATATGCACAAAAACTTATGTTAGGACTTCAATGATCAAGATTGTCAGTTTACAGCTTTCTGAGTCCAGTAATGCTGAAATAGTGTTTCTGTTGAAATGAAGTGAAATCAAGCCCAAATCTGCTCAAAAGCTTTTCTCTCTATTAGATAAAGCTGTTTCATTCAGTATTCAGTGCAAATCTTGCCAAACTGAAACAAGCTTATGTCTTATGAAATGAAATGTTTTTTGCAATGCTGTAAGACAGTTTTTAATGTGTTAGAAGTTATATACACAAAAACTAATGTTAGGACTTCAATGATCAAGATTGTCAGTTTACAGCTTTCTGAGTCCAGTAATGCTGAAATAGTGTTTCTGTTGAAATGAAGTGAAATCAAGCCCAAATCTGCTCAAAAGCTTTTCTCTCTATTAGATAAAGCTGTTTCATTCAGTATTCAGTGCAAATCTTGCCAAACTGAAACAAGCTTATGTCTTATGAAGTACAATGTTTTCTGCAATGCTGTAAGACAGTTTTTAATGTGTTAGAAGTTATATGCACAAAAACTTATGTTAGGACTTCAATGATCAAGATTGTCAGTTTACAGCTTTCTGAGTCCAGTAATGCTGAAATAGTGTTTCTGTTGAAATGAAGTGAAATCAAGCCCAAATCTGCTCAAAAGCTTTTCTCTCTATTAGATAAAGCTGTTTCATTCAGTATTCAGTGCAAATCTTGCCAAACTGAAACAAGCTTATGTCTTATGAAGTACAATGTTTTCTGCAATGCTGTAAGACAGTTTTTAATGTGTTAGAAGTTATATGCACAAAAACTAATGTTAGGACTTCAATGATCAAGATTGTCAGTTTACAGCTTTCTGAGTCCAGTAATGCTGAAATAGTGTTTCTGTTGAAATGAAGTGAAATCAAGCCCAAATCTGCTCAAAAGCTTTTCTCTCTATTAGATAAAGCTGTTTCATTCAGTATTCAGTGCAAATCTTGCCAAACTGAAACAAGCTTATGTCTTATGAAGTACAATGTTTTCTGCAATGCTGTAAGACAGTTTTTAATGTGTTAGAAGTTATATGCACAAAAACTTATGTTAGGACTTCAATGATCAAGATTGTCAGTTTACAGCTTTCTGAGTCCAGTAATGCTGAAATAGTGTTTCTGTTGAAATGAAGTGAAATCAAGCCCAAATCTGCTCAAAAGCTTTTCTCTCTATTAGATAAAGCTGTTTCATTCAGTATTCAGTGCAAATCTTGCCAAACTGAAACAAGCTTATGTCTTATGAAGTACAATGTTTTCTGCAATGCTGTAAGACAGTTTTTAATGTGTTAGAAGTTATATGCACAAAAACTAATGTTAGGACTTCAATGATCAAGATTGTCAGTTTACAGCTTTCTGAGTCCAGTAATGCTGAAATAGTGTTTCTGTTGAAATGAAGTGAAATCAAGCCCAAATCTGCTCAAAAGCTTTTCTCTCTATTAGATAAAGCTGTTTCATTCAGTATTCAGTGCAAATCTTGCCAAACTGAAACAAGCTTATGTCTTATGAAGTACAATGTTTTCTGCAATGCTGTAAGACAGTTTTTAATGTGTTAGAAGTTATATGCACAAAAACTAATGTTAGGACTTCAATGATCAAGATTGTCAGTTTACAGCTTTCTGAGTCCAGTAATGCTGAAATAGTGTTTCTGTTCAAATGAAGTGAAATCAAGCCCAAATCTGCTCAAAAGCTTTTCTCTCTATTAGATAAAGCTGTTTCATTCAGTATTCAGTGCAAATCTTGCCAAACTGAAACAAGCTTATGTCTTATGAAGTACAATGTTTTCTGCAATGCTGTAAGACAGTTTTTAATGTGTTAGAAGTAATATGCACAAAAACTTATGTTAGGACTTCAATGATCAAGATTGTCAGTTTACAGCTTTCTGAGTCCAGTAATGCTGAAATAGTGTTTCTGTTGAAATGAAGTGAAATCAAGCCCAAATCTGCTCAAAAGCTTTTCTCTCTATTAGATAAAGCTGTTTCATTCAGTATTCAGTGCAAATCTTGCCAAACTGAAACAAGCTTATGTCTTATGAAATGAAATGTTTTTTGCAATGCTGTAAGACAGTTTTTAATGTGTTAGAAGTTATATACACAAAAACTAATGTTAGGACTTCAATGATCAAGATTGTCAGTTTACAGCTTTCTGAGTCCAGTAATGCTGAAATAGTGTTTCTGTTGAAATGAAGTGAAATCAAGCCCAAATCTGCTCAAAAGCTTTTCTCTCTATTAGATAAAGCTGTTTCATTCAGTATTCAGTGCAAATCTTGCCAAACTGAAACAAGCTTATGTCTTATGAAGTACAATGTTTTCTGCAATGCTGTAAGACAGTTTTTAATGTGTTAGAAGTTATATGCACAAAAACTTATGTTAGGACTTCAATGATCAAGATTGTCAGTTTACAGCTTTCTGAGTCCAGTAATGCTGAAATAGTGTTTCTGTTGAAATGAAGTGAAATCAAGCCCAAATCTGCTCAAAAGCTTTTCTCTCTATTAGATAAAGCTGTTTCATTCAGTATTCAGTGCAAATCTTGCCAAACTGAAACAAGCTTATGTCTTATGAAGTACAATGTTTTCTGCAATGCTGTAAGACAGTTTTTAATGTGTTAGAAGTTATATGCACAAAAACTAATGTTAGGACTTCAATGATCAAGATTGTCAGTTTACAGCTTTCTGAGTCCAGTAATGCTGAAATAGTGTTTCTGTTGAAATGAAGTGAAATCAAGCCCAAATCTGCTCAAAAGCTTTTCTCTCTATTAGATAAAGCTGTTTCATTCAGTATTCAGTGCAAATCTTGCCAAACTGAAACAAGCTTATGTCTTATGAAGTACAATGTTTTCTGCAATGCTGTAAGACAGTTTTTAATGTGTTAGAAGTTATATGCACAAAAACTAATGTTAGGACTTCAATGATCAAGATTGTCAGTTTACAGCTTTCTGAGTCCAGTAATGCTGAAATAGTGTTTCTGTTGAAATGAAGTGAAATCAAGCCCAAATCTGCTCAAAAGCTTTTCTCTCTATTAGATAAAGCTGTTTCATTCAGTATTCAGTGCAAATCTTGCCAAACTGAAACAAGCTTATGTCTTATGAAGTACAATGTTTTCTGCAATGCTGTAAGACAGCTTTTAATGTGTTAGAAGTTATATGCACAAAAACTTATGTTAGGACTTCAATGATCAAGATTGTCAGTTTACAGCTTTCTGAGTCCAGTAATGCTGAAATAGTGTTTCTGTTGAAATGAAGTGAAATCAAGCCCAAATCTGCTCAAAAGCTTTTCTCTCTATTAGATAAAGCTGTTTCATTCAGTATTCAGTGCAAATCTTGCCAAACTGAAACAAGCTTATGTCTTATGAAGTACAATGTTTTCTGCAATGCTGTAAGACAGTTTTTAATGTGTTAGAAGTTATATGCACAAAAACTAATGTTAGGACTTCAATGATCAAGATTGTCAGTTTACAGCTTTCTGAGTCCAGTAATGCTGAAATAGTGTTTCTGTTGAAATGAAGTGAAATCAAGCCCAAATCTGCTCAAAAGCTTTTCTCTCTATTAGATAAAGCTGTTTCATTCAGTATTCAGTGCAAATCTTGCCAAACTGAAACAAGCTTATGTCTTATGAAGTACAATGTTTTCTGCAATGCTGTAAGACAGCTTTTAATGTGTTAGAAGTTATATGCACAAAAACTTATGTTAGGACTTCAATGATCAAGATTGTCAGTTTACAGCTTTCTGAGTCCAGTAATGCTGAAATAGTGTTTCTGTTGAAATGAAGTGAAATCAAGCCCAAATCTGCTCAAAAGCTTTTCTCTCTATTAGATAAAGCTGTTTCATTCAGTATTCAGTGCAAATCTTGCCAAACTGAAACAAGCTTATGCCTTATGAAGTACAATGTTTTCTGCAATGCTGTAAGACAGTTTTTAATGTGTTAGAAGTTATATGCACAAAAACTAATGTTAGGACTTCAATGATCAAGATTGTCAGTTTACAGCTTTCTGAGTCCAGTAATGCTGAAATAGTGTTTCTGTTCAAATGAAGTGAAATCAAGCCCAAATCTGCTCAAAAGCTTTTCTCTCTATTAGAGAAAGCTGTTTCATTCAGTATTCAGTGCAAATCTTGCCAAACTGAAACATGCTTATGTCTTATGAAATAAAATGTTTTCTGCAATGCTGTAAGACAGTTTTTAATGTGTTAGAAGTTATATACACAAAAACTAATGTTAGGACTGCAATGATCAAGATTGTCAGTTTACAGCTTTCTGAGTCCAGTAATGTTGAAATAGTGTTTCTGTTGAAATGAAGTGAAATCAAGCCCAAATCTGCTCAAAAGCTTTTCTCTCTATTAGATAAAGCTGTTTCATTCAGTATTCAGTGCAAATCTTGCCAAACTGAAACAAGCTTATGTCTTACGAAGTACAATGTTTTCTGCAATGCTGTAAGACAGTTTTTAATGTGTTAGAAGTAATATGCACAAAAACTTATGTTAGGACTGCAATGATCAAGATTGTCAGTTTACAGCTTTCTGAGTCCAGTAATGTTGAAATAGTGTTTCTGTTCAAATGAAGTGAAATCAAGCCCAAATCTGCTCAAAAGCTTTTCTCTCTATTAGAGAAAGCTGTTTCATTCAATATTCAGTGCAAATCTTGCCAAACTGAAACAAGCTTATGCCTTATGAAGTACAATGTTTTCTGCAATGCTGTAAGACAGTTTTTAATGTGTTAGAAGTTATATGCACAAAAACTTATGTTAGGACTTCAATGATCAAGATTGTCAGTTTACAGCTTTCTGAGTCCAATAATGCTGAAATAGTGTTTCTGTTGAAATGAAGTGAAATCAAGCCCAAATCTGCTCAAAAGCTTTTCTCTCTATTAGATAAAGCTGTTTCATTCAGTATTCAGTTCAAATCTTGCCAAACTGAAACAAGCTTATGTCTTATGAAGTACAATGTTTTCTGCAATGCTGTAAGACAGTTTTTAATGTGTTAGAAGTTATATGCACAAAAACTAATGTTAGGACTGCAATGATCAAGATTGTCAGTTTACAGCTTTCTGAGTCCAGTAATGCTGAAATAGTGTTTCTGTTGAAATGAAGTGAAATCAAGCCCAAATCTGCTCAAAAGCTTTTCTCTCTATTAGATAAAGCTGTTTCATTCAGTATTCAGTGCAAATCTTGCCAAACTGAAACAAGCTTATGCCTTATGAAGTACAATGTTTTCTGCAATGCTGTAAGACAGTTTTTAATGTGTTAGAAGTTATATGCACAAAAACTTATGTTAGGACTTCAATGATCAAGATTGTCAGTTTACAGCTTTCTGAGTCCAGTAATGCTGAAATAGTGTTTCTGTTGAAATGAAGTGAAATCAAGCCCAAATCTGCTCAAAAGCTTTTCTCTCTATTAGATAAAGCTGTTTCATTCAGTATTCAGTGCAAATCTTGCCAAACTGAAACAAGCTTATGTCTTATGAAGTACAATGTTTTCTGCAATGCTGTAAGACAGTTTTTAATGTGTTAGAAGTTATATGCACAAAAACTAATGTTAGGACTTCAATGATCAAGATTGTCAGTTTACAGCTTTCTGAGTCCAGTAATGCTGAAATAGTGTTTCTGTTGAAATGAAGTGAAATCAAGCCCAAATCTGCTCAAAAGCTTTTCTCTCTATTAGATAAAGCTGTTTCATTCAGTATTCAGTGCAAATCTTGCCAAACTGAAACAAGCTTATGTCTTATGAAGTACAATGTTTTCTGCAATGCTGTAAGACAGTTTTTAATGTGTTAGAAGTTATATGCACAAAAACTAATGTTAGGACTTCAATGATCAAGATTGTCAGTTTACAGCTTTCTGAGTCCAGTAATGCTGAAATAGTGTTTCTGTTGAAATGAAGTGAAATCAAGCCCAAATCTGCTCAAAAGCTTTTCTCTCTATTAGATAAAGCTGTTTCATTCAGTATTCAGTGCAAATCTTGCCAAACTGAAACAAGCTTATGTCTTATGAAGTACAATGTTTTCTGCAATGCTGTAAGACAGTTTTTAATGTGTTAGAAGTAATATGCACAAAAACTTATGTTAGGACTTCAATGATCAAGATTGTCAGTTTACAGCTTTCTGAGTCCAGTAATGCTGAAATAGTGTTTCTGTTGAAATGAAGTGAAATCAAGCCCAAATCTGCTCAAAAGCTTTTCTCTCTATTAGATAAAGCTGTTTCATTCAGTATTCAGTGCAAATCTTGCCAAACTGAAACAAGCTTATGTCTTATGAAGTACAATGTTTTCTGCAATGCTGTAAGACAGTTTTTAATGTGTTAGAAGTTATATGCACAAAAACTAATGTTAGGACTTCAATGATCAAGATTGTCAGTTTACAGCTTTCTGAGTCCAGTAATGCTGAAATAGTGTTTCTGTTGAAATGAAGTGAAATCAAGCCCAAATCTGCTCAAAAGCTTTTCTCTCTATTAGATAAAGCTGTTTCATTCAGTATTCAGTGCAAATCTTGCCAAACTGAAACAAGCTTATGTCTTATGAAGTACAATGTTTTCTGCAATGCTGTAAGACAGTTTTTAATGTGTTAGAAGTTATATGCACAAAAACTAATGTTAGGACTTCAATGATCAAGATTGTCAGTTTACAGCTTTCTGAGTCCAGTAATGCTGAAATAGTGTTTCTGTTGAAATGAAGTGAAATCAAGCCCAAATCTGCTCAAAAGCTTTTCTCTCTATTAGATAAAGCTGTTTCATTCAGTATTCAGTGCAAATCTTGCCAAACTGAAACAAGCTTATGTCTTATGAAGTACAATGTTTTCTGCAATGCTGTAAGACAGCTTTTAATGTGTTAGAAGTTATATGCACAAAAACTTATGTTAGGACTTCAATGATCAAGATTGTCAGTTTACAGCTTTCTGAGTCCAGTAATGCTGAAATAGTGTTTCTGTTGAAATGAAGTGAAATCAAGCCCAAATCTGCTCAAAAGCTTTTCTCTCTATTAGATAAAGCTGTTTCATTCAGTATTCAGTGCAAATCTTGCCAAACTGAAACAAGCTTATGTCTTATGAAGTACAATGTTTTCTGCAATGCTGTAAGACAGTTTTTAATGTGTTAGAAGTTATATGCACAAAAACTAATGTTAGGACTTCAATGATCAAGATTGTCAGTTTACAGCTTTCTGAGTCCAGTAATGCTGAAATAGTGTTTCTGTTGAAATGAAGTGAAATCAAGCCCAAATCTGCTCAAAAGCTTTTCTCTCTATTAGATAAAGCTGTTTCATTCAGTATTCAGTGCAAATCTTGCCAAACTGAAACAAGCTTATGTCTTATGAAGTACAATGTTTTCTGCAATGCTGTAAGACAGCTTTTAATGTGTTAGAAGTTATATGCACAAAAACTTATGTTAGGACTTCAATGATCAAGATTGTCAGTTTACAGCTTTCTGAGTCCAGTAATGCTGAAATAGTGTTTCTGTTGAAATGAAGTGAAATCAAGCCCAAATCTGCTCAAAAGCTTTTCTCTCTCTTTAGATAAAGCTGTTTCATTCAGTATTCAGTGCAAATCTTGCCAAACTGAAACAAGCTTATGCCTTATGAAGTACAATGTTTTCTGCAATGCTGTAAGACAGTTTTTAATGTGTTAGAAGTTATATGCACAAAAACTAATGTTAGGACTTCAATGATCAAGATTGTCAGTTTACAGCTTTCTGAGTCCAGTAATGCTGAAATAGTGTTTCTGTTCAAATGAAGTGAAATCAAGCCCAAATCTGCTCAAAAGCTTTTCTCTCTATTAGAGAAAGCTGTTTCATTCAGTATTCAGTGCAAATCTTGCCAAACTGAAACATGCTTATGTCTTATGAAATAAAATGTTTTCTGCAATGCTGTAAGACAGTTTTTAATGTGTTAGAAGTTATATACACAAAAACTAATGTTAGGACTGCAATGATCAAGATTGTCAGTTTACAGCTTTCTGAGTCCAGTAATGTTGAAATAGTGTTTCTGTTGAAATGAAGTGAAATCAAGCCCAAATCTGCTCAAAAGCTTTTCTCTCTATTAGATAAAGCTGTTTCATTCAGTATTCAGTGCAAATCTTGCCAAACTGAAACAAGCTTATGTCTTACGAAGTACAATGTTTTCTGCAATGCTGTAAGACAGTTTTTAATGTGTTAGAAGTAATATGCACAAAAACTTATGTTAGGACTGCAATGATCAAGATTGTCAGTTTACAGCTTTCTGAGTCCAGTAATGTTGAAATAGTGTTTCTGTTCAAATGAAGTGAAATCAAGCCCAAATCTGCTCAAAAGCTTTTCTCTCTATTAGAGAAAGCTGTTTCATTCAATATTCAGTGCAAATCTTGCCAAACTGAAACAAGCTTATGCCTTATGAAGTACAATGTTTTCTGCAATGCTGTAAGACAGTTTTTAATGTGTTAGAAGTTATATGCACAAAAACTTATGTTAGGACTTCAATGATCAAGATTGTCAGTTTACAGCTTTCTGAGTCCAGTAATGCTGAAATAGTGTTTCTGTTGAAATGAAGTGAAATCAAGCCCAAATCTGCTCAAAAGCTTTTCTCTCTATTAGATAAAGCTGTTTCATTCAGTATTCAGTTCAAATCTTGCCAAACTGAAACAAGCTTATGTCTTATGAAGTACAATGTTTTCTGCAATGCTGTAAGACAGTTTTTAATGTGTTAGAAGTTATATGCACAAAAACTAATGTTAGGACTTCAATGATCAAGATTGTCAGTTTACAGCTTTCTGAGTCCAGTAATGCTGAAATAGTGTTTCTGTTGAAATGAAGTGAAATCAAGCCCAAATCTGCTCAAAAGCTTTTCTCTCTATTAGATAAAGCTGTTTCATTCAGTATTCAGTGCAAATCTTGCCAAACTGAAACAAGCTTATGCCTTATGAAGTACAATGTTTTCTGCAATGCTGTAAGACAGTTTTTAATGTGTTAGAAGTTATATGCACAAAAACTTATGTTAGGACTTCAATGATCAAGATTGTCAGTTTACAGCTTTCTGAGTCCAGTAATGCTGAAATAGTGTTTCTGTTGAAATGAAGTGAAATCAAGCCCAAATCTGCTCAAAAGCTTTTCTCTCTATTAGATAAAGCTGTTTCATTCAGTATTCAGTGCAAATCTTGCCAAACTGAAACAAGCTTATGTCTTATGAAGTACAATGTTTTCTGCAATGCTGTAAGACAGTTTTTAATGTGTTAGAAGTTATATGCACAAAAACTTATGTTAGGACTGCAATGATCAAGATTGTCAGTTTACAGCTTTCTGAGTCCATTAATGTTGAAATAGTGTTTCTGTTCAAATGAAGTGAAATCAAGCCCAAATCTGCTCAAAAGCTTTTCTCTCTATTAGAGAAAGCTGTTTCATTCAATATTCAGTGCAAATCTTGCCAAACTGAAACAAGCTTATGCCTTATGAAGTACAATGTTTTCTGCAATGCTGTAAGACAGTTTTTAATGTGTTAGAAGTTATATGCACAAAAACTAATGTTAGGACTTCAATGATCAAGATTGTCAGTTTACAGCTTTCTGAGTCCAGTAATGCTGAAATAGTGTTTCTGTTGAAATGAAGTGAAATCAAGCCCAAATCTGCTCAAAAGCTTTTCTCTCTATTAGATAAAGCTGTTTCATTCAGTATTCAGTGCAAATCTTGCCAAACTGAAACAAGCTTATGTCTTATGAAGTACAATGTTTTCTGCAATGCTGTAAGACAGCTTTTAATGTGTTAGAAGTTATATGCACAAAAACTTATGTTAGGACTTCAATGATCAAGATTGTCAGTTTACAGCTTTCTGAGTCCAGTAATGCTGAAATAGTGTTTTTTGTTGAAATGAAGTGAAATCAAGCCCAAATCTGCTCAAAAGCTTTTCTCTCTATTAGATAAAGCTGTTTCATTCAGTATTCAGTGCAAATCTTGCCAAACTGAAACAAGCTTATGCCTTATGAAGTACAATGTTTTCTGCAATGCTGTAAGACAGTTTTTAATGTGTTAGAAGTTATATGCACAAAAACTAATGTTAGGACTTCAATGATCAAGATTGTCAGTTTACAGCTTTCTGAGTCCAGTAATGCTGAAATAGTGTTTCTGTTCAAATGAAGTGAAATCAAGCCCAAATCTGCTCAAAAGCTTTTCTCTCTATTAGAGAAAGCTGTTTCATTCAGTATTCAGTGCAAATCTTGCCAAACTGAAACATGCTTATGTCTTATGAAATAAAATGTTTTCTGCAATGCTGTAAGACAGTTTTTAATGTGTTAGAAGTTATATACACAAAAACTAATGTTAGGACTGCAATGATCAAGATTGTCAGTTTACAGCTTTCTGAGTCCAGTAATGTTGAAATAGTGTTTCTGTTCAAATGAAGTGAAATCAAGCCCAAATCTGCTCAAAAGCTTTTCTCTCTATTAGATAAAGCTGTTTCATTCAGTATTCAGTGCAAATCTTGCCAAACTGAAACAAGCTTATGTCTTATGAAGTACAATGTTTTCTGCAATGCTGTAAGACAGCTTTTAATGTGTTAGAAGTAATATGCACAAAAACTTATGTTAGGACTGCAATGATCAAGATTGTCAGTTTACAGCTTTCTGAGTCCAGTAATGTTGAAATAGTGTTTCTGTTCAAATGAAGTGAAATCAAGCCCAAATCTGCTCAAAAGCTTTTCTCTCTATTAGAGAAAGCTGTTTCATTCAATATTCAGTGCAAATCTTGCCAAACTGAAACAAGCTTATGCCTTATGAAGTACAATGTTTTCTGCAATGCTGTAAGACAGTTTTTAATGTGTTAGAAGTTATATGCACAAAAACTTATGTTAGGACTTCAATGATCAAGATTGTCAGTTTACAGCTTTCTGAGTCCAGTAATGCTGAAATAGTGTTTCTGTTGAAATGAAGTGAAATCAAGCCCAAATCTGCTCAAAAGCTTTTCTCTCTATTAGATAAAGCTGTTTCATTCAGTATTCAGTTCAAATCTTGCCAAACTGAAACAAGCTTATGTCTTATGAAGTACAATGTTTTCTGCAATGCTGTAAGACAGTTTTTAATGTGTTAGAAGTTATATGCACAAAAACTAATGTTAGGACTTCAATGATCAAGATTGTCAGTTTACAGCTTTCTGAGTCCAGTAATGCTGAAATAGTGTTTCTGTTGAAATGAAGTGAAATCAAGCCCAAATCTGCTCAAAAGCTTTTCTCTCTATTAGATAAAGCTGTTTCATTTAGTATTCAGTGCAAATCTTGCCAAACTGAAACAAGCTTATGCCTTATGAAGTACAATGTTTTCTGCAATGCTGTAAGACAGTTTTTAATGTGTTAGAAGTTATATGCACAAAAACTTATGTTAGGACTTCAATGATCAAGATTGTCAGTTTACAGCTTTCTGAGTCCAGTAATGCTGAAATAGTGTTTCTGTTGAAATGAAGTGAAATCAAGCCCAAATCTGCTCAAAAGCTTTTCTCTCTATTAGATAAAGCTGTTTCATTCAGTATTCAGTGCAAATCTTGCCAAACTGAAACAAGCTTATGTCTTATGAAGTACAATGTTTTCTGCAATGCTGTAAGACAGTTTTTAATGTGTTAGAAGTTATATGCACAAAAACTAATGTTAGGACTTCAATGATCAAGATTGTCAGTTTACAGCTTTCTGAGTCCAGTAATGCTGAAATAGTGTTTCTGTTGAAATGAAGTGAAATCAAGCCCAAATCTGCTCAAAAGCTTTTCTCTCTATTAGATAAAGCTGTTTCATTCAGTATTCAGTGCAAATCTTGCCAAACTGAAACAAGCTTATGTCTTATGAAGTACAATGTTTTCTGCAATGCTGTAAGACAGTTTTTAATGTGTTAGAAGTTATATGCACAAAAACTAATGTTAGGACTTCAATGATCAAGATTGTCAGTTTACAGCTTTCTGAGTCCAGTAATGCTGAAATAGTGTTTCTGTTCAAATGAAGTGAAATCAAGCCCAAATCTGCTCAAAAGCTTTTCTCTCTATTAGATAAAGCTGTTTCATTCAGTATTCAGTGCAAATCTTGCCAAACTGAAACAAGCTTATGTCTTATGAAGTACAATGTTTTCTGCAATGCTGTAAGACAGTTTTTAATGTGTTAGAAGTAATATGCACAAAAACTTATGTTAGGACTTCAATGATCAAGATTGTCAGTTTACAGCTTTCTGAGTCCAGTAATGCTGAAATAGTGTTTCTGTTGAAATGAAGTGAAATCAAGCCCAAATCTGCTCAAAAGCTTTTCTCTCTATTAGATAAAGCTGTTTCATTCAGTATTCAGTGCAAATCTTGCCAAACTGAAACAAGCTTATGTCTTATGAAATGAAATGTTTTTTGCAATGCTGTAAGACAGTTTTTAATGTGTTAGAAGTTATATACACAAAAACTAATGTTAGAACTTCAATGATCAAGATTGTCAGTTTACAGCTTTCTGAGTCCAGTAATGCTGAAATAGTGTTTCTGTTGAAATGAAGTGAAATCAAGCCCAAATCTGCTCAAAAGCTTTTCTCTCTATTAGATAAAGCTGTTTCATTCAGTATTCAGTGCAAATCTTGCCAAACTGAAACAAGCTTATGCCTTATGAAGTACAATGTTTTCTGCAATGCTGTAAGACAGTTTTTAATGTGTTAGAAGTTATATGCACAAAAACTAATGTTAGGACTTCAATGATCAAGATTGTCAGTTTACAGCTTTCTGAGTCCAGTAATGCTGAAATAGTGTTTCTGTTCAAATGAAGTGAAATCAAGCCCAAATCTGCTCAAAAGCTTTTCTCTCTATTAGATAAAGCTGTTTCATTCAGTATTCAGTGCAAATCTTGCCAAACTGAATCAAGCTTATGTCTTATGAAGTACAATGTTTTCTGCAATGCTGTAAGACAGTTTTTAATGTGTTAGAAGTTATATGCACAAAAACTAATGTTAGGACTTCAATGATCAAGATTGTCAGTTTACAGCTTTCTGAGTCCAGTAATGCTGAAATAGTGTTTCTGTTGAAATGAAGTGAAATCAAGCCCAAATCTGCTCAAAAGCTTTTCTCTCTATTAGATAAAGCTGTTTCATTCAGTATTCAGTGCAAATCTTGCCAAACTGAAACAAGCTTATGTCTTATGAAGTACAATGTTTTCTGCAATGCTGTAAGACAGTTTTTAATGTGTTAGAAGTTATATGCACAAAAACTTATGTTAGGACTTCAATGATCAAGATTGTCAGTTTACAGCTTTCTGAGTCCAGTAATGCTGAAATAGTATTTCTGTTGAAATGAAGTGAAATCAAGCCCAAATCTGCTCAAAAGCTTTTCTATCTATTAGATAAAGCTGTTTCATTCAGTATTCAGTGCAAATCTTGCCAAACTGAAACAAGCTTATGTCTTATGAAGTACAATGTTTTCTGCAATGCTGTAAGACAGTTTTTAATGTGTTAGAAGTAATATGCACAAAAACTTATGTTAGGACTTCAATGATCAAGATTGTCAGTTTACAGCTTTCTGAGTCCAGTAATGCTGAAATAGTGTTTCTGTTGAAATGAAGTGAAATCAAGCCCAAATCTGCTCAAAAGCTTTTCTCTCTATTAGATAAAGCTGTTTCATTCAGTATTAAGTGCAAATCTTGCCAAACTGAAACAAGCTTATGTCTTATGAAATGAAATGTTTTTTGCAATGCTGTAAGACAGTTTTTAATGTGTTAGAAGTTATATACACAAAAACTAATGTTAGAACTTCAATGATCAAGATTGTCAGTTTACAGCTTTCTGAGTCCAGTAATGTTGAAATAGTGTTTCTGTTCAAATGAAGTGAAATCAAGCCCAAATCTGCTCAAAAGCTTTTCTCTCTATTAGAGAAAGCTGTTTCATTCAATATTCAGTGCAAATCTTGCCAAACTGAAACAAGCTTATGTCTTATGAAGTACAATGTTTTCTGCAATGCTGTAAGACAGTTTTTAATGTGTTAGAAGTTATATGCACAAAAACTAATGTTAGGACTTCAATGATCAAGATTGTCAGTTTACAGCTTTCTGAGTCCAGTAATGCTGAAATAGTGTTTCTGTTCAAATGAAGTGAAATCAAGCCCAAATCTGCTCAAAAGCTTTTCTCTCTATTAGATAAAGCTGTTTCATTCAGTATTCAGTGCAAATCTTGCCAAACTGAAACAAGCTTATGTCTTATGAAGTACAATGTTTTCTGCAATGCTGTAAGACAGTTTTTAATGTGTTAGAAGTAATATGCACAAAAACTTATGTTAGGACTTCAATGATCAAGATTGTCAGTTTACAGCTTTCTGAGTCCAGTAATGCTGAAATAGTGTTTCTGTTGAAATGAAGTGAAATCAAGCCCAAATCTGCTCAAAAGCTTTTCTCTCTATTAGATAAAGCTGTTTCATTCAGTATTCAGTGCAAATCTTGCCAAACTGAAACAAGCTTATGTCTTATGAAATGAAATGTTTTTTGCAATGCTGTAAGACAGTTTTTAATGTGTTAGAAGTTATATACACAAAAACTAATGTTAGAACTTCAATGATCAAGATTGTCAGTTTACAGCTTTCTGAGTCCAGTAATGCTGAAATAGTGTTTCTGTTGAAATGAAGTGAAATCAAGCCCAAATCTGCTCAAAAGCTTTTCTCTCTATTAGATAAAGCTGTTTCATTCAGTATTCAGTGCAAATCTTGCCAAACTGAAACAAGCTTATGCCTTATGAAGTACAATGTTTTCTGCAATGCTGTAAGACAGTTTTTAATGTGTTAGAAGTTATATGCACAAAAACTAATGTTAGGACTTCAATGATCAAGATTGTCAGTTTACAGCTTTCTGAGTCCAGTAATGCTGAAATAGTGTTTCTGTTCAAATGAAGTGAAATCAAGCCCAAATCTGCTCAAAAGCTTTTCTCTCTATTAGATAAAGCTGTTTCATTCAGTATTCAGTGCAAATCTTGCCAAACTGAATCAAGCTTATGTCTTATGAAGTACAATGTTTTCTGCAATGCTGTAAGACAGTTTTTAATGTGTTAGAAGTTATATGCACAAAAACTAATGTTAGGACTTCAATGATCAAGATTGTCAGTTTACAGCTTTCTGAGTCCAGTAATGCTGAAATAGTGTTTCTGTTGAAATGAAGTGAAATCAAGCCCAAATCTGCTCAAAAGCTTTTCTCTCTATTAGATAAAGCTGTTTCATTCAGTATTCAGTGCAAATCTTGCCAAACTGAAACAAGCTTATGTCTTATGAAGTACAATGTTTTCTGCAATGCTGTAAGACAGTTTTTAATGTGTTAGAATTTATATGCACAAAAACTTATGTTAGGACTTCAATGATCAAGATTGTCAGTTTACAGCTTTCTGAGTCCAGTAATGCTGAAATAGTATTTCTGTTGAAATGAAGTGAAATCAAGCCCAAATCTGCTCAAAAGCTTTTCTATCTATTAGATAAAGCTGTTTCATTCAGTATTCAGTGCAAATCTTGCCAAACTGAAACAAGCTTATGTCTTATGAAGTACAATGTTTTCTGCAATGCTGTAAGACAGTTTTTAATGTGTTAGAAGTAATATGCACAAAAACTTATGTTAGGACTTCAATGATCAAGATTGTCAGTTTACAGCTTTCTGAGTCCAGTAATGCTGAAATAGTGTTTCTGTTGAAATGAAGTGAAATCAAGCCCAAATCTGCTCAAAAGCTTTTCTCTCTATTAGATAAAGCTGTTTCATTCAGTATTAAGTGCAAATCTTGCCAAACTGAAACAAGCTTATGTCTTATGAAATGAAATGTTTTTTGCAATGCTGTAAGACAGTTTTTAATGTGTTAGAAGTTATATACACAAAAACTAATGTTAGAACTTCAATGATCAAGATTGTCAGTTTACAGCTTTCTGAGTCCAGTAATGTTGAAATAGTGTTTCTGTTCAAATGAAGTGAAATCAAGCCCAAATCTGCTCAAAAGCTTTTCTCTCTATTAGAGAAAGCTGTTTCATTCAATATTCAGTGCAAATCTTGCCAAACTGAAACAAGCTTATGCCTTATGAAGTACAATGTTTTCTGCAATGCTGTAAGACAGTTTTTAATGTGTAAGAAGTTATATGCACAAAAACTAATGTTAGGACTGCAATGATCAAGATTGTCAGTTTACAGCTTTCTGAGTCCAGTAATGTTGAAATAGTGTTTCTGTTCAAATGAAGTGAAATCAAGCCCAAATCTGCTCAAAAGCTTTTCTCTCTATTAGAGAAAGCTGTTTCATTCAATATTCAGTGCAAATCTTGCCAAACTGAAACAAGCTTATGCCTTATGAAGTACAATGTTTTCTGCAATGCTGTAAGACAGTTTTTAATGTGTTAGAAGTTATATGCACAAAAACTAATGTTAGGACTTCAATGATCAAGATTGTCAGTTTACAGCTTTCTGAGTCCAGTAATGCTGAAATAGTGTTTCTGTTGAAATGAAGTGAAATCAAGCCCAAATCTGCTCAAAAGCTTTTCTCTCTATTAGATAAAGCTGTTTCATTCAGTATTCAGTGCAAATCTTGCCAAACTGAAACAAGCTTATGTCTTATGAAGTACAATGTTTTCTGCAATGCTGTAAGACAGCTTTTAATGTGTTAGAAGTTATATGCACAAAAACTTATGTTAGGACTTCAATGATCAAGATTGTCAGTTTACAGCTTTCTGAGTCCAGTAATGCTGAAATAGTGTTTTTTGTTGAAATGAAGTGAAATCAAGCCCAAATCTGCTCAAAAGCTTTTCTCTCTATTAGATAAAGCTGTTTCATTCAGTATTCAGTGCAAATCTTGCCAAACTGAAACAAGCTTATGCCTTATGAAGTACAATGTTTTCTGCAATGCTGTAAGACAGTTTTTAATGTGTTAGAAGTTATATGCACAAAAACTAATGTTAGGACTTCAATGATCAAGATTGTCAGTTTACAGCTTTCTGAGTCCAGTAATGCTGAAATAGTGTTTCTGTTCAAATGAAGTGAAATCAAGCCCAAATCTGCTCAAAAGCTTTTCTCTCTATTAGAGAAAGCTGTTTCATTCAGTATTCAGTGCAAATCTTGCCAAACTGAAACATGCTTATGTCTTATGAAATAAAATGTTTTCTGCAATGCTGTAAGACAGTTTTTAATGTGTTAGAAGTTATATACACAAAAACTAATGTTAGGACTGCAATGATCAAGATTGTCAGTTTACAGCTTTCTGAGTCCAGTAATGTTGAAATAGTGTTTCTGTTCAAATGAAGTGAAATCAAGCCCAAATCTGCTCAAAAGCTTTTCTCTCTATTAGAGAAAGCTGTTTCATTCAATATTCAGTGCAAATCTTGCCAAACTGAAACAAGCTTATGCCTTATGAAGTACAATGTTTTCTGCAATGCTGTAAGACAGTTTTTAATGTGTTAGAAGTTATATGCACAAAAACTAATGTTAGGACTGCAATGATCAAGATTGTCAGTTTACAGCTTTCTGAGTCCAGTAATGTTGAAATAGTGTTTCTGTTCAAATGAAGTGAAATCAAGCCCAAATCTGCTCAAAAGCTTTTCTCTCTATTAGAGAAAGCTGTTTCATTCAATATTCAGTGCAAATCTTGCCAAACTGAAACAAGCTTATGCCTTATGAAGTACAATGTTTTCTGCAATGCTGTAAGACAGTTTTTAATGTGTTAGAAGTTATATGCACAAAAACTTATGTTAGGACTTCAATGATCAAGATTGTCAGTTTACAGCTTTCTGAGTCCAGTAATGCTGAAATAGTGTTTTTTGTTGAAATGAAGTGAAATCAAGCCCAAATCTGCTCAAAAGCTTTTCTCTCTATTAGATAAAGCTGTTTCATTCAGTATTCAGTGCAAATCTTGCCAAACTGAAACAAGCTTATGCCTTATGAAGTACAATGTTTTCTGCAATGCTGTAAGACAGTTTTTAATGTGTTAGAAGTTATATGCACAAAAACTAATGTTAGGACTTCAATGATCAAGATTGTCAGTTTACAGCTTTCTGAGTCCAGTAATGCTGAAATAGTGTTTCTGTTCAAATGAAGTGAAATCAAGCCCAAATCTGCTCAAAAGCTTTTCTCTCTATTAGAGAAAGCTGTTTCATTCAGTATTCAGTGCAAATCTTGCCAAACTGAAACATGCTTATGTCTTATGAAATAAAATGTTTTCTGCAATGCTGTAAGACAGTTTTTAATGTGTTAGAAGTTATATACACAAAAACTAATGTTAGGACTGCAATGATCAAGATTGTCAGTTTACAGCTTTCTGAGTCCAGTAATGTTGAAATAGTGTTTCTGTTCAAATGAAGTGAAATCAAGCCCAAATCTGCTCAAAAGCGTTTCTCTCTATTAGAGAAAGCTGTTTCATTCAATATTCAGTGCAAATCTTGCCAAACTGAAACAAGCTTATGCCTTATGAAGTACAATGTTTTCTGCAATGCTGTAAGACAGTTTTTAATGTGTTAGAAGTTATATGCACAAAAACTAATGTTAGGACTGCAATGATCAAGATTGTCAGTTTACAGCTTTCTGAGTCCAGTAATGTTGAAATAGTGTTTCTGTTCAAATGAAGTGAAATCAAGCCCAAATCTGCTCAAAAGCTTTTCTCTCTATTAGAGAAAGCTGTTTCATTCAATATTCAGTGCAAATCTTGCCAAACTGAAACAAGCTTATGCCTTATGAAGTACAATGTTTTCTGCAATGCTGTAAGACAGTTTTTAATGTGTTAGAAGTTATATGCACAAAAACTTATGTTAGGACTTCAATGATCAAGATTGTCAGTTTACAGCTTTCTGAGTCCAGTAATGCTGAAATAGTGTTTCTGTTCAAATGAAGTGAAATCAAGCCCAAATCTGCTCAAAAGCTTTTCTCTCTATTAGAGAAAGTTGTTTCATTCAGTATTCAGTGCAAATCTTGCCAAACTGAAACATGCTTATGTCTTATGAAATAAAATGTTTTCTGCAATGCTGTAAGACAGTTTTTAATGTGTTAGAAGTTATATACACAAAAACTAATGTTAGGACTGCAATGATCAAGATTGTCAGTTTACAGCTTTCTGAGTCCAGTAATGTTGAAATAGTGTTTCTGTTCAAATGAAGTGAAATCAAGCCCAAATCTGCTCAAAAGCTTTTCTCTCTATTAGAGAAAGCTGTTTCATTCAATATTCAGTGCAAATCTTGCCAAACTGAAACAAGCTTATGCCTTATGAAGTACAATGTTTTCTGCAATGCTGTAAGACAGTTTTTAATGTGTTAGAAGTTATATGCACAAAAACTTATGTTAGGACTTCAATGATCAAGATTGTCAGTTTACAGCTTTCTGAGTCCAGTAATGCTGAAATAGTGTTTCTGTTGAAATGAAGTGAAATCAAGCCCAAATCTGCTCAAAAGCTTTTCTCTCTATTAGATAAAGCTGTTTCATTCAGTATTCAGTGCAAATCTTGCCAAACTGAAACAAGCTTATGCCTTATGAAGTACAATGTTTTCTGCAATGCTGTAAGACAGTTTTTAATGTGTTAGAAGTTATATGCACAAAAACTAATGTTAGGACTTCAATGATCAAGATTGTCAGTTTACAGCTTTCTGAGTCCAGTAATGCTGAAATAGTGTTTCTGTTCAAATGAAGTGAAATCAAGCCCAAATCTGCTCAAAAGCTTTTCTCTCTATTAGAGAAAGTTGTTTCATTCAGTATTCAGTGCAAATCTTGCCAAACTGAAACATGCTTATGTCTTATGAAATAAAATGTTTTCTGCAATGCTGTAAGACAGTTTTTAATGTGTTAGAAGTTATATACACAAAAACTAATGTTAGGACTGCAATGATCAAGATTGTCAGTTTACAGCTTTCTGAGTCCAGTAATGTTGAAATAGTGTTTCTGTTCAAATGAAGTGAAATCAAGCCCAAATCTGCTCAAAAGCTTTTCTCTCTATTAGAGAAAGCTTTTTCATTCAATATTCAGTGCAAATCTTGCCAAACTGAAACAAGCTTATGCCTTATGAAGTACAATGTTTTCTGCAATGCTGTAAGACAGTTTTTAATGAGTTAGAAGTTATATGCACAAAAACTAATGTTAGGACTGCAATGATCAAGATTGTCAGTTTACAGCTTTCTGAGTCCAGTAATGTTGAAATAGTGTATCTGTTGAAATGAAGTGAAATGAAGCCCAAATCTGCTCAAAAGCTTTTCTCTCTATTAGAGAAAGCTGTTTCATTCAATATTCAGTGCAAATCTTGCCAAACTGAAACAAGCTTATGCCTTATGAAGTACAATGTTTTCTGCAATGCTGTAAGACAGTTTTTAATGTGTTAGAAGTTATATGCACAAAAACTTATGTTAGGACTTCAATGATCAAGATTGTCAGTTTACAGCTTTCTGAGTCCAGTAATGCTGAAATAGTGTTTCTGTTGAAATGAAGTGAAATCAAGCCCAAATCTGCTCAAAAGCTTTTCTCTCTATTAGATAAAGCTGTTTCATTCAGTATTCAGTGCAAATCTTGCCAAACTGAAACAAGCTTATGTCTTATGAAGTACAATGTTTTCTGCAATGCTGTAAGACATTTTTTAATGTGTTAGAAGTTATATGCACAAAAACTAAGGTTAGGACTTCAATGATCAAGATTGTCAGTTTACAGCTTTCTGAGTCCAGTAATGCTGAAATAGTGTTTCTGTTGAAATGAAGTGAAATCAAGCCCAAATCTGCTCAAAAGCTTTTCTCTCTATTAGATAAAGCTGTTTCATTCAGTATTCAGTGCAAATCTTGCCAAACTGAAACAAGCTTATGTCTTATGAAGTACAATGTTTTCTGCAATGCTGTAAGACAGTTTTTAATGTGTTAGAAGTTATATGCACAAAAACTTATGTTAGGACTTCAATGATCAAGATTGTCAGTTTACAGCTTTCTGAGTCCAGTAATGCTGAAATAGTGTTTCTGTTGAAATGAAGTGAAATCAAGCCCAAATCTGCTCAAAAGCTTTTCTCTCTATTAGATAAAGCTGTTTCATTCAGTATTCAGTGCAAATCTTGCCAAACTGAAACAAGCTTATGCCTTATGAAGTACAATGTTTTCTGCAATGCTGTAAGACAGTTTTTAATGTGTTAGAAGTTATATGCACAAAAACTTATGTTAGGACTTCAATGATCAAGATTGTCAGTTTACAGCTTTCTGAGTCCAGTAATGCTGAAATAGTGTTTCTGTTCAAATGAAGTGAAATCAAGCCCAAATCTGCTCAAAAGCTTTTCTCTCTATTAGAGAAAGCTGTTTCATTCAGTATTCAGTGCAAATCTTGCCAAACTGAAACTTGCTTATGTCTTATGAAATAAAATGTTTTCTGCAATGCTGTAAGACAGTTTTTAATGTGTTAGAAGTAATATGCACAAAAACTTATGTTAGGACTTCAATGATCAAGATTGTCAGTTTACAGCTTTCTGAGTCCAGTAATGTTGAAATAGTGTTTCTGTTCAAATGAAGTGAAATCAAGCCCAAATCTGCTCAAAAGCTTTTCTCTCTATTAGAGAAAGCTGTTTCATTCAATATTCAGTGCAAATCTTGCCAAACTGAAACAAGCTTATGCCTTATGAAGTACAATGTTTTCTGCAATGCTGTAAGACAGTTTTTAATGTGTTAGAAGTTATATGCACAAAAACTTATGTTAGGACTGCAATGATCAAGATTGTCAGTTTACAGCTTTCTGAGTCCAGTAATGCTGAAATAGTGTTTCTGTTGAAATGAAGTGAAATCAAGCCCAAATCTGCTCAAAAGCTTTTCTCTCTATTAGATAAAGCTGTTTAATTCAGTATTCAGTGCAAATCTTGCCAAACTGAAACAAGCTTATGTCTTATGAAGTACAATGTTTTCTGCAATGCTGTAAGACAGTTTTTAATGTGTTAGAAGTTATATGCACAAAAACTAATGTTAGGACTTCAATGATCAAGATTGTCAGTTTACAGCTTTCTGAGTCCAGTAATGCTGAAATAGTGTTTCTGTTCAAATGAAGTGAAATCAAGCCCAAATCTGCTCAAAAGCTTTTCTCTCTATTAGAGAAAGCTGTTTCATTCAGTATTCAGTGCAAATCTTGCCAAACTGAAACATGCTTATGTCTTATGAAATAAAATGTTTTCTGCAATGCTGTAAGACAGTTTTTAATGTGTTAGAAGTTATATACACAAAAACTAATGTTAGGACTGCAATGATCAAGATTGTCAGTTTACAGCTTTCTGAGTCCAGTAATGTTGAAATAGTGTTTCTGTTGAAATGAAGTGAAATCAAGCCCAAATCTGCTCAAAAGCTTTTCTCTCTATTAGATAAAGCTGTTTCATTCAGTATTCAGTGCAAATCTTGCCAAACTGAAACAAGCTTATGTCTTACGAAGTACAATGTTTTCTGCAATGCTGTAAGACAGTTTTTAATGTGTTAGAAGTAATATGCACAAAAACTTATGTTAGGACTGCAATGATCAAGATTGTCAGTTTACAGCTTTCTGAGTCCAGTAATGTTGAAATAGTGTTTCTGTTCAAATGAAGTGAAATCAAGCCCAAATCTGCTCAAAAGCTTTTCTCTCTATTAGAGAAAGCTGTTTCATTCAATATTCAGTGCAAATCTTGCCAAACTGAAACAAGCTTATGCCTTATGAAGTACAATGTTTTCTGCAATGCTGTAAGACAGTTTTTAATGTGTTAGAAGTTATATGCACAAAAACTTATGTTAGGACTTCAATGATCAAGATTGTCAGTTTACAGCTTTCTGAGTCCAGTAATGCTGAAATAGTGTTTCTGTTGAAATGAAGTGAAATCAAGCCCAAATCTGCTCAAAAGCTTTTCTCTCTATTAGATAAAGCTGTTTCATTCAGTATTCAGTTCAAATCTTGCCAAACTGAAACAAGCTTATGTCTTATGAAGTACAATGTTTTCTGCAATGCTGTAAGACAGTTTTTAATGTGTTAGAAGTTATATGCACAAAAACTAATGTTAGGACTTCAATGATCAAGATTGTCAGTTTACAGCTTTCTGAGTCCAGTAATGCTGAAATAGTGTTTCTGTTGAAATGAAGTGAAATCAAGCCCAAATCTGCTCAAAAGCTTTTCTCTCTATTAGATAAAGCTGTTTCATTCAGTATTCAGTGCAAATCTTGCCAAACTGAAACAAGCTTATGCCTTATGAAGTACAATGTGGGGCGGTGCGAAGATGGCGGGTTGAGCAGACGCGTTTGTCGAAGCTCGTGTCAGTTGTTCCCAAATGTTACTTTAAGGTGAGCAGTTCCTACTGTTTTACATCAAAATGTCCGCACAAAAGTTAGTTAAACCTGCCAAACTAAAACTTGACCCCAAAGGCAAAGATTCCTCATTTAATGTTGAAAAGAAAGATGAGGCGATAGACATGGAGCATGATTATGCAATGGAGATTGTTGTGAATAATAAACGAGAACGTGGAAATGGTTCCCTGCCTTCAACTCCGAGTAAGATATCTGCGGAAAAAAGACCTAAGCCAAATACTGAGGGTGAGAAGTCCGGAATCTCCAATGAAACTATTTTGGAGGCGATTCTAAATCTGGAAAGGAGGGTGGATGAGAAGTTGGCGGATTTAAGCGAACAATCCAAACAGAGCAGCGTTATGATTGCAAGCTTAACGAAGGCGATTCAGTTCAACACGGAAGAGGTGAATGAGTGCAAAAAAAGAGTGAAGGACTTGGAGTTACAAAATGATGATCTTCGTAAGGAGAACCGGGATCTTAAGGTGAGGGTTAGAGAAAATGAAAGATACAGAATGAGATGGTGCCTCCGTATCAAAGGCATAGAAGAGAAAAAAGACGAAGACATCAGATCAGTTGTTATCCAAACCCTTGGTAAGATTGCACCCGATTTGGAGCCAAAGCTGGAAGAAGCTGTTGATGTGGTTCATCGGCTGGGAAGAAAGATGGACAGTAGAAGCAGGAACGTCATCGTGCTATTTGTACAAAGACGGGTGAAGGACGAAATCTGGCGTCTAAGCAAAGATTCTCCAGTCTGCAAAAAGGAAGGGATTCGATTCGCGGAGATGCTTCCTCGTGAGGATTTAGAGGAAAGGCAAAAGCTCTGGCCTCAAATTGATCAAGCTAGACGGGCAGGAAAGAAGGCTTTCTTTCGCGGTCCGTATGGCTTTATTGAAGGGCGGCAGATTAATGTTGATGGATAAGGTGTTAATTTTAGGACAGTGGGTAATTTTGTTTCATTGGGCAACTGGAGCTCTAATTGTAAGTTTACAGGTTAAGCAGATTCTGAGTGTCAAGTAGGTGTTTTATAGTTTAATTTTTGCTTTTATTCTTTTCTTCTTTTTTTGTTGTTGTAGAGTTTTATGGTTAAGACCAAATTTGTTTTTGGTTCTCTCAATGTTAGGGGCTTGAAAGACATTGTAAAGAGAAAGGCAGTGTTTTTGTTTTGTAAAGGGCAAAAAGTTCATTGCCTGTTTTTACAGGAGACTCATTCAACAGACTCGGATACCTCTTTTTGGACTAATCAATGGGGTGATAAGATTTTTTTCAGTCATGGTTCTAACCGTTCTGGAGGTGTGGCAATATGTTTCAACAAATGTCCTGGGGAAGTCATTAGTTATAAAGTTGATGGTAATGGTCATTGGCTAATGGTGGTACTTAAAATTGATGATATTTTTTTCATTTTATTTAATATTTATGGCTTTAACAATGCAGCTCAAAATCAGAAATTAATAGAAGATGTCTCTGAGGTGATTACAGAAACTAAAGTAAAATACCCAACAGATAATATTATAGTAGGAGGGGATTGGAATATGGTTCCAGATGAGTGGAAGGACAGATGGCCTCCCAGACTGAACAAACAGCGGCTTAATGTTTCCATTGAATTTTTGAAATCCGAAAATAATTTGTATGACATTTGGAGAGATTTATATCCTGATGCTGAATGTTTTTCCTGGTTTAAACCCAATGGGGAGAACAAATCCAGAATTGATTATTGGTTGGTAAGTAACAATATTATAAAATTTGTTTCTCAATCTTCAATTTTTAAAGCTCCATTAACCGATCACTGCTTTATTGATCTTGTGCTAGAACCTGTAGGTAAGCAATTTAGAAACAAAGGTTATTGGAAGTTCAATGCCCATCTTTTACAAAATGAAGAATTTTGTAGTAAAATTAAGGAATTGATTAGAAATATAGAGATAAATGATTCTTTTGACTGTAATGTAAGCAAATGGGAATTTTTAAAATTTAAAATTAGAGAATTCTCCATACAATTTTCTAAGAAAATATATAAAGAAAAAAAGATTTTTGAAAATAACCTAATTCGTGAAATAAGTTTGTGCTGTATTAATCCTGTGTTAAATAATGAGGAAAAAAATAGGCTGATGGAGCTGCAAAATAAATTAGATCATCTTTATCTGGAGAGGGCACAAGGGGCCTTTGTAAGGTCACGTGCCAGGTGGATTGAGGATGGAGAAAAGAACTCTTCATATTTTAGTAATTTGGAAAAAAATAGACAACAAAGAAACTCCATTGATAGTTTAATGATCCGAAATGAAGAATGCAAAGATTTAACAAGAATTGAAAAAGAAGTGTTTCTGTTTTATTCTAATTTATATTCTTCTGATTTTTCTTCAGATGACTCGGATCTCTTTTTTGCTAAAATTAGAAACAATATTCCACACATTGATAACTCTTTTAAAAAGTTATGTGATTCGGATCTTAGAGTTGAAGAATTGGATTCAGTTGTTATGAAGTTGCCTTTAAATAAATCTCCAGGGACTGATGGGCTCACTAATAATTTTTTTAAATTTTTTTGGAAGGATTTAAGGATTTTATTATTTAATGCCCTAGCAGAAGCTATTGAAAAGAAAGAGTTGATAGAAAGTATGAAGCAAGGATTAATTACACTTATTCCTAAAGCTGGCAAAGATAAAAGAGTTTTAGATAATTTGAGGCCTATTTCTTTACTCAATACGGATTATAAGATTTTTTCTGGGGCTATTGCTGCTAGACTGAAAAAAGGTATTTCTACCATAATTAGTGAGACACAGTCAGGCTTTTTAGAAGGAAGGTCAATTCATAACAATGTTAGATTGGTTTTAGACTTACTTGACTATAGTGAGGTGGTTCAGGGAAGTGGATTTCTTATTTTTTTAGATTTCTTTAAAGCATTTGATGCGATAGAGCATCCATTTATTTTGAAAACTCTGAAGCACTTTGGTTTTGGAAGAAGATTTATAAATTTAATTGAAATGTTATATAATGATATTAATAGTTCGGTAGCTCTAAGACATAGAACTTGCACACGATTCCCTATTAAAAGGGGAATTCGTCAAGGTTGTAGTAGTTCCCCATTATTGTTTATTATAGTAGCAGAGTTGCTATCGATATTGATTAAAAATAATGGTATTGAAGGGTTATCAGTGTTGGATAGACAAATTATAATAAGCCAATTTGCAGACGACACAACGTTGTTTTTAAAAAATGAACAACAAATTCCTTTAGCTTTACATTTGGTTAATATGTTTTCTAAGGCTTCTGGGCTGTATTTGAATTTAAAGAAATGTGAAATGTTAACTTTACATGAGTTTCCTTTGCAATCATTATTTAATATTCAAATAAAGGAGGAAGTAAAATATTTAGGGATTGTTATCTCTAGAGAGAAAGTAACAATGGAGAATAAAAATGTATGGAATAACATAGAGAAGTGTAAATTGATATTGAATAGATGGCTGCAAAGGGATCTTACAATCTTTGGAAGAGTTCTTTTGTCCAAAATGGATAGTTTGTCTAGACTCATCTACCCAGCCTTTTCCATGCCCATTTCAACAAAAATGATTAAAGCAATAAATAAGATGAATTTTAAATTTATTTGGAGGAATAAATGTCAGTACATAAGAAAGGATGACATGATTAAAAAGTATGAAGATGGTGGAGTAAATGCGATTGATTTTGACGTTATGAATGGTGTATTGAAATTAAAATGGTTAAAATCCTTCATATGTAATCATCAATCCTTTTGGTATATTGTCCCAAGTGCAATTTTTAAAAAATTGGGTGGAATTAATTTCCTTTTACGTTGTGATTTTGAGTGTACCTCTTTACCACTAAAACTTTCCGACTTCCATCAGCAAGTCCTGCTTTATTGGAAATTATTGTTTAAGCATAATTTTACGCCTCATAACACTCCAGTTTGGAATAATAGATATATAAAATTTGGTAGAAAATCCGTTTTTTTTGAGGAATGGAAATCCAAAGGGATTTGGGCTGTTGCCCATTTTTTGGATGATAATGGGAATTTGTTATTACATAGAGAGTTTTGTGAGAAATTCCGACTGCAATGTACCATTAATATTTACAATCGAATTATTAGAGCCATTCCAGTTGCTTTAAGAGTAATTGTTAAAGAAGATATTGTGAACTCCAAAGTTTCCCCAGAATTGAGGCAGCTTTCCTTAGAAGGTCATGATTTCTGTAATAAAAAATGCTCTAATAGAGTTACTAGAAAGTTGATTTCACAGGTTTTATATCCAAACCCAATTAGACGAGAATATGTGCTTAAAGATTTTGATAGGAATGAAGTTAAAAAAATTAGAAAAAACTATTTGTCTTACCCCCTCCCTCCAAAAGTTAAAGAGGTGTGCTTCAAGATTATAAATGAGATTTACCCTACCAAAGAATTTTTAAGGTTAAAATTTAATTTTGATACAAATGATTGTGTTTTTTGTGAAAAAAGTATTGAAACTCTAGAGCATGTTTTTTTTTGGTGTGATTCAGTTCACTTCTTTTGGAGTGAGATGCAAAATTGGTTATGTTCCAAAGATGTTGAATTTTCACCATTCAATGTGAAGGTAGTTAGGTTTGGTATTTTTCATGAAAACAAAGAGTTAGAATTTTTTCTCAATTCTCTTATTTGTTTTGGGAGGTTTTTTATTCACAAATGCAGATGGTTTAAATCTAAACCCAACTTTATTCATTGGTGTAATGAGCTAAAACTTTTATATAAATCCTTAAAATTTGTTAAGAATAAAAAAGCCCTTAAACTGACCTCTATGTTGGAATTATATAATTTAATTTAAAAGCCCATTTTGTATTATTGTTTTTTTTTTTTTTTTTTTTTTTTTTGGTATTTTTCTTTTATTTCTTATTTATTTATTTTTTTGATGTGTTTGTGGTTATAAGTTTGGTTATGCTCAACCAAGGCTGAATAATTGTGGTTATTTTTTTGAAAATATGTTCATGTACCTTGTTTGGTTGTAATGTTGTTGAAATAAAGGCAAAAAAAAAAAAAAAAAAAAAAAAAAATGAAGTACAATGTTTTCTGCAATGCTGTAAGACAGTTTTTAATGTGTTAGAAGTTATATACACAAAAACTAATGTTAGGACTGCAATGATCAAGATTGTCAGTTTACAGCTTTCTGAGTCCAGTAATGTTGAAATAGTGTTTCTGTTCAAATGAAGTGAAATCAAGCCCAAATCTGCTCAAAAGCTTTTCTCTCTATTAGAGAAAGCTGTTTCATTCAATATTCAGTGCAAATCTTGCCAAACTGAAACAAGCTTATGCCTTATGAAGTACAATGTTTTCTGCAATGCTGTAAGACAGTTTTTAATGTGTTAGAAGTTATATGCACAAAAACTAATGTTAGGACTTCAATGATCAAGATTGTCAGTTTACAGCTTTCTGAGTCCAGTAATGCTGAAATAGTGTTTCTGTTGAAATGAAGTGAAATCAAGCCCAAATCTGCTCAAAAGCTTTTCTCTCTATTAGATAAAGCTGTTTCATTCAGTATTCAGTTCAAATCTTGCCAAACTGAAACAAGCTTATGTCTTATGAAGTACAATGTTTTCTGCAATGCTGTAAGACAGTTTTTAATGTGTTAGAAGTTATATGCACAAAAACTAATGTTAGGAATTCAATGATCAAGATTGTCAGTTTACAGCTTTCTGAGTCCAGTAATGCTGAAATAGTGTTTCTGTTGAAATGAAGTGAAATCAAGCCCAAATCTGCTCAAAAGCTTTTCTCTCTATTAGATAAAGCTGTTTCATTCAGTATTCAGTGCAAATCTTGCCAAACTGAAACAAGCTTATGCCTTATGAAGTACAATGTTTTCTGCAATGCTGTAAGACAGTTTTTAATGTGTTAGAAGTTATATGCACAAAAACTTATGTTAGGACTTCAATGATCAAGATTGTCAGTTTACAGCTTTCTGAGTCCAGTAATGCTGAAATAGTGTTTCTGTTGAAATGAAGTGAAATCAAGCCCAAATCTGCTCAAAAGCTTTTCTCTCTATTAGATAAAGCTGTTTCATTCAGTATTCAGTGCAAATCTTGCCAAACTGAAACAAGCTTATGTCTTATGAAATGAAATGTTTTCTGCAATGCTGTAAGACAGTTTTTAATGTGTTAGAAGTTATATGCACAAAAACTAATGTTAGGAATTCAATGATCAAGATTGTCAGTTTACAGCTTTCTGAGTCCAGTAATGCTGAAATAGTGTTTCTGTTGAAATGAAGTGAAATCAAGCCCAAATCTGCTCAAAAGCTTTTCTCTCTATTAGATAAAGCTGTTTCATTCAGTATTCAGTGCAAATCTTTCCAAACTGAATCAAGCTTATGTCTTATGAAGTACAATGTTTTCTGCAATGCTGTAAGACAGTTTTTAATGTGTTAGAAGTTATATGCACAAAAACTAATGTTAGGACTGCAATGATCAAGATTGTCAGTTTACAGCTTTCTGAGTCCAGTAATGTTGAAATAGTGTTTCTGTTCAAATGAAGTGAAATCAAGCCCAAATCTGCTCAAAAGCTTTTCTCTCTATTAGAGAAAGCTGTTTCATTCAATATTCAGTGCAAATCTTGCCAAACTGAAACAAGCTTATGCCTTATGAAGTACAATGTTTTCTGCAATGCTGTAAGACAGTTTTTAATGTGTTAGAATTTATATGCACAAAAACTAATGTTAGGACTTCAATGATCAAGATTGTCAGTTTACAGCTTTCTGAGTCCAGTAATGCTGAAATAGTGTTTCTGTTCAAATGAAGTGAAATCAAGCCCAAATCTGCTCAAAAGCTTTTCTCTCTATTAGATAAAGCTGTTTCATTCAGTATTCAGTGCAAATCTTGCCAAACTGAATCAAGCTTATGTCTTATGAAGTACAATGTTTTCTGCAATGCTGTAAGACAGTTTTTAATGTGTTAGAAGTTATATGCACAAAAACTAATGTTAGGACTTCAATGATCAAGATTGTCAGTTTACAGCTTTCTGAGTCCAGTAATGCTGAAATAGTGTTTCTGTTGAAATGAAGTGAAATCAAGCCCAAATCTGCTCAAAAGCTTTTCTCTCTATTAGATAAAGCTGTTTCATTCAGTATTCAGTGCAAATCTTGCCAAACTGAAACAAGCTTATGCCTTATGAAGTACAATGTTTTCTGCAATGCTGTAAGACAGTTTTTAATGTGTTAGAAGTTATATGCACAAAAACTTATGTTAGGACTTCAATGATCAAGATTGTCAGTTTACAGCTTTCTGAGTCCAGTAATGCTGAAATAGTGTTTCTGTTCAAATGAAGTGAAATCAAGCCCAAATCTGCTCAAAAGCTTTTCTCTCTATTAGAGAAAGCTGTTTCATTCAGTATTCAGTGCAAATCTTGCCAAACTGAAACTTGCTTATGTCTTATGAAATAAAATGTTTTCTGCAATGCTGTAAGACAGTTTTTAATGTGTTAGAAGTTATATACACAAAAACTAATGTTAGGACCGCAATGATCAAGATTGTCAGTTTACAGCTTTCTGAGTCCAGTAATGTTGAAATAGTGTTTCTGTTCAAATGAAGTGAAATCAAGCCCAAATCTGCTCAAAAGCTTTTCTCTCTAATAGAGAATGCGGTTTCATTGAGTATTCAGTGCAAATCTTGCCAAACTGAAACAAGCTTATGTCTTATGAAATGAAATGTTTTTTGCAATGCTGTAAGACAGTTTTTAATGTGTTAGAAGTTATATGCACAAAAACTAATGTTAGGACTTCAATGATCAAGATTGTCAGTTTACAGCTTTCTGAGTCCAGTTATGCTGAAACAGTGTTTCTGTTGAAATGAAGTGAAATCAAGCCCAAATCTGCTCAAAAGCTTTTCTCTCTATTAGATAAAGCTGTTTCATTCAGTATTCAGTGCAAATCTTGCCAAACTGAAACAAGCTTATGTCTTATGAAGTACAATGTTTTCTGCAATGCTGTAAGACAGCTTTTAATGTGTTAGAAGTTATATGCACAAAAACTTATGTTAGGACTTCAATGATCAAGATTGTCAGTTTACAGCTTTCTGAGTCCAGTAATGCTGAAATAGTGTTTCTGTTGAAATGAAGTGAAATCAAGCCCAAATCTGCTCAAAAGCTTTTCTCTCTATTAGATAAAGCTGTTTCATTCAGTATTCAGTGCAAATCTTGCCAAACTGAAACAAGCTTATGCCTTATGAAGTACAATGTTTTCTGCAATGCTGTAAGACAGTTTTTAATGTGTTAGAAGTTATATGCACAAAAACTTATGTTAGGACTTCAATGATCAAGATTGTCAGTTTACAGCTTTCTGAGTCCAGTAATGCTGAAATAGTGTTTCTGTTCAAATGAAGTGAAATCAAGCCCAAATCTGCTCAAAAGCTTTTCTCTCTATTAGATAAAGCTGTTTCATTCAGTATTCAGTGCAAATCTTGCCAAACTGAAACAAGCTTATGCCTTATGAAGTACAATGTTTTCTGCAATGCTGTAAGACAGTTTTTAATGTGTTAGAAGTTATATGCACAAAAACTAATGTTAGGACTGCAATGATCAAGATTGTCAGTTTACAGCTTTCTGAGTCCAGTCATGCTGAAATAGTGTTTCTGTTCAAATGAAGTGAAATCAAGCCCAAATCTGCTCAAAAGCTTTTCTCTCTATTAGAGAAAGCTGTTTCATTCAATATTCAGTGCAAATCTTGCCAAACTGAAACAAGCTTATGTCTTATGAAGTACAATGTTTTCTGCAATGCTGTAAGACAGTTTTTAATGTGTTAGAAGTAATATGCACAAAAACTTATGTTAGGACTTCAATGATCAAGATTGTCAGTTTACAGCTTTCTGAGTCCAGTAATGTTGAAATAGTGTTTCAGTTCAAATGAAGTGAAATCAAGCCCAAATCTGCTCAAAAGCTTTTCTCTCTATTAGAGAAAGCTGTTTCATTCAATATTCAGTGCAAATCTTGCCAAACTGAAACAAGCTTATGCCTTATGAAGTACAATGTTTTCTGCAATGCTGTAAGACAGTTTTTAATGTGTTAGAAGTTATATGCACAAAAACTTATGTTAGGACTGCAATGATCAAGATTGTCAGTTTACAGCTTTCTGAGTCCAGTAATGTTGAAATAGTGTTTCTGTTCAAATGAAGTGAAATCAAGCCCAAATCTGCTCAAAAGCTTTTCTCTCTATTAGAGAAAGCTGTTTCATTCAATATTCAGTGCAAATCTTGCCAAACTGAAACAAGCTTATGCCTTATGAAGTACAATGTTTTCTGCAATGCTGTAAGACAGTTTTTAATGTGTTAGAAGTTATATGCACAAAAACTTATGTTAGGACTTCAATGATCAAGATTGTCAGTTTACAGCTTTCTGAGTCCAGTAATGCTGAAATAGTGTTTCTGTTGAAATGAAGTGAAATCAAGCCCAAATCTGCTCAAAAGTTTTTCTCTCTATTAGATAAAGCTGTTTCATTCAGTATTCAGTTCAAATCTTGCCAAACTGAAACAAGCTTATGTCTTATGAAGTACAATGTTTTCTGCAATGCTTGTAAGACAGTTTTTAATGTGTTAGAAGTTATATGCACAAAAACTAATGTTAGGAATTCAATGATCAAGATTGTCAGTTTACAGCTTTCTGAGTCCAGTAATGCTGAAATAGTGTTTCTGTTGAAATGAAGTGAAATCAAGCCCAAATCTGCTCAAAAGCTTTTCTCTCTATTAGATAAAGCTGTTTCATTCAGTATTCAGTGCAAATCTTGCCAAACTGAAACAAGCTTATGCCTTATGAAGTACAATGTTTTCTGCAATGCTGTAAGACAGTTTTTAATGTGTTAGAAGTTATATGCACAAAAACTTATGTTAGGACTTCAATGATCAAGATTGTCAGTTTACAGCTTTCTGAGTCCAGTAATGCTGAAATAGTGTTTCTGTTGAAATGAAGTGAAATCAAGCCCAAATCTGCTCAAAAGCTTTTCTCTCTATTAGATAAAGCTGTTTCATTCAGTATTCAGTGCAAATCTTGCCAAACTGAAACAAGCTTATGTCTTATGAAGTACAATGTTTTCTGCAATGCTGTAAGACAGTTTTTAATGTGTTAGAAGTTATATGCACAAAAACTAATGTTAGGACTTCAATGATCAAGATTGTCAGTTTACAGCTTTCTGAGTCCAGTAATGCTGAAATAGTGTTTCTGTTGAAATGAAGTGAAATCAAGCCCAAATCTGCTCAAAAGCTTTTCTCTCTATTAGATAAAGCTGTTTCATTCAGTATTCAGTGCAAATCTTGCCAAACTGAAACAAGCTTATGCCTTATGAAGTACAATGTTTTCTGCAATGCTGTAAGACAGTTTTTAATGTGTTAGAAGTTATATGCACAAAAACTTATGTTAGGACTTCAATGATCAAGATTGTCAGTTTACAGCTTTCTGAGTCCAGTAATGCTGAAATAGTGTTTCTGTTCAAATGAAGTGAAATCAAGCCCAAATCTGCTCAAAAGCTTTTCTCTCTATTAGAGAAAGCTGTTTCATTCAGTATTCAGTGCAAATCTTGCCAAACTGAAACAAGCTTATGTCTTATGAAATGAAATGTTTTTTGCAATGCTGTAAGACAGCTTTTAATGTGTTAGAAGTTATATGCACAAAAACTTATGTTAGGACTTCAATGATCAAGATTGTCAGTTTACAGCTTTCTGAGTCCAGTAATGCTGAAATAGTGTTTCTGTTGAAATGAAGTGAAATCAAGCCCAAATCTGCTCAAAAGCTTTTCTCTCTATTAGATAAAGCTGTTTCATTCAGTATTCAGTGCAAATCTTGCCAAACTGAAACAAGCTTATGCCTTATGAAGTACAATGTTTTCTGCAATGCTGTAAGACAGTTTTTAATGTGTTAGAAGTTATATGCACAAAAACTAATGTTAGGACTTCAATGATCAAGATTGTCAGTTTACAGCTTTCTGAGTCCAGTAATGCTGAAATAGTGTTTCTGTTCAAATGAAGTGAAATCAAGCCCAAATCTGCTCAAAAGCTTTTCTCTCTATTAGAGAAAGCTGTTTCATTCAATATTCAGTGCAAATCTTGCCAAACTGAAACAAGCTTATGCCTTATGAAGTACAATGTTTTCTGCAATGCTGTAAGACAGTTTTTAATGTGTTAGAAGTTATATGCACAAAAACTTATGTTAGGACTTCAATGATCAAGATTGTCAGTTTACAGCTTTCTGAGTCCAGTAATGCTGAAATAGTGTTTCTGTTGAAATGAAGTGAAATCAAGCCCAAATCTGCTCAAAAGTTTTTCTCTCTATTAGATAAAGCTGTTTCATTCAGTATTCAGTTCAAATCTTGCCAAACTGAAACAAGCTTATGTCTTATGAAGTACAATGTTTTCTGCAATGCTTGTAAGACAGTTTTTAATGTGTTAGAAGTTATATGCACAAAAACTAATGTTAGGAATTCAATGATCAAGATTGTCAGTTTACAGCTTTCTGAGTCCAGTAATGCTGAAATAGTGTTTCTGTTGAAATGAAGTGAAATCAAGCCCAAATCTGCTCAAAAGCTTTTCTCTCTATTAGATAAAGCTGTTTCATTCAGTATTCAGTGCAAATCTTGCCAAACTGAAACAAGCTTATGCCTTATGAAGTACAATGTTTTCTGCAATGCTGTAAGACAGTTTTTAATGTGTTAGAAGTTATATGCACAAAAACTTATGTTAGGACTTCAATGATCAAGATTGTCAGTTTACAGCTTTCTGAGTCCAGTAATGCTGAAATAGTGTTTCTGTTGAAATGAAGTGAAATCAAGCCCAAATCTGCTCAAAAGCTTTTCTCTCTATTAGATAAAGCTGTTTCATTCAGTATTCAGTGCAAATCTTGCCAAACTGAAACAAGCTTATGTCTTATGAAGTACAATGTTTTCTGCAATGCTGTAAGACAGCTTTTAATGTGTTAGAAGTTATATGCACAAAAACTTATGTTAGGACTTCAATGATCAAGATTGTCAGTTTACAGCTTTCTGAGTCCAGTAATGCTGAAATAGTGTTTCTGTTGAAATGAAGTGAAATCAAGCCCAAATCTGCTCAAAAGCTTTTCTCTCTATTAGATAAAGCTGTTTCATTCAGTATTCAGTGCAAATCTTGCCAAACTGAAACAAGCTTATGCCTTATGAAGTACAATGTTTTCTGCAATGCTGTAAGACAGTTTTTAATGTGTTAGAAGTTATATGCACAAAAACTAATGTTAGGACTTCAATGATCAAGATTGTCAGTTTACAGCTTTCTGAGTCCAGTAATGCTGAAATAGTGTTTCTGTTCAAATGAAGTGAAATCAAGCCCAAATCTGCTCAAAAGCTTTTCTCTCTATTAGATAAAGCTGTTTCATTCAGTATTCAGTGCAAATCTTGCCAAACTGAAACAAGCTTATGCCTTATGAAGTACAATGTTTTCTGCAATGCTGTAAGACAGTTTTTAATGTGTTAGAAGTTATATGCACAAAAACTAATGTTAGGACTGCAATGATCAAGATTGTCAGTTTACAGCTTTCTGAGTCCAGTCATGCTGAAATAGTGTTTCTGTTCAAATGAAGTGAAATCAAGCCCAAATCTGCTCAAAAGCTTTTCTCTCTATTAGAGAAAGCTGTTTCATTCAATATTCAGTGCAAATCTTGCCAAACTGAAACAAGCTTATGTCTTATGAAGTACAATGTTTTCTGCAATGCTGTAAGACAGTTTTTAATGTGTTAGAAGTAATATGCACAAAAACTTATGTTAGGACTTCAATGATCAAGATTGTCAGTTTACAGCTTTCTGAGTCCAGTAATGTTGAAATAGTGTTTCAGTTCAAATGAAGTGAAATCAAGCCCAAATCTGCTCAAAAGCTTTTCTCTCTATTAGAGAAAGCTGTTTCATTCAATATTCAGTGCAAATCTTGCCAAACTGAAACAAGCTTATGCCTTATGAAGTACAATGTTTTCTGCAATGCTGTAAGACAGTTTTTAATGTGTTAGAAGTTATATGCACAAAAACTTATGTTAGGACTGCAATGATCAAGATTGTCAGTTTACAGCTTTCTGAGTCCAGTAATGTTGAAATAGTGTTTCTGTTCAAATGAAGTGAAATCAAGCCCAAATCTGCTCAAAAGCTTTTCTCTCTATTAGAGAAAGCTGTTTCATTCAATATTCAGTGCAAATCTTGCCAAACTGAAACAAGCTTATGCCTTATGAAGTACAATGTTTTCTGCAATGCTGTAAGACAGTTTTTAATGTGTTAGAAGTTATATGCACAAAAACTTATGTTAGGACTTCAATGATCAAGATTGTCAGTTTACAGCTTTCTGAGTCCAGTAATGCTGAAATAGTGTTTCTGTTGAAATGAAGTGAAATCAAGCCCAAATCTGCTCAAAAGTTTTTCTCTCTATTAGATAAAGCTGTTTCATTCAGTATTCAGTTCAAATCTTGCCAAACTGAAACAAGCTTATGTCTTATGAAGTACAATGTTTTCTGCAATGCTTGTAAGACAGTTTTTAATGTGTTAGAAGTTATATGCACAAAAACTAATGTTAGGAATTCAATGATCAAGATTGTCAGTTTACAGCTTTCTGAGTCCAGTAATGCTGAAATAGTGTTTCTGTTGAAATGAAGTGAAATCAAGCCCAAATCTGCTCAAAAGCTTTTCTCTCTATTAGATAAAGCTGTTTCATTCAGTATTCAGTGCAAATCTTGCCAAACTGAAACAAGCTTATGCCTTATGAAGTACAATGTTTTCTGCAATGCTGTAAGACAGTTTTTAATGTGTTAGAAGTTATATGCACAAAAACTTATGTTAGGACTTCAATGATCAAGATTGTCAGTTTACAGCTTTCTGAGTCCAGTAATGCTGAAATAGTGTTTCTGTTGAAATGAAGTGAAATCAAGCCCAAATCTGCTCAAAAGCTTTTCTCTCTATTAGATAAAGCTGTTTCATTCAGTATTCAGTGCAAATCTTGCCAAACTGAAACAAGCTTATGTCTTATGAAGTACAATGTTTTCTGCAATGCTGTAAGACAGTTTTTAATGTGTTAGAAGTTATATGCACAAAAACTAATGTTAGGACTTCAATGATCAAGATTGTCAGTTTACAGCTTTCTGAGTCCAGTAATGCTGAAATAGTGTTTCTGTTGAAATGAAGTGAAATCAAGCCCAAATCTGCTCAAAAGCTTTTCTCTCTATTAGATAAAGCTGTTTCATTCAGTATTCAGTGCAAATCTTGCCAAACTGAAACAAGCTTATGCCTTATGAAGTACAATGTTTTCTGCAATGCTGTAAGACAGTTTTTAATGTGTTAGAAGTTATATGCACAAAAACTTATGTTAGGACTTCAATGATCAAGATTGTCAGTTTACAGCTTTCTGAGTCCAGTAATGCTGAAATAGTGTTTCTGTTCAAATGAAGTGAAATCAAGCCCAAATCTGCTCAAAAGCTTTTCTCTCTATTAGAGAAAGCTGTTTCATTCAGTATTCAGTGCAAATCTTGCCAAACTGAAACAAGCTTATGTCTTATGAAATGAAATGTTTTTTGCAATGCTGTAAGACAGCTTTTAATGTGTTAGAAGTTATATGCACAAAAACTTATGTTAGGACTTCAATGATCAAGATTGTCAGTTTACAGCTTTCTGAGTCCAGTAATGCTGAAATAGTGTTTCTGTTGAAATGAAGTGAAATCAAGCCCAAATCTGCTCAAAAGTTTTTCTCTCTATTAGATAAAGCTGTTTCATTCAGTATTCAGTGCAAATCTTGCCAAACTGAAACAAGCTTATGCCTTATGAAGTACAATGTTTTCTGCAATGCTGTAAGACAGTTTTTAATGTGTTAGAAGTTATATGCACAAAAACTAATGTTAGGACTTCAATGATCAAGATTGTCAGTTTACAGCTTTCTGAGTCCAGTAATGCTGAAATAGTGTTTCTGTTCAAATGAAGTGAAATCAAGCCCAAATCTGCTCAAAAGCTTTTCTCTCTATTAGAGAAAGCTGTTTCATTCAATATTCAGTGCAAATCTTGCCAAACTGAAACAAGCTTATGCCTTATGAAGTACAATGTTTTCTGCAATGCTGTAAGACAGTTTTTAATGTGTTAGAAGTTATATGCACAAAAACTTATGTTAGGACTTCAATGATCAAGATTGTCAGTTTACAGCTTTCTGAGTCCAGTAATGCTGAAATAGTGTTTCTGTTGAAATGAAGTGAAATCAAGCCCAAATCTGCTCAAAAGTTTTTCTCTCTATTAGATAAAGCTGTTTCATTCAGTATTCAGTTCAAATCTTGCCAAACTGAAACAAGCTTATGTCTTATGAAGTACAATGTTTTCTGCAATGCTTGTAAGACAGTTTTTAATGTGTTAGAAGTTATATGCACAAAAACTAATGTTAGGAATTCAATGATCAAGATTGTCAGTTTACAGCTTTCTGAGTCCAGTAATGCTGAAATAGTGTTTCTGTTGAAATGAAGTGAAATCAAGCCCAAATCTGCTCAAAAGCTTTTCTCTCTATTAGATAAAGCTGTTTCATTCAGTATTCAGTGCAAATCTTGCCAAACTGAAACAAGCTTATGCCTTATGAAGTACAATGTTTTCTGCAATGCTGTAAGACAGTTTTTAATGTGTTAGAAGTTATATGCACAAAAACTTATGTTAGGACTTCAATGATCAAGATTGTCAGTTTACAGCTTTCTGAGTCCAGTAATGCTGAAATAGTGTTTCTGTTGAAATGAAGTGAAATCAAGCCCAAATCTGCTCAAAAGCTTTTCTCTCTATTAGATAAAGCTGTTTCATTCAGTATTCAGTGCAAATCTTGCCAAACTGAAACAAGCTTATGTCTTATGAAGTACAATGTTTTCTGCAATGCTGTAAGACAGTTTTTAATGTGTTAGAAGTTATATGCACAAAAACTAATGTTAGGACTTCAATGATCAAGATTGTCAGTTTACAGCTTTCTGAGTCCAGTAATGCTGAAATAGTGTTTCTGTTGAAATGAAGTGAAATCAAGCCCAAATCTGCTCAAAAGCTTTTCTCTCTATTAGATAAAGCTGTTTCATTCAGTATTCAGTGCAAATCTTGCCAAACTGAAACAAGCTTATGCCTTATGAAGTACAATGTTTTCTGCAATGCTGTAAGACAGTTTTTAATGTGTTAGAAGTTATATGCACAAAAACTTATGTTAGGACTTCAATGATCAAGATTGTCAGTTTACAGCTTTCTGAGTCCAGTAATGCTGAAATAGTGTTTCTGTTCAAATGAAGTGAAATCAAGCCCAAATCTGCTCAAAAGCTTTTCTCTCTATTAGAGAAAGCTGTTTCATTCAGTATTCAGTGCAAATCTTGCCAAACTGAAACAAGCTTATGTCTTATGAAATGAAATGTTTTTTGCAATGCTGTAAGACAGTTTTTAATGTGTTAGAAGTTATATGCACAAAAACTAATGTTAGGACTTCAATGATCAAGATTGTCAGTTTACAGCTTTCTGAGTCCAGTTATGCTGAAATAGTGTTTCTGTTGAAATGAAGTGAAATCAAGCCCAAATCTGCTCAAAAGCTTTTCTCTCTATTAGATAAAGCTGTTTCATTCAGTATTCAGTGCAAATCTTGCCAAACTGAAACAAGCTTATGTCTTATGAAGTACAATGTTTTCTGCAATGCTGTAAGACAGCTTTTAATGTGTTAGAAGTTATATGCACAAAAACTTATGTTAGGACTTCAATGATCAAGATTGTCAGTTTACAGCTTTCTGAGTCCAGTAATGCTGAAATAGTGTTTCTGTTGAAATGAAGTGAAATCAAGCCCAAATCTGCTCAAAAGCTTTTCTCTCTATTAGATAAAGCTGTTTCATTCAGTATTCAGTGCAAATCTTGCCAAACTGAAACAAGCTTATGCCTTATGAAGTACAATGTTTTCTGCAATGCTGTAAGACAGTTTTTAATGTGTTAGAAGTTATATGCACAAAAACTTATGTTAGGACTTCAATGATCAAGATTGTCAGTTTACAGCTTTCTGAGTCCAGTAATGCTGAAATAGTGTTTCTGTTGAAATGAAGTGAAATCAAGCCCAAATCTGCTCAAAAGCTTTTCTCTCTATTAGATAAAGCTGTTTCATTCAGTATTCAGTGCAAATCTTGCCAAACTGAAACAAGCTTATGTCTTATGAAGTACAATGTTTTCTGCAATGCTGTAAGACAGTTTTTAATGTGTTAGAAGTTATATGCACAAAAACTAATGTTAGGACTTCAATGATCAAGATTGTCAGTTTACAGCTTTCTGAGTCCAGTAATGCTGAAATAGTGTTTCTGTTGAAATGAAGTGAAATCAAGCCCAAATCTGCTCAAAAGCTTTTCTCTCTATTAGATAAAGCTGTTTCATTCAGTATTCAGTGCAAATCTTGCCAAACTGAAACAAGCTTATGCCTTATGAAGTACAATGTTTTCTGCAATGCTGTAAGACAGTTTTTAATGTGTTAGAAGTTATATGCACAAAAACTTATGTTAGGACTTCAATGATCAAGATTGTCAGTTTACAGCTTTCTGAGTCCAGTAATGCTGAAATAGTGTTTCTGTTCAAATGAAGTGAAATCAAGCCCAAATCTGCTCAAAAGCTTTTCTCTCTATTAGAGAAAGCTGTTTCATTCAGTATTCAGTGCAAATCTTGCCAAACTGAAACAAGCTTATGTCTTATGAAATGAAATGTTTTTTGCAATGCTGTAAGACAGTTTTTAATGTGTTAGAAGTTATATGCACAAAAACTAATGTTAGGACTTCAATGATCAAGATTGTCAGTTTACAGCTTTCTGAGTCCAGTTATGCTGAAATAGTGTTTCTGTTGAAATGAAGTGAAATCAAGCCCAAATCTGCTCAAAAGCTTTTCTCTCTATTAGATAAAGCTGTTTCATTCAGTATTCAGTGCAAATCTTGCCAAACTGAAACAAGCTTATGTCTTATGAAGTACAATGTTTTCTGCAATGCTGTAAGACAGCTTTTAATGTGTTAGAAGTTATATGCACAAAAACTTATGTTAGGACTTCAATGATCAAGATTGTCAGTTTACAGCTTTCTGAGTCCAGTAATGCTGAAATAGTGTTTCTGTTGAAATGAAGTGAAATCAAGCCCAAATCTGCTCAAAAGCTTTTCTCTCTATTAGATAAAGCTGTTTCATTCAGTATTCAGTGCAAATCTTGCCAAACTGAAACAAGCTTATGCCTTATGAAGTACAATGTTTTCTGCAATGCTGTAAGACAGTTTTTAATGTGTTAGAAGTTATATGCACAAAAACTAATGTTAGGACTTCAATGATCAAGATTGTCAGTTTACAGCTTTCTGAGTCCAGTAATGCTGAAATAGTGTTTCTGTTCAAATGAAGTGAAATCAAGCCCAAATCTGCTCAAAAGCTTTTCTCTCTATTAGAGAAAGCTGTTTCATTCAGTATTCAGTGCAAATCTTGCCAAACTGAAACATGCTTATGTCTTATGAAATAAAATGTTTTCTGCAATGCTGTAAGACAGTTTTTAATGTGTTAGAAGTTATATACACAAAAACTAATGTTAGGACTGCAATGATCAAGATTGTCAGTTTACAGCTTTCTGAGTCCAGTAATGTTGAAATAGTGTTTCTGTTCAAATGAAGTGAAATCAAGCCCAAATCTGCTCAAAAGCTTTTCTCTCTATTAGAGAAAGCTGTTTCATTCAATATTCAGTGCAAATCTTGCCAAACTGAAACAAGCTTATGCCTTATGAAGTACAATGTTTTCTGCAATGCTGTAAGACAGTTTTTAATGTGTTAGAAGTTATATGCACAAAAACTAATGTTAGGACTTCAATGATCAAGATTGTCAGTTTACAGCTTTCTGAGTCCAGTAATGCTGAAATAGTGTTTCTGTTGAAATGAAGTGAAATCAAGCCCAAATCTGCTCAAAAGCTTTTCTCTCTATTAGATAAAGCTGTTTCATTCAGTATTCAGTGCAAATCTTGCCAAACTGAAACAAGCTTATGTCTTATGAAGTACAATGTTTTCTGCAATGCTGTAAGACAGTTTTTAATGTGTTAGAAGTAATATGCACAAAAACTTATGTTAGGACTTCAATGATCAAGATTGTCAGTTTACAGCTTTCTGAGTCCAGTAATGTTGAAATAGTGTTTCTGTTCAAATGAAGTGAAATCAAGCCCAAATCTGCTCAAAAGCTTTTCTCTCTATTAGAGAAAGCTGTTTCATTCAATATTCAGTGCAAATCTTGCCAAACTGAAACAAGCTTATGCCTTATGAAGTACAATGTTTTCTGCAATGCTGTAAGACAGTTTTTAATGTGTTAGAAGTTATATGCACAAAAACTTATGTTAGGACTGCAATGATCAAGATTGTCAGTTTACAGCTTTCTGAGTCCATTAATGTTGAAATAGTGTTTCTGTTCAAATGAAGTGAAATCAAGCCCAAATCTGCTCAAAAGCTTTTCTCTCTATTAGAGAAAGCTGTTTCATTCAATATTCAGTGCAAATCTTGCCAAACTGAAACAAGCTTATGCCTTATGAAGTACAATGTTTTCTGCAATGCTGTAAGACAGTTTTTAATGTGTTAGAAGTTATATGCACAAAAACTTATGTTAGGACTTCAATGATCAAGATTGTCAGTTTACAGCTTTCTGAGTCCAGTAATGCTGAAATAGTGTTTCTGTTGAAATGAAGTGAAATCAAGCCCAAATCTGCTCAAAAGCTTTTCTCTCTATTAGATAAAGCTGTTTCATTCAGTATTCAGTTCAAATCTTGCCAAACTGAAACAAGCTTATGTCTTATGAAGTACAATGTTTTCTGCAATGCTGTAAGACAGTTTTTAATGTGTTAGAAGTTATATGCACAAAAACTAATGTTAGGAATTCAATGATCAAGATTGTCAGTTTACAGCTTTCTGAGTCCAGTAATGCTGAAATAGTGTTTCTGTTGAAATGAAGTGAAATCAAGCCCAAATCTGCTCAAAAGCTTTTCTCTCTATTAGATAAAGCTGTTTCATTCAGTATTCAGTGCAAATCTTGCCAAACTGAAACAAGCTTATGCCTTATGAAGTACAATGTTTTCTGCAATGCTGTAAGACAGTTTTTAATGTGTTAGAAGTTATATGCACAAAAACTTATGTTAGGACTTCAATGATCAAGATTGTCAGTTTACAGCTTTCTGAGTCCAGTAATGCTGAAATAGTGTTTCTGTTGAAATGAAGTGAAATCAAGCCCAAATCTGCTCAAAAGCTTTTCTCTCTATTAGATAAAGCTGTTTCATTCAGTATTCAGTGCAAATCTTGCCAAACTGAAACAAGCTTATGTCTTATGAAGTACAATGTTTTCTGCAATGCTGTAAGACAGTTTTTAATGTGTTAGAAGTTATATGCACAAAAACTAATGTTAGGACTTCAATGATCAAGATTGTCAGTTTACAGCTTTCTGAGTCCAGTAATGCTGAAATAGTGTTTCTGTTCAAATGAAGTGAAATCAAGCCCAAATCTGCTCAAAAGCTTTTCTCTCTATTAGATAAAGCTGTTTCATTCAGTATTCAGTGCAAATCTTGCCAAACTGAATCAAGCTTATGTCTTATGAAGTACAATGTTTTCTGCAATGCTGTAAGACAGTTTTTAATGTGTTAGAAGTTATATGCACAAAAACTAATGTTAGGACTTCAATGATCAAGATTGTCAGTTTACAGCTTTCTGAGTCCAGTAATGCTGAAATAGTGTTTCTGTTGAAATGAAGTGAAATCAAGCCCAAATCTGCTCAAAAGCTTTTCTCTCTATTAGATAAAGCTGTTTCATTCAGTATTCAGTGCAAATCTTGCCAAACTGAAACAAGCTTATGTCTTATGAAGTACAATGTTTTCTGCAATGCTGTAAGACAGTTTTTAATGTGTTAGAAGTTATATGCACAAAAACTAATGTTAGGACTTCAATGATCAAGATTGTCAGTTTACAGCTTTCTGAGTCCAGTAATGCTGAAATAGTGTTTCTGTTGAAATGAAGTGAAATCAAGCCCAAATCTGCTCAAAAGCTTTTCTATCTATTAGATAAAGCTGTTTCATTCAGTATTCAGTGCAAATCTTGCCAAACTGAAACATGCTTATGTCTTATGAAATAAAATGTTTTCTGCAATGCTGTAAGACAGTTTTTAATGTGTTAGAAGTTATATACACAAAAACTAATGTTAGGACTGCAATGATCAAGATTGTCAGTTTACAGTTTTCTGAGTCCAGTAATGTTGAAATAGTGTTTCTGTTCAAATGAAGTGAAATCAAGCCCAAATCTGCTCAAAAGCTTTTCTCACTATTAGAGAAAGCTGTTTCATTCAATATTCAGTGCAAATCTTGCCAAACTGAAACAAGCTTATGCCTTATGAAGTACAATGTTTTCTGCAATGCTGTAAGACAGTTTTTAATGTGTAAGAAGTTATATGCACAAAAACTAATGTTAGGACTGCAATGATCAAGATTGTCAGTTTACAGCTTTCTGAGTACAGTAATGTTGAAATAGTGTTTCTGTTCAAATGAAGTGAAATCAAGCCCAAATCTGCTCAAAAGCTTTTCTCTCTATTAGAGAAAGCTGTTTCATTCAATATTCAGTGCAAATCTTGCCAAACTGAAACAAGCTTATGCCTTATGAAGTACAATGTTTTCTGCAATGCTGTAAGACAGTTTTTAATGTGTTAGAAGTTATATGCACAAAAACTAATGTTAGGACTTCAATGATCAAGATTGTCAGTTTACAGCTTTATGAGTCCAGTAATGCTGAAATAGTGTTTCTGTTCAAATGAAGTGAAATCAAGCCCAAATCTGCTCAAAAGCTTTTCTCTCTATTAGATAAAGCTGTTTCATTCAGTATTCAGTGCAAATCTTGCCAAACTGAAACAAGCTTATGTCTTATGAAGTACAATGTTTCTGCAATGCTGTAAGACAGTTTTTAATGTGTTAGAAGTTATATGCACAAAAACTTATGTTAGGACTTCAATGATCAAGATTGTCAGTTTACAGCTTTCTGAGTCCAGTAATGCTGAAATAGTGTTTCTGTTGAAATGAAGTGAAATCAAGCCCAAATCTGCTCAAAAGCTTTTCTCTCTATTAGATAAAGCTGTTTCATTCAGTATTCAGTGCAAATCTTGCCAAACTGAAACAAGCTTATGCCTTATGAAGTACAATGTTTTCTGCAATGCTGTAAGACAGTTTTTAATGTGTTAGAAGTTATATGCACAAAAACTTATGTTAGGACTTCAATGATCAAGATTGTCAGTTTACAGCTTTCTGAGTCCAGTAATGCTGAAATAGTGTTTCTGTTCAAATGAAGTGAAATCAAGCCCAAATCTGCTCAAAAGCTTTTCTCTCTATTAGAGAAAGCTGTTTCATTCAGTATTCAGTGCAAATCTTGCCAAACTGAAACTTGCTTATGTCTTATGAAATAAAATGTTTTCTGCAATGCTGTAAGACAGTTTTTAATGTGTTAGAAGTTATATACACAAAAACTAATGTTAGGACCGCAATGATCAAGATTGTCAGTTTACAGCTTTCTGAGTCCAGTAATGTTGAAATAGTGTTTCTGTTCAAATGAAGTGAAATCAAGCCCAAATCTGCTCAAAAGCTTTTCTCTCTAATAGAGAATGCGGTTTCATTGAGTATTCAGTGCAAATCTTGCCAAACTGAAACAAGCTTATGTCTTATGAAATGAAATGTTTTTTGCAATGCTGTAAGACAGTTTTTAATGTGTTAGAAGTTATATGCACAAAAACTAATGTTAGGACTTCAATGATCAAGATTGTCAGTTTACAGCTTTCTGAGTCCAGTAATTTTGAAATAGTGTTTCTGTTGAAATGAAGTGAAATCAAGCCCAAATCTGCTCAAAAGCTTTTCTCTCTATTAGATAAAGCTGTTTCATTCAGTATTCAGTGCAAATCTTGCCAAACTGAAACAAGCTTATGTCTTATGAAGTACAATGTTTTCTGCAATGCTGTAAGACAGCTTTTAATGTGTTAGAAGTTATATGCACAAAAACTAATGTTAGGACTTCAATGATCAAGATTGTCAGTTTACAGCTTTCTGAGTCCAGTAATGCTGAAATAGTGTTTCTGTTGAAATGAAGTGAAATCAAGCCCAAATCTGCTCAAAAGCTTTTCTCTCTATTAGATAAAGCTGTTTCATTCAGTATTCAGTGCAAATCTTGCCAAACTGAAACAAGCTTATGCCTTATGAAGTACAATGTTTTCTGCAATGCTGTAAGACAGTTTTTAATGTGTTAGAAGTTATATGCACAAAAACTAATGTTAGGACTTCAATGATCAAGATTGTCAGTTTACAGCTTTCTGAGTCCAGTAATGCTGAAATAGTGTTTCTGTTCAAATGAAGTGAAATCAAGCCCAAATCTGCTCAAAAGCTTTTCTCTCTATTAGAGAAAGCTGTTTCATTCAGTATTCAGTGCAAATCTTGCCAAACTGAAACATGCTTATGTCTTATGAAATAAAATGTTTTCTGCAATGCTGTAAGACAGTTTTTAATGTGTTAGAAGTTATATACACAAAAACTAATGTTAGGACTGCAATGATCAAGATTGTCAGTTTACAGCTTTCTGAGTCCAGTAATGTTGAAATAGTGTTTCTGTTCAAATGAAGTGAAATCAAGCCCAAATCTGCTCAAAAGCTTTTCTCTCTATTAGAGAAAGCTGTTTCATTCAATATTCAGTGCAAATCTTGCCAAACTGAAACAAGCTTATGCCTTATGAAGTACAATGTTTTCTGCAATGCTGTAAGACAGTTTTTAATGTGTTAGAAGTTATATGCACAAAAACTAATGTTAGGACTTCAATGATCAAGATTGTCAGTTTACAGCTTTCTGAGTCCAGTAATGCTGAAATAGTGTTTCTGTTGAAATGAAGTGAAATCAAGCCCAAATCTGCTCAAAAGCTTTTCACTCTATTAGATAAAGCTGTTTCATTCAGTATTCAGTGCAAATCTTGCCAAACTGAAACAAGCTTATGTCTTATGAAGTACAATGTTTTCTGCAATGCTGTAAGACAGTTTTTAATGTGTTAGAAGTAATATGCACAAAAACTTATGTTAGGACTTCAATGATCAAGATTGTCAGTTTACAGCTTTCTGAGTCCAGTAATGTTGAAATAGTGTTTCTGTTCAAATGAAGTGAAATCAAGCCCAAATCTGCTCAAAAGCTTTTCTCTCTATTAGAGAAAGATGTTTCATTCAATATTCAGTGCAAATCTTGCCAAACTGAAACAAGCTTATGCCTTATGAAGTACAATGTTTTCTGCAATGCTGTAAGACAGTTTTTAATGTGTTAGAAGTTATATGCACAAAAACTTATGTTAGGACTGCAATGATCAAGATTGTCAGTTTACAGCTTTCTGAGTCCAGTAATGTTGAAATAGTGTTTCTGTTCAAATGAAGTGAAATCAAGCCCAAATCTGCTCAAAAGCTTTTCTCTCTATTAGAGAAAGCTGTTTCATTCAATATTCAGTGCAAATCTTGCCAAACTGAAACAAGCTTATGCCTTATGAAGTACAATGTTTTCTGCAATGCTGTAAGACAGTTTTTAATGTGTTAGAAGTTATATGCACAAAAACTTATGTTAGGACTTCAATGATCAAGATTGTCAGTTTACAGCTTTCTGAGTCCAGTAATGCTGAAATAGTGTTTCTGTTGAAATGAAGTGAAATCAAGCCCAAATCTGCTCAAAAGCTTTTCTCTCTATTAGATAAAGCTGTTTCATTCAGTATTCAGTTCAAATCTTGCCAAACTGAAACAAGCTTATGTCTTATGAAGTACAATGTTTTCTGCAATGCTGTAAGACAGTTTTTAATGTGTTAGAAGTTATATGCACAAAAACTAATGTTAGGACTTCAATGATCAAGATTGTCAGTTTACAGCTTTCTGAGTCCAGTAATGCTGAAATAGTGTTTCTGTTGAAATGAAGTGAAATCAAGCCCAAATCTGCTCAAAAGCTTTTCTCTCTATTAGATAAAGCTGTTTCATTCAGTATTCAGTGCAAATCTTGCCAAACTGAAACAAGCTTATGCCTTATGAAGTACAATGTTTTCTGCAATGCTGTAAGACAGTTTTTAATGTGTTAGAAGTTATATGCACAAAAACTAATGTTAGGACTTCAATGATCAAGATTGTCAGTTTACAGCTTTCTGAGTCCAGTAATGCTGAAATAGTGTTTCTGTTGAAATGAAGTGAAATCAAGCCCAAATCTGCTCAAAAGCTTTTCTCTCTATTAGATAAAGCTGTTTCATTCAGTATTCAGTGCAAATCTTGCCAAACTGAAACAAGCTTATGTCTTATGAAGTACAATGTTTTCTGCAATGCTGTAAGACAGTTTTTAATGTGTTAGAAGTTATATGCACAAAAACTAATGTTAGGACTTCAATGATCAAGATTGTCAGTTTACAGCTTTCTGAGTCCAGTAATGCTGAAATAGTGTTTCTGTTGAAATGAAGTGAAATCAAGCACAAATCTGCTCAAAAGCTTTTCTCTCTATTAGATAAAGCTGTTTCATTCAGTATTCAGTGCAAATCTTGCCAAACTGAAACAAGCTTATGTCTTATGAAGTACAATGTTTTCTGCAATGCTGTAAGACAGTTTTTAATGTGTTAGAAGTTATATGCACAAAAACTAATGTTAGGACTTCAATGATCAAGATTGTCAGTTTACAGCTTTCTGAGTCCAGTAATGCTGAAATAGTGTTTCTGTTGAAATGAAGTGAAATCAAGCCCAAATCTGCTCAAAAGCTTTTCTATCTATTAGATAAAGCTGTTTCATTCAGTATTCAGTGCAAATCTTGCCAAACTGAAACATGCTTATGTCTTATGAAATAAAATGTTTTCTGCAATGCTGTAAGACAGTTTTTAATGTGTTAGAAGTTATATACACAAAAACTAATGTTAGGACTGCAATGATCAAGATTGTCAGTTTACAGCTTTCTGAGTCCAGTAATGTTGAAATAGTGTTTCTGTTCAAATGAAGTGAAATCAAGCCCAAATCTGCTCAAAAGCTTTTCTCACTATTAGAGAAAGCTGTTTCATTCAATATTCAGTGCAAATCTTGCCAAACTGAAACAAGCTTATGCCTTATGAAGTACAATGTTTTCTGCAATGCTGTAAGACAGTTTTTAATGTGTAAGAAGTTATATGCACAAAAACTAATGTTAGGACTGCAATGATCAAGATTGTCAGTTTACAGCTTTCTGAGTCCAGTAATGTTGAAATAGTGTTTCTGTTCAAATGAAGTGAAATCAAGCCCAAATCTGCTCAAAAGCTTTTCTCTCTATTAGAGAAAGCTGTTTCATTCAATATTCAGTGCAAATCTTGCCAAACTGAAACAAGCTTATGCCTTATGAAGTACAATGTTTTCTGCAATGCTGTAAGACAGTTTTTAATGTGTTAGAAGTTATATGCACAAAAACTAATGTTAGGACTTCAATGATCAAGATTGTCAGTTTACAGCTTTATGAGTCCAGTAATGCTGAAATAGTGTTTCTGTTCAAATGAAGTGAAATCAAGCCCAAATCTGCTCAAAAGCTTTTCTCTCTATTAGATAAAGCTGTTTCATTCAGTATTCAGTGCAAATCTTGCCAAACTGAAACAAGCTTATGTCTTATGAAGTACAATGTTTCTGCAATGCTGTAAGACAGTTTTTAATGTGTTAGAAGTTATATGCACAAAAACTTATGTTAGGACTTCAATGATCAAGATTGTCAGTTTACAGCTTTCTGAGTCCAGTAATGCTGAAATAGTGTTTCTGTTGAAATGAAGTGAAATCAAGCCCAAATCTGCTCAAAAGCTTTTCTCTCTATTAGATAAAGTTGTTTCATTCAGTATTCAGTGCAAATCTTGCCAAACAGAAACAAGCTTATGTCTTATGAAGTACAATGTTTTCGACTATGCTGTAAGACAGTTTTTAATGTGTTAGAAGTTATATGCACAAAAACTAATGTAAGGACTTCAATGATCAAGATTGTCAGTTTACAGCTTTCTGAGTCCAGTAATGCTGAAATAGTGTTTCTGTTGAAATGAAGTGAAATCAAGCCCAAATCTGCTCAAAAGCTTTTCTCTCTATTAGATAAAGCTGTTTCATTCAGTATTCAGTGCAAATCTTGCCAAACTGAAACAAGCTTATGTCTTATGAAGTACAATGTTTTCTGCAATGCTGTAAGACAGCTTTTAATGTGTTAGAAGTTATATGCACAAAAACTTATGTTAGGACTTCAATGATCAAGATTGTCAGTTTACAGCTTTCTGAGTCCAGTAATGCTGAAATGGTGTTTCTGTTGAAATGAAGTGAAATCAAGCCCAAATCTGCTCAAAAGCTTTTCTCTCTATTAGATAAAGCTGTTTCATTCAGTATTCAGTGCAAATCTTGCCAAACTGAAACAAGCTTATGCCTTATGAAGTACAATGTTTTCTGCAATGCTGTAAGACAGTTTTTAATGTGTTAGAAGTTATATGCACAAAAACTAATGTTAGGACTTCAATGATCAAGATTGTCAGTTTACAGCTTTCTGAGTCCAGTAATGCTGAAATAGTGTTTCTGTTCAAATGAAGTGAAATCAAGCCCAAATCTGCTCAAAAGCTTTTCTCTCTATTAGAGAAAGCTGTTTCATTCAGTATTCAGTGCAAATCTTGCCAAACTGAAACATGCTTATGTCTTATGAAATAAAATGTTTTCTGCAATGCTGTAAGACAGTTTTTAATGTGTTAGAAGTTATATGCACAAAAACTAATGTTAGGACTGCAATGATCAAGATTGTCAGTTTACAGCTTTCTGAGTCCAGTAATGTTGAAATAGTGTTTCTGTTCAAATGAAGTGAAATCAAGCCCAAATCTGCTCAAAAGCTTTTCTCTCTATTAGAGAAAGCTGTTTCATTCAATATTCAGTGCAAATCTTGCCAAACTGAAACAAGCTTATGCCTTATGAAGTACAATGTTTTCTGCAATGCTGTAAGACAGTTTTTAATGTGTTAGAAGTTATATGCACAAAAACTTATGTTAGGACTTCAATGATCAAGATTGTCAGTTTACAGCTTTCTGAGTCCAGTAATGCTGAAATAGTGTTTCTGTTGAAATGAAGTGAAATCAAGCCCAAATCTGCTCAAAAGCTTTTCTCTCTATTAGATAAAGCTGTTTCATTCAGTATTCAGTGCAAATCTTGCCAAACTGAAACAAGCTTATGTCTTATGAAGTACAATGTTTTCTGCAATGCTGTAAGACAGTTTTTAATGTGTTAGAAGTTATATGCACAAAAACTAATGTTAGGACTTCAATGATCAAGATTGTCAGTTTACAGCTTTCTGAGTCCAGTAATGCTGAAATAGTGTTTCTGTTGAAATGAAGTGAAATCAAGCCCAAATCTGCTCAAAAGCTTTTCTCTCTATTAGATAAAGCTGTTTCATTCAGTATTCAGTGCAAATCTTGCCAAACTGAAACAAGCTTATGTCTTATGAAGTACAATGTTTTCTGCAATGCTGTAAGACAGTTTTTAATGTGTTAGAAGTTATATACACAAAAACTAATGTTAGGACTGCAATGATCAAGATTGTCAGTTTACAGCTTTCTGAGTCCAGTAATGTTGAAATAGTGTTTCTGTTCAAATGAAGTGAAATCAAGCCCAAATCTGCTCAAAAGCTTTTCTCTCTATTAGAGAAAGCTTTTTCATTCAATATTCAGTGCAAATCTTGCCAAACTGAAACAAGCTTATGCCTTATGAAGTACAATGTTTTCTGCAATGCTGTAAGACAGTTTTTAATGAGTTAGAAGTTATATGCACAAAAACTAATGTTAGGACTGCAATGATCAAGATTGTCAGTTTACAGCTTTCTGAGTCCAGTAATGTTGAAATAGTGTATCTGTTGAAATGAAGTGAAATCAAGCCCAAATCTGCTCAAAAGCTTTTCTCTCTATTAGAGAAAGCTGTTTCATTCAATATTCAGTGCAAATCTTGCCAAACTGAAACAAGCTTATGCCTTATGAAGTACAATGTTTTCTGCAATGCTGTAAGACAGTTTTTAATGTGTTAGAAGTTATATGCACAAAAACTTATGTTAGGACTTCAATGATCAAGATTGTCAGTTTACAGCTTTCTGAGTCCAGTAATGCTGAAATAGTGTTTCTGTTCAAATGAAGTGAAATCAAGCCCAAATCCGCTCAAAAGCTTTTCTCTCTATTAGAGAAAGTTGTTTCATTCAGTATTCAGTGCAAATCTTGCCAAACTGAAACATGCTTATGTCTTATGAAATAAAATGTTTTCTGCAATGCTGTAAGACAGTTTTTAATGTGTTAGAAGTTATATACACAAAAACTAATGTTAGGACTGCAATGATCAAGATTGTCAGTTTACAGCTTTCTGAGTCCAGTAATGTTGAAATAGTGTTTCTGTTCAAATGAAGTGAAATCAAGCCCAAATCTGCTCAAAAGCTTTTCTCTCTATTAGAGAAAGCTTTTTCATTCAATATTCAGTGCAAATCTTGCCAAACTGAAACAAGCTTATGCCTTATGAAGTACAATGTTTTCTGCAATGCTGTAAGACAGTTTTTAATGAGTTAGAAGTTATATGCACAAAAACTAATGTTAGGACTGCAATGATCAAGATTGTCAGTTTACAGCTTTCTGAGTCCAGTAATGTTGAAATAGTGTTTCTGTTCAAATGAAGTGAAATCAAGCCCAAATCTGCTCAAAAGCTTTTCTCTCTATTAGAGAAAGCTGTTTCATTCAATATTCAGTGCAAATCTTGCCAAATTGAAACAAGCTTATGCCTTATGAAGTACAATGTTTTCTGCAATGCTGTAAGACAGTTTTTAATGTGTTAGAAGTTATATGCACAAAAACTTATGTTAGGACTTCAATGATCAAGATTGTCAGTTTACAGCTTTCTGAGTCCAGTAATGCTGAAATAGTGTTTCTGTTGAAATGAAGTGAAATCAAGCCCAAATCTGCTCAAAAGCTTTTCTCTCTATTAGATAAAGCTGTTTCATTCAGTATTCAGTGCAAATCTTGCCAAACTGAAACAAGCTTATGTCTTATGAAGTACAATGTTTTCTGCAATGCTGTAAGACAGTTTTTAATGTGTTAGAAGTTATATGCACAAAAACTAAGGTTAGGACTTCAATGATCAAGATTGTCAGTTTACAGCTTTCTGAGTCCAGTAATGCTGAAATAGTGTTTCTGTTGAAATGAAGTGAAATCAAGCCCAAATCTGCTCAAAAGCTTTTCTCTCTATTAGAGAAAGCTGTTTCATTCAGTATTCAGTGCAAATCTTGCCAAACTGAAACAAGCTTATGTCTTATGAAATGAAATGTTTTTTGCAATGCTGTAAGACAGTTTTTAATGTGTTAGAAGTTATATGCACAAAAACTAATGTTAGGACTTCAATGATCAAGATTGTCAGTTTACAGCTTTCTGAGTCCAGTAATGCTGAAATAGTGTTTCGGTTGAAATGAAGTGAAATCAAGCCCAAATCTGCTCAAAAGCTTTTCTCTCTATTAGATAAAGCTGTTTCATTCAGTATTCAGTGCAAATCTTGCCAAACTGAAACAAGCTTATGTCTTATGAAGTACAATGTTTTCTGCAATGCTGTAAGACAGCTTTTAATGTGTTAGAAGTTATATGCACAAAAACTTATGTTAGGACTTCAATGATCAAGATTGTCAGTTTACAGCTTTCTGAGTCCAGTAATGCTGAAATAGTGTTTCTGTTGAAATGAAGTGAAATCAAGCCCAAATCTGCTCAAAAGCTTTTCTCTCTATTAGATAAAGCTGTTTCATTCAGTATTCAGTGCAAATCTTGCCAAACTGAAACAAGCTTATGTCTTATGAAGTACAATGTTTTCTGCAATGCTGTAAGACAGTTTTTAATGTGTTAGAAGTTATATGCACAAAAACTAATGTTAGGACTTCAATGATCAAGATTGTCAGTTTACAGCTTTCTGAGTCCAGTAATGCTGAAATAGTGTTTCTGTTGAAATGAAGTGAAATCAAGCCCAAATCTGCTCAAAAGCTTTTCTCTCTATTAGATAAAGCTGTTTCATTCAGTATTCAGTGCAAATCTTGCCAAACTGAAACAAGCTTATGTCTTATGAAGTACAATGTTTTCTGCAATGCTGTAAGACAGTTTTTAATGTGTTAGAAGTAATATGCACAAAAACTTATGTTAGGACTTCAATGATCAAGATTGTCAGTTTACAGCTTTCTGAGTCCAGTAATGCTGAAATAGTGTTTCTGTTGAAATGAAGTGAAATCAAGCCCAAATCTGCTCAAAAGCTTTTCTCTCTATTAGATAAAGCTGTTTCATTCAGTATTCAGTGCAAATCTTGCCAAACTGAAACAAGCTTATGTCTTATGAAGTACAATGTTTTCTGCAATGCTGTAAGACAGTTTTTAATGTGTTAGAAGTTATATGCACAAAAACTAATGTTAGGACTTCAATGATCAAGATTGTCAGTTTACAGCTTTCTGAGTCCAGTAATGCTGAAATAGTGTTTCGGTTGAAATGAAGTGAAATCAAGCCCAAATCTGCTCAAAAGCTTTTCTCTCTATTAGATAAAGCTGTTTCATTCAGTATTCAGTGCAAATCTTGCCAAACTGAAACAAGCTTATGTCTTATGAAGTACAATGTTTTCTGCAATGCTGTAAGACAGCTTTTAATGTGTTAGAAGTTATATGCACAAAAACTTATGTTAGGACTTCAATGATCAAGATTGTCAGTTTACAGCTTTCTGAGTCCAGTAATGTTGAAATAGTGTTTCTGTTCAAATGAAGTGAAATCAAGCCCAAATCTGCTCAAAAGCTTTTCTCTCTATTAGAGAAAGCTGTTTCATTCAATATTCAGTGCAAATCTTGCCAAACTGAAACAAGCTTATGCCTTATGAAGTACAATGTTTTCTGCAATGCTGTAAGACAGTTTTTAATGTGTTAGAAGTTATATGCACAAAAACTAATGTTAGGACTGCAATGATCAAGATTGTCAGTTTACAGCTTTCTGAGTCCAGTAATGTTGAAATAGTGTTTCTGTTCAAATGAAGTGAAATCAAGCCCAAATCTGCTCAAAAGCTTTTCTCTCTATTAGAGAAAGCTGTTTCATTCAATATTCAGTGCAAATCTTGCCAAACTGAAACAAGCTTATGCCTTATGAAGTACAATGTTTTCTGCAATGCTGTAAGACAGTTTTTAATGTGTTAGAAGTTATATGCACAAAAACTAATGTTAGGACTTCAATGATCAAGATTGTCAGTTTACAGCTTTCTGAGTCCAGTAATGCTGAAATAGTGTTTCTGTTGAAATGAAGTGAAATCAAGCCCAAATCTGCTCAAAAGCTTTTCTCTCTATTAGATAAAGCTGTTTCATTCAGTATTCAGTGCAAATCTTGCCAAACTGAAACAAGCTTATGTCTTATGAAGTACAATGTTTTCTGCAATGCTGTAAGACAGCTTTTAATGTGTTAGAAGTTATATGCACAAAAACTTATGTTAGGACTTCAATGATCAAGATTGTCAGTTTACAGCTTTCTGAGTCCAGTAATGCTGAAATGGTGTTTCTGTTGAAATGAAGTGAAATCAAGCCCAAATCTGCTCAAAAGCTTTTCTCTCTATTAGATAAAGCTGTTTCATTCAGTATTCAGTGCAAATCTTGCCAAACTGAAACAAGCTTATGCCTTATGAAGTACAATGTTTTCTGCAATGCTGTAAGACAGTTTTTAATGTGTTAGAAGTTATATGCACAAAAACTAATGTTAGGACTTCAATGATCAAGATTGTCAGTTTACAGCTTTCTGAGTCCAGTAATGCTGAAATAGTGTTTCTGTTCAAATGAAGTGAAATCAAGCCCAAATCTGCTCAAAAGCTTTTCTCTCTATTAGAGAAAGCTGTTTCATTCAGTATTCAGTGCAAATCTTGCCAAACTGAAACATGCTTATGTCTTATGAAATAAAATGTTTTCTGCAATGCTGTAAGACAGTTTTTAATGTGTTAGAAGTTATATGCACAAAAACTAATGTTAGGACTGCAATGATCAAGATTGTCAGTTTACAGCTTTCTGAGTCCAGTAATGTTGAAATAGTGTTTCTGTTCAAATGAAGTGAAATCAAGCCCAAATCTGCTCAAAAGCTTTTCTCTCTATTAGAGAAAGCTGTTTCATTCAATATTCAGTGCAAATCTTGCCAAACTGAAACAAGCTTATGCCTTATGAAGTACAATGTTTTCTGCAATGCTGTAAGACAGTTTTTAATGTGTTAGAAGTTATATGCACAAAAACTTATGTTAGGACTTCAATGATCAAGATTGTCAGTTTACAGCTTTCTGAGTCCAGTAATGCTGAAATAGTGTTTCTGTTGAAATGAAGTGAAATCAAGCCCAAATCTGCTCAAAAGCTTTTCTCTCTATTAGATAAAGCTGTTTCATTCAGTATTCAGTGCAAATCTTGCCAAACTGAAACAAGCTTATGTCTTATGAAGTACAATGTTTTCTGCAATGCTGTAAGACAGTTTTTAATGTGTTAGAAGTTATATGCACAAAAACTAATGTTAGGACTTCAATGATCAAGATTGTCAGTTTACAGCTTTCTGAGTCCAGTAATGCTGAAATAGTGTTTCTGTTGAAATGAAGTGAAATCAAGCCCAAATCTGCTCAAAAGCTTTTCTCTCTATTAGATAAAGCTGTTTCATTCAGTATTCAGTGCAAATCTTGCCAAACTGAAACAAGCTTATGTCTTATGAAGTACAATGTTTTCTGCAATGCTGTAAGACAGTTTTTAATGTGTTAGAAGTTATATACACAAAAACTAATGTTAGGACTGCAATGATCAAGATTGTCAGTTTACAGCTTTCTGAGTCCAGTAATGTTGAAATAGTGTTTCTGTTCAAATGAAGTGAAATCAAGCCCAAATCTGCTCAAAAGCTTTTCTCTCTATTAGAGAAAGCTTTTTCATTCAATATTCAGTGCAAATCTTGCCAAACTGAAACAAGCTTATGCCTTATGAAGTACAATGTTTTCTGCAATGCTGTAAGACAGTTTTTAATGAGTTAGAAGTTATATGCACAAAAACTAATGTTAGGACTGCAATGATCAAGATTGTCAGTTTACAGCTTTCTGAGTCCAGTAATGTTGAAATAGTGTATCTGTTGAAATGAAGTGAAATCAAGCCCAAATCTGCTCAAAAGCTTTTCTCTCTATTAGAGAAAGCTGTTTCATTCAATATTCAGTGCAAATCTTGCCAAACTGAAACAAGCTTATGCCTTATGAAGTACAATGTTTTCTGCAATGCTGTAAGACAGTTTTTAATGTGTTAGAAGTTATATGCACAAAAACTTATGTTAGGACTTCAATGATCAAGATTGTCAGTTTACAGCTTTCTGAGTCCAGTAATGCTGAAATAGTGTTTCTGTTCAAATGAAGTGAAATCAAGCCCAAATCCGCTCAAAAGCTTTTCTCTCTATTAGAGAAAGTTGTTTCATTCAGTATTCAGTGCAAATCTTGCCAAACTGAAACATGCTTATGTCTTATGAAATAAAATGTTTTCTGCAATGCTGTAAGACAGTTTTTAATGTGTTAGAAGTTATATACACAAAAACTAATGTTAGGACTGCAATGATCAAGATTGTCAGTTTACAGCTTTCTGAGTCCAGTAATGTTGAAATAGTGTTTCTGTTCAAATGAAGTGAAATCAAGCCCAAATCTGCTCAAAAGCTTTTCTCTCTATTAGAGAAAGCTTTTTCATTCAATATTCAGTGCAAATCTTGCCAAACTGAAACAAGCTTATGTCTTATGAAATGAAATGTTTTTTGCAATGCTGTAAGACAGTTTTTAATGTGTTAGAAGTTATATGCACAAAAACTAATGTTAGGACTTCAATGATCAAGATTGTCAGTTTACAGCTTTCTGAGTCCAGTAATGCTGAAATAGTGTTTCTGTTGAAATGAAGTGAAATCAAGCCCAAATCTGCTCAAAAGCTTTTCTCTCTATTAGAGAAAGCTTTTTCATTCAGTATTCAGTGCAAATCTTGCCAAACTGAAACAAGCTTATGTCTTATGAAGTACAATGTTTTCTGCAATGCTGTAAGACAGCTTTTAATGTGTTAGAAGTTATATGCACAAAAACTTATGTTAGGACTTCAATGATCAAGATTGTCAGTTTACAGCTTTCTGAGTCCAGTAATGCTGAAATAGTGTTTCTGTTGAAATGAAGTGAAATCAAGCCCAAATCTGCTCAAAAGCTTTTCTCTCTATTAGATAAAGCTGTTTCATTCAGTATTCAGTGCAAATCTTGCCAAACTGAAACAAGCTTATGTCTTATGAAGTACAATGTTTTCTGCAATGCTGTAAGACAGTTTTTAATGTGTTAGAAGTTATATGCACAAAAACTAATGTTAGGACTTCAATGATCAAGATTGTCAGTTTACAGCTTTCTGAGTCCAGTAATGCTGAAATAGTGTTTCTGTTGAAATGAAGTGAAATCAAGCCCAAATCTGCTCAAAAGCTTTTCTCTCTATTAGATAAAGCTGTTTCATTCAGTATTCAGTGCAAATCTTGCCAAACTGAAACAAGCTTATGTCTTATGAAGTACAATGTTTTCTGCAATGCTGTAAGACAGTTTTTAATGTGTTAGAAGTAATATGCACAAAAACTTATGTTAGGACTTCAATGATCAAGATTGTCAGTTTACAGCTTTCTGAGTCCAGTAATGCTGAAATAGTGTTTCTGTTGAAATGAAGTGAAATCAAGCCCAAATCTGCTCAAAAGCTTTTCTCTCTATTAGATAAAGCTGTTTCATTCAGTATTCAGTGCAAATCTTGCCAAACTGAAACAAGCTTATGTCTTATGAAGTACAATGTTTTCTGCAATGCTGTAAGACAGTTTTTAATGTGTTAGAAGTTATATGCACAAAAACTAATGTTAGGACTTCAATGATCAAGATTGTCAGTTTACAGCTTTCTGAGTCCAGTAATGCTGAAATAGTGTTTCGGTTGAAATGAAGTGAAATCAAGCCCAAATCTGCTCAAAAGCTTTTCTCTCTATTAGATAAAGCTGTTTCATTCAGTATTCAGTGCAAATCTTGCCAAACTGAAACAAGCTTATGTCTTATGAAGTACAATGTTTTCTGCAATGCTGTAAGACAGCTTTTAATGTGTTAGAAGTTATATGCACAAAAACTTATGTTAGGACTTCAATGATCAAGATTGTCAGTTTACAGCTTTCTGAGTCCAGTAATGTTGAAATAGTGTTTCTGTTCAAATGAAGTGAAATCAAGCCCAAATCTGCTCAAAAGCTTTTCTCTCTATTAGAGAAAGCTGTTTCATTCAATATTCAGTGCAAATCTTGCCAAACTGAAACAAGCTTATGCCTTATGAAGTACAATGTTTTCTGCAATGCTGTAAGACAGTTTTTAATGTGTAAGAAGTTATATGCACAAAAACTAATGTTAGGACTGCAATGATCAAGATTGTCAGTTTACAGCTTTCTGAGTCCAGTAATGTTGAAATAGTGTTTCTGTTCAAATGAAGTGAAATCAAGCCCAAATCTGCTCAAAAGCTTTTCTCTCTATTAGAGAAAGCTGTTTCATTCAATATTCAGTGCAAATCTTGCCAAACTGAAACAAGCTTATGCCTTATGAAGTACAATGTTTTCTGCAATGCTGTAAGACAGTTTTTAATGTGTTAGAAGTTATATGCACAAAAACTAATGTTAGGACTTCAATGATCAAGATTGTCAGTTTACAGCTTTCTGAGTCCAGTAATGCTGAAATAGTGTTTCTGTTGAAATGAAGTGAAATCAAGCCCAAATCTGCTCAAAAGCTTTTCTCTCTATTAGATAAAGCTGTTTCATTCAGTATTCAGTGCAAATCTTGCCAAACTGAAACAAGCTTATGCCTTATGAAGTACAATGTTTTCTGCAATGCTGTAAGACAGTTTTTAATGTGTTAGAAGTTATATGCACAAAAACTTATGTTAGGACTTCAATGATCAAGATTGTCAGTTTACAGCTTTCTGAGTCCAGTAATGCTGAAATAGTGTTTCTGTTCAAATGAAGTGAAATCAAGCCCAAATCTGCTCAAAAGCTTTTCTCTCTATTAGAGAAAGCTGTTTCATTCAGTATTCAGTGCAAATCTTGCCAAACTGAAACAAGCTTATGTCTTATGAAATGAAATGTTTTTTGCAATGCTGTAAGACAGTTTTTAATGTGTTAGAAGTTATATGCACAAAAACTAATGTTAGGACTTCAATGATCAAGATTGTCAGTTACAGCTTTCTGAGTCCAGTAATGCTGAAATAGTGTTTCGGTTGAAATGAAGTGAAATCAAGCCCAAATCTGCTCAAAAGCTTTTCTCTCTATTAGATAAAGCTGTTTCATTCAGTATTCAGTGCAAATCTTGCCAAACTGAAACAAGCTTATGCCTTATGAAGTACAATGTTTTCTGCAATGCTGTAAGACAGTTTTTAATGTGTTAGAAGTTATATGCACAAAAACTAATGTTAGGACTTCAATGATCAAGATTGTCAGTTTACAGCTTTCTGAGTCCAGTAATGCTGAAATAGTGTTTCTGTTCAAATGAAGTGAAATCAAGCCCAAATCTGCTCAAAAGCTTTTCTCTCTATTAGAGAAAGCTGTTTCATTGAGTATTCAGTGCAAATCTTGCCAAACTGAAACATGCTTATGTCTTATGAAATAAAATGTTTTCTGCAATGCTGTAAGACAGTTTTTAATGTGTTAGAAGTTATATACACAAAAACTAATGTTAGGACTGCAATGATCAAGATTGTCAGTTTACAGCTTTCTGAGTCCAGTAATGTTGAAATAGTGTTTCTGTTCAAATGAAGTGAAATCAAGCCCAAATCTGCTCAAAAGCTTTTCTCTCTATTAGAGAAAGCTGTTTCATTCAATATTCAGTGCAAATCTTGCCAAACTGAAACAAGCTTATGCCTTATGAAGTACAATGTTTTCTGCAATGCTGTAAGACAGTTTTTAATGTGTTAGAAGTTATATGCACAAAAACTAATGTTAGGACTTCAATGATCAAGATTGTCAGTTTACAGCTTTCTGAGTCCAGTAATGTTGAAATAGTGTATCTGTTGAAATGAAGTGAAATCAAGCCCAAATCTGCTCAAAAGCTTTTCTCTCTATTAGAGAAAGCTGTTTCATTCAATATTCAGTGCAAATCTTGCCAAACTGAAACAAGCTTATGCCTTATGAAGTACAATGTTTTCTGCAATGCTGTAAGACAGTTTTTAATGTGTTAGAAGTTATATGCACAAAAACTTATGTTAGGACTTCAATGATCAAGATTGTCAGTTTACAGCTTTCTGAGTCCAGTAATGCTGAAATAGTGTTTCTGTTCAAATGAAGTGAAATCAAGCCCAAATCCGCTCAAAAGCTTTTCTCTCTATTAGAGAAAGTTGTTTCATTCAGTATTCAGTGCAAATCTTGCCAAACTGAAACATGCTTATGTCTTATGAAATAAAATGTTTTCTGCAATGCTGTAAGACAGTTTTTAATGTGTTAGAAGTTATATACACAAAAACTAATGTTAGGACTGCAATGATCAAGATTGTCAGTTTACAGCTTTCTGAGTCCAGTAATGTTGAAATAGTGTTTCTGTTCAAATGAAGTGAAATCAAGCCCAAATCTGCTCAAAAGCTTTTCTCTCTATTAGAGAAAGCTTTTTCATTCAATATTCAGTGCAAATCTTGCCAAACTGAAACAAGCTTATGCCTTATGAAGTACAATGTTTTCTGCAATGCTGTAAGACAGTTTTTAATGAGTTAGAAGTTATATGCACAAAAACTAATGTTAGGACTGCAATGATCAAGATTGTCAGTTTACAGCTTTCTGAGTCCAGTAATGTTGAAATAGTGTTTCTGTTCAAATGAAGTGAAATCAAGCCCAAATCTGCTCAAAAGCTTTTCTCTCTATTAGAGAAAGCTGTTTCATTCAATATTCAGTGCAAATCTTGCCAAATTGAAACAAGCTTATGCCTTATGAAGTACAATGTTTTCTGCAATGCTGTAAGACAGTTTTTAATGTGTTAGAAGTTATATGCACAAAAACTTATGTTAGGACTTCAATGATCAAGATTGTCAGTTTACAGCTTTCTGAGTCCAGTAATGCTGAAATAGTGTTTCTGTTGAAATGAAGTGAAATCAAGCCCAAATCTGCTCAAAAGCTTTTCTCTCTATTAGATAAAGCTGTTTCATTCAGTATTCAGTGCAAATCTTGCCAAACTGAAACAAGCTTATGTCTTATGAAGTACAATGTTTTCTGCAATGCTGTAAGACAGTTTTTAATGTGTTAGAAGTTATATGCACAAAAACTAAGGTTAGGACTTCAATGATCAAGATTGTCAGTTTACAGCTTTCTGAGTCCAGTAATGCTGAAATAGTGTTTCTGTTGAAATGAAGTGAAATCAAGCCCAAATCTGCTCAAAAGCTTTTCTCTCTATTAGAGAAAGCTGTTTCATTCAGTATTCAGTGCAAATCTTGCCAAACTGAAACAAGCTTATGTCTTATGAAATGAAATGTTTTTTGCAATGCTGTAAGACAGTTTTTAATGTGTTAGAAGTTATATGCACAAAAACTAATGTTAGGACTTCAATGATCAAGATTGTCAGTTTACAGCTTTCTGAGTCCAGTAATGCTGAAATAGTGTTTCGGTTGAAATGAAGTGAAATCAAGCCCAAATCTGCTCAAAAGCTTTTCTCTCTATTAGATAAAGCTGTTTCATTCAGTATTCAGTGCAAATCTTGCCAAACTGAAACAAGCTTATGTCTTATGAAGTACAATGTTTTCTGCAATGCTGTAAGACAGCTTTTAATGTGTTAGAAGTTATATGCACAAAAACTTATGTTAGGACTTCAATGATCAAGATTGTCAGTTTACAGCTTTCTGAGTCCAGTAATGCTGAAATAGTGTTTCTGTTGAAATGAAGTGAAATCAAGCCCAAATCTGCTCAAAAGCTTTTCTCTCTATTAGATAAAGCTGTTTCATTCAGTATTCAGTGCAAATCTTGCCAAACTGAAACAAGCTTATGTCTTATGAAGTACAATGTTTTCTGCAATGCTGTAAGACAGTTTTTAATGTGTTAGAAGTTATATGCACAAAAACTAATGTTAGGACTTCAATGATCAAGATTGTCAGTTTACAGCTTTCTGAGTCCAGTAATGCTGAAATAGTGTTTCTGTTGAAATGAAGTGAAATCAAGCCCAAATCTGCTCAAAAGCTTTTCTCTCTATTAGATAAAGCTGTTTCATTCAGTATTCAGTGCAAATCTTGCCAAACTGAAACAAGCTTATGTCTTATGAAGTACAATGTTTTCTGCAATGCTGTAAGACAGTTTTTAATGTGTTAGAAGTAATATGCACAAAAACTTATGTTAGGACTTCAATGATCAAGATTGTCAGTTTACAGCTTTCTGAGTCCAGTAATGCTGAAATAGTGTTTCTGTTGAAATGAAGTGAAATCAAGCCCAAATCTGCTCAAAAGCTTTTCTCTCTATTAGATAAAGCTGTTTCATTCAGTATTCAGTGCAAATCTTGCCAAACTGAAACAAGCTTATGTCTTATGAAGTACAATGTTTTCTGCAATGCTGTAAGACAGTTTTTAATGTGTTAGAAGTTATATGCACAAAAACTAATGTTAGGACTTCAATGATCAAGATTGTCAGTTTACAGCTTTCTGAGTCCAGTAATGCTGAAATAGTGTTTCGGTTGAAATGAAGTGAAATCAAGCCCAAATCTGCTCAAAAGCTTTTCTCTCTATTAGATAAAGCTGTTTCATTCAGTATTCAGTGCAAATCTTGCCAAACTGAAACAAGCTTATGTCTTATGAAGTACAATGTTTTCTGCAATGCTGTAAGACAGCTTTTAATGTGTTAGAAGTTATATGCACAAAAACTTATGTTAGGACTTCAATGATCAAGATTGTCAGTTTACAGCTTTCTGAGTCCAGTAATGTTGAAATAGTGTTTCTGTTCAAATGAAGTGAAATCAAGCCCAAATCTGCTCAAAAGCTTTTCTCTCTATTAGAGAAAGCTGTTTCATTCAATATTCAGTGCAAATCTTGCCAAACTGAAACAAGCTTATGCCTTATGAAGTACAATGTTTTCTGCAATGCTGTAAGACAGTTTTTAATGTGTAAGAAGTTATATGCACAAAAACTAATGTTAGGACTGCAATGATCAAGATTGTCAGTTTACAGCTTTCTGAGTCCAGTAATGTTGAAATAGTGTTTCTGTTCAAATGAAGTGAAATCAAGCCCAAATCTGCTCAAAAGCTTTTCTCTCTATTAGAGAAAGCTGTTTCATTCAATATTCAGTGCAAATCTTGCCAAACTGAAACAAGCTTATGCCTTATGAAGTACAATGTTTTCTGCAATGCTGTAAGACAGTTTTTAATGTGTTAGAAGTTATATGCACAAAAACTAATGTTAGGACTTCAATGATCAAGATTGTCAGTTTACAGCTTTCTGAGTCCAGTAATGCTGAAATAGTGTTTCTGTTGAAATGAAGTGAAATCAAGCCCAAATCTGCTCAAAAGCTTTTCTCTCTATTAGATAAAGCTGTTTCATTCAGTATTCAGTGCAAATCTTGCCAAACTGAAACAAGCTTATGCCTTATGAAGTACAATGTTTTCTGCAATGCTGTAAGACAGTTTTTAATGTGTTAGAAGTTATATGCACAAAAACTTATGTTAGGACTTCAATGATCAAGATTGTCAGTTTACAGCTTTCTGAGTCCAGTAATGCTGAAATAGTGTTTCTGTTCAAATGAAGTGAAATCAAGCCCAAATCTGCTCAAAAGCTTTTCTCTCTATTAGAGAAAGCTGTTTCATTCAGTATTCAGTGCAAATCTTGCCAAACTGAAACAAGCTTATGTCTTATGAAATGAAATGTTTTTTGCAATGCTGTAAGACAGTTTTTAATGTGTTAGAAGTTATATGCACAAAAACTAATGTTAGGACTTCAATGATCAAGATTGTCAGTTACAGCTTTCTGAGTCCAGTAATGCTGAAATAGTGTTTCGGTTGAAATGAAGTGAAATCAAGCCCAAATCTGCTCAAAAGCTTTTCTCTCTATTAGATAAAGCTGTTTCATTCAGTATTCAGTGCAAATCTTGCCAAACTGAAACAAGCTTATGCCTTATGAAGTACAATGTTTTCTGCAATGCTGTAAGACAGTTTTTAATGTGTTAGAAGTTATATGCACAAAAACTAATGTTAGGACTTCAATGATCAAGATTGTCAGTTTACAGCTTTCTGAGTCCAGTAATGCTGAAATAGTGTTTCTGTTCAAATGAAGTGAAATCAAGCCCAAATCTGCTCAAAAGCTTTTCTCTCTATTAGAGAAAGCTGTTTCATTGAGTATTCAGTGCAAATCTTGCCAAACTGAAACATGCTTATGTCTTATGAAATAAAATGTTTTCTGCAATGCTGTAAGACAGTTTTTAATGTGTTAGAAGTTATATGCACAAAAACTAATGTTAGGACTTCAATGATCAAGATTGTCAGTTTACAGCTTTCTGAGTCCAGTAATGCTGAAATAGTGTTTCTGTTGAAATGAAGTGAAATCAAGCCCAAATCTGCTCAAAAGCTTTTCTCTCTATTAGATAAAGCTGTTTCATTCAGTATTCAGTGCAAATCTTGCCAAACTGAAACAAGCTTATGTCTTATGAAGTACAATGTTTTCTGCAATGCTGTAAGACAGTTTTTAATGTGTTAGAAGTTATATGCACAAAAACTTATGTTAGGACTTCAATGATCAAGATTGTCAGTTTACAGCTTTCTGAGTCCAGTAATGCTGAAATAGTGTTTCTGTTCAAATGAAGTGAAATCAAGCCCAAATCTGCTCAAAAGCTTTTCTCTCTATTAGAGAAAGCTGTTTCATTCAGTATTCAGTGCAAATCTTGCCAAACTGAAACAAGCTTATGTCTTATGAAATGAAATGTTTTTTGCAATGCTGTAAGACAGTTTTTAATGTGTTAGAAGTTATATGCACAAAAACTAATGTTAGGACTTCAATGATCAAGATTGTCAGTTACAGCTTTTTGAGTCCAGTAATGCTGAAATAGTGTTTCGGTTGAAATGAAGTGAAATCAAGCCCAAATCTGCTCAAAAGCTTTTCTCTCTATTAGATAAAGCTGTTTCATTCAGTATTCAGTGCAAATCTTGCCAAACTGAAACAAGCTTATGCCTTATGAAGTACAATGTTTTCTGCAATGCTGTAAGACAGTTTTTAATGTGTTAGAAGTTATATGCACAAAAACTAATGTTAGGACTTCAATGATCAAGATTGTCAGTTTACAGCTTTCTGAGTCCAGTAATGCTGAAATAGTGTTTCTGTTCAAATGAAGTGAAATCAAGCCCAAATCTGCTCAAAAGCTTTTCTCTCTATTAGAGAAAGCTGTTTCATTGAGTATTCAGTGCAAATCTTGCCAAACTGAAACATGCTTATGTCTTATGAAATAAAATGTTTTCTGCAATGCTGTAAGACAGTTTTTAATGTGTTAGAAGTTATATACACAAAAACTAATGTTAGGACTGCAATGATCAAGATTGTCAGTTTACAGCTTTCTGAGTCCAGTAATGTTGAAATAGTGTTTCTGTTCAAATGAAGTGAAATCAAGCCCAAATCTGCTCAAAAGCTTTTCTCTCTATTAGAGAAAGCTGTTTCATTCAATATTCAGTGCAAATCTTGCCAAACTGAAACAAGCTTATGCCTTATGAAGTACAATGTTTTCTGCAATGCTGTAAGACAGTTTTTAATGTGTTAGAAGTTATATGCACAAAAACTAATGTTAGGACTTCAATGATCAAGATTGTCAGTTTACAGCTTTCTGAGTCCAGTAATGCTGAAATAGTGTTTCTGTTGAAATGAAGTGAAATCAAGCCCAAATCTGCTCAAAAGCTTTTCTCTCTATTAGATAAAGCTGTTTCATTCAGTATTCAGTGCAAATCTTGCCAAACTGAAACAAGCTTATGTCTTATGAAGTACAATGTTTTCTGCAATGCTGTAAGACAGTTTTTAATGTGTTAGAAGTAATATGCACAAAAACTTATGTTAGGACTTCAATGATCAAGATTGTCAGTTTACAGCTTTCTGAGTCCAGTAATGTTGAAATAGTGTTTCTGTTCAAATGAAGTGAAATCAAGCCCAAATCTGCTCAAAAGCTTTTCTCTCTATTAGAGAAAGCTGTTTCATTCAATATTCAGTGCAAATCTTGCCAAACTGAAACAAGCTTATGCCTTATGAAGTACAATGTTTTCTGCAATGCTGTAAGACAGTTTTTAATGTGTTAGAAGTTATATGCACAAAAACTAATGTTAGGACTGCAATGATCAAGATTGTCAGTTTACAGCTTTCTGAGTCCAGTAATGTTGAAATAGTGTTTCTGTTCAAATGAAGTGAAATCAAGCCCAAATCTGCTCAAAAGCTTTTCTCTCTAATAGAGAAAGCTGTTTCATTCAATATTCAGTGCAAATCTTGCCAAACTGAAACAAGCTTATGCCTTATGAAGTACAATGTTTTCTGCAATGCTGTAAGACAGTTTTTAATGTGTTAGAAGTTATATGCACAAAAACTTATGTTAGGACTTCAATGATCAAGATTGTCAGTTTACAGCTTTCTGAGTCCAGTAATGCTGAAATAGTGTTTCTGTTGAAATGAAGTGAAATCAAGCCCAAATCTGCTCAAAAGCTTTTCTCTCTATTAGATAAAGCTGTTTCATTCAGTATTCAGTTCAAATCTTGCCAAACTGAAACAAGCTTATGTCTTATGAAGTACAATGTTTTCTGCAATGCTGTAAGACAGTTTTTAATGTGTTAGAAGTTATATGCACAAAAACTAATGTTAGGACTTCAATGATCAAGATTGTCAGTTTACAGCTTTCTGAGTCCAGTAATGCTGAAATAGTGTTTCTGTTCAAATGAAGTGAAATCAAGCCCAAATCTGCTCAAAAGCTTTTCTCTCTATTAGATAAAGCTGTTTCATTCAGTATTCAGTGCAAATCTTGCCAAACTGAAACAAGCTTATGCCTTATGAAGTACAATGTTTTCTGCAATGCTGTAAGACAGTTTTTAATGTGTTAGAAGTTATATACACAAAAACTAATGTTAGGACTTCAATGATCAAGATTGTCAGTTTACAGCTTTCTGAGTCCAGTAATGCTGAAATAGTGTTTCTGTTGAAATGAAGTGAAATCAAGCCCAAATCTGCTCAAAAGCTTTTCTCTCTATTAGATAAAGCTGTTTCATTCAGTATTCAGTGCAAATCTTGCCAAACTGAAACAAGCTTATGTCTTATGAAGTACAATGTTTTCTGCAATGTTGTAAGACAGTTTTTTATGTGTTAGAAGTTATATGCACAAAAACTAATGTTAGGACTTCAATGATCAAGATTGTCAGTTTACAGCTTTCTGAGTCCAGTAATGCTGAAATAGTGTTTCTGTTGAAATGAAGTGAAATCAAGCCCAAATCTGCTCAAAAGCTTTTCTCTCTATTAGATAAAGCTGTTTCATTCAGTATTCAGTGCAAATCTTGCCAAACTGAAACAAGCTTATGTCTTATGAAGTACAATGTTTTCTGCAATGCTGTAAGACAGTTTTTAATGTGTTAGAAGTAATATGCACAAAAACTTATGTTAGGACTTCAATGATCAAGATTGTCAGTTTACAGCTTTCTGAGTCCAGTAATGCTGAAATAGTGTTTCTGTTGAAATGAAGTGAAATCAAGCCCAAATCTGCTCAAAAGCTTTTCTCTCTATTAGATAAAGCTGTTTCATTCAGTATTCAGTGCAAATCTTGCCAAACTGAAACAAGCTTATGTCTTATGAAGTACAATGTTTTCTGCAATGCTGTAAGACAGTTTTTAATGTGTTAGAAGTTATATACACAAAAACTAATGTTAGGACTTCAATGATCAAGATTGTCAGTTTACAGCTTTCTGAGTCCAGTAATGTTGAAATAGTGTTTCTGTTCAAATGAAGTGAAATCAAGACCAAATCTGCTCAAAAGCTTTTCTCTCTATTAGAGAAAGCTGTTTCATTCAATATTCAGTGCAAATCTTGCCAAACTGAAACAAGCTTATGCCTTATGAAGTACAATGTTTTCTGCAATGCTGTAAGACAGTTTTTAATGTGTAAGAAGTTATATGCACAAAAACTAATGTTAGGACTGCAATGATCAAGATTGTCAGTTTACAGCTTTCTGAGTCCAGTAATGTTGAAATAGTGTTTCTGTTCAAATGAAGTGAAATCAAGCCCAAATCTGCTCAAAAGCTTTTCTCTCTATTAGAGAAAGCTGTTTCATTCAATATTCAGTGCAAATCTTGCCAAACTGAAACAAGCTTATGCCTTATGAAGTACAATGTTTTCTGCAATGCTGTAAGACAGTTTTTAATGTGTTAGAAGTTATATGCACAAAAACTTATGTTAGGACTTCAATGATCAAGATTGTCAGTTTACAGCTTTCTGAGTCCAGTAATGCTGAAATAGTGTTTCTGTTCAAATGAAGTGAAATCAAGCCCAAATCTGCTCAAAAGCTTTTCTCTCTATTAGATAAAGCTGTTTCATTCAGTATTCAGTGCAAATCTTGCCAAACTGAAACAAGCTTATGTCTTATGAAGTACAATGTTTTCTGCAATGCTGTAAGACAGTTTTTAATGTGTTAGAAGTTATATGCACAAAAACTAAGGTTAGGACTTCAATGATCAAGATTGTCAGTTTACAGCTTTCTGAGTCCAGTAATGCTGAAATAGTGTTTCTGTTGAAATGAAGTGAAATCAAGCCCAAATCTGCTCAAAAGCTTTTCTCTCTATTAGAGAAAGCTGTTTCATTCAGTATTCAGTGCAAATCTTGCCAAACTGAAACAAGCTTATGTCTTATGAAATGAAATGTTTTTTGCAATGCTGTAAGACAGTTTTTAATGTGTTAGAAGTTATATGCACAAAAACTAATGTTAGGACTTCAATGATCAAGATTGTCAGTTTACAGCTTTCTGAGTCCAGTAATGCTGAAATAGTGTTTCGGTTGAAATGAAGTGAAATCAAGCCCAAATCTGCTCAAAAGCTTTTCTCTCTATTAGATAAAGCTGTTTCATTCAGTATTCAGTGCAAATCTTGCCAAACTGAAACAAGCTTATGTCTTATGAAGTACAATGTTTTCTGCAATGCTGTAAGACAGCTTTTAATGTGTTAGAAGTTATATGCACAAAAACTTATGTTAGGACTTCAATGATCAAGATTGTCAGTTTACAGCTTTCTGAGTCCAGTAATGCTGAAATAGTGTTTCTGTTGAAATGAAGTGAAATCAAGCCCAAATCTGCTCAAAAGCTTTTCTCTCTATTAGATAAAGCTGTTTCATTCAGTATTCAGTGCAAATCTTGCCAAACTGAAACAAGCTTATGTCTTATGAAGTACAATGTTTTCTGCAATGCTGTAAGACAGTTTTTAATGTGTTAGAAGTTATATGCACAAAAACTAATGTTAGGACTTCAATGATCAAGATTGTCAGTTTACAGCTTTCTGAGTCCAGTAATGCTGAAATAGTGTTTCTGTTGAAATGAAGTGAAATCAAGCCCAAATCTGCTCAAAAGCTTTTCTCTCTATTAGATAAAGCTGTTTCATTCAGTATTCAGTGCAAATCTTGCCAAACTGAAACAAGCTTATGTCTTATGAAGTACAATGTTTTCTGCAATGCTGTAAGACAGTTTTTAATGTGTTAGAAGTAATATGCACAAAAACTTATGTTAGGACTTCAATGATCAAGATTGTCAGTTTACAGCTTTCTGAGTCCAGTAATGCTGAAATAGTGTTTCTGTTGAAATGAAGTGAAATCAAGCCCAAATCTGCTCAAAAGCTTTTCTCTCTATTAGATAAAGCTGTTTCATTCAGTATTCAGTGCAAATCTTGCCAAACTGAAACAAGCTTATGTCTTATGAAGTACAATGTTTTCTGCAATGCTGTAAGACAGTTTTTAATGTGTTAGAAGTTATATGCACAAAAACTAATGTTAGGACTTCAATGATCAAGATTGTCAGTTTACAGCTTTCTGAGTCCAGTAATGCTGAAATAGTGTTTCGGTTGAAATGAAGTGAAATCAAGCCCAAATCTGCTCAAAAGCTTTTCTCTCTATTAGATAAAGCTGTTTCATTCAGTATTCAGTGCAAATCTTGCCAAACTGAAACAAGCTTATGTCTTATGAAGTACAATGTTTTCTGCAATGCTGTAAGACAGCTTTTAATGTGTTAGAAGTTATATGCACAAAAACTTATGTTAGGACTTCAATGATCAAGATTGTCAGTTTACAGCTTTCTGAGTCCAGTAATGTTGAAATAGTGTTTCTGTTCAAATGAAGTGAAATCAAGCCCAAATCTGCTCAAAAGCTTTTCTCTCTATTAGAGAAAGCTGTTTCATTCAATATTCAGTGCAAATCTTGCCAAACTGAAACAAGCTTATGCCTTATGAAGTACAATGTTTTCTGCAATGCTGTAAGACAGTTTTTAATGTGTAAGAAGTTATATGCACAAAAACTAATGTTAGGACTGCAATGATCAAGATTGTCAGTTTACAGCTTTCTGAGTCCAGTAATGTTGAAATAGTGTTTCTGTTCAAATGAAGTGAAATCAAGCCCAAATCTGCTCAAAAGCTTTTCTCTCTATTAGAGAAAGCTGTTTCATTCAGTATTCAGTGCAAATCTTGCCAAACTGAAACAAGCTTATGTCTTATGAAATGAAATGTTTTTTGCAATGCTGTAAGACAGTTTTTAATGTGTTAGAAGTTATATGCACAAAAACTAATGTTAGGACTTCAATGATCAAGATTGTCAGTTTACAGCTTTCTGAGTCCAGTAATGCTGAAATAGTGTTTCGGTTGAAATGAAGTGAAATCAAGCCCAAATCTGCTCAAAAGCTTTTCTCTCTATTAGATAAAGCTGTTTCATTCAGTATTCAGTGCAAATCTTGCCAAACTGAAACAAGCTTATGTCTTATGAAGTACAATGTTTTCTGCAATGCTGTAAGACAGCTTTTAATGTGTTAGAAGTTATATGCACAAAAACTTATGTTAGGACTTCAATGATCAAGATTGTCAGTTTACAGCTTTCTGAGTCCAGTAATGCTGAAATAGTGTTTCTGTTGAAATGAAGTGAAATCAAGCCCAAATCTGCTCAAAAGCTTTTCTCTCTATTAGATAAAGCTGTTTCATTCAGTATTCAGTGCAAATCTTGCCAAACTGAAACAAGCTTATGTCTTATGAAGTACAATGTTTTCTGCAATGCTGTAAGACAGTTTTTAATGTGTTAGAAGTTATATGCACAAAAACTAATGTTAGGACTTCAATGATCAAGATTGTCAGTTTACAGCTTTCTGAGTCCAGTAATGCTGAAATAGTGTTTCTGTTGAAATGAAGTGAAATCAAGCCCAAATCTGCTCAAAAGCTTTTCTCTCTATTAGATAAAGCTGTTTCATTCAGTATTCAGTGCAAATCTTGCCAAACTGAAACAAGCTTATGTCTTATGAAGTACAATGTTTTCTGCAATGCTGTAAGACAGTTTTTAATGTGTTAGAAGTAATATGCACAAAAACTTATGTTAGGACTTCAATGATCAAGATTGTCAGTTTACAGCTTTCTGAGTCCAGTAATGCTGAAATAGTGTTTCTGTTGAAATGAAGTGAAATCAAGCCCAAATCTGCTCAAAAGCTTTTCTCTCTATTAGATAAAGCTGTTTCATTCAGTATTCAGTGCAAATCTTGCCAAACTGAAACAAGCTTATGTCTTATGAAGTACAATGTTTTCTGCAATGCTGTAAGACAGTTTTTAATGTGTTAGAAGTTATATGCACAAAAACTAATGTTAGGACTTCAATGATCAAGATTGTCAGTTTACAGCTTTCTGAGTCCAGTAATGCTGAAATAGTGTTTCGGTTGAAATGAAGTGAAATCAAGCCCAAATCTGCTCAAAAGCTTTTCTCTCTATTAGATAAAGCTGTTTCATTCAGTATTCAGTGCAAATCTTGCCAAACTGAAACAAGCTTATGTCTTATGAAGTACAATGTTTTCTGCAATGCTGTAAGACAGCTTTTAATGTGTTAGAAGTTATATGCACAAAAACTTATGTTAGGACTTCAATGATCAAGATTGTCAGTTTACAGCTTTCTGAGTCCAGTAATGTTGAAATAGTGTTTCTGTTCAAATGAAGTGAAATCAAGCCCAAATCTGCTCAAAAGCTTTTCTCTCTATTAGAGAAAGCTGTTTCATTCAATATTCAGTGCAAATCTTGCCAAACTGAAACAAGCTTATGCCTTATGAAGTACAATGTTTTCTGCAATGCTGTAAGACAGTTTTTAATGTGTAAGAAGTTATATGCACAAAAACTAATGTTAGGACTGCAATGATCAAGATTGTCAGTTTACAGCTTTCTGAGTCCAGTAATGTTGAAATAGTGTTTCTGTTCAAATGAAGTGAAATCAAGCCCAAATCTGCTCAAAAGCTTTTCTCTCTATTAGAGAAAGCTGTTTCATTCAATATTCAGTGCAAATCTTGCCAAACTGAAACAAGCTTATGCCTTATGAAGTACAATGTTTTCTGCAATGCTGTAAGACAGTTTTTAATGTGTTAGAAGTTATATGCACAAAAACTAATGTTAGGACTTCAATGATCAAGATTGTCAGTTTACAGCTTTCTGAGTCCAGTAATGCTGAAATAGTGTTTCTGTTGAAATGAAGTGAAATCAAGCCCAAATCTGCTCAAAAGCTTTTCTCTCTATTAGATAAAGCTGTTTCATTCAGTATTCAGTGCAAATCTTGCCAAACTGAAACAAGCTTATGCCTTATGAAGTACAATGTTTTCTGCAATGCTGTAAGACAGTTTTTAATGTGTTAGAAGTTATATGCACAAAAACTTATGTTAGGACTTCAATGATCAAGATTGTCAGTTTACAGCTTTCTGAGTCCAGTAATGCTGAAATAGTGTTTCTGTTCAAATGAAGTGAAATCAAGCCCAAATCTGCTCAAAAGCTTTTCTCTCTATTAGAGAAAGCTGTTTCATTCAGTATTCAGTGCAAATCTTGCCAAACTGAAACAAGCTTATGTCTTATGAAATGAAATGTTTTTTGCAATGCTGTAAGACAGTTTTTAATGTGTTAGAAGTTATATGCACAAAAACTAATGTTAGGACTTCAATGATCAAGATTGTCAGTTACAGCTTTCTGAGTCCAGTAATGCTGAAATAGTGTTTCGGTTGAAATGAAGTGAAATCAAGCCCAAATCTGCTCAAAAGCTTTTCTCTCTATTAGATAAAGCTGTTTCATTCAGTATTCAGTGCAAATCTTGCCAAACTGAAACAAGCTTATGCCTTATGAAGTACAATGTTTTCTGCAATGCTGTAAGACAGTTTTTAATGTGTTAGAAGTTATATGCACAAAAACTAATGTTAGGACTTCAATGATCAAGATTGTCAGTTTACAGCTTTCTGAGTCCAGTAATGCTGAAATAGTGTTTCTGTTCAAATGAAGTGAAATCAAGCCCAAATCTGCTCAAAAGCTTTTCTCTCTATTAGAGAAAGCTGTTTCATTGAGTATTCAGTGCAAATCTTGCCAAACTGAAACATGCTTATGTCTTATGAAATAAAATGTTTTCTGCAATGCTGTAAGACAGTTTTTAATGTGTTAGAAGTTATATACACAAAAACTAATGTTAGGACTGCAATGATCAAGATTGTCAGTTTACAGCTTTCTGAGTCCAGTAATGTTGAAATAGTGTTTCTGTTCAAATGAAGTGAAATCAAGCCCAAATCTGCTCAAAAGCTTTTCTCTCTATTAGAGAAAGCTGTTTCATTCAATATTCAGTGCAAATCTTGCCAAACTGAAACAAGCTTATGCCTTATGAAGTACAATGTTTTCTGCAATGCTGTAAGACAGTTTTTAATGTGTTAGAAGTTATATGCACAAAAACGCCTCAAGGTTACGCATGTAACCCTAGTTCCTTGAAGGAACGAGACGCTGCGTCGAAGCGCTTGGGGAACGTCCCTGACGAGACCGACTCTGAATATCGTGTGCAATCTATCCAATGGAAGGGCGTGACGTCACGGAGCGGGGTGACGTAGCGACCAGGAAGCTATAAAAGCACGTGCCGTGCGGCTGGCTTCAGCTTCGTGTAGGGAAGCAAGCGCCGGCAGGGGTGCCGGGAGTATGGCTCTGCGACGCAGCGTCTCGTTCCTTCAAGGAACTAGGGTTACATACGTAACCTTGAGGCGTTCCTTTTCAGGAACTCGAGCTGCGTCGAAGCGCTTGGGGAACGAGGTGCTCACGCTGCCAGACTACCAAATCCCTGCCTAGTGTGTATCCGTAGAGCACAGCTAAGGCGAGAGAACAGAAGAGCCAGGAGCGGCTCGCATATCAAGATCATAGAATCTGACGAATGTGGAAGGCGTGGACCACCCCGCAGCGTTGCAGATGTCCAAGAGGGACACACCTGCTAAGAAGGCCTTGGAGGCCGCCATACTCCGAGTAGAGTGAGCCTTGGCCCCCAAAGGAGGGGGAAGACCAGAGGACTCATAAGAGACGTTGATAGCCTCGACTATCCAACGACTAAGGGTCTGCTTGGTGGCAGGAGAACCCTTGTTAGTAGGACCATAGCAAACAAGTAATTGGTCGGATTTTCTCCACAGGGCAGCTCTGTGGATGTATGCGTCCAGTGCTCGCACTGGACACATACAGTTTAGCTTCTCTTGGTCTGGCTCCCGAAAGGGAGGAGGACAAAAGGCCTGCAGTACGATAGGTTGTGGCGTTACAGAGGGAACCTTTGGAACATAACCCGCTCGAGGGTATAAGAATGCTTTGGCCATACCAGGGGCAAAGTCTAAATAAGCAGGGGCCACCGAGAGGGCCTGGAGATCTCCAACTCTTTTTAGTGAGGTGATTGCCAGTAACAGGGCAGTTTTAAGTGTCAGATGTCTATCTGAGATATCTTGTATTGGCTCGAATGGAGCTTTACAAAGAGCCTCTAGAACCACAACCAAATCCCAGGGGGGAACACGGGACCGTACTGGAGGTCTTAGCCTCAGCGCACCGCGGAGGAAACGTGTAACTAGGGGGTGTCTACCCACTGACTGATCATTGAAAGGGACATGGAAAGCAGCTATGGCCGCCACGTACACCTTTAAGGTGGAGTGGGATAACCCCGCAGAGAGCCTAGCTTGTAAGAACTCCAGAACTGTACCAACTGGGCAGTTAACAGGGTCAAGGTGGCGATCTCTGCACCATGAAGTGAAGAGTTTCCACTTCAGGGCATACAGTTTCCTCGTGGAGGGAGCTCTGGACTGGAGGAGGGTCTCAACAACCTCGGTTGAGAGACCAGCTGCTAACAGTTGTGCCCCCTCAGGGGCCACACCCACAGCTTGAACAACTCCGGGCGAGGGTGGATTATCATGCCCTGCGCTTGTGAGAGTAGGTCTGTCCTGATCGGTATCTCCCACGGAGAGCCGTCGAGGAGCGAGACTAGATCTGAGAACCATATTCGGCCCGGCCAGAACGGGGCTACTAACAACAGACGGACCCCGTCCTGGCGTACTCTCGCCAGAACTCCCGGGAGCAGAGGGATAGGGGGAAAGGCGTACAGACGAAGCCTCGGCCAGGTCTGTACCATAGCGTCCAGTCCCAGAGGAGCTGGATGAACTAGAGAGAACCAAAGGGGACATTGCGATGTCTCTTGAGTCGCAAAGAGGTCCACCTGGGCTTTGCCAAACACTCTCCATATCTGCTTCACCACCTCGGGGTGAAGCATCCATTCCCCGGGCCTCGGCCCCTGCCTCGACAGTATGTCTGCTCCCACATTCAATCTCCCAGGAATATATACTGCTCTGATCGAGAGGAGTTTGCCCTGGGACCAGAGAAGGATCTGGTATGCCAGCTTGTACAAGGGGCGTGAACGCAGACCCCCCTGGTGATTGATATAAGAGACCACTGATGTGTTGTCGGTGCGCACCAACACATGGTGACCTCTCAGGTCTGGGAGGAAATATTTCAATGCTCGATAGACTGCTAACATCTCTAGGCAATTGATGTGCCATGTCAGATGGCGACCACTCCACAGACCGCGGGCAGGGTGGCCACTCATGACCGCACCCCAACCGGTGAGGGACGCGTCTGTCGCTAGCGTTACACGGCGACAAGGAGCTCCCAGCACCATGCCCTGATTCAAGAACCAAGGTTTCTTCCACATGTCTAAGGCACGAAGGCATTGCCGCGTGACCTTGATAACTCTGAGTGGATTTCCCCTCGGGGAAAAGCCCTTGGACTTGAGCCACCACTGTAGGGGTCTCATGTGCAGCAGGCCAAAAGGTATCACGTTGGACGCAGCTGCCATCAGCCCTAACAATCTCTGGAATTGTTTGACAGTGAGTGACTGGCCTTCTTTGACTCTCTCGACTGATGTGAGGATCGACTCGATCCGAGCAGGAGACAGACGTGCCTGCATCGTGGTCGAATCCCACACTACGCCTAGATAGGTGGTTCTCTGAACTGGAGAAAGTACACTCTTCTTGGCATTTAGTCTCAAACCCAGCTCCCCCATGTGTGCGAGAACGACATCTCGATGTCGAATCGCCATCTGCTCTGATTGAGCTTGAATCAACCAATCGTCGATATAATTTAGAATGCGGATGCCCTGCATACGGAGGGATACCAGAGCCGCATCTACACATTTCGTGAACGTGCGGGGTGAGAGTGCAAGGCCGAATGGAAGTACTCGATATTGATAAGCTTTGCCCCTGAAAGCGAACCTCAGAAACTTCCTGTGTTGTGGAAGGATGGATATGTGGAAGTATGCGTCTTTGAGATCTATTGTGACAAACCAGTCCTCGGATCTGATTTGAGCTACAACCTGTTTGACAGTGAGCATTTTGAACTTCAGTGGCATAACTGAGCGGTTCAGGCGACGTAAGTCTAAGATCGGGCGCAACCCCCCATCCTTCTTTGGAACTATGAAATACCGGCTGTAAAATCCGGATTCCCTGTCTAGAGGAGGGACCACCTCGATGGCCTCCTTCCTTAATAGGGTATTCACTTCTTGTTCCATAACCAGAGCCTGCTGGGGGCCGACCACAGTCGGTGTAACCCCGTTGAATTTCGGTGGTGGATGACCGAACTGAATGCAATAGCCTTTTTCTATTGTACGCAGGACCCAATGAGATACATTTGGCAGTAGCTTCCACGCTGCTAAATAATCTACTAAGGGAATCAGTCTCTCGAGACTGACCTCTGGTGTAAGAGACCCCCGAAGGGGTGGCGAGCATCCCAGCTCCGCTGCGCTCACGGGCGGAAATAACTGGGAGCAGCGCTCGCTGGAGGCCGCTGCGCCCTGAAACTCTGGCAGGGTTGGCAGACTGACCTCCTGAGGGCACTGAGGTGAGACGGGCACCGTATACTGAGGTGGACCGCGCTCTACCCCAGTAGGGGCTACCCTCTGGACCCTGATGTCAGGATCTTTTCGTCGAGGACTTCCGGGCTTCGATGACTGTTCTTAAATCAGGCTTAGCCCTAGAAGCCCCAGACTCAGAGCGTCGCTGAGGCCCTCGGTCCCGTCGTGGGGGAGCACGAGCGGCGACACTTTGTTTTTGTACTTCCCGGTATGAGGAGCCGGTATGTGGCGTGGTGATCTCCCGCCCAGATGCACCACGAGAGCGACGAGGGAGGAAACTCTGGAACGCCGCCGCCTGTTTGCGTGCCTCCTGGAACCTGTCGACGACAGTATTGACTGTGTCGCCAAACAGGCCCGAGGCTTGAAGCGGGGCGTCCAGGAGGCAGACCCTGTCTCTTTCTTTTATCTCTGACAGGGTCAACCATAAATGCCTCTCCGCGGCCACTAAGGCTGCCATAGACCGCCCAATTGCGCGAGCGGTCTCTTTAGTGGCGCGGAGGGAGAGATCAGCGGTCTTTCTGAGCTCTTCGATATCTTCAGACTTGATCCCCTCTCCCTCATCGATATCTCCCAGCAGGTCAGCTTGATAAGCTTGTAGGACTGCCATGGTGTGAAGGCAAGCCCCAGCCTGACCTGCTGCCACATAACCTTTGCCCACTAGCGAAGATGTAAGTCGAAGAGGCTTAGTGGGCAGCGTCGGAGCCTTTAGAGACGATGCCGAGCCGGGTGACAGATAGCCCGCAAGCGTCTGCTCAACCCGTGGCATCGCTCTATAACCCCGCTCTCCCAGCCCCATCACGTTGCCATAGTATAGTGAATCGGGGCCAAAGAGGCGGGTCGAATATGGGTGGTTCCACGATCTCGATATTTCGTCGTGAAGATCGGGAAAATATGGAAGGCTCCGACGTGGAGGTGGTTGCCTCGGCCGCAGAAAGCGTTCGTCTAATTTGCTTCTCTGCGGCTCAGTTTGTTTTTCAGCAGGCCATTCGATTTTTAATTTATCTACTGCTCTAGTAACCACCTCCAAAAGCTCCTCATACTGGGGCGATAGGGGTGGCGAATCCCCAGCGACAGTCTCCACATCGACCTCCTCGGAGGAAGAGAGGTGAAGAGCTGTTCCCTCACCCTGGGGGGAAGAAACCGACGAGCGTGCTTCCGAACCCAGGGTTTGGGCGCCTGATCTGGCAGATGAGGAAGGAGATAAGGACTGGCCCGTCTCCATTCCCTCTGACAGATCCACCTGCGAACCCCACGAGTGCAGCAGCCGCTCTGCCTCGGCAGAAGCGGGGCCAGCACCGCGAGGAACGCTGGTGAAGGCTCCCTCCTCAAAGAGAGCCCTCCGGGATCGAAGCGTCCGCATTGGCAATCGTTCACAATGCGGACAGTCGGCCCCCTCGAGAGCCGACTCAGCGTGCTTCGATCCCAGGCAAGCCACGCACAGATTGTGTGTATCCCCGCTCGTGATGTAGCGAGGGCAGGGAGGAACACACAATCTATAACGTGGCTTAGAATCGCCCTTTATATGTTTGGTCTTTTGCTTTGATTTAGGCATATTGAGCTGTTTTAGCGATCTTTTAATGGCTAAGGGACAGACAACAATAAATAGGACCAACGGGACAGACTTTTAACATGCACACACAGAGCGCTTGCTGACAGAGCGAAAGCTGAAGCCAGCCGCACGGCACGTGCTTTTATAGCTTCCTGGTCGCTACGTCACCCCGCTCCGTGACGTCACGCCCTTCCATTGGATAGATTGCACACGATATTCAGAGTCGGTCTCGTCAGGGACGTTCCCCAAGCGCTTCGACGCAGCTCGAGTTCCTGAAAAGGAACTAATGTTAGGACTTCAATGATCAAGATTGTCAGTTTACAGCTTTCTGAGTCCAGTAATGCTGAAATAGTGTTTCTGTTGAAATGAAGTGAAATCAAGCCCAAATCTGCTCAAAAGCTTTTCTCTCTATTAGATAAAGCTGTTTCATTCAGTATTCAGTGCAAATCTTGCCAAACTGAAACAAGCTTATGTCTTATGAAGTACAATGTTTTCTGCAATGCTGTAAGACAGTTTTTAATGTGTTAGAAGTAATATGCACAAAAACTTATGTTAGGACTTCAATGATCAAGATTGTCAGTTTACAGCTTTCTGAGTCCAGTAATGTTGAAATAGTGTTTCTGTTCAAATGAAGTGAAATCAAGCCCAAATCTGCTCAAAAGCTTTTCTCTCTATTAGAGAAAGCTGTTTCATTCAATATTCAGTGCAAATCTTGCCAAACTGAAACAAGCTTATGCCTTATGAAGTACAATGTTTTCTGCAATGCTGTAAGACAGTTTTTAATGTGTTAGAAGTTATATGCACAAAAACTAATGTTAGGACTGCAATGATCAAGATTGTCAGTTTACAGCTTTCTGAGTCCAGTAATGTTGAAATAGTGTTTCTGTTCAAATGAAGTGAAATCAAGCCCAAATCTGCTCAAAAGCTTTTCTCTCTATTAGAGAAAGCTGTTTCATTCAATATTCAGTGCAAATCTTGCCAAACTGAAACAAGCTTATGCCTTATGAAGTACAATGTTTTCTGCAATGCTGTAAGACAGTTTTTAATGTGTTAGAAGTTATATGCACAAAAACTTATGTTAGGACTTCAATGATCAAGATTGTCAGTTTACAGCTTTCTGAGTCCAGTAATGCTGAAATAGTGTTTCTGTTGAAATGAAGTGAAATCAAGCCCAAATCTGCTCAAAAGCTTTTCTCTCTATTAGATAAAGCTGTTTCATTCAGTATTCAGTTCAAATCTTGCCAAACTGAAACAAGCTTATGTCTTATGAAGTACAATGTTTTCTGCAATGCTGTAAGACAGTTTTTAATGTGTTAGAAGTTATATGCACAAAAACTAATGTTAGGACTTCAATGATCAAGATTGTCAGTTTACAGCTTTCTGAGTCCAGTAATGCTGAAATAGTGTTTCTGTTCAAATGAAGTGAAATCAAGCCCAAATCTGCTCAAAAGCTTTTCTCTCTATTAGATAAAGCTGTTTCATTCAGTATTCAGTGCAAATCTTGCCAAACTGAAACAAGCTTATGCCTTATGAAGTACAATGTTTTCTGCAATGCTGTAAGACAGTTTTTAATGTGTTAGAAGTTATATACACAAAAACTAATGTTAGGACTTCAATGATCAAGATTGTCAGTTTACAGCTTTCTGAGTCCAGTAATGCTGAAATAGTGTTTCTGTTGAAATGAAGTGAAATCAAGCCCAAATCTGCTCAAAAGCTTTTCTCTCTATTAGATAAAGCTGTTTCATTCAGTATTCAGTGCAAATCTTGCCAAACTGAAACAAGCTTATGTCTTATGAAGTACAATGTTTTCTGCAATGTTGTAAGACAGTTTTTTATGTGTTAGAAGTTATATGCACAAAAACTAATGTTAGGACTTCAATGATCAAGATTGTCAGTTTACAGCTTTCTGAGTCCAGTAATGCTGAAATAGTGTTTCTGTTGAAATGAAGTGAAATCAAGCCCAAATCTGCTCAAAAGCTTTTCTCTCTATTAGATAAAGCTGTTTCATTCAGTATTCAGTGCAAATCTTGCCAAACTGAAACAAGCTTATGTCTTATGAAGTACAATGTTTTCTGCAATGCTGTAAGACAGTTTTTAATGTGTTAGAAGTAATATGCACAAAAACTTATGTTAGGACTTCAATGATCAAGATTGTCAGTTTACAGCTTTCTGAGTCCAGTAATGCTGAAATAGTGTTTCTGTTGAAATGAAGTGAAATCAAGCCCAAATCTGCTCAAAAGCTTTTCTCTCTATTAGATAAAGCTGTTTCATTCAGTATTCAGTGCAAATCTTGCCAAACTGAAACAAGCTTATGTCTTATGAAGTACAATGTTTTCTGCAATGCTGTAAGACAGTTTTTAATGTGTTAGAAGTTATATACACAAAAACTAATGTTAGGACTTCAATGATCAAGATTGTCAGTTTACAGCTTTCTGAGTCCAGTAATGTTGAAATAGTGTTTCTGTTCAAATGAAGTGAAATCAAGACCAAATCTGCTCAAAAGCTTTTCTCTCTATTAGAGAAAGCTGTTTCATTCAATATTCAGTGCAAATCTTGCCAAACTGAAACAAGCTTATGCCTTATGAAGTACAATGTTTTCTGCAATGCTGTAAGACAGTTTTTAATGTGTAAGAAGTTATATGCACAAAAACTAATGTTAGGACTGCAATGATCAAGATTGTCAGTTTACAGCTTTCTGAGTCCAGTAATGTTGAAATAGTGTTTCTGTTCAAATGAAGTGAAATCAAGCCCAAATCTGCTCAAAAGCTTTTCTCTCTATTAGAGAAAGCTGTTTCATTCAATATTCAGAGCAAATCTTGCCAAACTGAAACAAGCTTATGCCTTATGAAGTACAATGTTTTCTGCAATGCTGTAAGACAGTTTTTAATGTGTTAGAAGTTATATGCACAAAAACTTATGTTAGGACTTCAATGATCAAGATTGTCAGTTTACAGCTTTCTGAGTCCAGTAATGCTGAAATAGTGTTTCTGTTGAAATGAAGTGAAATCAAGCCCAAATCTGCTCAAAAGCTTTTCTCTCTATTAGATAAAGCTGTTTCATTCAGTATTCAGTTCAAATCTTGCCAAACTGAAACAAGCTTATGTCTTATGAAGTACAATGTTTTCTGCAATGCTGTAAGACAGTTTTTAATGTGTTAGAAGTTATATGCACAAAAACTAATGTTAGGACTTCAATGATCAAGATTGTCAGTTTACAGCTTTCTGAGTCCAGTAATGCTGAAATAGTGTTTCTGTTGAAATGAAGTGAAATCAAGCCCAAATCTGCTCAAAAGCTTTTCTCTCTATTAGATAAAGCTGTTTCATTCAGTATTCAGTGCAAATCTTGCCAAACTGAAACAAGCTTATGCCTTATGAAGTACAATGTTTTCTGCAATGCTGTAAGACAGTTTTTAATGTGTTAGAAGTTATATGCACAAAAACTTATGTTAGGACTTCAATGATCAAGATTGTCAGTTTACAGCTTTCTGAGTCCAGTAATGCTGAAATAGTGTTTCTGTTCAAATGAAGTGAAATCAAGCCCAAATCTGCTCAAAAGCTTTTCTCTCTATTAGATAAAGCTGTTTCATTCAGTATTCAGTGCAAATCTTGCCAAACTGAAACAAGCTTATGTCTTATGAAGTACAATGTTTTCTGCAATGCTGTAAGACAGTTTTTAATGTGTTAGAAGTTATATGCACAAAAACTAATGTTAGGACTTCAATGATCAAGATTGTCAGTTTACAGCTTTCTGAGTCCAGTAATGCTGAAATAGTGTTTCTGTTGAAATGAAGTGAAATCAAGCCCAAATCTGCTCAAAAGCTTTTCTCTCTATTAGATAAAGCTGTTTCATTCAGTATTCAGTGCAAATCTTGCCAAACTGAAACAAGCTTATGCCTCATGAAGTACAATGTTTTCTGCAATGCTGTAAGACAGTTTTTAATGTGTTAGAAGTTATATGCACAAAAACTTATGTTAGGACTTCAATGATCAAGATTGTCAGTTTACAGCTTTCTGAGTCCAGTAATGCTGAAATAGTGTTTCTGTTCAAATGAAGTGAAATCAAGCCCAAATCTGCTCAAAAGCTTTTCTCTCTATTAGAGAAAGCTGTTTCATTCAGTATTCAGTGCAAATCTTGCCAAACTGAAACAAGCTTATGTCTTATGAAATGAAATGTTTTTTGCAATGCTGTAAGACAGTTTTTAATGTGTTAGAAGTTATATGCACAAAAACTAATGTTAGGACTTCAATGATCAAGATTGTCAGTTTACAGCTTTCTGAGTCCAGTAATGCTGAAATAGTGTTTCTGTTGAAATGAAGTGAAATCAAGCCCAAATCTGCTCAAAAGCTTTTCTCTCTATTAGATAAAGCTGTTTCATTCAGTATTCAGTGCAAATCTTGCCAAACTGAAACAAGCTTATGCCTTATGAAGTACAATGTTTTCTGCAATGCTGTAAGACAGTTTTTAATGTGTTAGAAGTTATATGCACAAAAACTAATGTTAGGACTTCAATGATCAAGATTGTCAGTTTACAGCTTTCTGAGTCCAGTAATGCTGAAATAGTGTTTCTGTTCAAATGAAGTGAAATCAAGCCCAAATCTGCTCAAAAGCTTTTCTCTCTATTAGAGAAAGCTGTTTCATTCAGTATTCAGTGCAAATCTTGCCAAACTGAAACATGCTTATGTCTTATGAAATAAAATGTTTTTTGCAATGCTGTAAGACAGTTTTTAATGTGTTAGAAGTTATATACACAAAAACTAATGTTAGGACTGCAATGATCAAGATTGTCAGTTTACAGCTTTCTGAGTCCAGTAATGTTGAAATAGTGTTTCTGTTCAAATGAAGTGAAATCAAGCCCAAATCTGCTCAAAAGCTTTTCTCTCTATTAGAGAAAGCTGTTTCATTCAATATTCAGTGCAAATCTTGCCAAACTGAAACAAGCTTATGCCTTATGAAGTACAATGTTTTCTGCAATGCTGTAAGACAGTTTTTAATGTGTTAGAAGTTATATGCACAAAAACTAATGTTAGGACTTCAATGATCAAGATTGTCAGTTTACAGCTTTCTGAGTCCAGTAATGCTGAAATAGTGTTTCTGTTGAAATGAAGTGAAATCAAGCCCAAATCTGCTCAAAAGCTTTTCTCTCTATTAGATAAAGCTGTTTCATTCAGTATTCAGTGCAAATCTTGCCAAACTGAAACAAGCTTATGTCTTATGAAGTACAATGTTTTCTGCAATGCTGTAAGACAGTTTTTAATGTGTTAGAAGTAATATGCACAAAAACTTATGTTAGGACTTCAATGATCAAGATTGTCAGTTTACAGCTTTCTGAGTCCAGTAATGTTGAAATAGTGTTTCTGTTCAAATGAAGTGAAATCAAGCCCAAATCTGCTCAAAAGCTTTTCTCTCTATTAGAGAAAGCTGTTTCATTCAATATTCAGTGCAAATCTTGCCAAACTGAAACAAGCTTATGCCTTATGAAGTACAATGTTTTCTGCAATGCTGTAAGACAGTTTTTAATGTGTTAGAAGTTATATGCACAAAAACTAATGTTAGGACTGCAATGATCAAGATTGTCAGTTTACAGCTTTCTGAGTCCAGTAATGTTGAAATAGTGTTTCTGTTCAAATGAAGTGAAATCAAGCCCAAATCTGCTCAAAAGCTTTTCTCTCTATTAGAGAAAGCTGTTTCATTCAATATTCAGTGCAAATCTTGCCAAACTGAAACAAGCTTATGCCTTATGAAGTACAATGTTTTCTGCAATGCTGTAAGACAGTTTTTAATGTGTTAGAAGTTATATGCACAAAAACTTATGTTAGGACTTCAATGATCAAGATTGTCAGTTTACAGCTTTCTGAGTCCAGTAATGCTGAAATAGTGTTTCTGTTCAAATGAAGTGAAATCAAGCCCAAATCTGCTCAAAAGCTTTTCTCTCTAATAGAGAATGCGGTTTCATTCAGTATTCAGTGCAAATCTTGCCAAACTGAAACAAGCTTATGTCTTATGAAATGAAATGTTTTTTGCAATGCTGTAAGACAGTTTTTAATGTGTTAGAAGTTATATACACAAAAACTAATGTTAGGACTTCAATGATCAAGATTGTCAGTTTACAGCTTTCTGAGTCCAGTAATGTTGAAATAGTGCTTCTGTTCAAATGAAGTGAAATCAAGCCCAAATCTGCTCAAAAGCTTGTCTCTCTAATAGAGAATGCGGTTTCATTCAGTATTCAGTGCAAATCTTGCCAAACTGATAGATGCTTATGCCATATGAAATACAATGTTTTCTGCAATGCTGTAAGACAGTTTTTAATGTGTTAGAAGTTATATGCACAAAAACTTATGTTAGGACTTCAATGATCAAGATTGTCAGTTTACAGCTTTCTGAGTCCAGTAATGCTGAAATAGTGCTTCTGTTCAAATGAAGTGAAATCTAGCCCAAATCTGCTCAAAAGCTTGTCTCTCTATTAGAGAAAGCTGTTTCATTCAGTATTCAGTGCAAATCTTGCCAAACTGAAACAAGCTTATGTCTTATGAAATGAAATGTTTTTTGCAATGCTGTAAGACAGTTTTTAATGTGTTAGAAGTTATATACACAAAAACTAATGTTAGGACTTCAATGATCAAGATTGTCAGTTTACAGCTTTCTGAGTCCAGTAATGTTGAAATAGTGCTTCTGTTCAAATGAAGTGAAATCAAGCCCAAATCTGCTCAAAAGCTTGTCTCTCTAATAGAGAATGCGGTTTCATTCAGTATTCAGTGCAAATCTTGCCAAACTGATAGATGCTTATGCCATATGAAATACAATGTTTTCTGCAATGCTGTAAGACAGTTTTTAATGTGTTAGAAGTTATATGCACAAAAACTTATGTTAGGACTTCAATGATCAAGATTGTCAGTTTACAGCTTTCTGAGTCCAGTAATGCTGAAATAGTGCTTCTGTTCAAATGAAGTGAAATCTAGCCCAAATCTGCTCAAAAGCTTGTCTCTCTATTAGAGAAAGCTGTTTCATTCAATATTCAGTGCAAATCTTGCCAAACTGAAACATGCTTATGTCTTATGAAATAAAATGTTTTCTGCAATGCTGTAAGACAGTTTTTAATGTGTTAGAAGTTATATGGACAAAAACTAATGTTAGGACTTCAATGATCAAGATTGTCAGTTTACAGCTTTCTGAGTCCAGTAATGCTGAAATAGTGTTTCTGTTCAAATGAAGTGAAATCAAGCCCAAATCTGCTCAAAAGCTTTTCTCTCTATTAGATAAAGCTGTTTAATTCAGTATTCAGTGCAAATCTTGCCAAACTGAAACAAGCTTATGTCTTATGAAGTGCAATGTTTTCTGCAATGCTGTAAGACAGTTTTTAATGTGTTAGAAGTTATATGCACAAAAACTTATGTTAGGACTTCAATGATCAAGATTGTCAGTTTACAGCTTTCTGAGTCCAGTAATGCTGAAATAGTGTTTCTGTTGAAATGAAGTGAAATCAAGCCCAAATCTGCTCAAAAGCTTTTCTCTCTATTAGATAAAGCTGTTTCATTCAGTATTCAGTGCAAATCTTGCCAAACTGAAACAAGCTTATGCCTTATGAAGTACAATGTTTTCTGCAATGCTGTAAGACAGTTTTTAATGTGTTAGAAGTTATATGCACGAAAACTTATGTTAGGACTTCAATGATCAAGATTGTCAGTTTACAGCTTTCTGAGTCCAGTAATGCTGAAATAGTGTTTCTGTTCAAATGAAGTGAAATCAAGCCCAAATCTGCTCAAAAGGTTTTCTCTCTATTAGAGAAAGCTGTTTCATTCAGTATTCAGTGCAAATCTTGCTAAACTGAAACTTGCTTATGTCTTATGAAATAAAATGTTTTCTGCAATGCTGTAAGACAGTTTTTAATGTGTTAGAAGTTATATACACAAAAACTAATGTTAGGACTGCAATGATCAAGATTGTCAGTTTACAGCTTTCTGAGTCCAGTAATGTTGAAATAGTGTTTCTGTTCAAATGAAGTGAAATCAAGCCCAAATCTGCTCAAAAGCTTTTCTCTCTAATAGAGAATGCGGTTTCATTCAGTATTCAGTGCAAATCTTGCCAAACTGATAGATGCTTATGCCATATGAAATACAATGTTTTCTGCAATGCTGTAAGACAGTTTTTAATGTGTTAGAAGTTATATGCACAAAAACTTATGTTAGGACTTCAATGATCAAGATTGTCAGTTTACAGCTTTCTGAGTCCAGTAATGCTGAAATAGTGCTTCTGTTCAAATGAAGTGAAATCTAGCCCAAATCTGCTCAAAAGCTTGTCTCTCTATTAGAGAAAGCTGTTTCATTCAATATTCAGTGCAAATCTTGCCAAACTGAAACATGCTTATGTCTTATGAAATAAAATGTTTTCTGCAATGCTGTAAGACAGTTTTTAATGTGTTAGAAGTTATATGGACAAAAACTAATGTTAGGACTTCAATGATCAAGATTGTCAGTTTACAGCTTTCTGAGTCCAGTAATGCTGAAATAGTGTTTCTGTTCAAATGAAGTGAAATCAAGCCCAAATCTGCTCAAAAGCTTTTCTCTCTATTAGAGAAAGCTGTTTCATTCAATATTCAGTGCAAATCTTGCCAAACTGAAACAAGCTTATGCCTTATGAAGTACAATGTTTTCTGCAATGCTGTAAGACAGTTTTTAATGTGTTAGAAGTTATATGCACAAAAACTTATGTTAGGACTTCAATGATCAAGATTGTCAGTTTACAGCTTTCTGAGTCCAGTAATGCTGAAATAGTGTTTCTGTTCAAATGAAGTGAAATCAAGCCCAAATCTGCTCAAAAGCTTTTCTCTCTATTAGAGAAAGCTGTTTCATTCAGTATTCAGTGCAAATCTTGCGAAACTGATACAAGCTTATGTCTTATGAAATAAAATGTTTTCTGCAATGCTGTAAGACAGTTTTTAATGTGTTAGAAGTTATATACACAAAAACTTATGTTAGGACTTAAATGATCAAGACTGTCAGTTTACAGCTTTCTGAGTCCAGTAATGCTGAAATAGTGTTTCTGTTCATATGAAGTGAAATCAAGCCCAAATCTGCTCAAAAGTTTTTCTCTCTATTAGAGAAAGCTGTTTCATTCAGTATTCAGTGCAAATCTTGCCAAACTGAAACATGCTTATGTCTTATGAAATAAAATGTTTTCTGCAATGCTGTAAGACAGTTTTTAATGTGTTAGAAGTTATATACACAAAAACTAATGTTAGGACTGCAATGATCAAGATTGTCAGTTTACAGCTTTCTGAGTCCAGTAATAATGAAATAGTGTTTCTGTTCAAATGAAGTGAAATCAAGCCCAAATCTGCTCAAAAGCTTTTCTCTCTATTAGAGAAAGCTGTTTCATTCAATATTCAGTGCAAATCTTGCCAAACTGAAACAAGCTTATGCCTTATGAAGTACAATGTTTTCTGCAATGCTGTAAGACAGTTTTTAATGTGTTAGAAGTTATATGCACAAAAACTAATGTTAGGACTGCAATGATCAAGATTGTCAGTTTACAGCTTTCTGAGTCCAGTAATGTTGAAATAGTGTTTCTGTTCAAATGAAGTGAAATCAAGCCCAAATCTGCTCAAAAGCTTTTCTCTCTATTAGAGAAAGCTGTTTCATTCAATATTCAGTGCAAATATTGCCAAACTGAAACAATCTTATGCCTTATGAAGTACAATGTTTTCTGCAATGCTGTAAGACAGTTTTTAATGTGTTAGAAGTTATATGCACAAAAACTTATGTTAGGACTTCAATGATCAAGATTGTCAGTTTACAGCTTTCTGAGTCCAGTAATGCTGAAATAGTGTTTCTGTTCAAATGAAGTGAAATCAAGCCCAAATCTGCTCAAAAGCTTTTCTCTCTATTAGAGAAAGCTGTTTCATTCAATATTCAGTGCAAATCTTGCCAAACTGAAACAAGCTTATGCCTTATGAAGTACAATGTTTTCTGCAATGCTGTAAGACAGTTTTTAATGTGTTAGAAGTTATATGCACAAAAACTTATGTTAGGACTTCAATGATCAAGATTGTCAGTTTACAGCTTTCTGAGTCCAGTAATGCTGAAATAGTGTTTCTGTTGAAATGAAGTGAAATCAAGCCCAAATCTGCTCAAAAGCTTTTCTCTCTATTAGATAAAGCTGTTTAATTCAGTATTCAGTGCAAATCTTGCCAAACTGAAACAAGCTTATGTCTTATGAAGTGCAATGTTTTCTGCAATGCTGTAAGACAGTTTTTAATGTGTTAGAAGTTATATGCACAAAAACTTATGTTAGGACTTCAATGATCAAGATTGTCAGTTTACAGCTTTCTGAGTCCAGTAATGCTGAAATAGTGTTTCTGTTGAAATGAAGTGAAATCAAGCCCAAATCTGCTCAAAAGCTTTTCTCTCTATTAGATAAAGCTGTTTCATTCAGTATTCAGTGCAAATCTTGCCAAACTGAAACAAGCTTATGCCTTATGAAGTACAATGTTTTCTGCAATGCTGTAAGACAGTTTTTAATGTGTTAGAAGTTATATGCACGAAAACTTATGTTAGGACTTCAATGATCAAGATTGTCAGTTTACAGCTTTCTGAGTCCAGTAATGCTGAAATAGTGTTTCTGTTCAAATGAAGTGAAATCAAGCCCAAATCTGCTCAAAAGGTTTTCTCTCTATTAGAGAAAGCTGTTTCATTCAGTATTCAGTGCAAATCTTGCTAAACTGAAACTTGCTTATGTCTTATGAAATAAAATGTTTTCTGCAATGCTGTAAGACAGTTTTTAATGTGTTAGAAGTTATATACACAAAAACTAATGTTAGGACTTCAATGATCAAGATTGTCAGTTTACAGCTTTCTGAGTCCAGTAATGCTGAAATAGTGTTTCTGTTGAAATGAAGTGAAATCAAGCCCAAATCTGCTCAAAAGCTTTTCTCTCTATTAGATAAAGCTGTTTCATTCAGTATTCAGTGCAAATCTTGCCAAACTGAAACAAGCTTATGCCTTATGAAGTACAATGTTTTCTGCAATGCTGTAAGACAGTTTTTAATGTGTTAGAAGTTATATGCACGAAAACTTATGTTAGGACTTCAATGATCAAGATTGTCAGTTTACAGCTTTCTGAGTCCAGTAATGCTGAAATAGTGTTTCTGTTCAAATGAAGTGAAATCAAGCCCAAATCTGCTCAAAAGCTTTTCTCTCTAATAGAGAATGCGGTTTCATTCAGTATTCAGTGCAAATCTTGCCAAACTGAAACAAGCTTATGTCTTATGAAATGAAATGTTTTTTGCAATGCTGTAAGACAGTTTTTAATGTGTTAGAAGTTGTATACACAAAAACTAATGTTAGGACTTCAATGATCAAGATTGTCAGTTTACAGCTTTCTGAGTCCAGTAATGTTGAAATAGTGCTTCTGTTCAAATGAAGTGAAATCAAGCCCAAATCTGCTCAAAAGCTTGTCTCTCTAATAGAGAATGCGGTTTCATTCAGTATTCAGTGCAAATCTTGCCAAACTGATAGATGCTTATGCCATATGAAATACAATGTTTTCTGCAATGCTGTAAGACAGTTTTTAATGTGTTAGAAGTTATATGCACAAAAACTTATGTTAGGACTTCAATGATCAAGATTGTCAGTTTACAGCTTTCTGAGTCCAGTAATGCTGAAATAGTGCTTCTGTTCAAATGAAGTGAAATCTAGCCCAAATCTGCTCAAAAGCTTTTCTCTCTATTAGAGAAAGCTGTTTCATTCAATATTCAGTGCAAATCTTGCCAAACTGAAACATGCTTATGTCTTATGAAATAAAATGTTTTCTGCAATGCTGTAAGACAGTTTTTAATGTGTTAGAAGTTATATGGACAAAAACTAATGTTAGGACTTCAATGATCAAGATTGTCAGTTTACAGCTTTCTGAGTCCAGTAATGCTGAAATAGTGTTTCTGTTCAAATGAAGTGAAATCAAGCCCAAATCTGCTCAAAAGCTTTTCTCTCTATTAGAGAAAGCTGTTTCATTCAATATTCAGTGCAAATCTTGCCAAACTGAAACAAGCTTATGCCTTATGAAGTACAATGTTTTCTGCAATGCTGTAAGACAGTTTTTAATGTGTTAGAAGTTATATGCACAAAAACTTATGTTAGGACTTCAATGATCAAGATTGTCAGTTTACAGCTTTCTGAGTCCAGTAATGCTGAAATAGTGTTTCTGTTCAAATGAAGTGAAATCAAGCCCAAATCTGCTCAAAAGCTTTTCTCTCTATTAGAGAAAGCTGTTTCATTCAGTATTCAGTGCAAATCTTGCGAAACTGATACAAGCTTATGTCTTATGAAATAAAATGTTTTCTGCAATGCTGTAAGACAGTTTTTAATGTGTTAGAAGTTATATACACAAAAACTTATGTTAGGACTTAAATGATCAAGATTGTCAGTTTACAGCTTTCTGAGTCCAGTAATGCTGAAATAGTGTTTCTGTTCAAATGAAGTGAAATCAAGCCCAAATCTGCTCAAAAGCTTTTCTCTCTATTAGAGAAAGCTGTTTCATTCAGTATTCAGTGCAAATCTTGCCAAACTGAAACATGCTTATGTCTTATGAAATAAAATGTTTTCTGCAATGCTGTAAGACAGTTTTTAATGTGTTAGAAGTTATATACACAAAAACTAATGTTAGGACTGCAATGATCAAGATTGTCAGTTTACAGCTTTCTGAGTCCAGTAATAATGAAATAGTGTTTCTGTTCAAATGAAGTGAAATCAAGCCCAAATCTGCTCAAAAGCTTTTCTCTCTATTAGAGAAAGCTGTTTCATTCAATATTCAGTGCAAATCTTGCCAAACTGAAACAAGCTTATGCCTTATGAAGTACAATGTTTTCTGCAATGCTGTAAGACAGTTTTTAATGTGTTAGAAGTTATATGCACAAAAACTAATGTTAGGACTGCAATGATCAAGATTGTCAGTTTACAGCTTTCTGAGTCCAGTAATGTTGAAATAGTGTTTCTGTTCAAATGAAGTGAAATCAAGCCCAAATCTGCTCAAAAGCTTTTCTCTCTATTAGAGAAAGCTGTTTCATTCAATATTCAGTGCAAATATTGCCAAACTGAAACAATCTTATGCCTTATGAAGTACAATGTTTTCTGCAATGCTGTAAGACAGTTTTTAATGTGTTAGAAGTTATATGCACAAAAACTTATGTTAGGACTTCAATGATCAAGATTGTCAGTTTACAGCTTTCTGAGTCCAGTAATGCTGAAATAGTGTTTCTGTTGAAATGAAGTGAAATCAAGCCCAAATCTGCTCAAAAGCTTTTCTCTCTATTAGATAAAGCTGTTTCATTCAGTATTCAGTGCAAATCTTGCCAAACTGAAACAAGCTTATGCCTTATGAAGTACAATGTTTTCTGCAATGCTGTAAGACAGTTTTTAATGTGTTAGAAGTTATATGCACAAAAACTTATGTTAGGACTTCGATGATCAAGATTGTCAGTTTACAGCTTTCTGAGTCCAGTAATGCTGAAATAGTGTTTCTGTTGAAATGAAGTGAAATCAAGCCCAAATCTGCTCAAAAGCTTTTCTCTCTATTAGAGAAAGCTGTTTCATTCAGTATTCAGTGCAAATCTTGCCAAACTGAAACTTGCTTATATCTTATGAAATAAAATGTTTTCTGCAATGCTGTAAGACAGTTTTTAATGTGTTAGAAGTTATATGCACAAAAACTTGTGTTAGGACTTTAATGATCAAGATTGTCAGTTTACAGCTTTCTGAGTCCAGTAATGCTGAAATAGTGTTTCTGTTGAAATGAAGTGAAATCAAGCCCAAATCTGCTCAAAAGCTTTTCTCTCTATTAGAGAAAGCTGTTTCATTCAGTATTCAGTGCAAATCTTGCTAAACTGAAACTTGCTTATGTCTTATGAAATAAAATGTTTTCTGCAATGCTGTAAGACAGTTTTTAATGTGTTAGAAGTTATATACACAAAAACTAATGTTAGGACTGCAATGATCAAGATTGTCAGTTTACAGCTTTCTGAGTCCAGTAATGTTGAAATAGTGTTTCTGTTCAAATGAAGTGAAATCAAGCCCAAATCTGCTCAAAAGCTTTTCTCTCTAATAGAGAATGCGGTTTCATTCAGTATTCAGTGCAAATCTTGCCAAACTGAAACAAGCTTATGTCTTATGAAATGAAATGTTTTTTGCAATGCTGTAAGACAGTTTTTAATGTGTTAGAAGTTATATACACAAAAACTAATGTTAGGACTTCAATGATCAAGATTGTCAGTTTACAGCTTTCTGAGTCCAGTAATGTTGAAATAGTGCTTCTGTTCAAATGAAGTGAAATCAAGCCCAAATCTGCTCAAAAGCTTGTCTCTCTAATAGAGAATGCGGTTTCATTCAGTATTCAGTGCAAATCTTGCCAAACTGATAGATGCTTATGCCATATGAAATACAATGTTTTCTGCAATGCTGTAAGACAGTTTTTAATGTGTTAGAAGTTATATGCACAAAAACTTATGTTAGGACTTCAATGATCAAGATTGTCAGTTTACAGCTTTCTGAGTCCAGTAATGCTGAAATAGTGCTTCTGTTCAAATGAAGTGAAATCTAGCCCAAATCTGCTCAAAAGCTTGTCTCTCTATTAGAGAAAGCTGTTTCATTCAATATTCAGTGCAAATCTTGCCAAACTGAAACATGCTTATGTCTTATGAAATAAAATGTTTTCTGCAATGCTGTAAGACAGTTTTTAATGTGTTAGAAGTTATATGGACAAAAACTAATGTTAGGACTTCAATGATCAAGATTGTCAGTTTACAGCTTTCTGAGTCCAGTAATGCTGAAATAGTGTTTCTGTTCAAATGAAGTGAAATCAAGCCCAAATCTGCTCAAAAGCTTTTCTATCTATTAGAGAAAGCTGTTTCATTCAATATTCAGTGCAAATCTTGCCAAACTGAAACAAGCTTATGCCTTATGAAGTACAATGTTTTCTGCAATGCTGTAAGACAGTTTTTAATGTGTTAGAAGTTATATGCACAAAAACTTATGTTAGGACTTCAATGATCAAGATTGTCAGTTTACAGCTTTCTGAGTCCAGTAATGCTGAAATAGTGTTTCTGTTCAAATGAAGTGAAATCAAGCCCAAATCTGCTCAAAAGCTTTTCTCTCTATTAGAGAAAGCTGTTTCATTCAGTATTCAGTGCAAATCTTGCGAAACTGATACAAGCTTATGTCTTATGAAATAAAATGTTTTCTGCAATGCTGTAAGACAGTTTTTAATGTGTTAGAAGTTATATACACAAAAACTTATGTTAGGACTTAAATGATCAAGATTGTCAGTTTACAGCTTTCTGAGTCCAGTAATGCTGAAATAGTGTTTCTGTTCAAATGAAGTGAAATCAAGCCCAAATCTGCTCAAAAGCTTTTCTCTCTATTAGAGAAAGCTGTTTCATTCAGTATTCAGTGCAAATCTTGCCAAACTGAAACATGCTTATGTCTTATGAAATAAAATGTTTTCTGCAATGCTGTAAGACAGTTTTTAATGTGTTAGAAGTTATATACACAAAAACTAATGTTAGGACTGCAATGATCAAGATTGTCAATTAACAGCTTTCTGAGTCCAGTAATAATGAAATAGTGTTTCTGTTCAAATGAAGTGAAATCAAGCCCAAATCTGCTCAAAAGCTTTTCTCTCTATTAGAGAAAGCTGTTTCATTCAATATTCAGTGCAAATCTTGCCAAACTGAAACAAGCTTATGCCTTATGAAGTACAATGTTTTCTGCAATGCTGTAAGACAGTTTTTAATGTGTTAGAAGTTATATGCACAAAAACTAATGTTAGGACTGCAATGATCAAGATTGTCAGTTTACAGCTTTCTGAGTCCAGTAATGTTGAAATAGTGTTTCTGTTCAAATGAAGTGAAATCAAGCCCAAATCTGCTCAAAAGCTTTTCTCTGTATTAGAGAAAGCTGTTTCATTCAATATTCAGTGCAAATATTGCCAAACTGAAACAAGCTTATGCCTTATGAAGTACAATGTTTTCTGCAATGCTGTAAGACAGTTTTTAATGTGTTAGAAGTTATATGCACAAAAACTTATGTTAGGACTTCAATGATCAAGATTGTCAGTTTACAGCTTTCTGAGTCCAGTAATGCTGAAATAGTGTTTCTGTTGAAATGAAGTGAAATCAAGCCCAAATCTGCTCAAAAGCTTTTCTCTCTATTAGATAAAGCTGTTTCATTCAGTATTCAGTGCAAATCTTGCCAAACTGAAACAAGCTTATGCCTTATGAAGTACAATGTTTTCTGCAATGCTGTAAGACAGTTTTTAATGTGTTAGAAGTTATATGCACAAAAACTTATGTTAGGACTTCGATGATCAAGATTGTCAGTTTACAGCTTTCTGAGTCCAGTAATGCTGAAATAGTGTTTCTGTTGAAATGAAGTGAAATCAAGCCCAAATCTGCTCAAAAGCTTTTCTCTCTATTAGAGAAAGCTGTTTCATTCAGTATTCAGTGCAAATCTTGCCAAACTGAAACTTGCTTATATCTTATGAAATAAAATGTTTTCTGCAATGCTGTAAGACAGTTTTTAAAGTGTTAGAAGTTATATGCACAAAAACTTATGTTAGGACTGCAATGATCAAGATTGTCAGTTTACAGCTTTCTGAGTCCAGTAATGTTGAAATAGTGTTTCTGTTCAAATGAAGTGAAATCAAGCCCAAATCTGCTCAAAAGCTTTTCTCTCTAATAGAGAATGCGGTTTCATTCAGTATTCAGTGCAAATCTTGCCAAACTGAAACAAGCTTATGTCTTATGAAATGAAATGTTTTTTGCAATGCTGTAAGACAGTTTTTAATGTGTTAGAAGTTATATACACAAAAACTAATGTTAGGACTTCAATGATCAAGATTGTCAGTTTACAGCTTTCTGAGTCCAGTAATGTTGAAATAGTGCTTCTGTTCAAATGAAGTGAAATCAAGCCCAAATCTGCTCAAAAGCTTGTCTCTCTAATAGAGAATGCGGTTTCATTCAGTATTCAGTGCAAATCTTGCCAAACTGATAGATGCTTATGCCATATGAAATACAATGTTTTCTGCAATGCTGTAAGACAGTTTTTAATGTGTTAGAAGTTATATGCACAAAAACTAATGTTAGGACTTCAATGATCAAGATTGTCAGTTTACAGCTTTCTGAGTCCAGTAATGCTGAAATAGTGTTTCTGTTCAAATGAAGTGAATTCAAGCCCAAATCTGCTCAAAAGCTTTTCTCTCTATTAGATAAAGCTGTTTCATTCAGTATTCAGTGCAAATCTTGCCAAACTGAAACAAGCTTATGCCTTATGAAGTACAATGTTTTCTGCAATGCTGTAAAGACAGTTTTTAATGTGTTAGAAGTTATATGCACAAAAACTTTTGTTAGGACTTCAATGATCAAGATTGTCAGTTTACAGCTTTCTGAGTCCAGTAATGCTGAAATAGTGTTTCTGTTGAAATGAAGTGAAATCAAGCCCAAATCTGCTCAAAAGCTTTTCTCTCTATTAGATAAAGCTGTTTCATTCAGTATTCAGTGCAAATCTTGCCAAACTGATAGATGCTTATGCCATATGAAATACAATGTTTTCTGCAATGCTGTAAGACAGTTTTTAATGTGTTAGAAGTTATATGCACAAAAACTTATGTTAGGACTTCAATGATCAAGATTGTCAGTTTACAGCTTTCTGAGTCCAGTAATGCTGAAATAGTGCTTCTGTTCAAATGAAGTGAAATCTAGCCCAAATCTGCTCAAAAGCTTGTCTCTCTATTAGAGAAAGCTGTTTCATTCAATATTCAGTGCAAATCTTGCCAAACTGAAACATGCTTATGTCTTATGAAATAAAATGTTTTCTGCAATGCTGTAAGACAGTTTTTAATGTGTTAGAAGTTATATGCACAAAAACTAATGTTAGGACTTCAATGATCAAGATTGTCAGTTTACAGCTTTCTGAGTCCAGTAATGCTGAAATAGTGTTTCTGTTCAAATGAATTGAAATCAAGCCCAAATCTGCTCAAAAGCTTTTCTCTCTATTAGAGAAAGCTGTTTCATTCAATATTCAGTGCAAATCTTGCCAAACTGAAACAAGCTTATGCCTTATGAAGTACAATGTTTTCTGCAATGCTGTAAGACAGTTTTTAATGTGTTAGAAGTTATATGCACAAAAACTTATGTTAGGACTTCAATGATCAAGATTGTCAGTTTACAGCTTTCTGAGTCCAGTAATGCTGAAATAGTGTTTCTGTTGAAATGAAGTGAAATCAAGCCCAAATCTGCTCAAAAGCTTTTCTCTCTATTAGATAAAGCTGTTTCATTCAGTATTCAGTGCAAATCTTGCCAAACTGAAACAAGCTTATGTCTTATGAAATAAAATGTTTTCTGCAATGCTGTAAGACAGTTTTTAATGTGTTAGAAGTTATATACACAAAAACTTATGTTAGGACTTCAATGATCAAGATTGTCAGTTTACAGCTTTCTGAGTCCAGTAATGCTGAAATAGTGTTTCTGTTCAAATGAAGTGAAATCAAGAACAAATCTGCTCAAAAGCTTTTCTCTCTATTAGAGAAAGCTGTTTCATTCAGTATTCAGTGCAAATCTTGCCAAACTGAAACATGCTTATGTCTTATGAAATAAAATGTTTTCTGCAATGCTGTAAGACAGTTTTTAATGTGTTAGAAGTTATATACACAAAAACTAATGTTAGGACTGCAATGATCAAGATTGTCAGTTTACAGCTTTCTGAGTCCAGTGATGTTCAAATAGTGTTTCTGTTCAAATGAAGTGAAATCAAGCCCAAATCTGCTCAAAAGCTTTTCTCTCTATTAGAGAAAGCTGTTTCATTCAATATTCAGTGCAAGTCTTGCCAAACTGAAACAAGCTTATGCCTTATGAAGTACAATGTTTTCTGCAATGCTGTAAGACAGTTTTTAATGTGTTAGAAGTTATATGCACAAAAACTAATGTTAGGACTGCAATGATCAAGATTGTCAGTTTACAGCTTTCTGAGTCCAGTAATGTTGAAATAGTGTTTCTGTTCAAATGAAGTGAAATCAAGCCCAAATCTGCTCAAAAGCTTTTCTCTCTATTAGAGAAAGCTGTTTCATTCAATATTCAGTGCAAATCTTGCCAAACTGAAACAAGCTTATATGCCTTATGAAGTACAATGTTTTCTGCAATGCTGTAAGACAGTTTTTAATGTGTTAGAAGTTATATGCACAAAAACGTCCCAAGGTTACGCATGTAACCCTAGTTCCTTGAGGGAACGAGACGCTGCGTCGTAAAACGCTTTGGGGAACGTCCCTGACGAGACCGACTCTGAATATCGTGTGCAATCTGTCCAATGGACGAGCGTGACGTCACGGAGCGGGGTGACGTAGCGACCAGGAAGCTATATAAGCACGTGCCGTGCAGCTGGCTTCAGCTTCGAGTAGGGAAGCAAGCGCCGGCAGGGGTGCCGGGAGTATGGCTCCGAGACGCAGCGTCTCGTTCCCTCAAGGAACTAGGGTTACATGCGTAACCTTGGGACGTTCCTTTTCGGGAACTCGAGCTGCGTCGTAAAACGCTTTGGGGAACGATATGCCAACGCTGCCAGACTACCAAAGCCCTGCCTAGTGTGTATCCGAAGAGCACAGCTTAGGACGAGAGAACAGAAGAGCCCGGAGTGGCTCGCATATCAAGATCGTAGAATCTGACAAATGTAGAGGGCGTGGACCACCCCGCAGCGTTGCAGATGTCCAAGAGGGACACACCTGCTGAGAAGGCCTTGGAGGCCGCCATACTCCGAGTAGAGTGAGCCTTGGCCCCCAAAGGGGGGGGAATACCAGAGGACTCATAAGAGATGTTGATAGCCTCGACTATCCAACGACTAAGGGTCTGCTTGGTGGCAGGAGAACCCCTATTAGAAGGACCGTAGCATACAAGCAATTGGTCGGACTTTCTCCACAGGGCAGCTCTGTGGACGTATGCGTTCAGTGCTCGCACTGGACACATACAATTTAGCTTCTCTTGGTCTGGCTCCCGAAAGGGAGGAGGACAAAAGGCCTGCAGTACGATAGGTTGTGGCGTTACAGAGGGAACCTTTGGAACATAACCCGCTCGAGGGTATAAGAATGCTTTGGCCATACCAGGGGCAAAGTCTAGATAGGTAGGGGCCACCGAGAGGGCCTGGAGATCTCCAACTCTTTTTAGTGAGGTGATTGCCAGTAACAGGGCAGTTTTAAGTGTCAGATGTCTATCTGAGATATCTTGTATTGGCTCGAATGGAGCTTTACAAAGAGCCTCTAGAACCACAACCAAATCCCATGGGGGAATACGGGACCGTACTGGAGGTCTCAGCCTCAGTGCACCTCGGAGGAAACGTGTAACTAGGGGGTGTCTACCCACTGACTGATCATTGAAAGGGACATGGAAAGCAGCTATGGCCGCCACGTACACCTTTAAGGTGGAGTGGGATAACCCCGCAGAGAGCCTAGCTTGTAAGAACTCCAGAACTGTACCAACTGGGCAGTTAACAGGGTCAAGGAGGCGATCTCTGCACCATGAAGTAAAGAATGACCACTTCAGGGCGTACAGTTTCCTCGTAGAGGGAGCTCTGGATTGGAGTAGGGTCTCAACAACCTCAGTTGAGAGACCAGCTGCTAACAGATGTGCCCCCTCAGGGGCCACACCCACAGCTTGAACGACTCCGGGCGAGGGTGAATTATCGTGCCCTGCGCCTGTGAGAGTAGGTCTGTCCTGATCGGTATCTCCCACGGAGAGCCGTCGAGGAGCGAGACTAGATCTGAGAACCATACTTGGCCCGGCCAGAACGGGGCTACTAATAGAAGACGGACCCCGTCCTGGCGTACTCTCGCCAGAACTCCCGGGAGCAGAGCGATAGGGGGAAAAGCGTACAGACGAAGCCTCGGCCAGGTCTGTACCATAGCGTCCAGTCCCAGAGGAGCTGGATGAACTAGAGAGAACCAGAGGGGACATTGCGATGTCTCTCGAGTCGCGAAGAGGTCCACCTGAGCTTTGCCATACACTCTCCATATCTGCTTCACCACCTCGGGGTGAAGCATCCATTCCCCGGGCCTCGGCCCCTGCCTCGACAGTATGTCTGCTCCCACATTCAATCTCCCAGGAATATACACTGCTCTGATCGAGAGGAGTTTGCCCTGGGACCAGAGAAGGATCTGGTATGCCAGCTTGTACAAGGGGCGTGAGCGCAGACCCCCCTGGTGATTGATATAAGAGACCACTGATGTGTTGTCGGTGCGCACCAACACATGGTGACCTCTCAGGTCTGGGAGGAAATATTTTAATGCTCGATAGACTGCTAACATCTCTAGGCAATTGATGTGCCACGTCAGGTGGCGACCACTCCACAGACCGCGGGCAGGGTGGCCACTCATGACCGCACCCCAACCGGTGAGGGACGCGTCTGTCGCTAGCGTTACACGGCGACGAAGAGCTCCCAGCACCGGGCCCTGATTCAAGAACCAAGGTTTCTTCCACATGTCTAAGGCACGAAGGCATCGCCGCGTGACCTTGATAAATCGAAGTGGATTTCCCCTCGGGGAAAAGCCCTTGGACTTGAGCCACCACTGTAGGGGTCTCATGTGCAGCAGGCCAAAAGGTATCACGTTGGACGCAGCTGCCATCAGCCCTAACAATCTCTGGAATTGTTTGACAGTGAGTGACTGGCCTTCTTTGACTCTCTCGACTGATGTGAGGATCGACTCGATCCGAGCAGGAGACATACGTGCCTGCATCGTGGTCGAATCCCACACTACGCCTAGATAGGTGGTTCTCTGAACTGGAGAAAGTACACTCTTCTTGGCATTTAGTCTCAAACCCAGCTCCCCCATATGTGCGAGAACGACATCTCGATGTCGAACCGCCATCTGCTCTGATTGAGCTAGGATCAACCAATCGTCGATATAATTTAGAATGCGGATGCCCTGCATACGGAGGGATACCAGAGCCGCATCTACACACTTCGTGAACGTGCGGGGTGAGAGTGCAAGGCCGAAGGGAAGTACTCGATATTGATAAGCTTTGCCCCCGAAAGCGAACCTCAGAAACTTCCTGTGTTGTGGAAGGATGGATATGTGGAAGTATGCGTCTTTGAGATCTATGGTGACAAACCAGTCCTCGGATCTGATTTGAGCTACAACCTGCTTGACAGTGAGCATTTTGAACTTCAGTGACATAACTGAGCGGTTCAGGAGACGTAAGTCTAAGATCGGACGCAACCCCCCATCCTTCTTTGGAACTATGAAATACCGGCTGTAAAATCCGGATTCCCTGTCTAGAGGAGGGACCACCTCGATGGCCTCCTTCCTTAATAGGGCTTTCACTTCTTGTTCCATAAGCAGAGCCTGCCGGGGGCCGACCACAGTCGGTGTAACCCCGTTGAATTTCGGTGGTGGATGACCGAACTGAATGCAATAGCCTTTTTCTATTGTACGCAGGACCCAATGAGATACATTTGGCAGTAGCTTCCACGCTGCTAAATAATCTACTAAGGGAATCAGTCTCTCGAGACTGACCTCTGGTGTAAGAGGCCCCCGAAGGGGCGGCGAGCATCCCAGCTCCGCTGCGCTCACGGGCGGAAATAGCTGGGAGTAGTACTCGCTGGAGGCCGCTGCGCCCTGAAACTCTGGCAGGGTTGGCAGGCCGACCTCCTGAGGGCACTGAGGTGAGGCGGGCACCGTATACTGAGGTGGACCGCGCTCTACCCCAGTAGGGGCTACCCTCTGGACCCTGATGTCAGGACCTTTTCGTCGAGGACTTCCGGGCCTCGATAACTGTTCTCAAATCGGGCTTTTTAACTCTGGAAGTCCCTGACTCAGAGCGTCGCTGGGGTCCTCGGTCCCGACGTGGGGGAACACGAGCGGCGACACTCTGTTTTTGCGCTTCCCGGTATGAGGAGCCGGTATGTGGCGTGGTGATCTCCCGCCCAGATGCACCACGAGAGCGACGAGGGAGGAAATTCTGGAACGCCGCCGCCTGCTTGTGTGCCTCCTGGAACCTGTCGACGACAGTATTGACTGTGTCGCCAAACAGGCCCGAGGCTTGGAGCGGGGCGTCCAGAAGGCAGACCCTGTCTCGTTCTTTTATTTCTGACAGGGTCAGCCACAAATGCCTCTCCGCGGCCACTAAGGCTGCCATAGACCGCCCAATTGCGCGAGCGGTCTCTTTAGTGGCGCGGAGGGAGAGATCAGCGGTCTTTCTGAGTTCATCGATATCTTCAGACTTAATCCCCTCCCCCTCATCGATATCTCTCAGCAGGTCGGCCTGATAAGCTTGAAGGACTGCCATGGTGTGAAGGCAAGCCCCAGCCTGACCTGCTGCCACATAACCTTTGCCCACAAGCGATGATGTAACTCGCAGCGGCTTAGTGGGCAATGCCGGAGCCTTTAGGGACGATGCCGAGCCGGGTGACAGATAGCCCGCGAGCGTCTGTTCAACCCGTGGCAACGTCCTATAACCCCGCTCTCCCAGCCCCATCACGTTGCCATAATATAGTGAATCGGGGCCAAAGAGGCGGGTCGAATACGGGTGTTTCCACGATCTCGATAACTCATCATGGAGATCGGGAAAAAATGGTAGACTCCGGCGTGGAGGTGGTTGCCTCGGCCGCAGAAAGCGTTCATCTAGCTTGCTTTTCTGCGGCTCAGTGTGTTTTTCTGCAGGCCACTCGATTTTTAATTTATCAACTGCACGCGTAACCACCTCCAACAGCTCCTCATACTGGGGCGACAGGGGTGGCGAATCCCCAGCAACAGTCTCCACGTCAACCTCCTCGGAGGAAGAGAGGCGAAGAGCTGATCCCTCGCCCTGGGGGGAAGAAACCGACGAGCGTGCTTCCGAACCCAGGGTTTGGGCGCCTGATCTGGCAGATGAGGAAGGAGATAAGGACTGGCCCGTCTCCATTCCCTCTGACAGATCCACCTGCGAACCCCACGAGTGCAGCAGCCGCTCTGCCTCGGCAGAAGCGGGGCCAGCACCGCGAGGAACGCTGGTGAAGGCTCCCTCCTCGAAGAGAGCCCTCCGGGATCGAAGCGCCCGCATTGGCAATCGCTCGCAATGCGGGCAGTCGGCCCCCTCGAGAGCCGACTCAGCGTGCTTCGATCCCAGGCAAGCCACACACAAATTGTGTGTATCCCCACCCGTGATATAACGAGGGCAGGGAGGAACACACAATCTGTAACGCGGCTTGGAATCGCCCTTCATATACTTGGTCTTTTGCTTAGATTTAGGCATTATTGAGCTGTATTAGCGATCTTTTTATGGCTAAGAGACAGACAACAATAAATAGGACCAACGGGACAGACTGTTTAACATGCACACACAGAGCGCTTGCTGACAGAGCGAAGCTGAAGCCAGCTGCACGGCACGTGCTTATATAGCTTCCTGGTCGCTACGTCACCCCGCTCCGTGACGTCACGCTCGTCCATTGGACAGATTGCACACGATATTCAGAGTCGGTCTCGTCAGGGACGTTCCCCAAAGCGTTTTACGACGCAGCTCGAGTTCCCGAAAAGGAACTTATGTTAGGACTTCAATGATCAAGATTGTCAGTTTACAGCTTTCTGAGTCCAGTAATGCTGAAATAGTGTTTCTGTTGAAATGAAGTGAAATCAAGCCCAAATCTGCTCAAAAGCTTTTCTCTCTATTAGATAAAGCTGTTTAATTCAGTATTCAGTGCAAATCTTGACAAACTGAAACAAGCTTATGTCTTATGAAGTGCAATGTTTTCTGCAATGCTGTAAGACAGTTTTTAATGTGTTAGAAGTTATATGCACAAAAACTTATGTTAGGACTTCAATGATCAAGATTGTCAGTTCACAGCTTTCTGAGTCCAGTAATGCTGAAATAGTGTTTCTGTTGAAATGAAGTGAAATCAAGCCCAAATCTGCTCAAAAGCTTTTCTCTCTATTAGATAAAGCTGTTTCATTCAGTATTCAGTGCAAATCTTGCCAAACTGAAACAAGCTTATGCCTTATGAAGTACAATGTTTTCTGCAATGCTGTAAGACAGTTCCCCATCGAGGGAGAGACGATGCGTCGATAACGCTTTGGGAACGCATTCTGCGTGAGTGCGTCTGAAGCATCCATGTCAACTAGTCCAATGGCGAGAGTGAGCGTCAGGAGTGACGTCACGACCAGGAATTGATAAAAACCCCAACCGGAGCAACCGGTGTTAGCTTTCTGTGCCTCAGCAAGCGATCTGTGTCAAACCTGTCTGTCATATTTACTGTTGTCTTGTGCAAAGTTTATATACTATGGCTAAGCAACTATTCAAACCGTGTGCTTCTCCCTGCCCGCGTTATTTAACGGGTGGGGATACACACGAGCTTTGTGTAGTTTGTTTGGGAGTGGAGCATGCGTTATCAGCCTTCGAGGAGACTGATTGCCCGCATTGTGAGAAGCTTTCGCTTCGCATGCTCCGCTCCCGCTTGTCACTCTTTGATGAGAAGAGCGGCGAGCCTCGCGCTCCTCAGGGTGCAGGACCCGCTTCTGCCGAGGCAGAACGGAGAGTGCATTCCTGGGGTTCGCAAATGGATCTCTCAGCGGGGTTGGAGACGGGTCTGAGGGCTCTTTCTCCTCCCTTACCTGGGAGATCCATAGCTCAAACTCCGGTGTCGGAAGCCCGCCCCGCGGCTTCTTCCGCCCGGGGGGAGAGCCCATTGCTTCGTTGCTCTAGCTCCGAGGAGTTAGATGTAACGGGCAGTGAAGGTGACACAATCAGGGGGGAAGAGGATTCGCCATCTCTTTCCCCAGCATATGAGGAGTTGGTTGATGTATTAACACGAGCTGTAGATAAATTACATATATCTTGGCCATCTGATAAACAGAGCGCTCGTCCTAAAAGCAAATTAGACGAGCGTTTTCTGTCTTCTAAAACATCACCTACATCACGGGGTCTCCCTTTTTTCCCTGATCTTCACAGTGAGCTGTCTAGATCGTGGAATAAGCCATATTCATCACGTCTTTTCAGCCCTCAAGTGCGCATTTATTCTGATATAAGAGGGCTGAAAGAAAATGGTTATGAAGCGATGCCCCGGGCGGAGCAGACGCTCGCGAGCTATCTTTCCCCTGGTTCAGCGTCATCTATTAAGAACCCGACTTTGCCCACGAAGCCTTTAAAGATCACATCTAATTTAGTGGGTAAAGCTTACACAGCAGCAGGTCAGGCTGGAGCTTGCCTTCACTCGATGGCTTTGCTTCAGGCTTATCAGGCTGAGCTGCTGGGGGAGTTAGATAACAGTGAGGGAGTCAGCCGTGACGAAATTCGCGAACTTCGTCGGGCTACGGATTTATCTCTCAGGGCGACTAAAGAAACAGCACGTGCTATTGGTAGATCTATGGCTGCTTTGGTTTCTACAGAAAGACACCTTTGGCTTAATCTTTCAGATATTAAAGATAAAGATAGATCTTTTCTTTTAGACGCTCCCATTTCTCATGAAGGTCTGTTTGGTGATGCTGTGAATGAAGTGGTTGAAAGATTTCAAGAAAATAAAAAGCAATCTGAAGCTTTTAAAAGTTTTCTCCCTCGCCGTTCTAATCCTGATGCTGCTGGGCGTGCAAGGCAGCCCCAGCCATCATGCTCCTCATATCGTGTTTTTCAAAAAGAGAGTGTTGCGTCTCGCGCTCCTCCTCAAAAATCACGGGGACCGAGCCAGCACTCACAGCCAAAGCAATCTAAGCAGAAGCCGGATCTGAGGACCGTTCTTCTCGCTAAGAAAGCTTCGGCTCAGAAGAAAAGGTCCTGACGCCAAATGGGTCAGACCTGTGAGGGCAGCCCCAATCGAGACAGTGCGGTGTACACCTCAGTATACGGTGCCCGTCCGGTCTCGGTGCTCTCACGGGGCCGTCCTGCCAACCCCGCCACCCTTGGTGCCTCGGGGCGCAGCGGTCTCCAGCGGGTCTCTGGCGCTGTGTCTCCCAGACGCTGCGTCAGGCTCGCTCCCTCTGAGGGGGGTCCAAGAGCAGTTAGCTCGGGTGGTTCCTGCGCTTCGGCTTCAGGTCCCCGAACTAGCTGTTCTAATTACACCAGAGGCCAGCCTCGAGAGGCTGGTTCCCTTAGTAGAATGTCTGACAGAATGGAAAAGTCTGCCGAATATATCTCAATGGGTCCTGCAGATAGTAGAGAAGGGCTACAGAATCCAGTTCGGTTCTCGTCCCCCACGCTACAACGGGGTGTTGCTCACAGTAGTGCATCCCGAGCAGGCTCTGGTCATGGAGCAAGAAGTGAAATCTCTTTTAGCGAAAAATGCTATAGAGCAGGTGTATCCTCCCGACAGGGCATCGGGTTTTTACAGCCGTTATTTCATTGTTCCAAAAAAGGATGGAGGGCTGCGTCCCATTTTAGATCTTCGTCTGTTGAATCGTACAGTTCAGAAATTAAAATTCAAGATGCTGACACTCAAACAGATCGTGACTCAAATCAGATCCGAGGACTGGTTCGTCACAATAGACCTAAAAGATGCGTACTTCCATATCTCCATCCTCCCTCAGCACAGGAAGTTCCTAAGGTTTTCTTTCGGGGGCAAAGAATACCAGTATCGGGTACTTCCCTTCGGTCTAGCTCTCTCACCCCGCACATTCACGAAATGCGTAGATGCAGCTCTGGCCCCGCTCAGGCTGCAGGGCATACGTATTCTGAATTACCTGGACGACTGGTTGATTTTAGCAGAATCAGAACAGTTGGCGGTTCGGCATCGAGATGTCGTCCTCGCTCATATGCAAAAGTTGGGTTTGAGGCTCAATACCAAGAAGAGTGTGCTATCTCCATTACAGAGGACCACTTTTCTTGGGGTGGTATGGGATTCGGTCACGATGCGAGCCTCTCTTTCGCCCGCTCGTGTAGCCAACATCCTCGCAGCCACTTCGGAGCTAAAGCTAGGCCAGTCACGCACTGTAAAACAGTTCGAGAGATTGTTGGGTCTCATGGCAGCAGCGTCCAATGTGATCCCCTTTGGCCTGCTGGGCATGAGACCTTTACAGTGGTGGCTCAGGACCAGAGGGTTCTCCCCGAGGGGAAACCCACTTCGTACGATCAAGATCACGCGGCGGTGTCTCCGCGCCTTGGTCATATGGAGAGAACACTGGTTCCTGTCCCAGGGTCCGGTATTGGGAGCTCTTTGTCATCGGGTTACCATCTCGACAGATGCTTCCCTTACCGGCTGGGGAGCGGTAATGGAAGGCCGCTCAGCTCAGGGTCTGTGGGAGAGCCATCATCACTCTTGGCACATCAACTGCCTGGAGATGATGGCTGTCTTCAAAGCTTTGAGGCACTTCCTGCCAGACCTGAGGGACCATCATGTGCTGGTCCGCACAGACAATACATCGGTGGTCTCTTACATCAACCGTCAGGGGGGTCTGCGCTCGCGCCCCTCTCTGCAAATTAGCGCACCAGATCCTCCTGTGGTCTCTGGGGAAATTACGCTCTCTGAGGGCGATGTATATACCAGGGACTCAGAATATTGGAGCAGACACCCTGTCGAGGCAGGTGCTGAGGCCAGGGGAATGGAGGCTTCACCCGGAGGTGGTGGAGCTCATATGGGAATGTTATGGCCAAGCAGAAGTGGATCTGTTCGCTTCTCAGTACACGACGCACTGTCCACTATGGTTCTCCCTTACTCATCCAGCCCCCCTGGGGTTGGACGCTATGGTACAGACGTGGCCGAGGCTACGTCTGTACGCCTTTCCCCCTGTTGCTCTGCTCCCAGGAGTTCTGGAGAGAGTCCGCCAGGACGGAGTAAGTCTACTTCTCGTAGCTCCACACTGGCCGAGTCGAATCTGGTTTGCGGACCTGATTCATCTCCTCGACGGTTCTCCCTTGGAGATCCCGATCAGGAAAGACCTTCTATCTCAGGCCGGGGGCACTATATTTCACCCCCGGCCAGAGATTTGGAAGCTTTGGGTGTGGCCTCTGAGGGGGCGCAACTCATAGAGAGTGGTCTCTCAACTGAGGTTGTGGAGACCATTCTTAGCTCCAGAGCTCCAGCTACGAGGAAACTTTATAGACTCAAATGGAATGTTTTTTCTTCTTGGTGTTACCAACATCAGTGTGACCCCGTCCACTGCTCTGTTGGTTCAGTTCTTGAGTTTTTACAAGACCGCTTCGCTTCTGGTCTATGTCCATCCACCTTAAAAGTTTACGTGGCGGCCATCTCGGCTTTCCACGCCCAAGTGGGTGGTGCATCTCTGGGTCGAGACCCTCTTATCTCTCATTTCCTTCGTGGCACCTTGAGGCTGAGACCTGCAACTCGTTCTAGAGTGCCGGCCTGGGACCTGGCTATAGTTTTAGAAGGCCTTTCTAGGGCTCCGTTTGAGCCCCTAGATTCGGTCTCTGAGAAGTTTCTTTCGTTTAAGACTACTTTTCTCCTTGCTATTTCGTCCCTTAAAAGAGTCGGAGACCTTCAGGCTCTCTCGGTTTCTCCCACCTGCCTTGAATTTGCACCTGGGATGGTCAAAGCATTTCTCTACCCGAAGCAGGGATACGTCCCTAAGGTACCGACCGTTGTTCCGAGACCTATTGTTCTGCAGGCTTTCTGTCCTCCCCCGTTTGCATCGTCGGACCAGGAAAAGTCTAACCTCTTGTGCCCTGTGCGAGCATTGGACACTTACGTTCATCGGACTTCTTCTTTTCGGAAATCCGATCAGCTGTTTGTTTGTTTCGGGTCACCTAAGATAGGTCTTCCTGCCACTAAACAGACACTTAGTAAGTGGATAGTTGGGGCTATCCTTCTTGCCTATGAGTCTTCTGACCTACCGTGCCCTTTGGGGGTCAGAGCTCATTCTACTAGGAGTATGGTGGCCTCTAGAGCCTTATTATCTGGGGCCTCTCTTCAGGATGTTTGTGATGCGGCAGGCTGGTCCTCGCCACTCACATTCGTCAGGTTTTATAGCCTAGACCTGGACGCTACTCCCGGGTCTCAGGTTTTTAATTCTAGAGGCGTTGGGTTTTCTGTCTGACACTCAGGCACTTGTAATATGGCGGTTTGGGTATTCTCGTTCCCAAAGCGTTATCGACGCATCGTCTCTCCCTCGATGGGGAACGTCTCGGTTACGTCTGTAACCTCGGTTCCCCGAGAAGGGAACGAGACGATGCGTCTCCCTGCCATACTTCCTTCATTCCTGTGATCGACTTGCTTCGGCACTGTCGAAGCTAACACCGGTTGCTCCGGTTGGGGTTTTTATCAATTCCTGGTCGTGACGTCACTCCTGACGCTCACTCTCACCATTGGACTAGTTGACATGGATGCTTCAGACGCACTCACGCAGAATGCGTTCCCAAAGCGTTATCGACGCATCGTCTCGTTCCCTTCTCGGGGAACCGAGGTTACAGACGTAACCGAGACGTTTTTAATGTGTTAGAAGTTATATGCACGAAAACTTATGTTAGGACTTCAATGATCAAGATTGTCAGTTTACAGCTTTCTGAGTCCAGTAATGCTGAAATAGTGTTTCTGTTCAAATGAAGTGAAATCAAGCCCAAATCTGCTCAAAAGCTTTTCTCTCTATTAGAGAAAGCTGTTTCATTCAGTATTCAGTGCAAATCTTGCTAAACTGAAACTTGCTTATGTCTTATGAAATAAAATGTTTTCTGCAATGCTGTAAGACAGTTTTTAATGTGTTAGAAGTTATATACACAAAAACTAATGTTAGGACTGCAATCATCAAGATTGTCAGTTTACAACTTTCTGAGTCCAGTAATGTTGAAATAGTGTTTCTGTTCAAATGAAGTGAAATCAAGCCCAAATCTGCTCAAAAGCTTTTCTCTCTAATAGAGAATGCGGTTTCATTCAGTATTCAGTGCAAATCTTGCCAAACTGAAACAAGCTTATGTCTTATGAAATGAAATGTTTTTTGCAATGCTGTAAGACAGTTTTTAATGTGTTAGAAGTTATATGCACAAAAACTTATGTTAGGACTTCAATGATCAAGATTGTCAGTTTACAGCTTTCTGAGTCCAGTAATGCTGAAATAGTGTTTCTGTTGAAATGAAGTGAAATCAAGCCCAAATCTGCTCAAAAGCTTTTCTCTCTATTAGATAAAGCTGTTTAATTCAGTATTCATTGCAAATCTTGCCAAACTGAAACAAGCTTATGTCTTATGAAGTGCAATGTTTTCTGCAATGCTGTAAGACAGTTTTTAATGTGTTAGAAGTTATATGCACAAAAACTTATGTTAGGACTTCAATGATCAAGATTGTCAGTTTACAGCTTTCTGAGTCCAGTAATGCTGAAATAGTGTTTCTGTTGAAATGAAGTGAAATCAAGCCCAAATCTGCTCAAAAGCTTTTCTCTCTATTAGATAAAGCTGTTTCATTCAGTATTCAGTGCAAATCTTGCCAAACTGAAACAAGCTTATGCCTTATGAAGTACAATGTTTTCTGCAATGCTGTAAGACAGTTTTTAATGTGTTAGAAGTTATATGCACGAAAACTTATGTTAGGACTTCAATGATCAAGATTGTCAGTTTACAGCTTTCTGAGTCCAGTAATGCTGAAATAGTGTTTCTGTTCAAATGAAGTGAAATCAAGCCCAAATCTGCTCAAAAGCTTTTCTCTCTATTAGAGAAAGCTGTTTCATTCAGTATTCAGTGCAAATCTTGCTAAACTGAAACTTGCTTATGTCTTATGAAATAAAATGTTTTCTGCAATGCTGTAAGACAGTTTTTAATGTGTTAGAAGTTAAATACACAAAAACTAATGTTAGGACTGCAATGATCAAGATTGTCAGTTTACAGCTTTCTGAGTCCAGTAATGTTGAAATAGTGCTTCTGTTCAAATGAAGTGAAATCAAGCCCAAATCTGCTCAAAAGCTTGTCTCTCTAATAGAGAATGCGGTTTCATTCAGTATTCAGTGCAAATCTTGCCAAACTGATAGATGCTTATGCCATATGAAATACAATGTTTTCTGCAATGCTGTAAGACAGTTTTTAATGTGTTAGAAGTTATATGCACAAAAACTTATGTTAGGACTTCAATGATCAAGATTGTCAGTTTACAGCTTTCTGAGTCCAGTAATGCTGAAATAGTGCTTCTGTTCAAATGAAGTGAAATCTAGCCCAAATCTGCTCAAAAGCTTGTCTCTCTATTAGAGAAAGCTGTTTCATTCAATATTCAGTGCAAATCTTGCCAAACTGAAACATGCTTATGTCTTATGAAATAAAATGTTTTCTGCAATGCTGTAAGACAGTTTTTAATGTGTTAGAAGTTATATGCACAAAAACTAATGTTAGGACTGCAATGATCAAGATTGTCAGATTACAGCTTTCTGAGTCCAGTAATGTTGAAATAGTGTTTCTGTTCAAATGAAGTGAAATCAAGCCCAAATCTGCTCAAAAGCTTTTCTCTCTATTAGAGAAAGCTGTTTCATTCAATATTCAGTGCAAATATTGCCAAACTGAAACAAGCTTATGCCTTATGAAGTACAATGTTTTCTGCAATGCTGTAAGACAGTTTTTAATGTGTTAGAAGTTATATGCACAAAAACTTATGTTAGGACTTCAATGATCAAGATTGTCAGTTTACAGCTTTCTGAGTCCAGTAATGCTGAAATAGTGTTTCTGTTGAAATGAAGTGAAATCAAGCCCAAATCTGCTCAAAAGCTTTTCTCTCTATTAGATAAAGCTGTTTCATTCAGTATTCAGTGCAAATCTTGCCAAACTGAAACAAGCTTATGCCTTATGAAGTACAATGTTTTCTGCAATGCTGTAAGACAGTTTTTAATGTGTTAGAAGTTATATGCACGAAAACTTATGTTAGGACTTCAATGATCAAGATTGTCAGTTTACAGCTTTCTGAGTCCAGTAATGCTGAAATAGTGTTTCTGTTGAAATGAAGTGAAATCAAGCCCAAATCTGCTCAAAAGCTTTTCTCTCTATTAGAGAAAGCTGTTTCATTCAGTATTCAGTGCAAATCTTGCTAAACTGAAACTTGCTTATGTCTTATGAAATAAAATGTTTTCTGCAATGCTGTAAGACAGTTTTTAATGTGTTAGAAGTTATATACACAAAAACTAATGTTAGGACTGCAATGATCAAGATTGTCAGTTTACAGCTTTATGAGTCCAGTAATGTTGAAATAGTGTTTCTGTTCAAATGAAGTGAAATCAAGCCCAAATCTGCTCAAAAGCTTTTCTCTCTAATAGAGAATGCGGTTTCATTCAGTATTCAGTGCAAATCTTGCCAAACTGAAACAAGCTTATGTCTTATGAAATGAAATGTTTTTTGCAATGCTGTAAGACAGTTTTTAATGTGTTAGAAGTTATATACACAAAAACTAATGTTAGGACTTCAATGATCAAGATTGTCAGTTACAGCTTTCTGAGTCCAGTAATGTTGAAATAGTGCTTCTGTTCAAATGAAGTGAAATCAAGCCCAAATCTGCTCAAAAGCTTGTCTCTCTAATAGAGAATGCGGTTTCATTCAGTATTCAGTGCAAATCTTGCCAAACTGATAGATGCTTATGCCATATGAAATACAATGTTTTCTGCAATGCTGTAAGACAGTTTTTAATGTGTTAGAAGTTATATGCACAAAAACTTATGTTAGGACTTCAATGATCAAGATTGTCAGTTTACAGCTTTCTGAGTCCAGTAATGCTGAAATAGTGCTTCTGTTCAAATGAAGTGAAATCTAGCCCAAATCTGCTCAAAAGCTTGTCTCTCTATTAGAGAAAGCTGTTTCATTCAATATTCAGTGCAAATCTTGCCAAACTGAAACATGCTTATGTCTTATGAAATAAAATGTTTTCTGCAATGCTGTAAGACAGTTTTTAATGTGTTAGAAGTTATATGCACAAAAACTAATGTTAGGACTTCAATGATCAAGATTGTCAGTTTACAGCTTTCTGAGTCCAGTAATGCTGAAATAGTGTTTCTGTTGAAATGAAGTGAAATCAAGCCCAAATCTGCTCAAAAGCTTTTCTCTCTATTAGATAAAGCTGTTTAATTCAGTATTCAGTGCAAATCTTGCCAAACTGAAACAAGCTTATGCCTTATGAAGTACAATGATTTCTGCAATGCTATAAGACAGTTTTTAATGTGTTAGAAGTTATATGCACAAAAACTTTTGTTAGGACTTCAATGATCAAGATTGTCAGTTTACAGCTTTCTGAGTCCAGTAATGCTGAAATAGTGTTTCTGTTGAAATGAAGTGAAATCAAGCCCAAATCTGCTCAAAAGCTTTTCTCTCTATTAGATAAAGCTGTTTCATTCAGTATTCAGTGCAAATCTTGCCAAACTGAAACAAGCTTATGTCTTATGAAATAAAATGTTTTCTGCAATGCTGTAAGACAGTTTTTAATGTGTTAGAAGTTATATACACAAAAACTTATGTTAGGACTTAAATGATCAAGATTGTCAGTTTACAGCTTTCTGAGTCCAGTAATGCTGAAATAGTGTTTCTGTTCAAATGAAGTGAAATCAAGCCCAAATCTGCTCAAAAGCTTTTCTCTCTATTAGAGAAAGCTGTTTCATTCAGTATTCAGTGCAAATCTTGCCAAACTGAAACATGCTTATGTCTTATGAAATAAAATGTTTTCTGCAATGCTGTAAGACAGTTTTTAATGTGTTAGAAGTTATATACACAAAAACTAATGTTAGGACTGCAATGATCAAGATTGTCAGTTTACAGCTTTCTGAGTCCAGTAATGTTGAAATAGTGCCTCTGTTCAAATGAAGTGAAATCAAGCCCAAATCTGCTCAAAAGCTTTTCTCTCTATTAGAGAAAGCTGTTTCATTCAATATTCAGTGCAAATCTTGCCAAACTGAAACAAGCTTATGCCTTATGAAGTACAATGTTTTCTGCAATGCTGTAAGACAGTTTTTAATGTGTTAGAAGTTATATGCACAAAAACTTATGTTAGGACTTCAATGATCAAGATTGTCAGTTTACAGCTTTCTGAGTCCAGTAATGCTGAAATAGTGTTTCTGTTGAAATGAAGTGAAATCAAGCCCAAATCTGCTCAAAAGCTTTTCTCTCTATTAGATAAAGCTGTTTCATTCAGTATTCAGTGCAAATCTTGCCAAACTGAAACAAGCTTATGTCTTATGAAATAAAATGTTTTCTGCAATGCTGTAAGACAGTTTTTAATGTGTTAGAAGTTATATACACAAAAACTTATGTTAGGACTTCAATGATCAAGATTGTCAGTTTACAGCTTTCTGAGTCCAGTAATGCTGAAATAGTGTTTCTGTTCAAATGAAGTGAAATCAAGAACAAATCTGCTCAAAAGCTTTTCTCTCTATTAGAGAAAGCTGTTTCATTCAGTATTCAGTGCAAATCTTGCCAAACTGAAACATGCTTATGTCTTATGAAATAAAATGTTTTCTGCAATGCTGTAAGACAGTTTTTAATGTGTTAGAAGTTATATACACAAAAACTAATGTTAGGACTTCAATGATCAAGATTGTCAGTTTACAGCTTTCTGAGTCCAGTGATGTTGAAATAGTGTTTCTGTTCAAATGAAGTGAAATCAAGCCCAAATCTGCTCAAAAGCTTTTCTCTCTATTAGAGAAAGCTGTTTCATTCAATATTCAGTGCAAGTCTTGCCAAACTGAAACAAGCTTATGCCTTATGAAGTACAATGTTTTCTGCAATGCTGTAAGACAGTTTTTAATGTGTTAGAAGTTATATGCACAAAAACTAATGTTAGGACTGCAATGATCAAGATTGTCAGTTTACAGCTTTCTGAGTCCAGTAATGTTGAAGTAGTGTTTCTGTTCAAATGAAGTGAAATCAAGCCCAAATCTGCTCAAAAGCTTTTCTCTCTATTAGAGAAAGCTGTTTCATTCAATATTCAGTGCAAATTTTGCCAAACTGAAACAAGCTTATATGCCTTATGAAGTACAATGTTTTCTGCAATGCTGTAAGACAGTTTTTAATGTGTTAGAAGTTATATGCACAAAAACTTATGTTAGGACTTCAATGATCAAGATTGTCAGTTTACAGCTTTCTGAGTCCAGTAATGCTGAAATAGTGTTTCTGTTGAAATGAAGTGAAATCAAGCCCAAATCTGCTCAAAAGCTTTTCTCTCTATTAGATAAAGCTGTTTAATTCAGTATTCAGTGCAAATCTTGCCAAACTGAAACAAGCTTATGTCTTATGAAGTGCAATGTTTTCTGCAATGCTGTAAGACAGTTTTTAATGTGTTAGAAGTTATATGCACGAAAACTTATGTTAGGACTTCAATGATCAAGATTGTCAGTTTACAGCTTTCTGAGTCCAGTAATGCTGAAATAGTGTTTCTGTTCAAATGAAGTGAAATCAAGCCCAAATCTGCTCAAAAGCTTTTCTCTCTATTAGAGAAAGCTGTTTCATTCAGTATTCAGTGCAAATCTTGCTAAACTGAAACTTGCTTATGTCTTATGAAATAAAATGTTTTCTGCAATGCTGTAAGACAGTTTTTAATGTGTTAGAAGTTATATACACAAAAACTAATGTTAGGACTGCAATGATCAAGATTGTCAGTTTACAGCTTTCTGAGTCCAGTAATGTTGAAATAGTGTTTCTGTTCAAATGAAGTGAAATCAAGCCCAAATCTGCTCAAAAGCTTTTCTCTCTAATAGAGAATGCGGTTTCATTCAGTATTCAGTGCAAATCTTGCCAAACTGAAACAAGCTTATGTCTTATGAAATGAAATGTTTTTTGCAATGCTGTAAGACGGTTTTTAATGTGTTAGAAGTTATATACACAAAAACTAATGTTAGGACTTCAATGATCAAGATTGTCAGTTTACAGCTTTCTGAGTCCAGTAATGCTGAAATAGTGTTTCTGTTGAAATGAAGTGAAATCAAGCCCAAATCTGCTCAAAAGCTTTTCTCTCTATTAGATAAAGCTGTTTCATTCAGTATTCAGTGCAAATCTTGCCAAACTGAAACAAGCTTATGCCTTATGAAGTACAATGTTTTCTGCAATGCTGTAAGACAGTTTTTAATGTGTTAGAAGTTATATGCATAAAAACTTATGTTAGGACTTCGATGATCAAGATTGTCAGTTTACAGCTTTCTGAGTCCAGTAATGCTGAAATAGTGTTTCTGTTGAAATGAAGTGAAATCAAGCCCAAATCTGCTCAAAAGCTTTTCTCTCTATTAGAGAAAGCTGTTTCATTCAGTATTCAGTGCAAATCTTGCCAAACTGAAACTTGCTTATATCTTATGAAATAAAATGTTTTCTGCAATGCTGTAAGACAGTTTTTAATGTGTTAGAAGTTATATACACAAAAACTAATGTTAGGACTGCAATGATCAAGATTGTCAGTTTACAGCTTTCTGAGTTCAGTAATGCTGAAATAGTGTTTCTGTTGAAATGAAGTGAAATCAAGCCCAAATCTGCTCAAAAGCTTTTCTCTCTATTAGATAAAGCTGTTTAATTCAGTATTCAGTGCAAATCTTGCCAAACTGAAACAAGCTTATGTCTTATGAAGTGCAATGTTTTCTGCAATGCTGTAAGACAGTTTTTAATGTGTTAGAAGTTATATGCACAAAAACTTATGTTAGGACTTCAATGATCAAGATTGTCAGTTTACAGCTTTCTGAGTCCAGTAATGCTGAAATAGTGTTTCTGTTGAAATGAAGTGAAATCAAGCCCAAATCTGCTCAAAAGCTTTTCTCTCTATTAGATAAAGCTGTTTCATTCAGTATTCAGTGCAAATCTTGCCAAACTGAAACAAGCTTATGCCTTATGAAGTACAATGTTTTCTGCAATGCTGTAAGACAGTTTTTAATATGTTAGAAGTTATATGCATGAAAACTTATGTTAGGACTTCAATGATCAAGATTGTCAGTTTACAGCTTTCTGAGTCCAGTAATGCTGAAATAGTGTTTCTGTTGAAATGAAGTGAAATCAAGCCCAAATCTGCTCAAAAGCTTTTCTCTCTATTAGATAAAGCTGTTTAATTCAGTATTCAGTGCAAATCTTGCCAAACTGAAACAAGCTTATGTCTTATGCAGTGCAATGTTTTCTGCAATGCTGTAAGACAGTTTTTAATGTGTTAGAAGTTATATGCACAAAAACTTATGTTAGGACTTCAATGATCAAGATTGTCAGTTTACAGCTTTCTGAGTCCAGTAATGCTGAAATAGTGTTTCTGTTGAAATGAAGTGAAATCAAGCCCAAATCTGCTCAAAAGCTTTTCTCTCTATTAGATAAAGCTGTTTCATTCAGTATTCAGTGCAAATCTTGCCAAACTGAAACAAGCTTATGCCTTATGAAGTACAATGTTTTCTGCAATGCTGTAAGACAGTTTTTAATGTGTTAGAAGTTATATGCACGAAAACTTATGTTAGGACTTCAATGATCAAGATTGTCAGTTTACAGCTTTCTGAGTCCAGTAATGCTGAAATAGTGTTTCTGTTCAAATGAAGTGAAATCAAGCCCAAATCTGCTCAAAAGCTTTTCTCTCTATTAGAGAAAGCTGTTTCATTCAGTATTCAGTGCAAATCTTGCTAAACTGAAACTTGCTTATGTCTTATGAAATAAAATGTTTTCTGCAATGCTGTAAGACAGTTTTTAATGTGTTAGAAGTTATATACACAAAAACTAATGTTAGGACTGCAATGATCAAGATTGTCAGTTTACAGCTTTCTGAGTCCAGTAATGTTGAAATAGTGTTTCTGTTCAAATGAAGTGAAATCAAGCCCAAATCTGCTCAAAAGCTTTTCTCTCTAATAGAGAATGCGGTTTCATTCAGTATTCAGTGCAAATCTTGCCAAACTGAAACAAGCTTATGTCTTATGAAATGAAATGTTTTTTGCAATGCTGTAAGACAGTTTTTAATGTGTTAGAAGTTATATACACAAAAACTAATGTTAGGACTTCAATGATCAAGATTGTCAGTTTACAGCTTTCTGAGTCCAGTAATGTTGAAATAGTGCTTCTGTTCAAATGAAGTGAAATCAAGCCCAAATCTGCTCAAAAGCTTGTCTCTCTAATAGAGAATGCGGTTTCATTCAGTATTCAGTGCAAATCTTGCCAAACTGATAGATGCTTATGCCATATGAAATACAATGTTTTCTGCAATGCTGTAAGACAGTTTTTAATGTGTTAGAAGTTATATGCACAAAAACTTATGTTAGGACTTCAATGATCAAGATTGTCAGTTTACAGCTTTCTGAGTCCAGTAATGCTGAAATAGTGCTTCTGTTCAAATGAAGTGAAATCTAGCCCAAATCTGCTCAAAAGCTTGTCTCTCTATTAGAGAAAGCTGTTTCATTCAATATTCAGTGCAAATCTTGCCAAACTGAAACATGCTTATGTCTTATGAAATAAAATGTTTTCTGCAATGCTGTAAGACAGTTTTTAATGTGTTAGAAGTTATATGCACAAAAACTAATGTTAGGACTGCAATGATCAAGATTGTCAGTTTACAGCTTTCTGAGTCCAGTAATGTTGAAATAGTGTTTCTGTTCAAATGAAGTGAAATCAAGCCCAAATCTGCTCAAAAGCTTTTCTCTCTATTAGAGAAAGCTGTTTCATTCAATATTCAGTGCAAATATTGCCAAACTGAAACAAGCTTATGCCTTATGAAGTACAATGTTTTCTGCAATGCTGTAAGACAGTTTTTAATGTGTTAGAAGTTATATGCACAAAAACTTATGTTAGGACTTCAATGATCAAGATTGTCAGTTTACAGCTTTCTGAGTCCAGTAATGCTGAAATAGTGTTTTTGTTGAAATGAAGTGAAATCAAGCCCAAATCTGCTCAAAAGCTTTTCTCTCTATTAGATAAAGCTGTTTCATTCAGTATTCAGTGCAAATCTTGCCAAACTGAAACAAGCTTATGCCTTATGAAGTACAATGTTTTCTGCAATGCTGTAAGACAGTTTTTAATGTGTTAAAAGTTATATGCACAAAAACTTATGTTAGGACTTCGATGATCAAGATTGTCAGTTTACAGCTTTCTGAGTCCAGTAATGCTGAAATAGTGTTTCTGTTGAAATGAAGTGAAATCAAGCCCAAATCTGCTCAAAAGCTTTTCTCTCTATTAGAGAAAGCTGTTTCATTCAGTATTCAGTGCAAATCTTGCCAAACTGAAACTTGCTTATATCTTATGAAATAAAATGTTTTCTGCAATGCTGTAAGACAGTTTTTAATGTGTTAGAAGTTATATACACAAAAACTAATGTAAGAACTGCAATGATCAAGATTGTCAGTTTACAGCTTTCTGAGTCCAGTAATGTTGAAATAGTGTTTCTGTTCAAATGAAGTGAAATCAAGCCCAAATCTGCTCAAAAGCTTTTCTCTCTAATAGAGAATGCGGTTTCATTCAGTATTCAGTGCAAATCTTGCCAAACTGAAACAAGCTTATGTCTTATGAAATGAAATGTTTTTTGCAATGCTGTAAGACAGTTTTTAATGTGTTAGAAGTTATATACACAAAAACTAATGTTAGGACTTCAATGATCAAGATTGTCAGTTTACCGCTTTCTGAGTCCAGTAATGTTGAAATAGTGCTTCTGTTCAAATGAAGTGAAATCAAGCCCAAATCTGCTCAAAAGCTTGTCTCTCTAATAGAGAATGCGGTTTCATTCAGTATTCAGTGCAAATCTTGCCAAACTGATAGATGCTTATGCCATATGAAATACAATGTTTTCTGCAATGCTGTAAGACAGTTTTTAATGTGTTAGAAGTTATATGCACAAAAACTTATGTTAGGACTTCAATGATCAAGATTGTCAGTTTACAGCTTTCTGAGTCCAGTAATGCTGAAATAGTGCTTCTGTTCAAATGAAGTGAAATCTAGCCCAAATCTGCTCAAAAGCTTGTCTCTCTATTAGAGAAAGCTGTTTCATTCAATATTCAGTGCAAATCTTGCCAAACTGAAACATGCTTATGTCTTATGAAATAAAATGTTTTCTGCAATGCTGTAAGACAGTTTTTAATGTGTTAGAAGTTATATGCACAAAAACTAATGTTAGGACTTCAATGATCAAGATTGTCAGTTTACAGCTTTCTGAGTCCAGTAATGCTGAAATAGTGTTTCTGTTCAAATGAAGTGAAATCAAGCCCAAATCTGCTCAAAAGCTTTTCTCTCTATTAGAGAAAGCTGTTTCATTCAGTATTCAGTGCAAATCTTGCCAAACTGAAACATGCTTATGTCTTATGAAATAAAATGTTTTCTGCAATGCTGTAAGACAGTTTTTAATGTGTTAGAAGTTATATACACAAAAACTAATGTTAGGACTGCAATGATCAAGATCGTCAGTTTACAGCTTTCTGGGTCCAGTAATGTTGAAATAGTGTTTCTGTTCAAATGAAGTGAAATCAAGCCCAAATCTGCTCAAAAGCTTTTCTCTCTATTAGAGAAAGCTGTTTCATTCAATATTCAGTGCAAATCTTGCCAAACTGAAACAAGCTTATGCCTTATGAAGTACAATGTTTTCTGCAATGCTGTAAGACAGTTTTTAATGTGTTAGAAGTTATATGCACAAAAACTTATGTTAGGACTTCAATGATCAAGATTGTCAGTTTACAGCTTTCTGAGTCCAGTAATGCTGAAATAGTGTTTCTGTTGAAATGAAGTGAAATCAAGCCCAAATCTGCTCAAAAGCTTTTCTCTCTATTAGATAAAGCTGTTTCATTCAGTATTCAGTGCAAATCTTGCCAAACTGAAACAAGCTTATGTCTTATGAAATAAAATGTTTTCTGCAATGCTGTAAGACAGTTTTTAATGTGTTAGAAGTTATATACACAAAAACTTATGTTAGGACTTAAATGATCAAGATTGTCAGTTTACAGCTTTCTGAGTCCAGTAATGCTGAAAAAGTGTTTCTGTTCAAATGAAGTGAAATCAAGCCCAAATCTGCTCAAAAGCTTTTCTCTCTATTAGAGAAAGCTGTTTCATTCAGTATTCAGTGCAAATCTTGACAAACTGAAACATGCTTATGTCTTATGAAATAAAATGTTTTCTGCAATGCTGTAAGACAGTTTTTAATGTGTTAGAAGTTATATACACAAAAACTAATGTTAGGACTGCAATGATCAAGATTGTCAGTTTACAGCTTTCTGAGTCCAGTAATGTTGAAATAGTGCCTCTGTTCAAATGAAGTGAAATCAAGCCCAAATCTGCTCAAAAGCCTTTCTCTCTATTAGAGAAAGCTGTTTCATTCAATATTCAGTGCAAATCTTGCCAAACTGAAACAAGCTTATGCCTTATGAAGTACAATGTTTTCTGCAATGCTGTAAGACAGTTTTTAATGTGTTAGAAGTTATATGCACAAAAACTTATGTTAGGACTTCAATGATCAAGATTGTCAGTTTACAGCTTTCTGAGTCCAGTAATGCTGAAATAGTGTTTCTGTTGAAATGAAGTGAAATCAAGCCCAAATCTGTTCAAAAGCTTTTCTCTCTATTAGATAAAGCTGTTTCATTCAGTATTCAGTGCAAATCTTGCCAAACTGAAACAAGCTTATGTCTTATGAAATAAAATGTTTTCTGCAATGCTGTAAGACAGTTTTTAATGTGTTAGAAGTTATATACACAAAAACTTATGTTAGGACTTCAATGATCAAGATTGTCAGTTTACAGCTTTCTGAGTCCAGTAATGCTGAAATAGTGTTTCTGTTCAAATGAAGTGAAATCAAGCCCAAATCTGCTCAAAAGCTTTTCTCTCTATTAGAGAAAGCTGTTTCATTCAATATTCAGTGCAAGTCTTGCCAAACTGAAACAAGCTTATGCCTTATGAAGTACAATGTTTTCTGCAATGCTGTAAGACAGTTTTTAATGTGTTAGAAGTTATATGCACAAAAACTAATGTTAGGACTGCAATGATCAAGATTGTCAGTTTACAGCTTTCTGAGTCCAGTAATGTTGAAATAGTGTTTCTGTTCAAATGAAGTGAAATCAAGCCCAAATCTGCTCAAAAGCTTTTCTCTCTATTAGAGAAAGCTGTTTCATTCAATATTCAGTGCAAATATTGCCAAACTGAAAGATGCTTATGCCTTTATGAACAACAATGTTTTCTGCAATGCTGTAAGACAGTTTTTAATGTGTTAGAAGTTATATACACAAAAACTTATGTTAGGACTTAAATGATCAAGATTGTCAGTTTACAGCTTTCTGAGTCCAGTAATGCTGAAATAGTGTTTCTGTTCAAATGAAGTGAAATCAAGCCCAAATCTGCTCAAAAGCTTTTCTCTCTATTAGAGAAAGCTGTTTCATTCAGTATTCAGTGCAAATCTTGCCAAACTGAAACATGCTTATGTCTTATGAAATAAAATGTTTTCTGCAATGCTGTAAGACAGTTTTTAATGTGTTAGAAGTTATATACACAAAAACTAATGTTAGGACTGCAATGATCAAGATTGTCAGTTTACAGCTTTCTGAGTCCAGTAATGTTGAAATAGTGCCTCTGTTCAAATGAAGTGAAATCAAGCCCAAATCTGCTCAAAAGCCTTTCTCTCTATTAGAGAAAGCTGTTTCATTCAATATTCAGTGCAAATCTTGCCAAACTGAAACAAGCTTATGCCTTATGAAGTACAATGTTTTCTGCAATGCTGTAAGACAGTTTTTAATGTGTTAGAAGTTATATACACAAAAACTAATGTTAGGACTGCAATGATCAAGATTGTCAGTTTACAGCTTTCTGAGTCCAGTAATGCTGAAATAGTGTTTCTGTTGAAATGAAGTGAAATCAAGCCCAAATCTGCTCAAAAGCTTTTCTCTCTATTAGATAAAGCTGTTTCATTCAGTATTCAGTGCAAATCTTGCCAAACTGAAACAAGCTTATGCCTTATGAAGTACAATGTTTTCTGCAATGCTGTAAGACAGTTTTTAATGTGTTAGAAGTTATATGCACAAAAACTTATGTTAGGACTTCGATGATCAAGATTGTCAGTTTACAGCTTTCTGAGTCCAGTAATGCTGAAATAGTGTTTCTGTTGAAATGAAGTGAAATCAAGCCCAAATCTGCTCAAAAGCTTTTCTCTCTATTAGAGAAAGCTGTTTCATTCAGTATTCAGTGCAAATCTTGCCAAACTGAAACTTGCTTATATCTTATGAAATAAAATGTTTTCTGCAATGCTGTAAGACAGTTTTTAATGTGTTAGAAGTTATATACACAAAAACTAATGTTAGGACTGCAATGATCAAGATTGTCAGTTTACAGCTTTCTGAGTCCAGTAATGTTGAAATAGTGTTTCTGTTCAAATGAAGTGAAATCAAGCCCAAATCTGCTCAAAAGCTTTTCTCTCTAATAGAGAATGCGGTTTCATTCAGTATTCAGTGCAAATCTTGCCAAACTGAAACAAGCTTATGTCTTATGAAATGAAATGTTTTTTGCAATGCTGTAAGACAGTTTTTAATGTGTTAGAAGTTATATACACAAAAACTAATGTTAGGACTTCAATGATCAAGATTGTCAGTTTACCGCTTTCTGAGTCCAGTAATGTTGAAATAGTGCTTCTGTTCAAATGAAGTGAAATCAAGCCCAAATCTGCTCAAAAGCTTGTCTCTCTAATAGAGAATGCGGTTTCATTCAGTATTCAGTGCAAATCTTGCCAAACTGATAGATGCTTATGCCATATGAAATACAATGTTTTCTGCAATGCTGTAAGACAGTTTTTAATGTGTTAGAAGTTATATGCACAAAAACTTATGTTAGGACTTCAATGATCAAGATTGTCAGTTTACAGCTTTCTGAGTCCAGTAATGCTGAAATAGTGCTTCTGTTCAAATGAAGTGAAATCTAGCCCAAATCTGCTCAAAAGCTTGTCTCTCTATTAGAGAAAGCTGTTTCATTCAATATTCAGTGCAAATCTTGCCAAACTGAAACATGCTTATGTCTTATGAAATAAAATGTTTTCTGCAATGCTGTAAGACAGTTTTTAATGTGTTAGAAGTTATATGCACAAAAACTAATGTTAGGACTTCAATGATCAAGATTGTCAGTTTACAGCTTTCTGAGTCCAGTAATGCTGAAATAGTGTTTCTGTTCAAATGAAGTGAAATCAAGCCCAAATCTGCTCAAAAGCTTTTCTCTCTATTAGAGAAAGCTGTTTCATTCAGTATTCAGTGCAAATCTTGCCAAACTGAAACATGCTTATGTCTTATGAAATAAAATGTTTTCTGCAATGCTGTAAGACAGTTTTTAATGTGTTAGAAGTTATATACACAAAAACTAATGTTAGGACTGCAATGATCAAGATTGTCAGTTTACAGCTTTCTGGGTCCAGTAATGTTGAAATAGTGTTTCTGTTCAAATGAAGTGAAATCAAGCCCAAATCTGCTCAAAAGCTTTTCTCTCTATTAGAGAAAGCTGTTTCATTCAATATTCAGTGCAAATCTTGCCAAACTGAAACAAGCTTATGCCTTATGAAGTACAATGTTTTCTGCAATGCTGTAAGACAGTTTTTAATGTGTTAGAAGTTATATGCACAAAAACTTATGTTAGGACTTCAATGATCAAGATTGTCAGTTTACAGCTTTCTGAGTCCAGTAATGCTGAAATAGTGTTTCTGTTGAAATGAAGTGAAATCAAGCCCAAATCTGCTCAAAAGCTTTTCTCTCTATTAGATAAAGCTGTTTCATTCAGTATTCAGTGCAAATCTTGCCAAACTGAAACAAGCTTATGTCTTATGAAATAAAATGTTTTCTGCAATGCTGTAAGACAGTTTTTAATGTGTTAGAAGTTATATACACAAAAACTTATGTTAGGACTTAAATGATCAAGATTGTCAGTTTACAGCTTTCTGAGTCCAGTAATGCTGAAAAAGTGTTTCTGTTCAAATGAAGTGAAATCAAGCCCAAATCTGCTCAAAAGCTTTTCTCTCTATTAGAGAAAGCTGTTTCATTCAGTATTCAGTGCAAATCTTGCCAAACTGAAACATGCTTATGTCTTATGAAATAAAATGTTTTCTGCAATGCTGTAAGACAGTTTTTAATGTGTTAGAAGTTATATACACAAAAACTAATGTTAGGACTGCAATGATCAAGATTGTCAGTTTACAGCTTTCTGAGTCCAGTAATGTTGAAATAGTGCCTCTGTTCAAATGAAGTGAAATCAAGCCCAAATCTGCTCAAAAGCCTTTCTCTCTATTAGAGAAAGCTGTTTCATTCAATATTCAGTGCAAATCTTGCCAAACTGAAACAAGCTTATGCCTTATGAAGTACAATGTTTTCTGCAATGCTGTAAGACAGTTTTTAATGTGTTAGAAGTTATATGCACAAAAACTTATGTTAGGACTTCAATGATCAAGATTGTCAGTTTACAGCTTTCTGAGTCCAGTAATGCTGAAATAGTGTTTCTGTTGAAATGAAGTGAAATCAAGCCCAAATCTGTTCAAAAGCTTTTCTCTCTATTAGATAAAGCTGTTTCATTCAGTATTCAGTGCAAATCTTGCCAAACTGAAACAAGCTTATGTCTTATGAAATAAAATGTTTTCTGCAATGCTGTAAGACAGTTTTTAATGTGTTAGAAGTTATATACACAAAAACTTATGTTAGGACTTCAATGATCAAGATTGTCAGTTTACAGCTTTCTGAGTCCAGTAATGCTGAAATAGTGTTTCTGTTCAAATGAAGTGAAATCAAGCCCAAATCTGCTCAAAAGCTTTTCTCTCTATTAGAGAAAGCTGTTTCATTCAATATTCAGTGCAAGTCTTGCCAAACTGAAACAAGCTTATGCCTTATGAAGTACAATGTTTTCTGCAATGCTGTAAGACAGTTTTTAATGTGTTAGAAGTTATATGCACAAAAACTAATGCTAGGACTGCAATGATCAAGATTGTCAGTTTACAGCTTTCTGAGTCCAGTAATGTTGAAATAGTGTTTCTGTTCAAATGAAGTGAAATCAAGCCAAAATCTGCTCAAAAGCTTTTCTCTCTATTAGAGAAAGCTGTTTCATTCAATATTCAGTGCAAATATTGCCAAACTGAAAGATGCTTATGCCTTTATGAACAACAATGTTTTCTGCAATGCTGTAAGACAGTTTTTAATGTGTTAGAAGTTATATACACAAAAACTTATGTTAGGACTTAAATGATCAAGATTGTCAGTTTACAGCTTTCTGAGTCCAGTAATGCTGAAATAGTGTTTCTGTTCAAATGAAGTGAAATCAAGCCCAAATCTGCTCAAAAGCTTTTCTCTCTATTAGAGAAAGCTGTTTCATTCAGTATTCAGTGCAAATCTTGCCAAACTGAAACATGCTTATGTCTTATGAAATAAAATGTTTTCTGCAATGCTGTAAGACAGTTTTTAATGTGTTAGAAGTTATATACACAAAAACTAATGTTAGGACTGCAATGATCAAGATTGTCAGTTTACAGCTTTCTGAGTCCAGTAATGTTGAAATAGTGCCTCTGTTCAAATGAAGTGAAATCAAGCCCAAATCTGCTCAAAAGCCTTTCTCTCTATTAGAGAAAGCTGTTTCATTCAATATTCAGTGCAAATCTTGCCAAACTGAAACAAGCTTATGCCTTATGAAGTACAATGTTTTCTGCAATGCTGTAAGACAGTTTTTAATGTGTTAGAAGTTATATACACAAAAACTAATGTTAGGACTGCAATGATCAAGATTGTCAGTTTACAGCTTTCTGAGTCCAGTAATGTTGAAATAGTGCCTCTGTTCAAATGAAGTGAAATCAAGCCCAAATCTGCTCAAAAGCCTTTCTCTCTATTAGAGAAAGCTGTTTTATTCAATATTCAGTGCAAATCTTGCCAAACTGAAACAAGCTTATGCCTTATGAAGTACAATGTTTTCTACAATGCTGTAAGACAGTTTTTAATGTGTTAGAAGTTATATGCACAAAAACTTATGTTAGGACTTCAATGATCAAGATTGTCAGTTTACAGCTTTCTGAGTCCAGTAATGCTGAAATAGTGTTTCTGTTCAAATGAAGTGAAATCAAGAACAAATCTGCTCAAAAGCTTTTCTCTCTATTAGAGAAAGCTGTTTCATTCAGTATTCAGTGCAAATCTTGCCAAACTGAAACATGCTTATGTCTTATGAAATAAAATGTTTTCTGCAATGCTGTAAGACAGTTTTTAATGTGTTAGAAGTTATATACACAAAAACTAATGTTAGGACTGCAATGATCAAGATTGTCAGTTTACAGCTTTCTGAGTCCAGTGATGTTGAAATAGTGTTTCTGTTCAAATGAAGTGAAATCAAGCCCAAATCTGCTCAAAAGCTTTTCTCTCTATTAGAGAAAGCTGTTTCATTCAATATTCAGTGCAAGTCTTGCCAAACTGAAACAAGCTTATGCCTTATGAAGTACAATGTTTTCTGCAATGCTGTAAGACAGTTTTTAATGTGTTAGAAGTTATATGCACAAAAACTAATGTTAGGACTGCAATGATCAAGATTGTCAGTTTACAGCTTTCTGAGTCCAGTAATGTTGAAATAGTGTTTCTGTTCAAATGAAGTGAAATCAAGCCCAAATCTGCTCAAAAGCTTTTCTCTCTATTAGAGAAATCTGTTTCATTCAATATTCAGTGCAAATATTGCCAAACTGAAAGATGCTTATGCCTTTATGAACAACAATGTTTTCTGCAATGCTGTAAGACAGTTTTTAATGTGTTAGAAGTTATATACACAAAAACTAATGTTAGGACTGCAATGATCAAGATTGTCAGTTTACAGCTTTCTGAGTCCAGTGATGTTGAAATAGTGTTTCTGTTCAAATGAAGTGAAATCAAGCCCAAATCTGCTCAAAAGCTTTTCTCTCTATTAGAGAAAGCTGTTTCATTCAATATTCAGTGCAAGTCTTGCCAAACTGAAACAAGCTTATGCCTTATGAAGTACAATGTTTTCTGCAATGCTGTAAGACAGTTTTTAATGTGTTAGAAGTTATATGCACAAAAACTAATGTTAGGACTGCAATGATCAAGATTGTCAGTTTACAGCTTTCTGAGTCCAGTAATGTTGAAATAGTGTTTCTGTTCAAATGAAGTGAAATCAAGCCCAAATCTGCTCAAAAGCTTTTCTCTCTATTAGAGAAAGCTGTTTCATTCAATATTCAGTGCAAATCTTGCCAAACTGAAACAAGCTTATATGCCTTATGAAGTACAATGTTTTCTGCAATGCTGTAAGACAGTTTTTAATGTGTTAGAAGTTATATGCACAAAAACGTCCCAAGGTTACGCATGTAACCCTAGTTCCTTGAGGGAACGAGACGCTGCGTCGATATCGCTTTGGGGAACGTCCCTGACGAGACCGGCTCTGAACATCGTGTGCAAACTGTCCAATGGACGGGCGTGACGTCACGGAGCGGGGTGACGTAGCGACCAGGAAGCTATATAAGCACGTGCCGTGCAGCTGGCTTCAGCTTCGAGTAGGGAAGCAAGCGCCGGCAGGGGTTGCGGGAGTATGGCTCTGCGACGCAGCGTCTCGTTCCCTCAAGGAACTAGGGTTACATACGTAACCTTGGGACGTTCCTTTTCGGGAACTCGAGCTGCGTCGATATCGCTTTGGGGAACGAGGTGCCCACGCTGCCAGACTACCAAATCCCTGCCTAGTGTGTATCCGGAGAGCACAGCTTAGGACGAGAGAACAGAAGAGCCCGGAGCGGCTCGCATATCAAGATCGTAGAATCTGACAAATGTAGAAGGCGTGGACCACCCCGCAGCGTTGCAGATGTCCACTAGGGACACACCTGCTGAGAAGGCCTTGGAGGCCGCCATACCCCGAGTAGAGTGAGCCTTGGCCCCCAAAGGAGGGGGTAGACCAGAGGACTCATAAGAGACGTTGATAGCCTCGACTATCCAACGGCTAAGGGTCTGCTTGGTGGCAGGAGACCCCTTGTTAGTAGGACCGTAGCAAACAAGCAATTGGTCGGATTTTCTCCACAGGGCAGCTCTGTGGACGTATGCGTCGAGTGCTCGCACTGGACACATACAGTTTAGCTTCTCTTGGTCTGGCTCCCGAAAGGGAGGAGGACAGAAGGCCTGCAGTACGATAGGCTGTGGTGTAACAGAGGGAACCTTTGGAACATAACCCGCTCGAGGGTATAAGAATGCTTTGGCCATACCAGGGGCAAAGTCTAAATAAGTAGGGGCCACCGAAAGGGCCTGGAGATCTCCAACTCGTTTCAGCGAGGTGATTGCCAGTAGGAGGGCAGTTTTCAGTGTCAGATGTCTATCTGAGATATCTTGAATTGGCTCGAATGGAGCTTTACAAAGAGCCTCTAGAACCACAACCAAATCCCATGGGGGAATACGGGACCGTACTGGAGGTCTCAGCCTCAATGCACCTCGGAGGAAACGTGTAACTAGGGGGTGTCTACCCACTGACTGATCATTGAAAGGGACATGGAAAGCAGCTATGGCCGCCACGTACACCTTTAAGGTGGAGTGGGATAACCCCGCAGAGAGCCTAGCTTGTAAAAACTCCAGAACTGTACCAACTGGGCAGTTAACAGGGTCAAGATGGCGATCTCTGCACCATGAAGTAAAGAATGACCACTTCAGGGCGTACAGTTTCCTCGTAGAGGGAGCTCTGGACTGGAGGAGGGTCTCAACAACCTCGGTTGAGAGACCAGCTGCTAACAGTTGTGCCCCCTCAGGGGCCACACCCACAGCTTGAACACCTCCGGGCGAGGGTGGATTATCGTGCCCTGCGCTTGTGAGAGTAGGTCTTTCCTGATCGGTATCTCCCACGGAGAGCCGTCGAGGAGCGAGACTAGATCTGAGAACCATATTCGGCCCGGCCAGAACGGGGCTACTAACAACAGACGGACCCCGTCCTGGCGTACTCTCGCCAGAACTCCCGGGAGCAGAGCGGTAGGGGGAAAAGCGTACAGACGAAGCCTCGGCCAGGTCTGTACCATAGCGTCCAGTCCCAGAGGAGCTGGATGAACTAGAGAGAACCAGAGGGGACATTGCGATGTCTCTTGAGTCGCAAAGAGGTCCACCTGAGCTTTGCCAAACACTCTCCATATCTGCTTCACCACCTCGGGGTGAAGCATCCATTCCCCGGGCCTCGGCCCCTGTCTCGACAGTATGTCTGCTCCCACATTCAATCTCCCAGGAATATACACTGCTCTGATCGAGAGGAGTTTGCCCTGGGACCAGAGAAGGATCTGGTATGCCAGCTTGTACAAGGGGCGTGAGCGCAGACCCCCCTGGTGATTGATATAAGAGACCACTGATGTGTTGTCGGTGCACACCAACACATGGTGACCTCTCAGGTCTGGGAGGAAATATTTTAATGCTCGATAGACTGCTAACATCTCTAGGCAATTGATGTGCCACGTCAGGTGGCGACCACTCCACAGACCGCGGGCAGGGTGGCCACTCATGACCGCACCCCAACTGGTGAGGGACGCGTCTGTCGCTAGCGTTACACGGCGACGAAGAGCTCCCAGCACCGGGCCCTGATTCAAGAACCAAGGTTTCTTCCACATGTCTAAGGCACGAAGGCATCGCCGCGTGACCTTGATAACTCGAAGTGGATTTCCCCTCGGGGAAAAGCCCTTGGACTTGAGCCACCACTGTAGGGGTCTCATGTGCAGCAGGCCAAAAGGTATCACGTTGGACGCAGCTGCCATGAGCCCTAACAATCCCTGGAATTGTTTGACAGTGAGTGACTGGCCTTCTTTGACTCTCTCGACTGAAGTGAGGATCGACTCGATCCGAGCAGGAGACATACGTGCCTGCATCGTGGTCGAATCCCACACTACGCCTAGATAGGTGGTTCTCTGAACTGGAGAAAGTACACTCTTCTTGGCATTTAGTCTCAAACCCAGCTCCCCCATGTGTGCGAGAACGACATCTCGATGTCGAACCGCCATCTGCTCTGATCGAGCTAAGATCAACCAATCGTCGATATAATTCAGAATGCGGATGCCCTGCATACGGAGGGATACCAGAGCCGCATCTACACATTTCGTGAACGTGCGGGGTGAGAGTGCAAGGCCGAAGGGAAGTACTCGATATTGATAAGCTTTGCCCCCGAAAGCGAACCTCAGATACTTCCTGTGTTGTGGAAGGATGGATATGTGGAAGTATGCGTCTTTGAGATCTATGGTGACAAACCAGTCCTCGGATCTGATTTGAGCTACAACCTGCTTGACAGTGAGCATTTTGAACTTCAGTGACATAACTGAGCGGTTCAGGTGACGTAAGTCTATGATCGGACGCAACCCCCCATCCTTCTTTGGAACTATGAAATACCGGCTGTAAAATCCGGATTCCCTGTCTAGAGGAGGGACCACCTCGATGGCCTCCTTCCTTAATAGGGTATTCACTTCTTGTTCCATAACCAGAGCCTGCCGGGGGGCGACCACAGTCGGTGTAACCCCGTTGAACTTCGGTGGTGGACGACCGAACTGAATGCAATAGCCTTTTTCTATTGTACGCAGGACCCAACGAGATACATTTGGCAGTAGCTTCCACGCTGCTAAATAATCTACTAAGGGAATCAGTCTCTCGAGACTGACCTCTGGTGTAAGAGGCCCCCGAAGGGGCGGCGAGCCTCCTAGCTCCGCTGCGCTCACGGGCGGAAATAACTGGGAGTAGTGCTCGCGGGAGGCCGCTGCGCCCTGAAGCTCTGGCAGGGTTGGCAGACCGACCTCCTGAGGGCACTGAGGTGAGGCGGGCACCGTATACTGAGGTGGACCGCGCTCTACCCCAGTAGGGGCTACCCTCTGGACCCTGATGTCAGGATCGTTTCGTCGAGGACTTCCGGGCCTCGATAACTGTTCTTAAATCGGGCTTTTTAGCTCTGGAAGTCCCCGACTCAGGGCGTCGCTGAGGCCCTCGGTCCCGACGTGGGGGAACACGAGCGGCGACACTCTGTTTCTGCGCTTCCCGGTATGAGGAGCCGGTATGTGGCGTGGTGATCTCCCGCCCAGATGCACCCCGAGAGCGACGAGGGAGGAAATTCTGGAACGCCGCCGCCTGTTTGCGTGCCTCCTGGAACCTGTCGACGACAGTGTTGACTGTGTCGCCAAACAGGCCCGAGGCTTGAAGCGGGGCGTCCAGGAGGCAGACCCTGTCTCTTTCTTTTATCTCTGACAGGGTCAGCCACAAATGCCTCTCCGCGGCCACTAAGGCTGCCATAGACCGCCCAATCGCGCGAGCGGTCTCTTTAGTGGTGCGGAGGGAGAGATCAGCGGTCTTTCTAAGCTCTTCGATATCATCAGACTTAATCCCCTCTCCCTCATCGATATCTCCCAGCAGGTCGGCCTGATAAGCTTGAAGGACTGCCATGGTGTGAAGGCAAGCCCCAGCCTGACCTGCTGCCACATAACCTTTGCCCACAAGCGATGATGTAACTCGCAGCGGCTTAGTGGGCAATGCCGGAGCCTTTAGGGACGATGCCGAGCCGGGTGACAGATAGCCCGCGAGCGTCTGTTCAACCCGTGGCAACGTCCTATAACCCCGCTCTCCCAGCCCCATCACGTTGCCATAATATAGTGAATCGGGGCCAAAGAGGCGGGTCGAATATGGGTGTTTCCACGATCTCGATAACTCATCATGGAGATCGGGAAAAAACGGTAGACTCCGGCGTGGAGGTGGTTGCCTCGGCCGCAGAAAGCGTTCATCTAGCTTGCTTTTCTGCGGCTCAGTGTGTTTTTCTGCAGGCCATTCGATTTTTAATCTATCAACTGCGCGTGTAACCACCTCCAAAAGCTCCTCATACTGGGGCGACAGGGGTGGCGAATCCCCAGCAACAGTCTCCACGTCAACCTCCTCGGAGGAAGAGAGGCGGAGAGCTGATCCCTCACCCTGGGGGGAAGAAACCGACGAGCGTGCTTCCGAACCCAGGGTTTGGGCGCCTGACCTGGCAGATGAGGAAGGAGATAAGGACTGGCCCGTCTCCATTCCCTCTGACAGATCCACCTGCGAACCCCACGAGTGCAGCAGCCGCTCTGCCTCGGCAGAAGCGGGGCCAGCACCGCGAGGAACGCTGGTGAAGGCTCCCTCCTCGAAGAGAGCCCTCCGGGATCGAAGCGCCCGCATTGGCAATCGCTCGCAATGCGGACAGTCGGCCCCCTCGAGAGCCGACTCAGCGTGCTTCGATCCCAGGCAAGCCACGCACAGATTGTGTGTATCCCCGCTCGTGATGTAGCGAGGGCAGGGAGGAACACACAATCTGTAACGCGGCTTGGAATCGCCCTTTAAATACTTGGTCTTTTGCTTTGCTTTTGGCATTATTGAGCTGTATTAGCGATCTTTTAATGGCTAAGAGACAGACAACAATAAATAGGACCAACGGGACAGACTTTTTAACATGCACACACAGAGCGCTTGCTGACAGAGCGAAGCTGAAGCCAGCTGCACGGCACGTGCTTATATAGCTTCTTGGTCGCTACGTCACCCCGCTCCGTGACGTCACGCCCGTCCATTGGACAGTTTGCACACGATGTTCAGAGCCGGTCTCGTCAGGGACGTTCCCCAAAGCGATATCGACGCAGCTCGAGTTCCCGAAAAGGAACTTATGTTAGGACTTCAATGATCAAGATTGTCAGTTTACAGCTTTCTGAGTCCAGTAATGTTGAAATAGTGCCTCTGTTCAAATGAAGTGAAATCTAGCCCAAATCTGCTCAAAAGCTTGTCTCTCTAATAGAGAAAGCTGTTTCATTCAGTATTCAGTGCAAATCTTGCCAAACTGAAAGATGCTTATGCCATATGAAATACAATGTTTGCTGCAATGCTGTAAGACAGTTTTTAATGTGTTAGAAGTTATATGCACAAAAACTTATGTTAGGACTTCAATGATCAAGATTGTCAGTTTACAGCTTTCTGAGTCCAGTAATGTTGAAATAGTGCATCTGTTCAAATGAAGTGAAATCAAGCCCAAATCTGCTCAAAAGCTTTTCTCTCTAGTAGAGAAAGCTGTTTCATTCAGTATTCAGTGCAAATCTTGCCAAACTGAAAGATGCTTATGCCTTATGAAATACAATGTTTTCTGCAATGCTGTAAGACAGTTTTTAATGTGTTAGAAGTTATATGCACAAAAACTTATGTTAGGACTTCAATGATCAAGATTGTCAGTTTACAGCTTTCTGAGTCCAGTAATGTTGAAATAGTGCATCTGTTCAAATGAAGTGAAATCAAGCCCAAATCTGCTCAAAAGCTTTTCTCTCTATTAGAGAAAGCTGTTTCATTCAGTATTCAGTGCAAATCTTGCCAAACTGAAAGATGCTTATGCCTTATGAAATACAATGTTTTCTGCAATGCTGTAAGACAGTTTTTAATCAGTTAGAAGTTATATGCACAAAAACTTATGTTAGGACTTCAATGATCAAGATTGTCAGTTTACAGCTTTCTGAGTCCAGTAATGTTGAAATAGTGCCTCTGTTCAAATGAAGTGAAATCTATCCCAAATCTGCTCAAAAGCTTGTCTCTCTAATAGAGAAAGCTGTTTCATTCAGTATTCAGTGCAAATCTTGCCAAACTGAAAGATGCTTATGCCTTATGAAATACAATGTTTTCTGCAATGCTGTAAGACAGTTTTTAATGTGTTAGAAGTTATATGCACAAAAACTTATGTTAGGACTTCAATGATCAAGATTGTCAGTTTACAGCTTTCTGAGTCCAGTAATGTTGAAATAGTGCCTCTGTTCAAATGAAGTGAAATCTAGCCCAAATCTGCTCAAAAGCTTGTCTCTCTAATAGAGAAAGCTGTTTCATTCAATATTCAGTGCAAATCTTGCCAAACTGAAAGATGCTTGTGCCTTATGAAATACAATGTTTTCTGCAATGCTGTAAGACAGTTTTTAATGTGTTAGAAGTTATATGCACAAAAACTTATGTTAGGACTTCAATGATCAAGATTGTCAGTTTACAGCTTTCTGAGTCCAGTAATGTTGAAATAGTGCCTCTGTTCAAATGAAGTGAAATCAAGCCCAAATCTGCTCAAAAGCTTTTCTCTCTAGTAGAGAAAGCTGTTTCATTCAGTATTCAGTGCAAATCTTGCCAAACTGAAAGATGCTTATGCCATATGAAATACAATGTTTTCTGCAATGCTGTAAGACAGTTTTTAATGTGTTAGAAGTTATATGCACAAAAACTTATGTTAGGACTTCAATGATCAAGATTGTCAGTTTACAGCTTTCTGAGTCCAGTAATGTTGAAATAGTGCCTCTGTTCAAATGAAGTGAAATCTAGCCCAAATCTGCTCAAAAGCTTGTCTCTCTAATAGAGAAAGCTGTTTCATTCAGTATTCAGTGCAAATCTTGCCAAACTGAAAGATTCTTATGCCATATGAAATACAATGTTTGCTGCAATGCTGTAAGACAGTTTTTAATGTGTTAGAAGTTATATACACAAAAACTTATGTTAGGACTTCAATGATCAAGATTGTCAGTTTACAGCTTTCTGAGTCCAGTAATGTTGAAATAGTGCATCTGTTCAAATGAAGTGAAATCAAGCCCAAATCTGCTCAAAAGCTTTTCTCTCTAGTAGAGAAAGCTGTTTCATTCAGTATTCAGTGCAAATCTTGCCAAACTGAAAGATGCTTATGCCTTATGAAATACAATGTTTTCTGCAATGCTGTAAGACAGTTTTTAATGTGTTAGAAGTTATATGCACAAAAACTTATGTTAGGACTTCAATGATCAAGATTGTCAGTTTACAGCTTTCTGAGTCCAGTAATGTTGAAATAGTGCATCTGTTCAAATGAAGTGAAATCAAGCCCAAATCTGCTCAAAAGCTTTTCTCTCTAGTAGAGAAAGCTGTTTCATTCAGTATTCAGTGCAAATCTTGCCAAACTGAAAGATGCTTATGCCTTATGAAATACAATGTTTTCTGCAATGCTGTAAGACAGTTTTTAATGTGTTAGAAGTTATATGCACAAAAACTTATGTTAGGACTTCAATGATCAAGATTGTCAGTTTACAGCTTTCTGAGTCCAGTAATGTTGAAATAGTGCCTCTGTTCAAATGAAGTGAAATCTAGCCCAAATCTGCTCAAAAGCTTGTCTCTCTAATAGAGAAAGCTGTTTCATTCAGTATTCAGTGCAAATCTTGCCAAACTGAAAGATTCTTATGCCATATGAAATACAATGTTTGCTGCAATGCTGTAAGACAGTTTTTAATGTGTTAGAAGTTATATGCACAAAAATTTATGTTAGGACTTCAATGATCAAGATTGTCAGTTTACAGCTTTCTGAGTCCAGTAATGTTGAAATAGTGCATCTGTTCAAATGAAGTGAAATCTAGCCCAAATCTGCTCAAAAGCTTGTCTCTCTAATAGAGAAAGCTGTTTCATTCAGTATTCAGTGCAAATCTTGCCAAACTGAAAGATTCTTATGCCATATGAAATACAATGTTTGCTGCAATGCTGTAAGACAGTTTTTAATGTGTTAGAAGTTATATGCACAAAAACTTATGTTAGGACTTCAATGATCAAGATTGTCAGTTTACAGCTTTCTGAGTCCAGTAATGTTGAAATAGTGCATCTGTTCAAATGAAGTGAAATCAAGCCCAAATCTGCTCAAAAGCTTTTCTCTCTAGTAGAGAAAGCTGTTTCATTCAGTATTCAGTGCAAATCTTGCCAAACTGAAAGATGCTTATGCCTTATGAAATACAATGTTTGCTGCAATGCTGTAAGACAGTTTTTAATGTGTTAGAAGTTATATACACAAAAACTTATGTTAGGACTTCAATGATCAAGATTGTCAGTTTACAGCTTTCTGAGTCCAGTAATGTTGAAATAGTGCATCTGTTCAAATGAAGTGAAATCAAGCCCAAATCTGCTCAAAAGCTTTTCTCTCTAGTAGAGAAAGCTGTTTCATTCAGTATTCAGTGCAAATCTTGCCAAACTGAAAGATGCTTATGCCTTATGAAATACAATGTTTTCTGCAATGCTGTAAGACAGTTTTTAATGTGTTAGAAGTTATATGCACAAAAACTTATGTTAGGACTTCAATGATCAAGATTGTCAGTTTACAGCTTTCTGAGTCCAGTAATGTTGAAATAGTGCATCTGTTCAAATGAAGTGAAATCAAGCCCAAATCTGCTCAAAAGCTTTTCTCTCTATTAGAGAAAGCTGTTTCATTCAGTATTCAGTGCAAATCTTGCCAAACTGAAAGATGCTTATGCCTTATGAAATACAATGTTTTCTGCAATGCTGTAAGACAGTTTTTAATCAGTTAGAAGTTATATGCACAAAAACTTATGTTAGGACTTCAATGATCAAGATTGTCAGTTTACAGCTTTCTGAGTCCAGTAATGTTGAAATAGTGCCTCTGTTCAAATGAAGTGAAATCTATCCCAAATCTGCTCAAAAGCTTGTCTCTCTAATAGAGAAAGCTGTTTCATTCAGTATTCAGTGCAAATCTTGCCAAACTGAAAGATGCTTATGCCTTATGAAATACAATGTTTTCTGCAATGCTGTAAGACAGTTTTTAATGTGTTAGAAGTTATATGCACAAAAACTTATGTTAGGACTTCAATGATCAAGATTGTCAGTTTACAGCTTTCTGAGTCCAGTAATGTTGAAATAGTGCCTCTGTTCAAATGAAGTGAAATCTAGCCCAAATCTGCTCAAAAGCTTGTCTCTCTAATAGAGAAAGCTGTTTCATTCAATATTCAGTGCAAATCTTGCCAAACTGAAAGATGCTTGTGCCTTATGAAATACAATGTTTTCTGCAATGCTGTAAGACAGTTTTTAATGTGTTAGAAGTTATATGCACAAAAACTTATGTTAGGACTTCAATGATCAAGATTGTCAGTTTACAGCTTTCTGAGTCCAGTAATGTTGAAATAGTGCCTCTGTTCAAATGAAGTGAAATCAAGCCCAAATCTGCTCAAAAGCTTTTCTCTCTAGTAGAGAAAGCTGTTTCATTCAGTATTCAGTGCAAATCTTGCCAAACTGAAAGATGCTTATGCCTTATGAAATACAATGTTTTCTGCAATGCTGTAAGACAGTTTTTAATGTGTTAGAAGTTATATGCACAAAAACTTATGTTAGGACTTCAATGATCAAGATTGTCAGTTTACAGCTTTCTGAGTCCAGTAATGTTGAAATAGTGCCTCTGTTCAAATGAAGTGAAATCTAGCCCAAATCTGCTCAAAAGCTTGTCTCTCTAATAGAGAAAGCTGTTTCATTCAGTATTCAGTGCAAATCTTGCCAAACTGAAAGATTCTTATGCCATATGAAATACAATGTTTGCTGCAATGCTGTAAGACAGTTTTTAATGTGTTAGAAGTTATATACACAAAAACTTATGTTAGGACTTCAATGATCAAGATTGTCAGTTTACAGCTTTCTGAGTCCAGTAATGTTGAAATAGTGCATCTGTTCAAATGAAGTGAAATCAAGCCCAAATCTGCTCAAAAGCTTTTCTCTCTAGTAGAGAAAGCTGTTTCATTCAGTATTCAGTGCAAATCTTGCCAAACTGAAAGATGCTTATGCCTTATGAAATACAATGTTTTCTGCAATGCTGTAAGACAGTTTTTAATGTGTTAGAAGTTATATGCACAAAAACTTATGTTAGGACTTCAATGATCAAGATTGTCAGTTTACAGCTTTCTGAGTCCAGTAATGTTGAAATAGTGCATCTGTTCAAATGAAGTGAAATCAAGCCCAAATCTGCTCAAAAGCTTTTCTCTCTAGTAGAGAAAGCTGTTTCATTCAGTATTCAGTGCAAATCTTGCCAAACTGAAAGATGCTTATGCCTTATGAAATACAATGTTTTCTGCAATGCTGTAAGACAGTTTTTAATGTGTTAGAAGTTATATGCACAAAAACTTATGTTAGGACTTCAATGATCAAGATTGTCAGTTTACAGCTTTCTGAGTCCAGTAATGTTGAAATAGTGCCTCTGTTCAAATGAAGTGAAATCTAGCCCAAATCTGCTCAAAAGCTTGTCTCTCTAATAGAGAAAGCTGTTTCATTCAGTATTCAGTGCAAATCTTGCCAAACTGAAAGATTCTTATGCCATATGAAATACAATGTTTGCTGCAATGCTGTAAGACAGTTTTTAATGTGTTAGAAGTTATATGCACAAAAACTTATGTTAGGACTTCAATGATCAAGATTGTCAGTTTACAGCTTTCTGAGTCCAGTAATGTTGAAATAGTGCATCTGTTCAAATGAAGTGAAATCTAGCCCAAATCTGCTCAAAAGCTTGTCTCTCTAATAGAGAAAGCTGTTTCATTCAGTATTCAGTGCAAATCTTGCCAAACTGAAAGATTCTTATGCCATATGAAATACAATGTTTGCTGCAATGCTGTAAGACAGTTTTTAATGTGTTAGAAGTTATATGCACAAAAACTTATGTTAGGACTTCAATGATCAAGATTGTCAGTTTACAGCTTTCTGAGTCCAGTAATGTTGAAATAGTGCATCTGTTCAAATGAAGTGAAATCAAGCCCAAATCTGCTCAAAAGCTTTTCTCTCTAGTAGAGAAAGCTGTTTCATTCAGTATTCAGTGCAAATCTTGCCAAACTGAAAGATGCTTATGCCTTATGAAATACAATGTTTGCTGCAATGCTGTAAGACAGTTTTTAATGTGTTAGAAGTTATATACACAAAAACTTATGTTAGGACTTCAATGATCAAGATTGTCAGTTTACAGCTTTCTGAGTCCAGTAATGTTGAAATAGTGCATCTGTTCAAATGAAGTGAAATCAAGCCCAAATCTGCTCAAAAGCTTTTCTCTCTAGTAGAGAAAGCTGTTTCATTCAGTATTCAGTGCAAATCTTGCCAAACTGAAAGATGCTTATGCCTTATGAAATACAATGTTTTCTGCAATGCTGTAAGACAGTTTTTAATGTGTTAGAAGTTATATGCACAAAAACTTATGTTAGGACTTCAATGATCAAGATTGTCAGTTTACAGCTTTCTGAGTCCAGTAATGTTGAAATAGTGCATCTGTTCAAATGAAGTGAAATCAAGCCCAAATCTGCTCAAAAGCTTTTCTCTCTAGTAGAGAAAGCTGTTTCATTCAGTATTCAGTGCAAATCTTGCCAAACTGAAAGATGCTTATGCCTTATGAAATACAATGTTTTCTGCAATGCTGTAAGACAGTTTTTAATGTGTTAGAAGTTATATGCACAAAAACTTATGTTAGGACTTCAATGATCAAGATTGTCAGTTTACAGCTTTCTGAGTCCAGTAATGTTGAAATAGTGCCTCTGTTCAAATGAAGTGAAATCTAGCCCAAATCTGCTCAAAAGCTTGTCTCTCTAATAGAGAAAGCTGTTTCATTCAGTATTCAGTGCAAATCTTGCCAAACTGAAAGATTCTTATGCCATATGAAATACAATGTTTGCTGCAATGCTGTAAGACAGTTTTTAATGTGTTAGAAGTTATATGCACAAAAACTTATGTTAGGACTTCAATGATCAAGATTGTCAGTTTACAGCTTTCTGAGTCCAGTAATGTTGAAATAGTGCATCTGTTCAAATGAAGTGAAATCTAGCCCAAATCTGCTCAAAAGCTTGTCTCTCTAATAGAGAAAGCTGTTTCATTCAGTATTCAGTGCAAATCTTGCCAAACTGAAAGATTCTTATGCCATATGAAATACAATGTTTGCTGCAATGCTGTAAGACAGTTTTTAATGTGTTAGAAGTTATATGCACAAAAACTTATGTTAGGACTTCAATGATCAAGATTGTCAGTTTACAGCTTTCTGAGTCCAGTAATGTTGAAATAGTGCATCTGTTCAAATGAAGTGAAATCAAGCCCAAATCTGCTCAAAAGCTTTTCTCTCTAGTAGAGAAAGCTGTTTCATTCAGTATTCAGTGCAAATCTTGCCAAACTGAAAGATGCTTATGCCTTATGAAATACAATGTTTTCTGCAATGCTGTAAGACAGTTTTTAATGTGTTAGAAGTTATATGCACAAAAACTTATGTTAGGACTTCAATGATCAAGATTGTCAGTTTACAGCTTTCTGAGTCCAGTAATGTTGAAATAGTGCATCTGTTCAAATGAAGTGAAATCAAGCCCAAATCTGCTCAAAAGCTTTTCTCTCTAGTAGAGAAAGCTGTTTCATTCAGTATTCAGTGCAAATCTTGCCAAACTGAAAGATGCTTATGCCTTATGAAATACAATGTTTTCTGCAATGCTGTAAGACAGTTTTTAATGTGTTAGAAGTTATATGCACAAAAACTTATGTTAGGACTTCAATGATCAAGATTGTCAGTTTACAGCTTTCTGAGTCCAGTAATGTTGAAATAGTGCCTCTGTTCAAATGAAGTGAAATCTAGCCCAAATCTGCTCAAAAGCTTGTCTCTCTAATAGAGAAAGCTGTTTCATTCAGTATTCAGTGCAAATCTTGCCAAACTGAAAGATTCTTATGCCATATGAAATACAATGTTTGCTGCAATGCTGTAAGACAGTTTTTAATGTGTTAGAAGTTATATGCACAAAAACTTATGTTAGGACTTCAATGATCAAGATTGTCAGTTTACAGCTTTCTGAGTCCAGTAATGTTGAAATAGTGCCTCTGTTCAAATGAAGTGAAATCTAGCCCAAATCTGCTCAAAAGCTTGTCTCTCTAATAGAGAAAGCTGTTTCATTCAGTATTCAGTGCAAATCTTGCCAAACTGAAAGATTCTTATGCCATATGAAATACAATGTTTGCTGCAATGCTGTAAGACAGTTTTTAATGTGTTAGAAGTTATATGCACAAAAACTTATGTTAGGACTTCAATGATCAAGATTGTCAGTTTACAGCTTTCTGAGTCCAGTAATGTTGAAATAGTGCATCTGTTCAAATGAAGTGAAATCAAGCCCAAATCTGCTCAAAAGCTTTTCTCTCTAGTAGAGAAAGCTGTTTCATTCAGTATTCAGTGCAAATCTTGCCAAACTGAAAGATGCTTATGCCTTATGAAATACAATGTTTTCTGCAATGCTGTAAGACAGTTTTTAATGTGTTAGAAGTTATATGCACAAAAACTTATGTTAGGACTTCAATGATCAAGATTGTCAGTTTACAGCTTTCTGAGTCCAGTAATGTTGAAATAGTGCATCTGTTCAAATGAAGTGAAATCAAGCCCAAATCTGCTCAAAAGCTTTTCTCTCTAGTAGAGAAAGCTGTTTCATTCAGTATTCAGTGCAAATCTTGCCAAACTGAAAGATGCTTATGCCTTATGAAATACAATGTTTTCTGCAATGCTGTAAGACAGTTTTTAATGTGTTAGAAGTTATATGCACAAAAACTTATGTTAGGACTTCAATGATCAAGATTGTCAGTTTACAGCTTTCTGAGTCCAGTAATGTTGAAATAGTGCCTCTGTTCAAATGAAGTGAAATCTAGCCCAAATCTGCTCAAAAGCTTGTCTCTCTAATAGAGAAAGCTGTTTCATTCAGTATTCAGTGCAAATCTTGCCAAACTGAAAGATTCTTATGCCTTATGAAATACAATGTTTGCTGCAATGCTGTAAGACAGTTTTTAATGTGTTAGAAGTTATATGCACAAAAACTTATGTTAGGACTTCAATGATCAAGATTGTCAGTTTACAGCTTTCTGAGTCCAGTAATGTTGAAATAGTGCCTCTGTTCAAATGAAGTGAAATCTAGCCCAAATCTGCTCAAAAGCTTGTCTCTCTAATAGAGAAAGCTGTTTCATTCAGTATTCAGTGCAAATCTTGCCAAACTGAAAGATTCTTATGCCATATGAAATACAATGTTTGCTGCAATGCTGTAAGACAGTTTTTAATGTGTTAGAAGTTATATGCACAAAAACTTATGTTAGGACTTCAATGATCAAGATTGTCAGTTTACAGCTTTCTGAGTCCAGTAATGTTGAAATAGTGCATCTGTTCAAATGAAGTGAAATCAAGCCCAAATCTGCTCAAAAGCTTTTCTCTCTAGTAGAGAAAGCTGTTTCATTCAGTATTCAGTGCAAATCTTGCCAAACTGAAAGATGCTTATGCCTTATGAAATACAATGTTTTCTGCAATGCTGTAAGACAGTTTTTAATGTGTTAGAAGTTATATGCACAAAAACTTATGTTAGGACTTCAATGATCAAGATTGTCAGTTTACAGCTTTCTGAGTCCAGTAATGTTGAAATAGTGCTACTGTTCAAATGAAGTGAAATCTAGCCCAAATCTGCTCAAAAGCTTGTCTCTCTAATAGAGAAAGCTGTTTCATTCAATATTCAGTGCAAATCTTGCCAAACTGAAAGATGCTTATGCCTTATGAAATAAAATGTTTTCTGCAATGCTGTAAGACAGTTTTTAATGTGTTAGAAGTTATATGGACAAAAACTTATGTTAGGACTTCAATGATCAAGATTGTCAGTTTACAGCTTTCTGAGTCCAGTAATGTTGAAATAGTGCCGCTGTTCAAATGAAGTGAAATCTAGCCCAAATCTACTCAAAAGCTTGTCTCTCTAATAGAGAAAGCTGTTTCATTCAGTATTCAGTGCAAATCTTGCCAAACTGAAAGATGCTTATGCCATATGAAATACAATGTTTTCTGCAATGCTGTAAGACAGTTTTTAATGTGTTAGAAGTTATATGCACAAAAACTTATGTTAGGACTTCAATGATCAAGATTGTCAGTTTACAGCTTTCTGAGTCCAGTAATGTTGAAATAGTGCCTCTATTCAAATGAAGTGAAATCAAGCCCAAATCTGCTCAAAAGCTTTTCTCTCTATTAGAGAAAGCTGTTTCATTCAGTATTCAGTGCAAATCTTGACAAACTGAACGATGCTTATGCCATATGAAATACTATGTTTTCTGCAATGCTGTAAGACAGTTTTTAATGTGTTAGAAGTTATATGCACAAAAACTTATGTTAGGATTTCAATGATCAAGATTGTCAGTTTACAGCTTTCTGAGTCCAGTAATGTTGAAATAGTGCATCTGTTCAAATGAAGTGAAATCAAGCCCAAATCTGCTCAAAAGCTTTTCTCTCTAGTAGAGAAAGCTGTTTCATTCAGTATTCAGTGCAAATCTTGCCAAACTGAAAGATGCTTATGCCATATGAAATACAATGTTTTCTGCAATGCTGTAAGACAGTTTTTAATGTGTTAGAAGTTATATGCACAAAAACTAATGTTAGGACTTCAATGATCAAGATTGTCAATTTACAGCTTTCTGAGTCCAGTAATGTTGAAATAGTGCTTCTGTTCAAATGAAGTGAAATCAAGCCCAAATCTGCTCAAAAGCTTTTCTCTCTATTAGAGAAAGCTGTTTCATTCAGTATTCAGTGCAAATCTTGCCAAACTGAAAGATGTTTATGCCTTATGAAATACAATGTTTTCTGCAATGCTGTAAGACAGTTTTTAATGTGTTAGAAGTTATATGCACAAAAAACTTATGTTAGGACTTCAATGATCAAGATTGTCAGTTTACAGCTTTCTGAGTCCAGTAATGTTGAAATAGCGCTTCTGTTCAAATGAAGTGAAATCAAGCCCAAATCTGCTCAAAAGCTTGTCTCTCTATTAGAGAAAGCTGTTTCATTCAATATTCAGTGCAAATCTTGCCAAACTGAAACATGCTTATGTCTTCTGAAATAAAATGTTTTCTGCAATGCTGTAAGACAGTTTTTAATGTGTTAGAAGTTATATGCACAAAAACTAATGTTAGGACTTCAATGATCAAGATTGTCAGTTTACAGCTTTCTGAGTCCAGTAATGTTGAAATAGTGCTTCTGTTCAAATGAAGTGAAATCAAGCCCAAATCTGCTCAAAAGCTTTTCTCTCTATTAGAGAAAGCTGTTTCATTCAGTATTCAGTGCAAATCTTGCCAAACTGAAAGATGTTTATGCCTTATGAAATACAATGTTTTCTGCAATGCTGTAAGACAGTTTTTAATGTGTTAGAAGTTATATGCACAAAAACTTATGTTAGGAATTCAATGATCAAGATTGTCAGTTTACAGCTTTCTGAGTCCAGTAATGTTGAAATAGTGCTTCTGTTCAAATGAAGTGAAATCTAGCCCAAATCTGCTCAAAAGCTTGTCTCTCTATTAGAGAAAGCTGTTTCATTCAGTATTCAGTGCAAATCTTGCCAAACTGATAGATGCTTATGCCTTATGAAATACAATGATTTCTGCAATGCTGTAAGACAGTTTTTAATGTGTTAGAAGTTATATGCACAACAACTTATGTTAGGACTTCAATGATCAAGATTGTCAGTTTACAGCTTTCTGAGTCCAGTAATGTTGAAATAGTGCTTCTGTTCAAATGAAGTGAAATCTAGCCCAAATCTGCTCAAAAGCTTGTCTCTCTATGAGAGAAAGCTGCTTTATGAAATACAATGTTTTTGCAATGCTGTAAGATGGTTTTTAATGTGTTAGAAGTCATATGCACAAAAACTCATGTTAGAGCTTCAATGCTCAATATTGTGAGTTTACAGGTTTCTGAGACCATCTGCTCAAAAGCTTGTCTCTCTATCAGAGAAAGCTCCTTCATTCAATATTCAGTGCAAATCTTGCCAAACTGAAGGATGCTTATGCCTTATGAAATACAATGTTTTTGCTATGATGTAAGACTGTTTTTAATGTGTTAGAAGTTATATGCACAAAAACTTATGTTTTGAGCTTCAATGCTCAAGACTATCAGTTTACAGGTTTCTGAGACCAGTAATGTTGAAATAGTGCTTTTGTTCAAACGAAGTAAAATCTAGCCCAAATCTGCTCAAAAGCTTGTCTCTCTAACAAGAGAAAGCTTATTCATTCAATATTCAGTGCAAATCTTGCCAAACTGAAAGATTTTTATGCCTTATGAAATACAATGTTTTTGCAATGCTGTAAGACTGTTTTTAATGTGTTAGAAGTTATATGCACAAAAACTTATGTTAGAGCTTCAATGCTCAAGACTGAGAGCTTACAGGTTTTTAATGTGTTAGAAATTATATGCACAAAAACTCATGTTAGAGCTTCAATACTCAAGATTGTGAGATTTCTGAGAACAGTAATGTTGAAATAGTGCTTCTGTTCAAATGAAGTGAAATCTAGCCCAAATCTGCTCAAAAGCTTGTCTCTCCATTAGAGAAAGCTGCTTCATTCAATATTCAGTGCATATCTCGCCAAACTGAAAGATGCTTATGCCTTATGAAATACAATGTTTTTGCAATGCTGTAAGACAGTTTTTAATGTGTTAGAAGTTATATACACAAAAACTCATGTTAGAGCCTCCATTTATGTATCCTCGGATACCTATCTAAACAGGGTTTTGCTACTAGGGATCCGTTGAAACAGCTCCTTCAGCAAGCTTATGCAAGAGCAAGCTGTAGCCCCTGTGTGACAGGCAAGACCTTGTATAAATACTGGGTTCTTAGCCGTATCCCTTTAAAGGAATCCTTCCTGATTCCAAGCCTTTTGCTCTATCCCGGGCCGAGGTCCTAACAAATAACTGGGTATGTAGCTTAGCCCTTTGGCCATAAGGTATCATGTTATGGACATCCATCTAAATGTCCCAGGGGCAACTCCCACGGAAATGGTATAGTTGGTACTTAGTGTTTGCCATGATTCTGGCCTGCACTCCCCTCAGCATGGCGGCATGGGTATACTGTTCCCCATAGTGCCCACTAGAGGACGCAGTTCGGAGTTCCCTTGAAAGAGACACTACGTCCTCCAGCTGAGAAGGGTCTGGCTGCAGACTTGCACTTGCACTCTCAGACTTGCACTCTCAGACACTTGTGCTTCCGCCTAGCGACGTCACTTGCAGTCTTTATTTTTTTTATTAATTTTTTTTGTTCTATTTATTTTTTTTGTTCTAACTTTTTCTTTGAATCTCTCAACATTTTACAACAGTAGCCAGGTGGTGAAGACAAGAAAAAAATAAACTAAATTGCAATGTCACTTGCAATCGCTACTTGCACTCCCCGCTACCTGTGACGTAATTTGCAATCAACACAAATCGTGCATGTTGCCAATGGAGACAAGACCCTGTGGTGGTGATTAAATGATTAAAACTAAATAAGTAGGCCTACTACTATACACACAGTCTTTCGTTAAGCGTTTTCCTCCTGTAGAAAAAAAAAAAAAACTTAATATGGCATAATGTATTAGGCTACGTTACATTCAATTAAAAGATCAAATTCGATATATAGTTATTATTTAATGTACTACAAGGCAAGCAGATGGCTATGAACACAATGTGAACGCTTAATGTGGCCTAATAACAGACTAAGATGATAAAGACAATTTAGTAGGCCTAGTCTATATGTCTTGATGTTGACCCAACGTATATACAGACCAGCAAATATGAACGTGTATTATAAAATGCATTAAGTGATTTTAAAAGGATTAACTCCGTACAGGCAAGCAGACGAGTACAGAAGAACGCAGTGCATTAAATCGTACATTAAACGTTTTCCTCCTATAGAAAATCATTATAAATAAAACACATAATGTAGCTTAATGGACAAAGACAGTGATATAAACGAGTTGTAGACAGTTTATTCTATATGGAAAAATGCTTAAAGCAAAACTTTGCAGGTTGCGTTTATTCACCACCACAGCTTCTTGTCTCCATTGCCAACAAGCACGAATTGTGTCGATTGCAAGTGTCACAGGTAGCAGAAAGTGCAAGTAGCGATTGCAACTGACATTGTAATTTAGTTTATTTTTTCTTGTCTTCACCACCTGGCTACTGTTGTAAAATGTTGGGAAATTCAAACAAAAAGTAAAAAAAAAAAATCAATAAAATAAAAAATAAAGACTGCAAGTGATGTCACTAGCGGAAGTGCAAGTGTCTGAGAGTGCAAGTGCAAGTCTGCAGCCAGACCCTCTTGCTCTAGCACACTGCCATACTTCAGACACAAGCTTCAGACAAAGAAGTGAATGACGTATTCTCCGGGCACTTATTTATAGTCGTGCTGGTAGTGACTTCAGAGGCTGTTGCCAGCCAACTCGTTGGTATTTTTTCAATGTATGCTTCAGACACGGGTCACGACGAGGTGTTCCCCATAGTGCCCCCTAGGTGTCTCGTTCCCCACTCAGGGAACCATGGTTACATTCGTAACCTGAGACTAGCTAGATCTGCTAGCTAGATCTGTTGAACATTTTCAGAGGTGTGGAAACCTAATGGAATTATCTAAACTTGGCAATGATTTCACTAGATTCTCATTAGCTGAAATGGCTGTGCAATATTCTTATCTCATTTAAGAAGCACTCTGAAAATATATATTTTTTAAACTTTATAAATTAATTATGATGATTATTATTATTATGATGATGATGATGATGATTATTATTATTATTCATTTATAGCTTTAATACTGTTGTTGATTTTTTTTTATTATATATATATATTTACAGAACTTGGTGCATACATGCAGTATTTATATTCTTACATTTACACATTTATCCTTCTATTATTTTAATTAATTCAGCTTAAACTGCTTAATGCAAACTTTGCTCAAACTTTTTTGAGGATAACAGTCTTACACTACCCACTTTTGCTTTTATTAACTGAAAATTATAATAAGTTGTAATTCTGTGGATTTATATATATATATATTTTTTTTGGGGGGGTGTAAATACATAAATAAATAAGGTGGACAAACAATTCTGACCTTGTGTCTGAAATGATCTGTTTTTAAGGGGTGGTTCCTTTAACGGTTAGTAAATTACTGTTTATGATTGACTAAAGTCACATGCAAATTAAATTGCTTGTGTGCCATCACAAATCTCACAATAACTAAATTAAATAAATGCTTTGTGTTGTTGTTTTTTTCAAACAAGCTTTTTTTTTGCAACCATGATTTAATGTGTCACATCAAGTCAAGTCAAGTCAAGTCACATTTATTTATATAGCGCTTTAAACAAAATAGTTTGCGTCCAAAGTGCAAACATTGCTAACAAAAGGAGCCATAGAAACGGTTAATCTAACGAACAACGAGTCAAGATTATACAGCTGCTACCATACTTCTTCATTTCCAAGAAAGATTGTGGGCTCATACCTGTTCTCAATCTCAGATATCTGAACCGCTCACTTATGAGACATCAGTTTAATATGTTAACTTTGAGGCAGATCTTAAGGCAAATATGCCCTGAGGACTGGTTTCTGTCAGTGGATCTGAAAGACGCTTAGTTTCATATCCAGACAGAACCCCAACAAAGTCAAAGTCACCTTTATTTATATAGTGCTTTAAACAAAATACATTGCATCAAAGCAACTGAACAATATTCATTTGGAAAACAGTGTCTCAATAATGTAAAATTATAGTTAAAGGCAGTTCATCATTGAATTCAGTGATGTCATCTCTGTTCAGTTTAAATAGTGTCTGTGCATTCATTTGCAATCAAGTCAACGATATCGCTGTATGTGAAGTGACCTCAAATAAGCAAGCCAGAGGCGACAGTGGCAAGGAACCGAAACTCCATCGGTGCTCCAGCAGGTCAATAACAGGCTGCAGCAAAGTCCGATGAATCATCTGTTTCCTGTGGTATTGTCCTGGTGGTCGTCTGAGACAAGGTCTTTATAGGGGATCTGTATCTGGGGCTCTAGTTTTCCTGGTCTCCGCTGTCTTTTTAGGGCTGTAGAGGTCCTCTCTAGGTGCTGATACACCATCTGCTCTGGATATGTACTGGGTCTGGGTGACTGCAGTGACTCTCTGATCTGGATACAGACTGGATCTGATGGCTACGGTGACCTTGGAATAAGAAACAGACTAATATTAGCATAGATGCCATACTTTTAATGATGTAGCAAGTACATCAGGTGTTATGGGAAGTGTTCCCAGTTCCAGTTTACCTAATTAATGCAGCCTAAAAATCCTTTAACGGATTTGGATATTAGAAGCACATTATTGTGTTATGTGTACAGACCTGGCCGAGGCTACGTCTTTCCCCCAATTGCTCTGCTCCCGGGAGTTCTGGCGAGAGTATGCTGGGACGGGGTCTGTCTGTTATTAGTAGCCCCATTCTGGCCGGGCCGAGTGTGGTTTGCAGACCTGGTCTCGCTCCTCTATGGCTCTCCATGGGAGATACCGATCAGGACAGACCTACTCTCACAGGCGCAGGACATGAATTCACCCTCGCCCAGAGTTGTGGAAGCTGTGGGTGTGGCCCCTGAGGGGGCACAACTATTAGCAGCTGGTCTCTCAACCGAGGTTGTTGAGACCCTCCTCCAATCCAGAGCTCCCTCAATGAGGAAACTGTACACCCTGAGGTGGAAACTCTTCACCTCATGGTGCAGAGACTGCCAGCTAGACCCAGCAAACTGCCCGGTTGGTACAGTTCTGGAGTTTCACAGGCAAGGCTCTCTGCAGGGTTGACCCACTCCACGCTGAAGGTTTACGTGGCGGCCATTGCGGCCTACCACACCCTTCTCGATGTCCAGCCTTTGGGAAGACCCCCTTCTAGTTAACACGTTTCCTCTGTGGTGCACTGAGTCTGAGACCTCCAGTACGGTCCCGTATCCCCCCGTGGGACTTGGTTGTGGTGTTAGAGGCAATGTGCAAACCCCCGTTTGAACCCATTCAAGATATTTCAGATAGACATCTTACGCTTAAAACCTCCTTTCTGTTGGCTATCACCTCTCTGCAGTGAGTTGGAGATCTTCAGGCCCTCTCTGTGGCCCCCAATTATCTTGAGTTTGCTCCTGGCATGACCAAAGCATTCATATACCCTCGAGCGAGATAAGTCCCTAAGGTTCCCTCTGTTACACCACAACCTGTAATGCTGCAGGCCTTCTGTCCTCCTCCATCTCGGGAGCCTGACCAAGCAAAGCTAAATTGTATGTGTCCAGTTTGAAGTTTGAACGCTGGACGCATACGTCCACAGAGCTGCCCTGTGGAGAAAAACTGACCAATTGCTTGTATGCTACGGTCCCCCCAAGAGGGGTTCTCCTGCTTTTAAGCAGACTATTAGTCGTTGGATAGTCGAGGCTATCAATCCTCTGGTCGTTCCCCGCTGCCAGGAGCCAAGGCTCACTCTACTCGGGGTATTGCGGCCTCCAAGGCCTTCCTAGCAAGTGTATCCATGCTGGACATCTGCAATGCTGCGGGGTGGTCCACGCCTTCTACGTTGGTTAAATTATATGGCCTAAACATGCCAGTCACTCCAGGCACTTCTGGAACGTCTCTAGGTTATGTATGCCGGCGCTTGCTAGTACTCGAAGCTGATGGCAGCTGCGCTGCAAGTGCTTTTATATCTTCCTGGTCGCTTATGTCACCCCGCCTGTGATGTCACACTCTTCCATTGGACTGATTACACAAGATATTCAGAGTCACTCACCCTAAGCGCATTCCCCAAAACGTTGTTCAACACAGCGTCTCGTTCTCTCGAGGAACTAGGGTTACATATGTAACCTAGAGATGTTTTTCGTCAAAGTTGTGGGTGCTTTTGGGGTCCTTAACATACTCAAAAACTCTTGAAAATTTGCGCACACTTTGGAATCTGTGGCCTTTAGGAGCCTGCAGAGGCTGGGACCCGGGCGTGGCACAGGGGCTCTACGGCGCCCCCTGGAACACAGTCAGAAATGTTGATGTATAGCTCACACATACTTGCACATATTCATAAGAAACTCAGTACACATATAGATCTCATCGTGCCGAAAAACTTGCGTATTGCATGTCATAGGCTCCACCCAACAGGAAGTCAGCTATTTAGAGTTATGTAAAAAGCGCATGCTCTGGAATTTGAAATACTTGTCATAGGTTTTTTTCTCGATTGCCGCCAAACTCGGTCAACATGATCTCAAGACACTGGGGATGAAAAATTGCCAGGGGATTTTTGATATCTCAAACGGTTTGCTCGTGGCGAGGCGTTGAAATTATGGCGAGAAATGAGAAACAGGAAGTGTCTAATATCGTCCACATACATTTCCTGATTTTAATCAAACTTCATCAGATTATTCGTTGTATGATGTCGATCGCATATATGTGACTATTAGGAGTCAAAGTTATAGCGCCACCAACTGGCAGAAGGAAGTGTGTCATTTTCAAAATGATTTGAATTCAGCATCTTATTATTACTCGATTTGCTTCAAACTTCATCAGAATAATGTTAAAACAGAGCCGATATAAATCTGCAAGGGGGATATTGATATCTAAAAAATTGTTGCCGTGGCAACATGTCAAACTGGAATACTTCTCAGGTGATTTTGAGGCAAATAACATACTTAGAATTTCACAAAACTCTGAACACACATCAGTATTTCTGATAGGAACTTAAATTGTGAATGGATTTTGGATAGCTTGAATGGTTTTGCCGTGGTGATTTTTTTAAATGACCTTACAAAGGGAATCATTATTGTATTTTTAAATTGCAGCTTCCAAACACGTCAAATAATTTTTTCATACAGATGAAAAAGTCATTCTGAGGAAATATGCATAGTTTCACGACTTTACAACACTGTATGGATAACAGAAAATTAAAAAACTGTCAGACATCTCATCTCACTCTGTCCCTCTGTTTGAGTATATGTGCTTCAGACTTCCATTGTCTGAGAGAAAATGCGCCCCTACAGGTTCAATTCCCGGACTTTTACTTTCACTTTTAAATCGGTTAAAAATACAAACAAATACTTAGATTTAATTCACACTGACAAGCTAAACCAACATATCTGATTATTACCGGTTCAGGGCTCATGGATAAATTATTTCTGGCCAGAGATATGTGAGAAATAGGAGAGATGAATCACCGCTGTGATCACGAGCGTCTGGAGTAAAGAGCTCAGAGAAAACGAATTTATTCCTGTTTTAAAGCTTTTAAAAATAAATTATTACAGCGATATCACACAATCAACCAATTAGAACACACCAAGAGCTAAATTAAGATGTTTTTGAACTGTTTGTGTGAAAATGAAATATTTGTGGCTGCCTATCTGAAATCACCGCCTCCGATCAGCGCGTACAGTGTCGAGCTCAAAACAAACGAATTTATTCTTGTTTAAGAGCTTTTTTAAATAAAATATTACCACAAATGCACACAATAAACCCACTGTAACACAACAAGAGCTAAATGCAGGTGTTTGTGACCAGTTTAAGTGTGCAAGACTATTTGAAAGCGCGACTGGCAGAATAACATATATCTCTCGAGCTGCAGGATTCTGCCTTTCGTCGTACGAACGAACACATCACGGACAAGATTATTTCAAAACACATAATAGCTTGGCGAAAATAAACGAAAACAGCCACGTGAACATAAACTGGATCTACTGGATTTGAATATTAAAGTGACCACATTTACCACTTGCTTCTGTCTTCAATTTTAATCTATATAAAAAAGGAAACTCATTCGACTTGGCTGCTTTTTTAATGTGTGCGTATTTATTTATTTACCTTTTTATACATTTTGTATAATTTCATAGTTTGTGTATTACAATTATAAAAACAAAAATAAATTTAGCCACTCACATAGAAATAGCTTAGGCCTTAACCTTTTTCTGACAGTTTTAGGGATTTTTAAAAATCCTAAAAAAACCTTATTTGTGCTGCAAATAATAATTTCAAACTCATTTGATACTGACCTATGACATCCTGTGACATTATATTTATTTTAACTTACATAATTTCATGGATGTAACAGTAAATCTGTTCAGCTCACAGATCAATACTAAGCTGTAATGCAAGCAGAACTCTCACAAATGCTTATGAGTCATTTAAGGATTTGATAACACTGTAAAATAATGTCTAATTTGTTAACATTAGCAAATGCATTGATAACACTTTATAATAACTGCACTCATTAGTAAATAGTCAGTTCATGCTTTATAAAGCCTTGTCCCAATATCAATAGTCAGTAGTAAGCAGTTTATAAATACAGCTATAAATAGCTTGTCCTTTGTTTATAAGCACATTTATTAAAAAAGAGAGTAAGTTATCTTCCTATGAAAAATAAAAGATAAAAATAAACAAATAACAACACAGATTGATACAGAACTCAGAAATTTTATTGTGGATTTATGATAAAATCAGCCTGTAAATGAATTCATACTCCTCCTCATACTACTCCATACTCCTTTTTCAACATTATGCCAAAATACTGAGATGTTAAATTGTGAATGGGTTTAGGATAGCTTAAATGGTGTTGCCACAGAGATTTATTAAAGTAACATAAAAAAATACAATAGTTATTTTACTATATCTTTACAATTTTTCATTCTAACTCTTTTCATAATTTTTTATATAAGTAGAAGTCCTCATTTGAAGGAAGCACAGTAAGTTTCATAGCTTTATCATTTTCAAGAGCCAGCATAAAATTAAAACTATCATAACATATAAATCAAGCTTGCAATTCTTAGTACCAATAATGGCCACCAGAGGGAGCTATAGGATTACTTTTAAATAATTATTGGAGAAACGAGTATGATTTAAATAATTTATAGAAATCTTTCAAATAAAATAATATGTATTTTATGTATTTTACTGATAAAATGACCCTCACTTAATTAGAATAACAAGCTGAAGTATTGCGAACTGTATATTAAGAATAATTCTTTATAGGCTTTATGGACAGATACGTTTTGAGTGACTCTTGAAGGTTCAGCACCACATCCTCTTTTACCACTGTTTAAAGAATTAATCTTACAGAACAGGTGTGAATGAATTTTGGATAGCTTGAAGGGTTTTGTCGTGGTGATTTTTTGAAATAATAGTAAAAAAGGAACCAGTAAATGTATTTTTATTTTTTTAAAGTGCAGATTCTAAACACTTAAAAAAAAATGTACACATAAAAGACAAGTCATTCTGAGGCATATTTCCTCAGAATGACTGGTCTCATGACAATAGTTTCATGACTATACAACACTATATGGATGATAGAAAATTAAAAAACTATCATACATCTGATGTCACTCAGTCCCACTGTCACTGTGGGTAATGTGTGTGTGTGTGTGTGTGTGTGTGTTAAGTGAATTAGGTGTGAAACTATCAGGGAGCATTTAGTCTCCAGCGCCAACATTTTACAGAACTGCCACTTTCCTGGAGTCTCCAGAATTACTCGGTGTCAGGCTCTGAGAGACGTAAGATCCCAAAAAATGATTTAATTAGAATACCATGAAGTATTGTGAAATACTATATATTAAGACTTTATATATATGCTTTATGAACAGATTAGAGTGACTCGTGAAGGACCAGCACCACCTCCTCTTGTTCGATGGTTTGAGGAATATATCTTCCAGAATCCGGGATTAAGATTTAGGAGCTCATTTTTATTCCACCTCCTTTCCTGAAAGTCTGTCTTGCAGAATTGACTAAAAATTAATCTTCACATTAATTCCTAATTATTTTGCAATTCTTTTTGTCAGTTCTTCTTGACCTGTTTTTCTCTTCCAGCTTTCCTGGACTATTGTATAGCACTCATAAATGATTAAATAAAAAAATAATGGTAGTTATTAAGATTGATATGGTTAGGAATTGGTAAAATGTGCTTGGAAAAAAATCACAATAAAACAATGTTTTAATGTTTAAGTTTGGAATATTAACTGACGTGAATGAATGCTATATAAATATTGTTCATGTTAACATAATGTTTATGAATGGAATCTTATTGTAAAGTGTTACTAAAGTTATACATATATATTGTTCTGTGAATGTGATTTTAAAGTCTAGATGATTCGGATTAACCCTTTAACTGCCATATCCTTTAAAACCTCACTGCCAGAGGGATATTGTGAATGCATGTGCCCGCTGGGCACAGTTTACCTGATGCCACCGGGGTGGCGATGGCATTGGTGGCTTGAGCCCGACATCGCTGCTTGCAGCTATATTTATTATTATTATTATTATTTAACTACAGAATGCATTATATTAATGCAATGTGATTACATGACCCCCAACCGGTCACATTCACAAGGAAACAAAATGAGGGACAGTGGCTCGCTACTATCACACAGCAGAAGAACTTGTGATTGGCAGTCTTCATAAAATGAGTTGAAATGCATAGAAAAGTTCTGTCTTGAAACTCTAGATGGCGCAGGCTGATGGGTCCTTACCACAAATTTATGATATCCATAGTGTTACATTCACAGAACTTGGCACAAGCTGATCGGTTAATGTTGCATATGCAGACCCTGCATTTAAATGGCTAGTTAGCATTCACTGGAGCATTTTGCAGCATGCTTTCAGAGTTCATCTGAAACCACCTTTGCACTTTTTTCCCTGGTTTATGAATCAACCTCGCACTGCAGTAATAAAAGCTATATAGTGTAAAATGCTCTGGTTACTAATGTAACCTCTTTTCCTTGAGATAAGAGAACGATAAGAGAACGAGTGTTATGTTACTGACGCTTTGGGGGATACTCCGGTTTATTCTGTTACTTTACCCTGATTTGCTTACACTTGTGTAGCTGCACAACCCAATGCAGCTCCAAAATAACAATATATATATATATATATATATATATATATATTATACAAAGAAAACAAGTAGTAAAATTAGAAGAAGAAAAAAAGAATATAAAATGCTATAGGTTATAGGGTCAAATGAAGATGGAAAAGATTTGTTTTTTTTTCCCTTTCTTGAAGATGGCTAAGACTGCACAGGTCACATGTAATTGATGTTGATAGTGTTGAAATTATGCAGCCAAGTGATGATATCTCAAATCATTATTTAGTTTTGTGCACACTTCATATAGCCAAAATTGTAAATTATACTTCTTGTTACAAGAATGGTAGAACCATCACTTCTACCACAAAAGACTGCTTTTTAAGTTATCTTCCTGATGTATCCAAATTCCTTAGCATATCCAAAACCTCAGAACAACTTGATGATGTAACAAAAACTATGGACTCTCTCTTTTCTAGCACTTTAAATACAGTTGCTCCTTTACGCTTAAGGAAGGTTAAGGAAAACAGTTTGACACCATGGTATAATGAGCGTACTCGCACTCTAAAGAGAGCAGCCCAAAAAATGGAGCGCAGCTGGAGGAAAACAAAACTAGAGGTATTTTGTATTGCTTGGCGGGAAAGTAACCTATCCTACAGAAAAGCATTAAAAACTGCTAGATCTGATTACTTTTCTTCTCTTTTAGAAGAAAACAAACATAACCCCAGGTATTTATTCAATACAGTGTCTAAATTAATGAAAAATGATACTATTAGAGATACAATTGCAACCATTCAGCCGTCAGTTACAGTATCACATCAGACAGTGCACTATAGACCCCCCGAGGAACAGTTCCACTCATTATGTCCTATAGGAGAGGAAGAATTGTACAAACTTGTTAAATCATCTAAACCAACAACATGTATGTGAGACCCTATATCATCTAAGCTCCTAAAAGAGGTGCTTCCAGAAGTCATAGATCCTCTTCTGACTATTATTAATTCCTCATTGTCATTAGGATATGTCCCCAAAACCTTCAAACTGGCTGTTATTAAGCCTCTCATCAAAAAAACACCACTTCACCCCAAAGAACTAGTTAATTATAGACCAATCTCGAATCTCCCTTTTTTTTCAAGATTCTAGAAAAGGTGGTATCCTCGCAACTATATTCCTTCTTAGAGAAAAATTGTATATGTGAGAATTTCCAGTCAGGATTTAGACCGTATCATAGTACTGAGACTACTCTCCTTATAGTTACAAATGATCTGCTCTTATCATCTGATCATGGGTGTATCTCACTTTGTTGGCATTAATGGAAGTGCATTAGCATGGTTTAAATTGTACTTATATGACCGCCATCAGTTCGTAGCAGTGAATGAAGATATATCATATTAGGGGTGCTCCGATCACGATCGGCCGATTGTTAATGTGCATACACAGAGCCGTTGTTAATAGAGAAGATGCGCAAATCCACTTCATTTTCAGCGTTTTTTGGCGCATCTTTTCAGTTAACGACGGCTCTGTGAAGTTATAGCTGCTCTATGTGAAATCACGCACCTGATGGAATTAACCGCTGATTAGAGAACCGGCTTTACTGACAATATGCGCATAACGATCGGCCGATCGTGATCGGAGCACCCCTATATCATATCGATCACAAGTGCAGTATGGAGTACCTCAAGGCTCAGTACTAGGGCCGCTACTCTTCACGCTTTATATGTTACCCTTGGGAGATCTCATCAGGGAACATGGTGTTAGCTTTCACTGTTATGCTGATGATACTCAGCTCTATATTTCTTCGCGGCCTGGTGAAACACACCAATTTGAAAAACTAATGGAATGCATGGTCGATATAAAAAACTGGTTAACAAGTAATTTCTTACTGCTAAATTCTGAAAAAAACAGAGGTGTTAATTATAGGACCTAAAAACTCTGCTTGTAATAACCTAGAACACTGTCTAAGACTTGATGGTTGCTCTGTCAATTCTTCATTATCAGTTAGGAACCTAGGTGTGCTATTTGATCGCAATCTTTCCTTAGAAAGACACGTTTCTAGCATTTGTAAAACTGCATTTTTCGATCTCAAAAATATATCTAAATAACGCTTATACTCTCAATGTCAAATACAGAAATGTTAATCCATGAATTTATGACCTCAAGGTTAGATTATTGTAATGCTTTATTTGGTGGTTGTTCTGCAAACTTAGTAAAGAAACTACAGCTAGTCCAGCAGCAATGGTTCTTACTAGATCCAGGAAGTATGACCATATTAGCCCGGTCCTGTCAACACTGCACTGGCTCCCTATCAAACATCGTATAGATTTTAAAATATTGCTTATTACTTATAAAGCCCTGAATGGTTTAGCACCTCAGTAATTGAATGAGCTCCTTTTACATCATAATCCTCTACGTCCGCTACGTTCTCAAAACTGGGCAATTTGATAATACCTAGAATATCAAAATCAACTGAGCCGGCAGATCCTTTTCCTATTTGGCGCCTAAACTCTGGAATAACCTACCTAACATTGCTCGGGAGGCAGACACACTCTTGCAGTTTAAACAAGATACTTCTCTTTTCAATATGAATAAGGCTTTATTAGATAAATCTAAGACATATAAACTAATCTAACACATAAACGCATGCACTCACACATTCACACAAGTTGCAGGAAGATCGAAAGTTAGGGAAAGATGAGTTTAAGAGAATGGAAATATGGAATCCCAAGTTTACAGCAATACGTTAAATTGCATAGACATGAACAGCCATCAATCACTTAATTAACCCTCGCATTGAGTTCCTCAATGAGGTTAAAATTATATTTTATATGGCTAAGTAGCAGCAGCCTAAAGCACGCTGGAACCGCGCTCAAAGAACAGTTGTGACAAACAGCATGGCTAAAAGCTAAGGCTAAGAAGCAAAGCTAAAAGCTAAAACCAAAAGCAGACATGACTAATAGCAGAAGCATAGCTAAAGACTAAAAGCAGACATGACTAATAACAGAAGCATGGCTAAGATTTTATGGTGTCCTGAGTATTTAAACTGGCCTGTTGGCCACACCTCAAATGTTGTCTTGACCAATCAGGTATTGTCTTGGCTCAGGGGCATCATAAATCATATGTTTATCTTACCAAGCATGTGGTCCGAATTTTCCCGCTCTTGCAGGGTCTAATTTTGGACATGATTCCTATAACCAGAATATGATATATTTGACAAATAAATGATTGTCTGGACTATTTCAGGCAAGCAGATTCAATTAGATTGAGGATGGCACTATAATGCACCATTCCTTGAACAAGGAGTTGTGTGGCATGTTGTGAAAGAGAGGGCCTGATCTTTCTAATATTGTATAAAGCAAATCTGCAGGACTGGCCAGTTCAGCTGATAATCAGTGACAAATTAAAGCTTTCTGGCTGTCTTTGAAGGAGTTCTGGTTGATGTGCCTTGCTGGATGGTAAAATTGTGATGGAGTGATGGGTTTATTGAAACCACTAGTAGTTCTGTCTTGGTTGAGTTGAAGGTGATGGTCTTTCATCCAACATGAAATGTCTGTTAGACATGCTGAAATGCAAGCAGCTATTGTCGGATCATCAGGATGGAATGAGAGGTAGAATTGAAATTCATCAGCATACAGGTGCAGTGATATGAATAAACAGACAAGCTGCTCTAGGTGGCTGATCAGCACAGACATGTGAGCATTGAGTTCCCACTATGATCTGGCTTAAACCAGCTAATCATCAGAGTAGTTCAATATGTGGATTCCCATTTGTCTCAGAGGGAAAAGAGCCATGTCTACGCACTTCATAAAATTGTGTGGGGCCAGGGACAGTCTGAATGGTAGGATTGTGTACTGATAGGCCACTCCTTGGAATGCAAATCTCAAGAAAGTTTTTTTAGGATTTTTAGGCTGCATTAATTGCACTCTATGTACTTGCTACATCATTAGAATAATGGCATCTACGCTAATATTTCTCTGTTTCTCTCTTGTTCCGAGGTCAGCCTGGTTTCTCCCAAGGTTTTTTTCTCCATTCTGTTACCGATGGAGTTTTGGTTCCTTGCCGCTGTTGTCTCGGGCTTGCTTAGCTGGGGTCACTTCATCTACAGTGATATCATTGACTTGATTGCAAATGAATGCACAGACACTATTTAAACTGAACAGAGATGACATCACTGAATTCAATGATGAACTCCCTTTAACTATAATTTTGCATTATTGAGACACTGTTTTCCAAATGAATGTTGTTCAGTTGCTTTGACGCAATGTATTTTGTTTAAAGCGCTATATAAATAAAGGTGACTTTGACTTTGACTTTGTTGGGGTTCTGTCTGGATATGAAACTAAGCATCTTTCAGATCCACTGACAGAAACCAGTCCTCAGGCCATATTTGCCTTAAGATCTGCCTCAAATTTAACATATTAAACTGATGTCTCATAAGTGAGCGGTTCAGATATCTGAGATTGAGAACATGTATGAGCCCACAATCTTTCTTGGAAATGAGGAAGTATGGTAGCAGCTGTAAAATCCTGACTCGTTGTCCGCTAGATTAACCGTTTCTATGGCTCCTTTTGTTAGCAATGTTTGCACTTCGGACCCAAGAGCACTGTTGTACAGTAGCAAAGTTTGAATAACACCTCTAAAATGAAGTGGCCTTTTAGAACCCAACTTGAAACATCCAGGATCGATTTCCAAGCCTAAAGCAGGATGGCAAGTAGTTCTAATGGTTAAATTATTTTTTACATTTTTATTTTTTTATGAAAGTTCGCCACACAGGGTCAGTGAACTGACATTTATGGTAATGAAGAGAGGATTATTGCTCTTTTGGGTGTGTGGGTGTGCTATCACAGTGGAAATCTGCTTGGACACACACTGAGTGAGAAGCATGGACCAGGCTTGAATGGAGCTTCCATTACTTGGAATTAAGTTGAGGGATGTGAGCACAAGTGACATGCTCGGTGAGAACTTACCCTCTCCTCTTTCTACCTGTATAATCTAGATGGTTTCTGAGGCTCAGGGTACAGTATCACTCTGGGGTGGGGAACTTGGTGCTTTGGAAAAAGGGAGTGTGTCACCATCTGGGAGCGCTGCTGAAACCCAGGCTTGGATTGGCAGGATGCTGGGGAGATGGAGCCTTCTAGTGACTTGAACCAGCCACACTGGAGTATTTCAGAGTGGCTACGATGACTTCTGTTCTGCTGTAAACCCCTCTCCAAACCCATCCATGAGAGACTGGCAAGTCTAGGAAGGTGAACCTGATCTCCATGAAACAGGAGGACAGAGCAGGAAGGACTGACCTCCTTAAAGGTGATCCGTGAGCAGACAAGGGCAAGACTCATTCTCTTGCAGTGAGAGCAAGCTGTCTCAGTGAGCGCAGCCTCTGAGTGGGCAATGCCCAGCAGGGCGAAGCACTCACTGTGCCAGTCTGCCTCATGCAGGGGTTCCCGGCGCAACAACACAATTTCAGAAATTTGCTCTTAAAGATGCCAGATGACCGGAGGTGAAGGCTTCTTGTATTATCTACTGCCAGGGCTCATCTACAGTGGCGAGCAGCTGGCTGAGCTTCTTCTTTCTTCTTTCTTCACCTTCTTGAAGAGTCAGTGAGGAGTTGAAATTCATTGCTGAAGGATACAAATTCTGATGAAATGGCGCTCAAAGCTGACTTATAAGAGGATGGCACCTCAACCATTTGGCAGGTTGAATCACCATTGATTCATGCAGCTACAGTGAAATAATCAAGCTTCAGTAACAGAGTAAACAGGAGTTACCCCCAAAGCTCCAGTGATGCAACGGGAGAGACCATTCAAAAGGGAAAATTGGATGTTCTGTAATGTTGGTGGAACATAATGGATAGCTGTTTAGCAACAAAAACGAACATAACCCGAGTAATTCACTTTTCATTAAATATTAATATGCTTTGTGAGGCACAGAAATGTTCACATACTATATTTCATTTCAGTATTTTATGGAAAAATCACAATGCCAAAAACTGGAAAATGTATTAGTTTGAGTGAATAGACCAATTTATTTTTACAGTTAAGAAACAAAAAGTCTATCCGGGGTTAATTGGATGGTACAGACAATTAGTAAAATTTATAGCTTTTCTCATCATGACTACTGAAATTTTGTCCACACAACATCAAAAATTTCAGGTTTTACTGTCCTTGTGGTGGACATTTGTTACCCACAATGTTGGGAATACCTGGGCCACACACAATCATACGCACACATTTGCACCTTAGACACAATATTAAACACTGTGAAGTTGTGCGTGCAGATTTAAAGCATCAATATGTCATATAGTAGAATAATTTGAACTACTAAAAACACTATATACATTCACTATAATTAACCACTTCCCAGATTAATTCACTTGCAAGGAATAAAGTTGTTCGTTCATGAACATTATTTTGCATTTAAGAATCAAATTAAACACAAATATAGTATACACACGCTGTGTTATATATGTGTGCTATATATGTGTGAAAAGTTAGACATAATGCTTATTATTTATGCTCAAACATCATCTCTAAAAATAATAATAATAATAATAATAATAATAATAATAATAATAATAATAATAATAATAATAAGTAAAAAAATTGTTTTTTTTTAATATGGGGTGGTGAGCCTGTCCCTGACATTTGGAAGAGGTTTGAGTGATCTGTCCCTTGAAACCACTGGCTCCTCCTCAGATCTTTATATCCAACTCTGAGAGAGGAATTATCATTATTACTATATTTTTTTTTCAGTGCATTGGAGATCTCCTACAGTGAAGACTCAAAAAAATCAACTGAAAATCAACTGTGGGTGGCAGATCCTTTTCATATTTGCCGCCTAATCTCTGGAATAACCTACCTAACATTGTTCGGGATGCAGACACACTCTTGTAGTTTAAATCTAGATTAAAGACCCATCTCTTTAACCTGGCTTGTTAGAGCTTCAATGCTCAAGATTGTGAGTTTACAGGTTTCTGAGACCAGTAATGTTGAAATAGTGCTTCTGTTCAAATGAAGTGAAATCTAGCCCTAATCTGCTCAAAAGCTTGTCTCTCTATTAGAGAAAGCTGCTTCATTCAATATTCAGTGCAAATCTTGCCAAACTGAAAGATGCATATGCCTTATGCAATACAATTTTAAAGTGTTAGAAGTTATATGCACAAAAGCTTCTTAGAGCTTAAAGAGTAACCCAGCAGCCTGGTGCGCCTCTCATCTCTGTCTGTCAGTGTTATTGGAACATTTCAGATGCTCAGCTGAGGGTTTAAGAGGGAAATATAAACTTGTGTTGACACCTGAGCATTTTAATAATGAAAGACAGTGTATTTTTATTTCTTAGTAAATAGATGGCGATGGAGAACTGATATACTGCTACCTCAACTGACCTTGTAAGTCCCAAACGCTTTGAGTTGCATGTCAAGCTTTTTGCCATTAATGTTCTGTTTGCTGTAACTTACAAATATACAGTGTTTCAAAAATGTATTTCGAAAAGAGTCAAAATGTCTTCACACACACACACACACGCACACACACACACACACACACACACACACACACACACACACACACACACACACACACACACACACACACACACACACACACACACACACACACACACACACACACACACACACACAGGTCTTTTTAAAGACCAAGTGTTGACGTCAGACAGCGTAATGTGGTCTCCAAAAGTAAACTTGTTTTTTTAGCCAAGCTTTGTGCAGATTGTGGTTTCCTGGCACTATTTTTTCCCCTTCTTTCTACTGCTTTAAACAGCTCACATCACTTTTGATTGTATTGTGTATCTGCAGTGTTAGGGGCATTTACAGTTATAACTCAAGGACCAGGTGTTGTCACAATGAAGACCAGGAGTCAGAGATGAGTTCAATTAATAATAATAATTTTACTTGAAGAAAATAGTTTGCAGTTTCATAAGCAGAAGTCAGCTTCAATACTCTCGACGGAGCTCGTAGGCCACCCCCGTACAATACAAAATCAACCACAGTTATACTCCAGACACAAGACATTAGTTGCGTCAAAGCGCTGGTCAGCAGCAATCTGATTGGTTCCAAAACCTAGATAAACTTAGACAAGCTTCACATATGGGCATAAACATCTTCAGCATATCTTCAATGATTTTAGCCGGCGTCAGCACGGGTGAAGAAGACACCTCATCTCAGGTCCAGATATCAGCAATGTCAGCAGAAACAATTCTTCTGTACAGAAAATAGGTGCTGACACACACACATACACACAAAGCCCATATCTACATTTCAAGGTTCTCTAGCATTGGCAAGTCTCTTATCAGTACGGTTGGATACACACATAATAGGCCGACATTAATCTTGAGGAATAGAAATACAGGATAGAACAGGGTTCTTAATATCTAGTATACATTTCTAAATGTCACAGTTCTACATTTCTTTTTGTCCCTCGCAGCGTACGTAGAGGAAGGGCCTCCCCTGACCCTTTTAGCTGACCTTGTGACCCTAGGAGAAAGAATACACTCACATATGCTCCTGTCTGTTACTTTTAAACACTTCTAAAAGGGAAAATATATATCTGTGTAAGCAGCATGCATCTATCTATACGTATATAGATGGCTTTTTACTTATTTAGTTAAATCATACAACAATCTTGGAGGTTAAATACTGATCAAACACTTGATTAATAATTACACAATATTAATGAGATAATATATATATATATATATATATATATATATATATATATATATATATATATATATATATATATATATTAATATATATATATTGAAGAAAGGATATCCACTCAATCCTCTCCTTCAGCAGAAACCTGAAGGATGATTTCCTCTGAGTGTAAAGAGAATACCCACATCCTAGGGTGCATTGGCTTGACGTATATATTGCACATAAACAAGTAGTATTTTCTTGTTATCAACATTGATCAATTTGTCGAACTCAGTACATACCATGGTGACTCGTTTAGCATGTCTAAAAACTGTATTTTAATGTCATCTATTCTCAGCCTGAAAGTGATAGCTGAAAGGGCTTCTTATACAGTAGCTTTTGTGAGATGGTCAGCCACCTTTTGTCTGAAAGTGTAACTATATCTTTAGACATGGTGGCGTTCAGCAGTTGATGTTGCTCTGCTTGTTCCTGTTTTTTCCATTCAAAGAAATTTTTTTAATTTTGAGGCTTTCATTGTCCCTTTAGCTAATATATTCACATTATGAATATGGGTTTTGGAGCTGCCCATAGCCACAAAGACATCTTTTAGATACATGTCATCACATTTTAGATAAAAGGCGGCTCTCCTCAGTAGGTGTGTAATCACCATTTCATGTACCTTTTCTGCTTCCTTCACTAAAGAACGTCTCGGTTACGTCTGTAACCTCAGTTCCCCGAGAAGGGAACGAGACGATGCGTCGATAACGCTTTGGGAACGCATTCTGCATGAGTGCGTCTGAAGCATCCATGTCAACTAGTCCAATGGCGAGAGTGAGCGTCAGGAGTTGATAAAAAACCCAACCGGAACAACCGGTGTTAGCTTTGACAGTGCCGAAGCAAGTCGATCACAGGAACGAAGGAAGTATGGCAGGGAGACGCATCGTCTCATTCCCTTCTCGAGGAACCGAGGTTACAGACGTAACCGAGACGTTCCCCATCGAGGGAGAGACGATGCGTCGATAACGTTTTGGGAACGAGAATACCCAAACCACCATATTACAAGTGCCTGAGTGTCAGACAGAAAAACCAACGCCTCAAGAATTAAAAACCTGAGACCCGGGAGTAGCGTCCAGATCTAGTCTATAAAACCTGACGAGTTTGGGTGGCGAGGACCAGCCTGCCGCATCACAAACATCCTAAAGAGAGGCCCCAGATAATAAGGCTCTAGAGGCCGCCATACTCCTAGTAGAATGAGCTCTGACCCCCAAAGGGCACGGTAGGTCAGAAGACTCATAGGCAAGAAGGATATCCCCAACTATCCACTTACTAAGTGTCTGTTTAGTGGCAGGAAGACCTATCTTAGGTGACCCGAAACAAACAAACAGCTGATCGGATTTCTGAAAAGAAGAAGTCTGATGAACATAAGTGTCCAATGCTCGCACCGGGCACAAGAGGTTAGACTTTTCCTGGTCCGATGATGCAAACGGGGGAGGACAGAAAGCCTGCAGAACAATAGGTCTCGGAACAACGGTCAGTACCTTAGGGACGTATCCCTGCTTAGGGTAGAGAAATGCTTTGACCATCCCAGGTGCAAATTCAAGGCAGGTGGGAGAAACCGAGAGAGCCTGAAGGTCTCCGACTCTTTTAAGGGACGAAATAACAAGGAGAAAAGTAGTATTAAACGAAAGAAACTTCTCAGAGACCGAATCTAGGGGTTCAAACGGAGCCCTAGAAAGGCCTTCTAAAACTATAGCCAGGTCCCAGGCTGGCACTCTAGTACGAGTTGCAGGTCTCAGCCTCAAGGTGCCACAAAGGAAACGAGAGATAAGAGGGTCTCGACCCAGAGATGCACCACCCACTGGGGCATGGAAAGCCGAGATGGCCGCCATGTAAACTTTTAAGGTGGATGGACATAGACCAGAAGTGAAGCGGTCTTGTAAAAACTCAAGAACTGAGCCAACAGAGCAGTGGATGGGGTCACACTGATGTTGGTAACACCAAGAAGAAAAAACATTCCATTTGAGTCTATAAAGTTTCCTCGTAGCTGGAGCTCTGGAGCTAAGAATGGTCTCCACAACCTCAGTTGAGAGAACACTCTCTATGAGTTGCGCCCCCTCAGAGGCCACACCCAAGGCTTCCAAATCTCTGGCCGGGGGTGAAATATAGTGCCCCCGGCCTGAGATAGAAGGTCTTTCCAGAGACCCGCTGGAGACCGCTGCGCTCCGAGGCACCAAGGGTGGCGGGGTTGGCAGGACGGCCCCGTGAGAGCACCGAGACTGGACGGGCACCGTATACTGAGGTGTACACCGCACCGTCTCGATTGGGGCTGCCCTCACAGGTCTGACCCATTTGGTGTCAGGACCTTTTCTTCTGAGCCGAAGCTTTCTTAGCGAGAAGAACGGTCCTCAGATCCGGCTTCTGCTTAGATTGCTTTGGCTGTGAGTGCTGGCTCGGTCCCCGTGATTTTTGAGGAGGAGTGCGAGACGCAACACTCTCTTTTTGAAAAACACGATATGAGGAGCATGATGGCTGGGGCTGCCTTGCACGCCCAGCAGCATCAGGATTAGATCGGCGAGGGAGAAAACTTTTAAAAGCTTCAGATTGCTTTTTATTTTCTTGAAATCTTTCAACCACTTCATTCACAGCATCACCAAACAGACCTTCATGAGAAATGGGAGCGTCTAAAAGAAAAGATCTATCTTTATCTTTATTATCTGAAAGATTAAGCCAAGGTGTCTTTCTGTAGAAACCAAAGCAGCCATAGATCTACCAATAGCACGTGCTGTTTCTTTAGTCGCCCTGAGAGATAAATCCGTAGCCCGACAAGTTCGCCAATTTCGTCACGGCTGACTCCCTCACTGTTATCTAACTCCCCCAGCAGCTTATCCTGATAAGCCTGAAGCAAAGCCATCGAGTGAAGGCAAGCTCCAGCCTGACCTGCTGCTGTGTAAGCTTTACCCACTAAATTAGATGTGATCTTTAAAGGCTTCGTGGGCAAAGTCGGGTTCTTAATAGATGATGCTGAACCAGAGGAAAGATAGCTCGCGAGCGTCTGCTCCACCCGGGGTATCGCTTCATAACCATTTTCTTTCAGCCCTCTTATATCAGAAATAAATGCGCACTTGAGGGCTGAAAAGACGTGATGAATATGGCTTATTCCACGATCTAGACAGCTCACTGTGAAGATCAGGGAAAAAAGGGAGACCCCGTGATGTAGGCGATGTTTTAGAAGACAGACAACGCTCGTCTAATTTGCTTTTAGGACAAGCGCTCTGTTTATCAGATGGCCAAGATATATGTAACTTATCTACAGCTCGTGTTAATACATCAACCAACTCCTCATATGCTGGGGAAAGAGATGGCGAATCCTCTTCCCCCCTGATTGTGTCACCTTCACTGCCCGTTACATCTAACTCCTCGGAGCTAGAGCAACGAAGCAATAGGCTCTCCCCCCGGGCGGAAGAAGACACCGGAGTTTGAGCTATGGATCTCCCAGGTAAGGGAGGAGAAAGAGCCCTCGGACCCGTCTCCAACCCCGCTGAGAGATCCATTTGCGAACCCCAGGAATGCATTCTCCGTTCTGCCTCGGCAGAAGCGGCTCCTGCACCCTGAGGAGCGCGAGGCTCGCCGCTCTTCTCATCAAAGAGTGACAAGCGGGAGCGGAGCATGCGAAGCGAAAGCTTCTCACAATGCGGGCAATCAGTCTCCTCGAAGGCTGATAACGCATGCTCCACTCCCAAACAAACTACACAAAGCTCGTGTGTATCCCCACCCGTTAAATAACGCGGGCAGGGAGAAGCACACGGTTTGAATAGTTGCTTAGCCATTGTATATAAACTTTGCACAAGACAACAGTAAATATGACAGACAGGTTTGACACAGATCGATTGCTGAGGCACAGAAAGCTAACACCGGTTGCTCCAGTTGGGGTTTTTATCAATTCCTAGTCGTGACGTCACTCCTGACGCTCACTCTCGCCATTGGACTAGTTGACATGGATGCTTCAGACGCACTCATGCAGAATGTGTTCCCAAAGCGTTATCGACGCATCGTCTCTCCCTCGATGGGGAACCATTTAAGGGATGCTCTACGATTGAAAGTGATGTATTCTCAAATGACGACCTCTCTAAAAATTTTGATAGTGGACAGACATTTTCCCCAGATTGTTTATGTGACCAGGTAGCAACTCCATGATGTGTTAATCAGTTGCAGCCTTGGGATTGGGGACCTCAGATCTAGGGAACTTCTGAATGCAAATGTGGAATATATGACTGTGAAGAAAGTGTAAATTTATACTGTTTATACTTAAGTAGAAGTTGTACTTCTTTGCACTATACAAATGCTCCAATCTGCTGAAGAATAGTAATCAACAATCAACACACATTTAGCCTACAGATTTTAACCGACAGGACAACCCAGCATATCTGAAACCAAACATAACATGTTGTGTACATAAATAGTCATGAGTGTATTGGAGCATTGTCATTTCTTAAAGTTTATACTGATTACTGTATAACTACTTGTCTGCTAAATAATGTGCTTTAAGTGTTGAACACTCCATTTCTTTGTGATGTTAGGCTGTTCACTATGGATTTCTCTATAAGAAGTCCCAAGAAGTGTGTTTGTGTATATAACTGTGTGTGATAAATACGCCTTGTGAGGTTCTCGTGTATACAGAGTTCTACTTTTTGTACAGCTGTAATCTGGAGCATTCTTTTCCATAAATTATATCATTTCAAATGTCTAATTTATGTTAAAATTGCTTCTTGATGTGACACTATCAACTGTTGATGTGACTTTATGGGCTTTTTCAAACTCAATGAGTATGTGCATATGATGCATGTTATATTTTAATCTTAATAAGTCTTTGGACATTATTTGTTTAATGGTTTGCATTAACATCCATATTTTCCATACAATCCTTCCACATTTATTAAATCTGTACCAAAAAGAATATGTTTTAATTAATTTTGCCTGTTGCGGAATGGTCTTGTTTTAGTCATTTGCAGAAGCAAAAAATAAATAAATAATATGCTTAAAAAAAAGAGAAAATGTCTGGAGGAAACCAAATTCTTAAAACATTTGGATAATCAGCCTGATGCTGTTGTGAAATGTCGTAGCTCACTATTTTCTAATTTGGATATTCAATCTGAGATCCTAACTATTTCAGGCTTTACAAAGTGTTGTCTGTAAAAGTGCTTTTGAAACAGAACAGAGACATTTATATGAGGAGGATGGAATAAATAATTTAATATATGTCCATTGACATGTCTTTTTGTGTGTCACTTTTTCTGTGATAGAGTATTATACTTTCTGAAATGTAACCATAAAGCAATAAACTACTTTGAATGATTCATATGTCACATGGTTTCTGAAAAAATAAATAAATAAATAAATTGGATTTTGTTCCCACTTTATTTTATTTATTTATTAAATTTATTTTGCCATATAGTGTCAACAAACGTGTTAAACATAGGTTCATTAGTTAACATTAGTTAATGCACTAATGGTTAAATAAATTAAAAAAGGGTACTTTTTACTCTAACTATTCATCTAACTAATTCTAAATATTTTAGCGATCTCTTAATTAAAAATCATATTATTTGTAACAATATTTTATATATAAATATTTTTTTCAATACTTTTGAATTGCTGTTGTTGCAGAAGTATAGACTTTGAACAATATATAAAATTGGGAACATTATGTATGTTCTGTCATGCTGCATTTAAGCAATTGTAAAAAAAAAAAAAAAAAAAAACACCAAGATCCATGATTCTGGTATGGGGTAAGCTTGTGTGAAAAGAAAATGTAAGCATTTTAGAAACTTATTAGTTTCACACTGAATATTGTGTGAAAACAACACAAATTGTGATAATGGTATTGTCACAGCAGAAAGATGTTGTGTTAATCGTGTGCAGCATTTTGAAAATGTGACTACAGATTGGACATAGGGATGTTAGCTAAAAATAAATAAATAAATGACGTGGAGTATTGGAGTCCCAGCTGCTCCAGCAGGCATTTCTTTGGAGTTTGTATGTTCTCTGTGTTGACGTTGGTTTCCTCTGGGTTTCCATGATGTACCAGACAGGTGAACTGCTTTTGACATAGATAACCACCAGATCCTCCTGTCAACCCTACTGGCGAAAAGCATGTGAGGAACCACACTCCAGTGATTTGTCTTACCTCTCAGATAGGTCCTTCAAGATATTTTAGAGAGTGAGGTGTCCAAGTCACAATATCGAAATACTAGGGTGCTCTGTTCTAGGACCAGTTCTCTTCTCTGTCCATCACTAACTAGGTTCTGTCATTCAGAAACATGTCTTTTCATATCACTGCTATGCTGATGACACTCAACTCTATCTCTCATTCCATCCTGATAATCCAATGATAGCTGTTTGCATCTTAGCTTGTCTAACAGACATTTATTGCTGGATGAAGGACAATCACCTTCAACTCAACCTTGCCAAGACAGAACTGCTCCATCAAACCCATCTTTTCATCACTATTTCAACATCCAGTTAAGCACATCAAACATAACTCCTTCAAAAACTGCCAGAAACCTTGGAATTATGATTGATGATCAGCTTACTTTCTCAGACCACATTGCTAAAACTGCTCAGTTGTGCATATTTGCTTTATTTAATATCAAGAAGATCAGGCCCTTTCTTTTATAACATGCTTCACAACTCCTTGTTCAAGCTCTTGTTCTGTCCAGGTTGGACTATTGCAATGCTCTCTTGGTAGGTCTTCCTCTGTTTATCAATTTGCACTGGCTACTAATAGCTACTGGCATACATTGCATTAATGTTGGCCTACAAAACCCACCACTGGCTCTGCATCCATTTAGATTAGATTAAATAAAAATTTAAATAAAAAGGAAAATAAAGCTGTAGGGAAAAAGCTGTTCCTGACTCTTCTGGTCCTTCTCCAGAGGCTCCTGAAGTGCCTGCTGGAGGGCAGGAGTTTAAACAGTCTATGGTCAGGGTGAGAGGAGTCTTTAAGAATGCTTAGAGCTTGACGTAGACAGTGTTTTCTATGGATGTCCTCATTAGTAGGAAGGGTTGTCCCTGTGATGCTTTGGGCAGTATTTACCACACTCTGCAGTGCCTTGCGGTCAGCAGCTGAGCAGTTCCCATACCAGAATGTAATACAACTGGTCAGGATTTTCTCGATCGCACACCGGTAGACCGGTTCCCCAGGATTGCTGAAGACAGGTTCTTCTTCAGTGTCCTAAGGAAGAAGAGGTGCTGGTGAGCCTTCTTGATCAGGCTGAAGGTGTTTGTGGTCCAGGACAGGTCCTCCGAGATGGTGGTTCCCATGAACTTGTAGCATTACACACGTTCAGCAACCATCCCGTTAATAAGGATAGGGTCATGCATGCTTCCTTTCTTCTTCCTAAAGTCCACATTGAGCTCCTTTGTGTAACTGGTGTTGAGGAGCAGGTTGTTGTCAGCACACCATGAGGCCAGGTGCTGAACCTCCTTCCTGTAGGCAGTCTCAACGTTGTCTATGATGAGGCCATCTGCAGATGGCGTCATCTGCAAACTTGATGATGGAGTTGGATGCTTGCAGGCATGCAGTTGTGGGTGTAGAGGGACTAGAAGAATTACCTACTTAAATTACTTCAGACTTATGTTCCCTCTAGAAGCTTCCAGAATAGTCTAAAAACACATTTCTCCCAACTTTATTTGAGCCTTTAACTCTAGCACTCTCTAGTCTAATTCTATCCTTCAAAAACATTGCCCTTTTAGAATTCCACTTTATTTATTTACTAACAGCTTGTTTTTTTCCTAAACTTTTTCCTAACACTAGCTTCTCTAATCTTTTTTGTATTTATTCTGTTTGGTTTCTCTTTTTATTTATTATACAATTAACAAAAGTCAAGTCAAGTCAAGTCACCTTTATTTATATAGCGCTTTAAACAAAATACATCGCGTCAAAGCAACTGAACAACATTCATTAGGAAAACAGTGTGTCAATAATGCAAAAGGATAGTTAAAGGCAGTTCATCATTGAATTCAGTGATGTCATCTCTGTTCAGTTAAATAGTGTCTGTGCATTTATTTGCAATCAAGTCAACGATATCGCTGTAGATGAAGTGACCCCAACTAAGCAAGCCAGAGGCGACAGTGGCAAGGAACCGAAACTCCATCGGTGACAGAATGGAGAAAAAAACCTTGGGAGAAACCAGGCTCAGTTGGGGGGCCAGTTCTCCTCTACAACTACAAAACCAGTAGTTAAATTCCATGCTGCAGCAAAGTCAGATTGTGCAGAAGAATCATCTGTTTCCTGTGGTCTTGTCCTGGTGGTCCTCTGAGACAAGGTCTTTACAGGGGATCTGTATCTGGGGCTCTAGTTGTCCTGGTCTCGGCTGTCTTTCAGGGCAGTAGAGGTCCTTTCTAGGTGCTGATCCACCATCTGGTCTGGATACGTACTGGATCCGGGCGACTGCAGTGACCCTCTGATCTGGATATAGACTGGAATTGGTGGCTACGGTGACCTCGGAATAAGAGAGAAACAGACAAATATTAGCGTAGATGCCATTCTTCTAATGATGTAGCAAGTCCATAGGGTGTTATGGGAAGTGTTTCCGGTTCCGGTTTACCTAATTAATACAGCCTAAAAATCCTTTAACGGATTTGGATATTAAAAGCATATTAGTATGTTATGTGTAATCCAGGTTAAAGAGATGGGTCTTTAATCTAGATTTAAACTGTGTGTCTGCCTCCCGAACAATGTTAGGTAGGTTATTCCAGAGTTTAGGCGCCAAATAGGAAAAGGATTTGCCGCCTGCAGTTGATTTTGATATTCTAGGTATTATCAAATTGCCTGAGTTTTATCAATATAGCAATTTAGCAATATTTTAAAATCTATACGCTGTTTGATAGGGAGCCAGTGCAGTGTTGACAGGACCGGGCTAATATGGTCATACTTCCTGGTTCTATTAAGAACTCTTGCTGCTGCATTTTGGACTAGCTGTAGTTTGTTTACTAAGCGTGCAGAACAACCACCCAATAAAGCATTACAATAATCTAACCTTGAGGTCATAAATGCAGTGATTAACATTTCTGCATTTGACATTGAGAGCATAGGCCGTAATTTAGATATATATTTGAGATGGAAAAATTCAGTTTTACAAATGCTAGAAACGTGGCTTTCTAAGGAAAGATTGCAATCAAATAGCACGCCTAGGTTCCTATCTGATGACGAAGAATTGACAGAGCAACCATCAAGTCTTAGATAGTGTTCTAGGTTATTACAAGCAGAGTTTTTAGGTCCTATATATAACACCTCTGTTTTTTTCAGAAATTAGCAGTAAGAAATTACTTGTCATCCAGTTTTTTATATCGACTATGCATTCCATTAGTTTTTCAAATTGGTGTGTTTCACCTGGCCGCGAAGAAATACAGAGCTGAGTGTCATCAGCATAACAGTGAAAGCTAACACCAAGTTTCCTGATGATATCTCCCAAGCGTAACATATAAAGCGTGAAGAGTAGCGGCCCTAGTACTGAGCCTTGAGGTACTCCATCAAGTTACGATCAAGTTCACTGCTACGAACTGATGGTGGTCATATAAGTACGATTTTAAACCATGCTAATGCACTTTGATGCCAACAAAGTGTTCAAGTCTATGCAGAAGAATGTTGTGGTCAATTTGGTCAAACGCAGCACTAAGGTCCAATAAAACTAATAGAGAGATGCACCCACGATCAGATGATAAGAGCAGATCATTTGTAACTCTAAGGAGAGCAGTCTCAGTAATATGATACGGTCTAAATCCTGACTGGAAATCCTCACATATACCATTTTTCTCTAAGAAGGAATATAATTGTGAGGATACCACCTTTTCTAGTATCTCGGACAGAAAAGGGAGATTCGAGATTGGTCTATAATTAACTAGTTCTTTGGGGTCAAGTTGTTTTTTTTTTTTTTATGAGAGGCTTAATAACAGCCAGTTTGAAGGTTTTGGGGACATATCCTAATGACAATGAGGAATTAATAATAGTCAGAAGAGGATCTATGACTTCTGGAAGCACCTCTTTTAGAAGTTTAGATGGTATAGGGTCTAACATACATGTCTTTGGTTTAGATGATTTAACAAGTTTATAAAATTCTTCCTCTCCTATAGTAGAGAATGAGTGGATCTGTTCCTCAGGGGGTCTACAGTGCACTGTCTGATGTGATACTGTAGCTGACGGCTGAATGGTTTCAATTTTATCTCTAATAGTATCGATTTTAGAAGTAAAGTAGTTCATAAAGTCATTACTGCTGTGTTGTTGGGAAATGTCAACACTTGTTGAGGCTTTAATAATAATAATAATAATAATAATAATAATAATAATAATATTGCTTTATTATTTTCCTATTATAACTTTTTTTATTGTATGATTTCAAAAAAAAACCTTGTCAGTGAGACTTGTCATAAGCACTTGCATATCATTGCTCTTTTGTTGATTTTGATTGCTTCCTAATTTGTAAGTTGCTTTGGATAAAAGCGTCTGCTAAATAAATAAATGTAAATATAATATTAATTGAGGTGGAGAACACCAAGCATTTAAACATTCTTTCAAAGGCATTAAAAGTTTGTCGGGGATTGTATTGCTTCAGAAAGTTTCTAACCACCGGAGATTACCTTTTACATTACTTTTATGTACTTTTGAGAGCATGAAATGTTTGGACCCCACTGACTTTCACTATATGTTCAAGAACACCTGAAAGTGTCTTAAAATATATTCTTGTGTTCTGCAAAAAAAAGTAAAATGAATAAATAAATAAATGAATGAATATATAAATGAATAATAAAAATAATAATAATAATAATAATAATAATAATAATACAAGTTTGGAATGACGTGTGTAAAACTGTCATAAAAAAGCAACAACAAAAAAACAAGCAACATTCCTGATACTACAAAGTCACATTATCACCTTTTTATGAAAATAACCTACAGGGTTGTTTTACTTGACTCTTTAGATCAAGCTGGGATTGGAGGAATTCATTTCCCTCTAATTTCTTGTATGTGCTCTGACCCAAAGTTACCTTTAGCTGTTAACCCTAAAGCATCCTGACTGATGACTAAACTAGGTAGTTCTGCCTCAATAATCTGCAGAAATGACAGTTTCAGTCTAACCGTTAAACAGTTATGTGTGCATTTTTGGTACATGTGTTTAAGACTCTTGGCTGATTTTAGTGTGCACTGGAAAATACGTTACATATCTGTGGTTTGGTCCAAATTTCCCTGAATCAATAGGCCTCTTCAGACGACTTAGACATATCTGAAGATCTGATGAGGGTTCCTGAGATGAGAGTGCAAAATTATGTGGGTATAAGTGTACCCTTTACCACTGAAATAAGTTTAAAAATGTAGTCCCAACACAAGCCTCAAAAATCTAGAATATTACAACTCTTTGGAAATATTCAGGTTTAAAAAAGTTTTAAAATGTGTTTGACAGAGGTTCCTTTAGTGATCCATTGCTTTGGTGAGTTACAGCTTCCATGTTAATTCTAATATTAACTATTTAAGATTATAACTATGTAATAGCGAAGCTTCAAGGCATGTGATGTAATCATTGTCAACTAAGCAATTTTTATTTTAGCATGTTTTGTAAAAAAAAAATATCTATAATTTAGTGATAATAGCAAGTACTTAAGTATTATGAATCATTATTTCCCCACTTATCCCTGTAAAGATACTTTGAAATAATCTGTATTTTATCTTTCACTTTACTCTTTATTTATTAATAAAGTGATGTGACATACAGCCAAGTATGTTGACCCATACTCAGAATTGATGCTCTGCATTTAACCCATCCAAAATGCACACATACACACACTGTGAACACACACCCAACTTCCCCACAGCAGTGTATAGCAGTGTATAAGCAGTGAAGCCTGAAGCAGTGTATAGTTAGCCAATTAAGGTGGTATAAATACTAGGGGTGACCCCAAATAGATGCAATGCTTCGTTTTGAGGAGCCTGATTCGACTACCAATCTCACAGCCGAATATTCGTGCACTGTTATGATTATGCCATTCTGACTATATGCGAGTGCTCAAATGATTTCACATAGAACTTGCAGTTTTCAAACAAACAATTCAGTTCGATTTGGTGAACTGGTTCAAGAAGATCTGGTTACATCGAGTGATTCGTTCGAACCGGATATCATTACTCTGCAGTGAACGCACTCACAACAGACCCACAAGACAATACTGAATAAAGTTGTAGTTTTTGCTATTTTTGGACCAAAATGTATTTTTGATGCTTCAAAAAATTCTAACTGACCCTCTGATGTCACAGGGACTACTTTGATGATGCTTTTCTTACTTTTCTGGACATGGACAGCATACCATGCTGACAGTTTCAATGGAGGGACTGAGAGCTCTCAGACTAAATTTAAATATCTTAAACTGTGTTCTGAAGTTGAACAGAGGCCTCACGGGTTTGGAACAACATGAGGGTGAGCTATTAATGACATAATTTAAATCTTTGGGTGAACTAACCCTTTAAGCGTTATCGCGACAGCTGCTCTTCTCGCCAAGCCACACATTATGGCCAATAGACCGTACAAAGCCTGAGCTCGCCTCGCTCGACACCACGATCGTTCCACTCAAGAACAGGCTCTCCTCAAGACCTGGATCGCATCAACAGCAGACTTTCAACCAGCCTGGGCCGCGCCCCAGTTTTCACCGCAGCAAGTCTGCTTGCATGTAAAATAATATTTAACATGCAGGCAGAGAGATGTCATGACAAACGTTTAGTGATCATATGAACACGACAGAATCAAAAATATAAAGGAAACCAGCAAAAATATAAAGATTTAAATATGCAGGCCAAATAGAAAATGTATCCATATCTAAGTTGATTATTAGCCTGCTCTCTCTCGAGAACTAGAGAACTAGTTTTTGAGAGACTGAGATGCGTAACGTGGCTGTAAGATTGGTGAGCGTGCTGTGCTTAATCCATTCATTCGTATCATATCGTAGCCTAAGGTTTAAAGCATTGTCTTTTAAGTATATACAATGGAACGTGTATGATGTATTATTGTAGGTGATATTATTCTTGCCAAGCTCTTATTTCTGAGAGATGCACGGAGAGACAACAGCAATGCTGTGTTTGATTTGAACTCTTTCACTCATAAAGTTTACATTGATTCACTTCACACTCGTGACTTTAGAGGTATAATATTGCGCTGATCCCCTGGTTCACCTGTTATCTAGCAAACTCTAGACTGTGCCAGCTTCAGCCAAGTATTCAGGCAGATTTATTACTTGTCTCTTTTTCATTTTTGAAGCCATTATCCATCCATTCGGAATAAGGAATTTGGCTTCAGGCACACCCCTATTATTTATATATTTTAATTTTACAAGCAACATAGATAAGGTCATAGAAAGTAACAGCTACACGCAATATTGTAATCCTAAAATTCATGTCATATTTGCAAACTCTTTGTATGCATTATGGTTAATGCATGCTCGAGTAGTCGATTGTTTCCGACTAGTGGTTGAAGTAGTCAATCACTCGACTACTCGACTAATCTATGCAAGCCCTATCAAATGGCACAAACATCCCGACAATAGTTTCTACATGTCACTATACAACCTAGTCCTCGTTTTACTAAACATTTAATTCAAATGTACCCCATCTTTAATATTGGACAATTCTTTACAACAGGCATGCTACAGCAATGATAAGTCCTTGAACGTGACTTCAAATGTTGCAACTTTTTATTACATTTCAGCTATTCACTGAAATAATCTGTTCAGATTTCCCCTATAGGTTGCCAAAAAAAAAAAAAAAAAAATGCTGATCATTAACCCTTTCTCCCGCCTTCTCGGTTTCTAATTAGCCCACTGTAATGGTTAATCTGAAAATTCCGGGATAAGAAACTCTTAATCAGCTCCACATAATTTGCCGTTTAAAAGCATAACCACCTCAATGCCTCTTGATGAATTTTCTCTCCAAACCGTAGAACAATGATCATGCAATCAATATGGAGAGAGAGGAGAAAATAAATTACATAATTAATTAATTAATTAAAAACAAAATACAAAGATAATAAATAATATAAAAAATAATAATAATTCTTAAGCTCTTGGCTAGGAAAGGTTGACATCACCTCAGCTTTAAGCTATGAGCATGCATCCACATTCATGGCACTTATCCAAGGTATACTGACAGGACAGGAAATTCTATTTCGTCGTACGCTTAACCCCCTGGAGTCGATTAACGCACATAATTTAGAAAGATAAATTCTAGGCTACAAGCTCCAGTTCTCAAAAGTCACGGGAACCAATGTTCTGTATATGTGTTTTATTGCCTTATTCAAGTGATTTAACATTTTTAGTTTTTCACTAACCACGCATATTATTTTGTTTCTCAAAAATACAATCATGTGCATACATGCATTTCACATATTTTTATAGCACAGTTTGTGCTGATTACAGTGCGATTAGGCTTTACCCATTTAGATATTCATAAGAAACTGAAAAAAAAAAACACACGTCAGGGCATGACAAACTTTTCCAAGCCCCAAAAATACCCTTAGACTCCAGAGGGTTAACTTCGAATGCAAGCCGATCAGAGATTTTCTGACGTTATCAGAAGCAGCTTATTGGATTTGCTAAACCACTACGCAAGTAATCCTCATAGCATCCCCTTTAGACAACTCAAATTGCTCTGAGTATTGAACTCTCAGTCAGGTGCTGCAAAGCGCTCCCAGCGAGGAAAATTGTATTTATTTATAAAAATAATTATAATTATGAATAAATAAATAATAAATAAATTATTTTAAAATTCTCCAACTACCAGTAAGGCTCACCTATCCGATACAGTGACTATTGAATTCTCGTCAGATTGCCTCTTGGTCGAGCAGACCTTGCCTTCTCTGACAAACTACCGGTGCAGTTACCCATTTGATGCTGTCAGTCACTTGACCTTTATTTATATAGCCCTTTAAACAAAATACATTGCGTCAAAGAAACTGAACAACATTCATTAGGAAAACAGTGTGTCATTAATGCAAAATGACAGTTAAAGGCAGTTCATCATTGAATTCAGTAAAGTCATCTCTGTTCAGTTTAAATAGTGTCTGTGCATTTATTTGCAATCAAGTCAACGATATCGCTGTAGATGAAGTGACCCCAACTAAGCAAGCCAGAGGTGACAGTGGCAAGGAACCGAATCTTGCCGTGAGTATTTAAATCCCATCAGATGCCGCAAGAGCTGTCCCTAGTTATCCTGGTCTCCACTGTCTTTCAAGGCTGTAGAGGTCCCTTCTAGGTGCTGATCCACCATCTGGTCTGGATACGTACTGGATACGGGTGACTGCAGTGACCCTCTGATCTGGATACAGACTGGATCTGGTTGCTACGGTGACCTCGGAAACAAGAGAGAAACAGACTAATATTAGCATAGATGCCAATCTTCTAATGATGTAGCAAGTACATCTGGTGTTATGGGAAGTGTTCCAGGTTCCAGTTTACCTAATTAATGCAGACTAAAAATCCTTTAACGGATTTGGATATTAGAAGCATATAAGTGTGCTATGTGTAAGCAAGGTTAAATAAATGGGTCTTTAATCTAGATTAAACTGCAAGTCAAGTCAACTCAAGTCACCTTTATTTATATAGCGCTTTAAACAAAATACATTCCGTCAAAGCAACTGAACAACATTCATTAGCAAAACAGTGTGCAAGTGTGTGTCTGCCTCTTGAACAATGTTAGGTAGGTTACTTCAGAGTTTAGGCACCAAATAGGAAAAAGATCTGCCGCACGCAGTTGATTTTGATATTCTAGGTTTTATCAAATTGCCTGATTTTCAAGAATGCAGCGGACGAGGAGTATTATAATGTAACAAGAACTCATTCAAATACTGAGGTGCTAAACCAAACAGGGCTTTATAAGTATTAAGCAATATTTTAAAATCTATACGATATTCTATTAAAATCTAGTCTTTCACCCAACATTAGTATTTGCTTTAATATGAATTAAGTACGTGTTGGGAACTACTTGTAAACTTCATAGATGAAATGCAAAGTAAAAACTTATTCTGCACAATTATGTAAAAATTGCCCTGCACGATTAGAATAATATTGGTACCGAGACACAGTTGACACAGATTTACCTAGTGTCACCAGACCACCCCACCACTTTAGTCAGATGAGGCACTACAACCCCACCCCTCACCACAAACACTCCATAGGCTTTGTCTATGCCTAGTGGCTGACAACCCTCTGTTTCTGATACTGTATAGATTTTTTTTAATGCTCAAGAACCACTCATATTGTATTCTAGATTCAAATTGAATGTACATCTGATGATATACAAAAGAAATTCAGGGTCAAAACCTCAGCGAATCAGGTGGTTTGATCTGTTGAGGATCTAATCTCAATCTGTCTCTCACTACTGCAGCTTGCAGAAAGGTCCTCTGTGTAGACCACAATGCAAAAGTGATTGTCCACAGAGAGAGAGAGAGAGAGAGAGAGAGAGAGGATAAAAGCTGTGCAGCACTGTGGAGACAGGTAAGAGATGAGAGAGATTTGATACTACTGTGGTTTTCCATGCATGTTTGTTTCTCAGGCTACTGCAAAATTCTCAAAGGAGCTAAAGGCTGAGGAAGGAAACAACCACAAGCAGATTCACCATTTCTGTCCACAGCACACAAGACAAACATGAAAAGAGTTAAAGACTAAAGAGGAAAAAAAGGAACCATTTAAAATGGTTAAAATACACCCACACACTGATTCTTGATGTCTTTAGTTCCTGACACTCACATGACACGGGTATATCCGCTGTGTATGCTACAAACAGGTCACATTGAAGCCTGCAGCTGCATGCAGTGTGGTTCAATGAATAAGGAGGCATGATGACATCCAATAAAAACTTTAAAGCACCTTTAAAACAACAAAGCAGCCTGGACAGCTACATAATCGACAACTCTCAAAAGAAGAAAAACATACTGTGGCGACGACGCTCTTTCAGCAGTGCCAAAAATTCGACTACCGAAGAGATCAAAGATGTGACATTATCACGCAGTAAGGTGGGACAATCAAGATCATCAAGATCAAGAACATCAGAATCTTATTATATATGTTTCTATGGCAACATGAATGCTGAGAGTTTATAATTATATAACTTTACAACTGTAGGTCTAAAATTTATTTTGTCAAAATAGTATAAAAGAATGTTAATGTATTTCAGTTAATATTTAAAAAGTTGTTCAGACATTAAAAACATGTATTCCTGCAGGTTTCTCTCAGTTTTTCAAAATTCAGATGGTTTCTCATTAGTATTTTATTGATTTAATCTAAAAATTACTCTTTTGCAGCTGCACAGAACTCACTCAAGATCTTTAGTGGATTATACTGATCCTCAGAGGTAAGACTGATTTACTGATTAGATTCTTTGCACATTTCTGATATCTCTCATGCAAATAAACATCACACATTTCTCCCGTTTGCACAGAACAATGGTATTATTGGAGAAACAAGACAATGAAGCCTTTGGATTTGAAGTTCAGGCATGTTATTATAATTAATGTTTCACACTGTATCGAATGCACTTTTTTTCTCTCTCTCTCACATAGGTGCATTTTCACAATAATAAGTTAACTTTGGTAATTCATTATTACATCATTCATCAATAACTGTGGACTTGATCCATAACATAATACTTTTTCCGCCTTTGCATTATGAATGATATATTGTTTTGTCTTTCAATATGTAGCAAATATTATTTCGTTAGATGCTATAATTATACTCCCTTTGATATTTTTTGTCTAAATTCAGAAATAATGGCTTTATTGTCCAGATAAATTTTGGGTACATTGTTCAACCAAAACCAATAAAACAGGCCCAGGAAAATTCATTTGGGTTGTATGTTTCTCTGTGCAGACATATGGTCTTAAGGTGAAAAACAGCAGTATGGTGGAGATGTGTACATTTGTTTGCAGTGTGCAAGATGGCAGTGCAGCTGAAACTGCAGGTTTGACTGCTGGTGAGCAGGTTTCCCACTTCCTCTTCTTAGAGTGTTACTCACCCCACCCATTTCACCTGACCCTGTTTACACGGCACTTTCCCACCAGCCCACATGCCATCTACATTTAACACAGCTGATGCATTGCTCTCTTTGGTCGTTATGGACTGTTATGCTTTCTCACATATATAATTTATTTTCAATATACAGCACCATAATCTATCTGACAATTTAAATTCAATGCATGATTATTTTTATATAACCAATATATTATATTACCATTTTATGAATTTTATATATATATATATGTGTGTGTGTGTGTAAAAAAATGAACAAGTATGTTTTTGTTTGAGTTTGTGTGAGCGCGGTGTGTGTTGTGAGTAGCAGCTCCGAGTACAGAGTGTTAGTCATTTATATATATGTATTTATTTATTTATTTTATGATTTAATCTCTCTCTCTCTCTCTCTCTCTCTTTGATAGGTGACATCTTATTGTCAGTAAATGGTGTCAGTATTGAGGGATCTACCCACCAGCACATTATTGAGTTGATTCGAGAATCTAATAACATGCTGAAGTGAGTATAAGTATTAGAAACAGTATATATATATATATATATATATATATATATATATATATATATATATATATATATATATATATATATATATATATATATATTTTTTTTTTTTTTTTTTTTTTTTTTTTTTTTGCTGTGGTCACGATTCCTCAAATAATGCAGCTTGATGTGATAAGATGTGTGCTAATAAGTGATCAGATTAATGGAAGATAAAGAGGATGGAAAACAAAACTCGTAGGGAGACTTGGCACCAGCTGCACAAATGCCTAACATTTGTGAGTATAGTTAGAATCTACTTTGACAGGATAAACTGAAATTCATGACATTTAACACAACTTCTGCTCACAAATGAATAGGCTGCTTTTGGATCATTGAAGGTAAAAGACATATTCTGCAAATACACACTTTGCAGAGAGTTTGCAACCTACTAACTACAGCAAATGTAGGTCAAATGTGATTTGTAAATTAGTTACAAACTAGTTTGTTGTTACTAACTCTCCACTGTTGACATCTATATTCAATTTAAATAACAACTTACAAATGGCTGGTGCAACCCTGATCCATATCTAAGGACAAACATATCACTAACCCTTTTGACATGCCAAAGTGACTTTGCCAAAGACACTTCTGTGCAATCACCTAGCAACCACCCAGAACACACTAGCCACCAATAATAAAAAAAAAAAATAAAAATAAACAATTAGTTGTGTGGGTCTGATGTAAAAAAAATAAAAAAATAAAAAAATAAAAAAAACTTTTGACCATCATATATTTATTAGAATTTTTCTCTCTTCTTGTTCTTCTATGTGAAGGTTGGAGACGGTCAGTGGGAATGTTATGAAGAGAATTGAATTAGAGAAAAAGATGCGCTATCTTAAGGTGTGTATTTTTGGATGATTGTGTGTATTTACCACTTGTACACAAAACTGAAATTTTACACAGAAAGACTGAGAATTTTCAGGAAGTCTGTATTTTGTGTAATATATATATGTTTCCATGAGTGCTAAAGTGTCTAAATGAATGCTGATCAACAGACAATACACACATTCATCAGAATGACTCATAAATGCCGATCTTGTTCCTGTGTTTTCCCTCGTCACAGCAAACCCTTCGTGAGAAATGGGTGGAACTGCAATCTCTCACACTTCAGGAAAAGCGTCTTACTCGAGGTGAGAAAAAAAAGAAAGAAAAAAAGAAGCTATATACAACTGTTCAGACAGAGGCCACTGTCTGACAGAAGAGATAAATCTCCCTGAGTGAGTTCCAGTTGAGTTTGCAACATGGATTTGAATCAAATGAATTTAGAAAATTTGAAAATTACAAAAATAATGCACAAATGGTGAATTTTAAAAGGTTTACATCCCGTTGGTTCTTTTTATGAGGTCGCTTCTTCATTGATTAAGTACGGTTTGTGATAGTTGTACATGAGTTCCTGCTTTGTTTTTGAAGCTGTTTAGCAAACGCTGTTTAAACAAAGTTGTTAAGAAACCCTCATCATTTCCAACTGTGTCCTGTGTCTGATATACTCTGATGCTGAGGAGGATGATTTTTTACCTGATGTTGAATAACTCTATTAGGATTACACAGGTCTCGCTCTGTGTTCCAGGTAATTTGAATGAGAGTGCTCAGAGTCTGTCTGTCGACTCGCTGATGTCTCTCTCATCTCCAACTGGCCGCTCTGGGCAGCGTTTTTCCAGTGACAGCAGTTGCCGCAGCATAATGACAGATGATAGTGAGGATGGAGCTTTCATGTCATCAGTATTTGATGACTCAAGTCCGTTCAGCCCAACTGAGCCAAACGGAGGCTTCTTCCAGCTGGAAGTGGGGGCCTTGCAACCCCTGACAAGAACACGCAGCATTAGCCTGGCCAGCAGTAACGGTTCACTCTCCCCAAGCTGGGAACATTCATCTTTTTCCATCTTTGGGACGCTGCCAAGGAGAGGCAGGAAAGGTAGTGTCCGCAAGCACCTTCTAAAGTTCATACCTGGACTGAATCACTCTGTAGAAGAAGAAGAGGGCAGCTAAAACATAATTTCTACCACCATTGACTGCTGATCTGATGAATCCTTTGACATTGAGCAGTAGGAGATTCAACCAGTTAAAGAAAACGTCAAAACGTTATAGAAAAAAATGCTATACAATAACTGATGGGCATTCATGACTTACCTGCTTTAAGTGTTGATGAAATGAGGGGAGGAATCTCACATGAGCATTACGGACTGCATGGCAGCAACCTTTGTGTTATTTTCTGTCTTTTTTGTTTTGTTTTTTTCTCACAAGGGACCAAAGCATTACGACTTCCCTAAGATTCAGCACTGAAATAAACAACTGGCATTAACCAAACTGAAAACCAACTGTATTGATATATTTTTTAGAATTGCGTACACTGTTTCCACTGCTTTAATTGAGTGGTTTAGATTTCAGTCCCACAAGCTCATGAATGTGTCCTAGATACTCAAAATCTCGAAGTCTCTCATCTGATATCTATAGATTGCATATCTATAGATCGCGTATCCACTGTAGCATGCAAAAGACATAGGGGTGCTAGGAAGCTCTATCTCAACACAGACTTGTTGTTTCATAATGTTAATTAATCATGCACCTTGCTACAGTCCAAAGTCTTAAACTTAACACAAATGCAAGTGTGTTACTTTTTTTACTCTTTCTTCTAAAGCCAATTTTCTCATTTAGATTAACTACTGTCTTGATGAAGCAAGAATCTGAAAAGAATTTAGCTACCTGAATAATAACATATCTGGTATAATTAGAGTAATACTACAGTATCCTTCAGTATTAGGGTCTAATAATGTAAGAATTATGTTGATGATACACGGGGCAACTTTTTGAGCAATTTAGACAGGCAGCTTTTTTTGAGCAATGTTGCTTGGGTACTTTCACATTGAGAATTGATAACAAATGTCTGTCTGGATACTTTAGGTCTGTCGTGGGTATTTTTATGTATACTCTGTTAGAAGTCATGTAATCCTGATCTCAGATTAGTTTAGATCAAAACTTTAAATCCTTGACGGCATGAAAAACGTCTGCTCTGTAGTGAATGTGTGACATGAACATTAAGTGTTGAATTGAAAAGACTCAGATGTCGAGTGACAGAGCTCCAAACCACAGCAGGTATAGAAATTCATAACAGGATGTGGTCTGATAGAGGTGCTACCATACCACCTTTTTTTCTTTCTTTCTTAAGTGTTCCATTTAACAGACCGTTTTATTTAATCTAATTTGAAATATATTATTATTATAGTATTACAAAAAAATTAATATATTTAAACTCAGTTTAAATATATGAATAATTATAAATTATATTAAATACATGATGAATGTGATGAATGTTTGGCATGTAATTCTGTCTTTTTTCTTCTTTTGTATTTTTTTTGTATTTTTTTTACTTTAATGATCACATTTAGAGGGGGATATTCTTGACACAAAATACTACTACTACTACTACTACTACTACTACTACTACTACTACTAATAATAATAATAATAAAAGAAAAGGAAAAAAAGAAAAGAAAATAATAATCTCTTGCTGTTTGCTGCTAGTCACCTGCATACAACACAGGAAATATGTACTTGAAACAGAAACTCTCTCCTTCAAATATAGTTCCCTTTTCTCTACTTTGTTTCATTTGACCATTTTGATTGGATTTCAGCATTATATTGTCCTCATTTAGTTAGTTGGCAGTTTTTTTTAAAATTATTATTATTTATTATAATCAACACTGATAATATGCATTTTCACAATTCTCCTATGTTTTATGATCTTTTTAATGTTATATATTATTTAATATTGTTTAGCATTCTATATTCACTTTGTAGCTGGACTCAAACATTATTATTATTATTATTATATAATTATTAGCTTTTCATCAGTTCACAATACTCCTGCAGTTCCTTCACGGACCCGTTTAAGTCAAATCAAGTCAAGCTTTATAAAGTACAATAATGATGCTTTACAGTGTCAAACATTATTATATTTTGTCAATAATGCAAGAAAAAAAAAACCATGATACTACTAAATAAGCACTGGGTAAACGTGTACTCAGATAAGATAATAAATAAATAATATATTGATTTGACACAGTTCTCAGACTCAGGTCACTGTTATCAAAACAGTTAACACGGTGATTTCAAACACTTTGTAACTGTCCTAAACAAATTTTTATTACATGCATCATTTTCACAAAACACTGTGCACAAAATTCTCAAGTTTTTCCATAATTAATACACTCAACCAAAACTTTAACTTCAGAAGAAATGCAGCTCCAGATAAACCAGGTTCTTTAAATCAGGTCAACTCACCACAATGTCAAGTCTTGTTTATATGGCACTTTATGCAATGCAGATTGTTTCAAAGCAGCTTTACATTGATAAACAGAAAAATGATTCAAGTGGGTCAGTTCAGTGTTGATTCAGTTCCAGTAAAGATCATCAATTATGGAAAGTAGTCCAACTTAGCTGTAAAGCAGCTCTGTAAAAAACAGTTGTCTTTTGTTCTCAAATCTGTCATATTTGCACTTGTCTCTCTCAAATTGGCTTCTCCAGTTCCACACAATTTTTGTTTTTTGTGGGTCCATTTCATGTTTTATAAACAATAATTAGCCTTGGTCCAGCTCAGGTGGTTTTAAATAAATCTTGTTAAGTTCAGGACATAGTCCAGGGCTGCTTCTCAATTTACATACTTCCTACTGTAATAGTAGATTAAAAACAGTATCATGACCCTTACGAAAAATACGTTTAGTCAAGTTTACTATTAGTAATACATATTTTAAACTAAAAATAGAAAGTATGCTTTTAGTTTACTTTTTATGTATTTCTCAGAAATGGGCTTGATGTACTCATAAATATACTTAAAATTATTATTAAAATTAAAATTATAAGTATACTTGACTTATACTTACAAAAATTCTAAATATATTTGAGCTATACTTCTAAAATCCGTGTTTTCATCATTATACTGTAAAGGGCGGTAGTACACATCTTCTGTAAAGAATTCCCCCCCCCCAAAAAAACATAAGTGAAGAAGAATAAAGGTACAGAAACAGATACTAACACATGTAACACAATCATCTGACGTGAAACAGCATCAAAACTGTAACATTATGGAATGTAATATCGAACGATGAGGAGGTAATAATTACAGTCATGCTTTGGGGTGTTAATCGACATCTACGTTTTGATTATCATTCGGAATCCAATTCATAGTCTTTTTTTTTTCAGCTTTTTGTTCCAAATATTATTTATTTTTATGAAACTTACCCACATTAAAGTGTTTAAAAAAAAAAATGCATAAAGCTAGAATTTTTTTTTTTTTTTTTTTTTTTTTTTTTTTTTTTTATAAGCAGATTTCTTTTTTCTTTCTTTTTATGTTTTGTATGTTCAGGTATTCATACAACAAAATATACACATTAAAACCTAATCAGGGACATACTTAAAGTATGGTGTAAAGTTCATTTAAAGAGAGTGACTGAGTATACTTACAGTATAAAACTACTAGACTAGTAGTTTACTGAGACTATACTTCAAAGTGTACAAAGTATTTAATTAATAAACTATCAGTATACCTATACGTTCACTTTTAGTATAATTGCAGTACAAGCTACAAACATAGAGGTAAACTAGTAGTGTACTCAAAGTTTGCTATTGTTATACTTAAAGTATACTTTAAAGCGAAAAAGTGAAGTGCTCTGCATTTTACCCATCCAAGTGCACACACACAGATGTGAGAAGTGAACACACCGTGAACACACACCCAGAGCAGTGGGCAGCTATATATCCAGCCATAGGCGGAAATTGCGGGGGGGTCCAGACCCCCCCCCCCCCCCCCATCTGAGGGTTGTCCCCCCCAAAATATAATTGAAATATGTGTATTGTACATAATATAATGATGAATAGTTAAACTAATTATGTGAGTAGTAAAACAACACAAATGCAAACTGAGCAACAACAAAAAAAAGTTTCAAGTTCCCCCTGCTTTGCCTCACATTGCTTTAGCCCACTGCCTGCTACCCTTTTACCTCACCACAACCGACACACACACACACAGACACACACACAGTCCGGTGCGAGAAAACAACGCGTGTTTCAGTAGTTGTGGAACTCGGATCATGTGATTATTTTCTCTTTAATATATGCCGAGTCATTAATAAATCGTGTCCCAAAATATTACTGAGTACCAATTTACTTTTGTCACCGATGTAGTCTCTGCGCTGTTAGCGATTATAACGTTTACCTAGCTTGTTAAATAACGTCTTACACACACCCATAGTGTACGCATATACAAGTCTTGTACGTTAGATTAGACTAGTGCGGGTGCGCATTTAGATTTTCCCGCGTTCACTATGATTTAGTCGGTTTCAGTGGCGGCTCGTCCGGTGAGGCAGGGGAGGCACAGTTTCCCCCAAATTTCACAGTTGTAATACCATTACATGAAAGCTCCGCATTTCTATCGCAAATGTGCAGAATATGCTAATGTAAGTACAACCCACTGATCTATAATATAGAACTTGATTGCTCATGACGTCATTAAAGTGAACAGCAGGACAGCGGTTTGAATGTAACTCAATGGTTCTCTCTGCTGGTAGGGATTAGTAAAATGGCGGATTGAGCACTTCCGGTGGCTTCACTGCCTGTTGGCAGTTTAGAACGTGATGAGCGATCCAGTTATATATATAGATCAGTGGTACAACCGCTAAGTGAAAGAGAAGGGGAGGGGGAGGCCAGGGGAACCAATCAGCATAGAGTGTTCACTTTTCAGCGCTGAAGAGTGCTGAGAAAAGTAACATCATAGAGGATGCTAGCCTCCATTCTGGAATATCAACCGACCATCATAGAGACATAAATTAGGGTTAGGGAACCTGATTTTATACAGTCTATGGTTTGAACATCTTCCGGAGCGGCGGGGCTGATAATTTACCAGGTATTTATAATGAGTAGTGATACTGAATATATTTTCTTTACGGTTTCTGACTAAAAGCTGCCAAAAAGCCATTTTAAAATGATTACGCAAATAATACAATACAATTAGTTTGCCTCCTCTATTTTTAAATCCACCAGCCACCACTGGTCGGTTTATTTCATTTAATATTTACATTTACATTTATTCATTTAGCAGACGCTTTTATCCAAAGCGACTTACAGATGAAGACAGTGGAAGCAATCAAAAACAACAAAAAGAGCAATGATATATATGCTATAACAAGTCTCAGTTAGGTTAACACAGTACACGTAGCATGGGATTTTAACTAATATAATAAATAAAAAGAAAACAGATAGAATAAAAAAATAAAAGAATAGAGCAAGCTAGTTAGAGGTCTTTACACATACACACACACACATACATATACAGTTGCATAATAAATGAAAAGAAAATATAATACAAAAAGATTAGAAAGGTAGTTAGATTTTTTTTAAAGAATAGAATTAGAATAGTGAGTGTTAAAGTTAGAGGGTCAAATAAAGATGGAAGAGATGTGTTTTAAGTCGATTCTTGAAGATGGCTAAGGACTCAGCTGCTCGGATTGAGTTGGGGAGTTCATTCCACCAGAAGGGAACATTTAATTTAAAAGTCCGTAAAAGTGACTATGTGCTTCTTTGGGATGGCACAATCAAGCGACATTCACTTGCAGAACGCAAGCTTCTAGAGGGCACATAAGTCTGAAATAACGAATTTAGGTAAATGGGTGCAGAGCCAGTGGTAGTTTTGTAGGCAAACATCAATGCCTTGAGTTTTATGCGAGCAGCTATTGGAAGCCAGTGCAAATTGATAAACAGAGGTGTGACGTGTATTCTTTTTGGCTCATTAAAAATTAATCTTGCTGCTGCATTCTGAATTAATTGTAAAGGTTTGATAAAATTGGCTGGAAGACCTGCCAAGAGGGCATTGCAATAGTCCAGCCTGGACAGAACAAGAGCTTGAACAAGGAGTTGTGCAGCATGTTCCGAGAGAAAGGGCTTGATCTTCTTGATGTTGAATAAAGCAAATCTGCAGAATCGGACAGTTTTAGCAATGTGGTCTGAGAAAGTCAGCTGATCATCAATCATAACTCCAAGGCTTCTAGCTGTTTTTGAAGGAGTTATGGTTGATGTGCCTAACTTGATGGTGAAATTGTGATGGAATGATGGGTTTGCTGGAATCACAAGCAGTTCTGTCTTGGCAAGGTTGAGTTGAAGGTGATGGTCCATCATCCAGGAAGAAATGTCAGTTAGACAAGCTGAGATGCGAATAGCTACCATCGGATCATCAGGATGGAATGAGAGGTAGAGTTGAGTGTCATCAGCATAGCAGTGGTATGAAAAGCCATGTTTTTGAATGACAGAACCTAATGATGCCATGTAGACAGAGAAGAGAAGTGGTCCAAGAACTGAGCCCTGAGGCACCCCAGTAGTTAGATGTTGAGACTTGGACACCTCACCTCTCCAAGATACTTTGAAGGACTTATCTGATAGGTAAGACTCAAACCATTGAAGTGTTGTTCCTGAGATGCCTTTCGCCAGTAGCGTTGATAGGAGGATCTGGTGGTTAACCGTGTCAAAAGCAGCGGACAGATCAAGTAGTATAAGTACTGACGATTTGGATTCTGCTCTTGCCAGTCTTAGAGCTTCAACAACTGAGAGCAAGGCCGTCTCAGTTGAATGTCCACTTCTGAAGTTCACTTTCTTAATATAGTTAATCTAATATAACATCATACTAAGAGTGCAGTTGTTCTCCAGATATTAGCATAACAAATGTGATTTTGATTCTTATAAAAATTTAATAAACAAGAAGTTAATATTAAGTGCATTTTAGTGCATTATTTCACCAACGAAAAAAGTTGAAAACTAAGCTACAGCAGTAACAGCACTGTAATTGTGTCTTTGAGAAACACACTGAGGATGTGTTTCCTAACTGAATTAATCCACTTTTTGAACAAATCAGTCATTGACGTAATAAATTATTATTTTTTTTTTTTTTTTTTTCCCTCTCTTTCGCGTCTATACTGATCTCACTATACAGTGGTGTGAGGGTGTATGCCTAAGAGTGTGAATGCCTTAATTTTGCTAGGCATGGCAAATGTTTTTATATATACATGTTTTAATTATAAATGTGAAGCAACAACATTGCTATTAAATGTGCTATATAAATAAATAAAATTTGAAGTTAAGTTCAAATTCCATTGTATTTTGGTCGATTGATTGTGTAAACAACTTCAAAAACATTGCAACAACAACAAAAAAATTGTTTTGAAGAATGTTTTGGTCAATTTAGTCAGCTTTTTCTTTGAACCAGAAAGAAACTTTGAGAAGAAGGATAATGGAAAGGTCTCCATTATAAATTGTCTCTTTCTCCATGCAATAGTAAGGCTTTCCTCTCTGTACACATATCCTTAAGTACAATTTTGCCTGTTTAATTGGTGTCCCCTTCAAAACTTGGTTATGAGAAATGTTATGTTTATTGCCCCCCCCCAACATTTAGATGAGATTTTCGCCCCTGTATCCAGCGCCCTGTTCATCCGGCGCAGCGCATGCAGCGACTTGCAACAGAGTTTGTACGCATATGTGAATGTGTTTGATGTTTAGCTTTTTGTTTTAATGTTTGTTTGGTAGTTGAAGTTGCAATTATATGTAAATTGATGAGCTATCATTTTGCGGCAAGGGATTTCTGGATTTCTGCTTCAGTGGCATCTGCCTTATTTTGTTCGATACCCAGTGGATCTACTAAGATCACAACATCTTGTGAATGATGGTGGCTTTATGGAAGATGTTACCATGAACAATGATGGATTTAAAACATGGAAACTGCGGAAGAGAGGAAAGAAGGGCAGTGTGCGGTTAAGATTGAGGAAGCAGCGCCTTGGAAGGGCTCCCTTGCCGACTATCGTAATGGCAAATGCCCAGTCTTTAAGGAACAAAGTTGATGAACTGCAAGCCACTGTTCATCTCCACCATGCTTATAGAGAGCCGTGCATTTGGCCTTTGCAGAGACTTGGCTGAAACCTCAGGATAGTGACTCTGCTTTAACCATCAACGGCTTTGGGACTCCTCTGTGAACTGATCGTCATTCATTGATTACAGGTAAAAGTCAAGGAGGTGGTGCAGTTCATTAATTGTAAGAGAAACGCTCAGCACACAAGTCATTGAACTGCTTTCTGTGTCATTACGACCATTTTATTTACCACGGGAATTCCCTCAAATTTTTGTTACGGTCATGTATATTAATCCTAATGCGAATGAGGCTAATGTTAAACAGTCTGCTGAATGCATTGTATCTAAGTTGCAAAATGTATCACCCAATGCTCCTAATTTCATAATGGGAGATTTTAATCACTGCTCCTTGAAACATACTTTACGCAACTTTCAACAGTATGTTACCTGTGCAACACAATAAAAAAAAAAAAAAAAAACTCTAGATGTATGCTATGGTTCTGTCAGGGGTGCATACAAGTCATTTAGTAACCCACCATTGGGTATGTTTGATCATAATACTGTGGTTTTAATTCCTGTGTATACAACGCTTTTAAAAAAGTATAAAGTGGACAACAAACATATTATGACTCAACTTTAGCTTTACAAGGATGTTTTGATTCCACAAACTGGGAGGTTTTTGAAAACTCTTGTTCTGATATTGATGAATTAACAGATGTTGTAAGCAGTTATATACATTTTTTGTGAGGATATGTTAATTCCTCAAAAAACAGTTCGAACATTTGCTAAATCAAAGCCATGGATTACTATATCAATAAAGTTACTTATGATTGAAAGGAATAAGGCATTTCATGCAGGTGATTTGGAAAGAAAGCATGATTTGCAAAAATAAATAAATTATGAAATTAGGAAGGCCAAAAATAAGTACAAAGACAAAGTAGAGGATGATCTTAGACAGAATAGACTCGGGTCTGCCTGGGAGAGTATGCACACTACAACAGGGTCAAAGAGTAAAAGTAATACTCTCATGCAATTCGCTGGTTATCAGTCTGATATAAAGTTACATAATAATTTTTATACTAGATTTGATGTGGAGGATTTTAGTAGTGAAAGGAATGTTCTTAGGAATGAGACAATGTGTAATATGAAGTGTACGTTTTTCAATCAGGATGATGTTATACAAGGTTTTAAAAAGAGCAAGGTGGGGAAAGTCTCTGGACCAGATAAGATAGGCATACATTTATTAAAGACATGTTCAGATCAGTTGGGCCCTGTATTTTGTAACATATTCCATAAGTCAATCCATCTGCAAAAAATACATAAGCTTTGGAAAGAAGCTATAATTGTGCCTGTAGGGAAGACAAGTTATCTTAAGAGTCTAAATGATTTTAGACCTGTCGCCTTGACATCATTGGTGATGAAATGCTTTGAGAAATTGGTCAGGGATAAAAAATCTTTTAGATCCATGGCAGCTTGCTTATCAGGCCAGAAGAGGAGTTGAGGATGCTTCATCCACCCTGTTAAATATGATTATGAAACATCTGGAGGGACCAGAAAACCATGTTAGAATTCTTTTTGTAGATTTTTAATCAGCTTTTAATACTATTCAGGTCCATGTTTTAATAAAGAAATTAATTTCAGAGTTTACATTATATCACTATTAGATTATAGAGTATATTAGATTATATATAGAAAATAGGTTATTAGATTTTCTAAGTGACAGAAGGCAGAGGGTGAGAGTAAATAGCACATATTCAAATGCCCTTATAACGTCTACAGGTTCTCCACAGGGATGTGTTCTCTCACCCTTGCTTTATATTTTGTACACTAATGACTGTGTAAGTAAACACACAGACAGGTTAATTTTAAAATTTGTGGATGACACTGTTATTGTCAGTCTCCTGAGGAAGGATGAGAACTGTCATGGTCCAGTAGTTAATGATTTTATAACATGGTGTGATAGTTCCTTTTTGCGTGTGAATATAAAGAAGACAAGAGATATGGCTATTGACTTTAGATCAGGTCATTCATCATCAGCTCAGACAACTATAGTTAAAGGTCAAATGATGGAATGGGTACTTAAATAGTACTTAAGGGTCTTGGGCTTATTATTGACAACAAACTGCATTTTGATTTTCATGCCGAAGAACTATGCAAAAAAGTCTTCAGAGGCTTTTTACTTTTAATATTAGCAGGACTATCATGACCATGTATTACAGATCTTATATTGAATCTGTACTTTGTTTCTCTATGTGTTGTTGGTATGGTAATCTAAACGTTTAGCATCAGAACTCATTGAATTGCATTGTCAACCAAGGAAGTAAGATTATTGGTTTTAAAGGTCCCGTTCTTCGTGATCCCATGTTTCAAACTTTAGTTAGTGTGTAATGTTGTTGTTAGAGTATAAATAATATCTGTAAAATTATAAAGCTCAAATTTTAATGCCAAGCAAGATATTTTATTTAACAGAATTCGCCTAAAACGAACGACCAGTTTGGACTACATCCCTCTACTTCCTGCAGTAATGACGTCACTAAAACAGTTTTTTGACTAACCTCCACCAACAGGAATACTCGAAAAAGGGGGCGTGGTCTTGTTGTGCTCGCATGGAGAAGAGGAAGAGTTGCATTTGTGTTTGTCGCCATGTCGCCGAAACGCTATTTTAATCTCAGAGTCCAATCATCTTTGTTCGGACTTCCCAGGGACGCTGTACTTAGAGATCAATGGTTACAATTAATGTTTAACTCGGTTCCCGAAAATTGTAATCCACATGTAAAACTATGTGCAGCACATTTTGCTGAGGACAGCTTCCTCAATCTCAATCAGTTTAACGCTGGATTCGCACAAAGAATATTCTTGAAAGATGGAGCAGTTCCCTCTGTGTCTGGAGAAGGCGTTGCTTATGGAACACAACCGGTGTACAAAGTGTATTTTATTATTTAAGTTGGTGCATTTAACAATTTCTGTAACTTATTACACAAAGGGTAACACTGTTTAGCTTTGTTAACTAGATGGTACAGCTGTGCAAAAAATCTCATCAGTAAAGGCTTTCTGTGATTAGAAGTACATCTCATCAGGATTGAAAGGTTTACAAAACAAATCCTGCCCACTTCTCAAAACTACTCCAAAACTAGGCTTATCGCGTTTCCAGGAGGGCAGCGTGCGCTAAGCTGCTGTCGAATCACAACACAAAAACCACTAGCACAATCAGAACTCGTTACGTATTTCTGAAGGAAGGGCTTTATAGAACAAGGAAGACATAAGCCCATTTTTATGACAGTGAAAACAGCGGTAAACAGATAGGTGAATTGTGTGAAAAATACTGTTTTTTTACACGCGAAACATTAACACGTTATATTGCACACTGTAAACACAATCAAAGCTAAAAAAAAACACGAAAAATCTGACCTTTAAGCAGACTGGGTTATCATATAATTTTGAGCGGTTTGTCTTACAGAAATGGATTTTGGATTTTCTTTTATTCCTAGTGCTGTTAGACTCTTAAACCTGCTAGAGTGTTGTTTGTAAAAGCCCTGAATAGTTCAGCACCTCAGTATTTGAATGAGCTCCTTTTACATTATAATCCTCTATGTCTGCTACTTTCTCAAAACTCAGGCAATTTGATAATACCTAGAATATCAAATCAGATCCTTTTCCTATTTGGTGCCTAAACTCTGAAATAACCTACCTAACGTTGTTCGGGAGGCAGACACATTCTTGCAGTTTAAATCTAGATTAAAGACCCATCTCTTTAACCTGGCTTACCCATATCATAATAATATGCTTTTAATATTCAAATCCGTTAAAGGATTTTTAGGCATTAATTAGGTAAACCTGAACTGGGAACACTTCCCATACCACCCGATGTACTTGCTACATCATTAGAAGAATGGCATCTACGCTATTAATAGTCTGTTTCTCTCTTATTCCGAGGCCACCGTAGCCACCAGATCCAGTCCGTATCCAGATCAGAGGGTCACTGCAGTCACCCGGATCCAGTACGTATCCAGACCAGATGGTGGATCAGAACCTAGAAAGGACCTCTACATCCCTGAAAGACAGCGAAGACCAGGACAACTAGAGCCCCAGATACAGATCCCCTGTAAAGACCTGGTCCAGACGACCACTAGGACAAGACCACAGGAAACAGATGATTCTTCTGCACAATCTGACTGTGCTGTAGCCTGGAATAGAACTGCTGGTTTCGTCTGGTCAGAGGCTGGTGTCTCCCAAGGTTTTTTTCTCCATTCTGTCACCGATGGAGTTTTGGTTCCTTGCCGCTGTTGCCTCTGGCTTACTTAGTTGGGGTCACTTCATCTACAGCAATATTGTTGACTTGATTGCATATAAATGACACTATTTTTATTTATTTTTTATTAACTTTTTAACAACATATATTACACACACACCAGTAACAAAATTCAAAATGCAGTATAGACACATAATGATGTCTTCGCATCGTTACAGCTCAGCATATCTCAATTTGTACAGAACTCACATCCATAAGACTAATGAATTAAAACACACAAAAAAATGTAAATAAGTAAATAAAAAATAAAATGAAAAACACATACAAACTATTAAGGCCTCCTAATAAAAATACATCCTTTACTCTCACATATCTTCAATTGTCTCCTTAAACATGTCACTATCTTCCTTCTCTATGAAGGATTTAAAGGGATTCCAAACATCTTCAAAAGTCTTACCCTTTCCTTTAATAATATATGTTATTTTCTCCATTGACATATTCAGTACCATCTCCCTGAGCCACCTTTTTATGCTGGGTGGTTCTAGATTTTTCCATTGTAATGCAATGAGGCGTTTAGCTTGTAAGATACACATAGAAATAAAGATGCATTCCTTTGACTTAAGCTTAGGATACAAATGCATTAGAAAAATCCTTGGTTTAAAAGGAAGACTCACATTTATTATTTTACCAATCATATTATGCACTTCTTTCCAGAATTTCGATATTTCTTCATATTCCCATATACAATGGAAATAGGTGCCTTTACAAACATTACACTTGGGACATGTATCTGGTATATTTTCATTAAATTTGTTTGATAATACTGGAGTTATGTATACTGTATACTTAGAATAAGCCAATTATATTGTAACAACTTTAATCTTGTATTGACTGTTTGTACTTGAGCATCTTGACAAATCTCACTCCATTCATCTGGTGTGATCTCCTCGTTAAGATCCTTACTCCATGCTCCTAAACGAGAGCTAGAAGACTCCGGGGAGCCCTCTACCAACATATTATACAGAAGTGAAATCCGACCTTTATCATAACAATCTTTGGTGATTACTCTTTCCAAAACTGATAATGGTGGTATATTTCCAGTACTTTTTTGAAATGATAAAATGAAACTTCTTATCTGTAAGTACCTAAAAAAATGACTTTTAGGTATATCAAATGTATTAGTCAATTCTTGAAATGACATAAGATTGTTTTCCTTATATAAATCTTTTATACTTTTAATACCTTTTTCTGCCCATGTCTTAAAACCTACATCTACTTTTCCGGGACTAAATTTAGGATTTCCCCATATTGGACAGCAGCGAGATATCTCACTTGTATAGGAGATATTCAAATATCTCTGTGTCTCATACCATACCCTTACCATATTTAAAACCATTGGATTCGTAACCTTACCCTTCATTTTCTGTAAAATTTTACGATCCGAATCATATAAATATGATTCCAAGGGTAGTTTTTTTTTCCATTTCTACCCATACAGGTTGTTCATTAGATGTTGAGAAGAAAAACATAATAGATCTTAACTGGGCAGCAGTATAATACCATTTAAAATTAGGGCATTGAAGCCCACCCCTATCAAATGGCAAATATAAAAGAGATAATCTAATTCTGGATCTTCTATTGTTCCATATTAATTTAATAATTAACTTTTTAAGTTTAGAAAACAGATTACTAGGAGGTGTAATCGGAATATTCTGAAATAGGTACAAAAATTTAGGTAATATATTCATTTTTAAAATATTAATTCTTCCTATTAAAGACAACGGTAAAGAAGCCCATCTTTCAACTAACGTCACTGTATTCTCAAAAATTGAATTAGAATTTTTTGTTACTATGTTTTCCAGTTTTGGAGTAATTTTAATTCCCAAATATGTGAAAATTTCCACATTATTAAACATAGCTACCTTACTGATAGGACTTTTCCTTTCTTCTTCATTCAGCAACAAAACAGAAGATTTTGAATTATTGATCCGATACCCTGAGATTTTCCCAAATGTCTCTATAATTTGAAGTAAAGCCGGAATGGTTGAGTCTAATTTCTTTAAAAATAATATTACGTCGTCAGCAAATAGCGCTATTTTATGTTCACTGCCAAACATTTCTATACCTTTTATATCACTTTCTCTTCTGATGGCAATTGCCAAGGGTTCAATAGCCATCAGAAAAAGAAGAGGGGAAAGAGGCGATCCCTGTCTACATCCCCTAGAAATATTAAATGATATAAAATTATTAGTTAAGACCTCTGTCGAAGGATTCTGGTATAACAATTTAACCCATTTGCAGTATTTTTCTCCAAATCCAAACTGAATTAAAACATCAAACAGAAAATCCCTGTCGAAAGCCTTTTCTGCATCTAATGCTATTAATGCAGTATCTTTTTCCCCCTTTTGTTGATGCAGAATATTTAGCACTCTTCTTACATTATGACATCCTTGCCTATTTATCATAAAACCATTTTGATCCATCCCTATGACGTAAGATGCTACAGTTTCTAATCTCCTTGCCAATATTTTACTCAGGTTTTTAGCGTCTGAGTTGAGTAAACTTATAGGTCGAAAATTTTCACATTTATTGTTAGGTTTTCCTGGTTTAGGCAATAAAATAATTAAAGCTTCATTCAAAGACATAGGAAGTTTATTCTCTGCAAAGGCTTCTACTAACATGTCTAACATAGGTCTTACTAATTTATCTTTACATTTTTTATATATATCTATGGGGAGACCATCAGGTCCGCCTTACCCGCTTTCATCAGATCGATTGCCTCTACCACCTCTTGTAAACTAATGTCTTTTCCTATTTCATCTTTATGTTCTTCTGGTATACTAGGTAACTCCAAATTATCCAAAAAAGTTTTTTGTATTTCTGAATCCGAAATACATTCAGAATTATACAGTTTCATATAATATGATCTAAATGAATTATTAATTTCTTGTGGGTCAACAATGATATTACCATCTGACTCTTCAATCGAATCTATAGCCCTCTCCATTTGCTTTTTTTTAATTTGCCACGCCAACACTTTACCTGTCTTTTTGCCTTGATCATAAAATGTTTGTTTCAGTTTTAATAACTTAGCTACAGTTTTATTTGCAGAAAGTGCATTATATTTAGATCGAAGCATTAATAGCTGTTTATGTTTATCTGCACATATCGAATCACTATGATATACTTCATTTTCTAGCTCTTTAATCTCTTTTTCCAAATCTTGTAACTCCTGTCGAGATTTTTTACTTTTAGAACTACAAAAACTAATAATTTGTCCCCGAATATAACATTTAAATGCCTCCCACCAAATTCCTGCTGAAGATTCCAATTGATTTGTTTCAAAGTAATTGTCAATTTGATTGCCCAAGAACTCTACAAAGGACGCATCTTTAAGCCAACTTTGCTGGAATCGCGATTTAGGGGTATCTTTAACTAATTTTGAATCGACATACGACAAAGACACTGGTGCATGATCAAAAATGACAATACTAAGGTATTGACGATCTATACATTTTGAAAGCAATTGGGCTGACACAAGAAAGTAATCTATTCTAGAGTAAGTTTGGTGTGTTGCCGAATAGCATGAATATGCAGTCTGTTTTGGGTTAAGATGCCTCCATATATCCACTAGTTTAAGCTCTCCTATACAGTATTGTTCAAAATAATAGCAGTACAATGTGACTAACCAGAATAATCAAGGTTTTTCGTATATTTTTTTATTGCTACGTGGCAAACAAGTTACCAGTAGGTTCAGTAGATTCTCAGAAAACAAATTAGACCCAGCATTCATGATATGCACGCTCTTAAGGCTGTGCAATTGGGCAATTAGTTGAATTAGTTGAAAGGGGTGTGTTCAAAAAAATAGCAGTGTGGCATTCAATCACTGAGGTCATCAATTTTGTGAAGAAACAGGTGTGAATCAGGTGGCCCCTATTTAAGGATGAAGCCAACACTTGTTGAACATGCATTTGAAAGCTGAGGAAAATGGGTCGTTCAAGACATTGTTCAGAAGAACAGCGTACTTTGATTAAAAAGTTGATTAGAGAGGGCAAAACCTATAAAGAGGTGCAAAAAATGATAGGCTGTTCAGCTAAAATGATCTCCAATGCCTTAAAATGGAGAGCAAAACCAGAGAGACGTGGAAGAAAATGGAAGACAACCATCAAAATGGATAGAAGAATAACCAGAATGGCAAAGGCTCAGCCAATGATCACCTCCAGGATGATAAAAGACAGTCTGGAGTTACCTGTAAGTACTGTGACAGTTAGAAGGCGTCTGTGTGAAGCTAATCTATTTTCAAGAATCCCCCGCAAAGTCCCTCTGTTAAAAAAAAGGCATGTGCAGAAGAGGTTACAATTTGCCAAAGAACACATCAACTGGTCTAAAGAGAAATGGAGGAACATTTTTGTGGACTGATGAGAGTAAAATTGTTCTTTTTGGGTCCAAGGGCCACAGGCAGTTTGTGAGAAGACCCCCAAACTCTGAATTCAAGCCACAGTACACAGTGAAGACAGTGAAGCATGGAGGTGCAAGCATCATGATATGGGCATGTTTCTCCTACTATGGTGTTGGGCCTATTTATCGCATACCAGGGATCATGGATCAGTTTGCATATGTTAAAATACTTGAAGAGGTCATGTTGCCCTATGCTGAAGACGACATGCCCTTGAAATGGTTGTTTCAACAAGACAATGACCCAAAACACACTAGTAAACGGGCAAAGTCTTGGTTCCAAACCAACAACATTAATGTTATGGAGTGGCCAGCCCAATCTCCAGACCTTAATCCAATTGAGAACTTGTGGGGTGATATCAAAAATGCTGTTTCTGAAGCAAAACCAAGAAATGTGAATGAATTGTGGAATGTTGTTAAAGAATCATGGAGTGGAATAACAGCTGAGAGGTGCCACAAGTTGGTTGACTCCATGCCACACAGATGTCAAGCAGTTTTAAAAAACTGTGGTCATACAACTAAATATTAGTTTAGTGATTCACAGGATTGCTAAATCCCAGAAAAAAAAAATGTTTGTACAAAATAGTTTTGAGTTTGTACAGTCAAAGGTAGACACTGCTATTTTTTTGAACACACCCCTTTCAACTAATTGCCCAATTGCACAGCCTTAAGAGCGTGCATATCATGAATGCTGGGTCTTGTTTGTTTTCTGACAATCTACTGAACCTACTGGTAACTTGTTTGCCACGTAGCAATAAAAAATATACTAAAAACCTTGATTATTCTGGTTAGTCACATTGTACTGCTATTATTTTGAACAAAACTGTAAAATGTAGAATCTGTTTTCTAGAATTCACATGTGTGGTATCAATTCCCGTAGATCTATCTTTTCCTGGATCAAGTGTACTATTCATATCCCCCGCCATTATAACATGACCTGGTAATGAAGCCACCATCAGAAATATGTTGCTATAAAATTTAGAGTCATCCTTATTAGGGCCATAGATATTTACTAAATTTATTATCTCTGTTACCAATCTTCCCTGAATAATCACAAATCTGCCAGATGGGTCCTTAATTACAGTATGTACTTGAAATGGCACAGCTTTATGTATTAATGTAATTACCCCTCTAGCTTGTGTAGTAAAACATGCAGAGAATACCTGTCCTTGCCACCTTCTTTCAATTTTGATCACTTCCCCCTTTAGTCATGTGTGACTCTTGCAAGAATACCACATTTGCCTGTATCTGCTTAATTCTAGTCATTACCTGTTTAATCTTTTTTAGTTTCCCCAGCCCCCTGCAATTCCATGATAGAAGCTTAATCCCTCCTATCTGAGCCATTTTTTGTTTTAACCATCCTCATTACCTTGAACCATATATTTGCCAAAATATAAGAGGCCAAACCTAAAATAACTAAAACTAAAACTAATAACATAAAATATGAACTTACACCAGCATTTCCCATGCTTCACTGATACCATCTGTATCAGTAACCCCATTCCCCACACTCGACTTCTTAAATGGTCTTCTCCTATTTGTTCTGTTGTTCACAAAAAAATGAACACCAACCCTTCTATCCATCGTTACAGTTTCAACCTTCTTATCCATTTTTATACCCACATATTAACCAAGCGATGACTTGTCCAATAAAATACTATTACCTCAAAGAAAAAAAAAAGAAAAAAAAAAGAAATATTTCCATATTTTTGTTGCATCTCTTTATCCATTTCTTCTGGACTCGATACCTCAGTTCACTTGTCCTCGACCTGCTCCATAAATTTCTCCACTTCTTCTGGACTGTTCAAAATCACAGTACGGTCTTCATGTGTAAGAAGCAATCGAGCAGGAAAGATTACTCTGTGTCGGTTGATTCCTTTGTCACGCAATTTTTGACGGATAACATCGTACTTTCTTTGTTGCCTGTGAAGCTCTGCCGACAAATCTGGAAAAAAACGAAGATTGGAACCTTTTGTATGCAATTGCTCCCTTACTCTTTGCAGCCTTTAGAACATGCTCCTTCTGTTTGAAATTGAGGAACTTCATTATGACAGTCCTCGGCTGCACTTTACCATCTTGTGCGTATTTTTGACCTGAGCTGGGTAATCAATGGGCTCTCTCTATTATCAGTGGCGTATAGATTTCTCCCAACTCCAAAGTCTCTGGTAGAAACTTTTCCAGAAAAACACACGCATCCGATCCCTCTTCTTTCTCCGGCAAGCCAACCAACCTAAGATTATTCCTCCTACTTCTGTTCTCCAAGTCAATTACCTTATCAGCCATTGATTTCATCTGTTTTTCCAGCAAATCATTTCTGACCTTCAATTGGACGATTTCGTCCTCCGTCCCTGAAATTCGCTCCTCCGCCTCTGTCAATCTCCCTTTGACATCCACGACCGCCGAAGAATTTCGTCCACCTTGCCGCTTACTTGTCTTTCCATTGCTTTAAAGGCCTTCATCATCTCCGCGTTACTAGGATTCTCGTTTGAGGCCTCACCTTTGAGGCGTTCAGATGGCATAATTTGTGATTGCGCTTCCAATCTCTCTTTATTTTTGATCTTTTTCTTTGACGGCATTGTTTTAGCAATCGCTTTAGCTATTCCACCAACTTAAATTAAGTATCTTAAGTGGGTTCAGAAGGATTAAATCTAGCCTAATGCACGAGGGTTGAAAACTGCGACTTGTCACGCCACCGCCATAACCGGAAGTCATAAATGACACTATTTAAACTGAACAGAGATGACATCACTGAATTCAATGATGAATGAATGATGCCTTTAACTGTCATTTTGCATTATTGACACAGTTTTCCTAATAAATGTTGTTCAGTTGCTTTGACACAATGTATTTTGTTTAAAGTGCTATATAAATAAAGGTGACTTGACTTTCCTTTGGATTTTTTATTTTAATTTTATTTTTTTTAAGACTTCTTTTTTCTTATTTGCATTCAGCTATTAGTTTGTACATCTTGTACCAGTAAACAAAATTATTAATCAGCTTATCCTCCCTGTCTTTTGTGTTGAGAAGCATACAATTTTTGATGTTCAATTCATAGTAATTGCTAAATAAAACATTCATGTGGAACTGCACCTCTAGAGGCTCTAGTGAGGAATCGTGTTTAGTAATGTGATGAAGAAGAATAAAGTTGAGGAAGTGAGTTGTACACCTTGTGGAGTGTGTTCTGTTACAGTTTTTCTCAGTCACTTTGGTGCATTTCTCAAATCACAAATTAAACTCTCAAAACTACTTGTACAACCTCCACATTATCTAGTCATTCATACACATCATAAAAACAGTTACCCATTCTCCTGAACAAGTTGCGATTGTTTTTTTTTTTTACATTAATGCAATTGATAATGCACATTTATCTGCAGTTTCCTAGATTATCAGTTGCTAATGTAATTTTGCTCAAAATGTATGATATAGTTTTCTGTGCAATAGTCTTAACCCTCAAAACATCTAGTCTTTAAAGGGTATATAACACTCAGTTTCACCTAATCTCATGTTAATCTTGAGTACCTATTATCTAGTACTGGATCCTTCATATATCCAAAAGGGGGGGGGGGGGGGGGGGGGGGGGTATAGAGGCGAGAAAGAGCATCAACCTTGACATTCTTAGAACCTGGACGATAGGAAATGGAGAAGTTGAAATGTGTAAAGCACAGCGGGCTTGGCGAGCGTTGAGTCTCTTAGCTGAACGTATGTATTTGAGATTACGATGGTCGGTCCATACAATGAAAGGAGCAGAGGAACCCTCCAACCAATGTCTCCACTCTCCGAGTGTGAACCTGACGGCGAGTAGTTTGCGGTTGCCTATATCGTAATTACGTTTAACGGGTGTCAGACGATGAGAATAAAAGGCGCAGGGATGAACTCTCCTGTCCGTGGAGGAGCGTTGGGAAAGAACGGCCCCGATCCCGACCTCCGAAGCGTCAACCTCAACTATAAATTGTTTCGAGACGTTGGGAGAGAGTAAGATAGGAGCGGAGGTAAAAAGCTTCTTTGGCTTGTCAAAAGCCGCCTGGCCCACCTCTGACCATCTGAAACGCATCTTCAAAGAAGTTAGAGCAGTAAAGGGTGCGGCGACTTGGCTAAAGTTACGTATGAAACAATGGTAAAAGTTTGCAAAACTGAGAAAGCGTTGGAGTCAGGAACGGGCCACTCGATGACCGCTAGCACCTTTGCTGGGTCCATACTGACTCCCTCTGCTGAAATGACTGAGCCCAAAAATGTGACTGACGGTACATAAAACGAGCACTTCTCAGCTTTGACAAAAAGTCGATTCTCCAACAAATGTTGGAGGACTCGTTGAACGTGTTTGACATGAACTTGGAGTGAGGGAGAAAAAATAAGAATATCATCGAGATAAAAACAAAAATATTTAGCATATCTCGTAGGATGTCGTTAATAAGGGCCTGGAACACGGCTGGGGCATTGACTAAACCGAAGGGGAGGACCCTATATTTAAAGTGACTGAGGGGCATGTTAAAGGCATTCTTCCACTCATCACCTTCCTTGATACATACTAAATGATAGGCGTTACGAAGATCGAGTTTGGTGAAAATCCGGGCTCAACTAAAGACCTCGTGATAGACCTCTGGGACTCCAGACAAATCACTGGGTTCCTCCTGAAAAACAGAAACAGCGGAGACAGGTGGAACAGCAGAGGTTAAACGCTCAACATGACAAGACAATCTCCATAACAAAATGGTACCATCTGACCAGTTAATCTGGGGGTTGTGTTGTACTAGCCAAGGGTGACCAAGAACCACAGGAGTAAAGGGGAATGAAAAATAAAAAAAAGAAATTGTCTCTTTATGATTTCCCGAGACTGTAAGAGTCAAGGGCACAGTCCTTTGCTTAATCCTAGGAAGGGCGCTACCAACTAGGGCAAAGAGAGGCGTGGAGTCTTTTAAGTCTAAGAGGGGAATACCTTGATTTCGAGCCCACAACTCATCGATGAAATTACCCTCTGCTCCCGAATCGACCAAAGCCATGCAGGAGACAGATGAGATGGGCCACCGAAGAAGAGCAGGAAGGGTAGTACAGGACTTGGATGGAGAGATCCTAGACATCGCGCAGTAACCCTCCGCCTACTGACGAGCTCTGGCTTTTGGAGATGAAATGGTTTGTTTTTATTTTTATTTATTTATTTATTTATTTGTTCTGCACGGATATCACATGGATACAGTACAAGGAGGAAATGAAACACAATTGGGTTTATACAGAGTTCCACTCCACTTGCATAAATAAACAGAAAAAAGTTTGCTGAAGCACAGTACGTGTACAGGCGATTGAGGATGCGTCACTCACGCTCCTTGGCAGAAATACGGAGACAACCAAGCTGCATGGGTTCGGGGTCCGTGTCGGAGGCTTGAGGGGCTGTACCAGTAGATGAAGTTGAGAAGCGGGTGGTTTCGGTATGGCATGCTCTAAGGCGCTGGTCGAACCGTTTCTCAATCAGGATCGCCAGATCGAAAAGAGAATCAAGTCGAGCAGGTACCTTGCACATGAAGAAAGGAGTCGTGAAGCCTCTTCTCCGTGGGCTGACCAGTCAAAGACACGGATCATCTCTCGCTTGAAGAGAGTAAAGTCGGTGACGCAACCACTCTCCGCCTCCCAGTTTGCGGGAGGCGAGCTCGTCCCGCGAGGAGGGAGATAACGTAGGCCACCTTGGCCCGGTCCTGAACGTAAGTAGCGGGCTGTAACGAGAAGACTACCTTGCACTTGGTGAGAAAGGAGCAGCATTGAGTTGGCTCACCAGAGTAGACAGGGGGATTGTTGATCCACGGTTCGGACACCTCATGGATCTCAGTGGTGGGTGGCGCGTGAAGAATCTGACACACCCGATGAGAGAGGTCAGCCATCTGGTTGGCAAGGGAGTCGACAGCCTGGCGAGCGGTGGATAACTCCTGCTCGTGTCTGCCCAACATGGTACCCTGGAGCTCGACCGCCGCTTGAAAGGGATTGCTGCTCGCGTGGTCCATTACTGGTAAGTTTATTCTGTTAGGTGGGAGATAGAGGACCAAAAGGTGAGATTCTCAAATCACAGTCTTTTAATGAAAATGAGAAACAGTCAAAGAATCAACGGGAAACATAAATCCACTCCGGAGACAGAGGTATCAGTCAAAACAGAATTCTTTGCTTGTTAACCCTGAGCATTAACAAAAGGTAGAAGAGAAACTAGTTACTGGGATTCGGGATGAGCGGCGGCCGCCCCAGGTGCAGTGGAAGATCCCAATGGAGGGTACGGCGAGAGGCGAAGCCCGCAGAGAGATTGGGGACCGTCGGCTGGATACCGCGTCCGTTCAGGACCACAGCGTCTGAGTTGGTAGAGCACAGTAAGGAGAGTGAAGGAAAAATGTTTCCAGACAAACCGCACAGGACAAGACAGGACAGGACAACACTTGACTCAGCAGGTAAGAGATGCGTCTTCAGCATTGATAGCTAGGAATAAACTGACAAAAGGGGCAGAGAAAGCGGAGGTAAAAATAGCAGGAAGAATCAGGGACTAATGAAGTTAAAGTGATGGTGTAGAGAAAGAGTGTGTAGAATGACCACAAGAGGGAGACAGAGAAAGGAGGAACCCGGATCATGACAGCTTCCTCAAACTTCACTGCCCTCGATGGCGGAGCGGCTAAGGGGTATGCTGGGATATCCCCCAGTGGAACGTTCTGTTGCAATGTAACTGTGTCCTCAGAGCACCTCCGCATGGTGTGGTGGTCCCAAGCTTCCCTCCAAGGCCTGTAAGTTCTCATTCACACTTGTAGCCAATGCTTACAGAGCTGTGGGTCAGCCCGCTTCTGCTCTGCATGCCATGGCCACCCTTCAGGTCTACTAGGCCAAGGTGCTCAAAGAGCTGCACGGGGGCAGTGCTGACCCAGGGTTTTGCAAGATGCGCGCACTGCTATCGACGAGTGCTGCTGCTCAACTCCCTGGTCTCCCAGGCTGGAGAGAACTGCCACCCAGAAGCAGTCTGAGGCCATCAAACACATCCTGCCCCGGCGGCCTGTTGAGCCCTCCACACTCCTGCTGGCGCAGCCACTTCAGCCTGTTCGTCGCCGAGGGTGCCCCCCTGCGTTCTCCTCCACTCCCAGACCATTATTTAGTTTTGTGCAAACTTCTATCTAAAACTGTAAATTCTACTTCTTGTTACAAGTATGTTAGAACCATCACTTCTACCACAAAATGTTTTGTAAGTCTTACTCATGTATCTAATTTCCTTAGCATATCCAAAACCCAAAACTATGGACTCTCTCTTTTCTAGCATTTTAAATACAGTTGCTCCTTTATGCTTAAGAAAGGTTAGGGAAACCAGTCTGACACCATGGTATAATGAGCATACTCGCACCCTAAAGAGAGCATCCCAGAAAATAAAGCACAGCTGGAGGAAAACAAAACTAGAGGTATTTTGTATTGCTTGTTGGGATAGTACCCGATCATACAGTAAAGCATTAAAAAACTCATAGATCTGATTACTTTTCTTCTCTTTTGAAGAAAACAAACATAATCCCAGGTATTTATTCAATACAGTGGCTAAATTAAGGAAAAATAAAGTCTCAACAAGTCTTGTTAAATCATCTAAACCAACAACATGTTAGAACCTATACCATCTAAGCTCCAAAAAGAAGTGCTTCCAGAAGTCATAGATCCTCTTCTGAGTATTATTAATTCCTCATTGTCATTAGGATATGTCCCCAAAACCTTAAGCCTCTTATAAAAAAACACAACTTGACCCCAAAGAACTAGTTAATTATAGACCAATCTCGAATCTCCCTTTTCTGTCCAAGATACTAGAAAAGGTAGTATCCTCACAATTATATTCCTTCTTAGAGAAAAAATGGTATCTATAAGGGATGTCTCGATAAGGTACTTCTATAATACATAAAAAGAGCATAAAGAAGAGTGAAAAAACAGATCCAGGAAGTTCAATAAATTACATTTTGAAATATATTCAAATATAAAACAGCTATTTTAAATAGGCTAGTAAAAATATTTCAAAATCTTACTGTTTTGCTGTACTTTGGATCAAATAAATGCAAATGTTCATATACTTTATTTATCACCTGCTGGAGATGACTTGGAAAACAATTTATTGTCGTGATTGTATATTAATGTCTTCGTGTTTGCATAAGTTTCTGTTTTCCTGTGAGGAATTTCCTGATATCAGTGCGAGAGCACGCTCCAGCTTCAAGTATTAATGAAACACACACTGCATGAGAGTTTATCACTCTGTGATGTTCATCTCGCTGTATTCTGGGTCCGAATGAAATATCAGGTTATGCGCACACTATCATGTCTCTTTGAGTTTGAATCTATATTTATTCACACCAGCTCTTGAAAACAAAGTAATGTCATGCCGCACGGGTTGCTGTTTCTGTGTGGAGTTAAAAGGCTCTAACTCTGTGCCACCGCATAACTAAAGATGTGTTAATAATGAATGAGAATATATATATATCCGAGTCCTGATGAGGAGGTAATATCCGATTCCAATGGAGTCTGAAACCACGCGATCGAGCCCGATTTCCGATCACGTGATCGGATCTGGACATCTCTAGTATCTGTAAGGATTTCCAGTCAGGATTTAAACCATATCATAGTACTGAGACTGCTCTCCTTAAAGTTATAAATGAACTGCTCTTATCATCTGATCGTGGTTGTCTCTCTTAGTTCTATTGGATCTTAGTTCTGCGTTTGACACTATCTACCATAACATTCTTTTGCACAGACTTGAACACCTCGTTGGCATAAATGGAAGTGCATTAGCATGGTTTAAATCTTATTTATATGACCGCCATCAATTCATAGAAGTAAATGAAGAGGTATCATATCGATCACAAGTGCAGTATGGAGTACCTCAAAGCTCAGTACTAGGGCCACTATTCTTCATGCTTTATATGTTACCCTTGGGGGATATCATCAGGAAGCATGGTGTTAGCTTTCCCTGTTATGCGTTTATGAATTCAAGGTTAGACTATTGTAATGCTTTATTGGGTGGTTGTTCTGCACGCTTAGTAAACTAACTCCAGCTAGTCCAAAATGCAGCAGCAAGAGTTCTTTCTAGAACCAGGAAGTATGACCACATTAGCCCGGTCCTGTCGACACTGCACTGGCTCCCTATCAAGTCAAGTCACCTTTATTTATATAGCGCTTTAAAAAAAAACATTGCGTCAAAGCAACTGAACAACATTACTTAGGAAAACAGTGTGATGACATCTCTGTTCAGTTTAAATAGTGTGTGTGCATTTATTTGCAATCAAGTCAACGATATCGCTGTAGATAAAGTGACCCCAATTTTATTAGGAACAATCAAAGCTGAATTTCAAACTTAATTATTTGCATCATTACTCCAGTCACACAATCCTTCAGAAATAATTTTAACTTATTAATTTATCTTATTTTCAGAATTAGAACTTTATTGCCAAGTATGCTTGCGCATACAAGGAATTTGTTTTAGTGACATAAGCTTCCAGTACACAGAGACACCAACACACAGACAAAATAAAATAAAAAAAATAAAAAATATAATAACATTTAGGCAGATAAATAAGTGTATAAACAATTGTGCTATAAATGATAATGGAATAGGATTGAATAAGATGCAGGGATGTACTAGGATGGAGGGGTAACAAATAAATATAAGGATATTGTACTTTTTTTGCATAAGCATAAGTGGGGAACATTTAACTGTTCATGAGGTAGATTGCCTGGGGGAAGAAACTGTTTTTGTGCCTTACTGTTCTGGTATTTGCGGCTCTGAGGCGCCGGCCAGATGGCAAAAGTACAAAAATGGGGTGACTTGGATGTGAGGGATCCAGAGTGATTTTCTGAGCCCTTTTCCTCACTCTGGATGTACAAAAAAATATTATTATTATTATTATTATTAATGTTCAAAAGAGCTGAGAATATTTTTTTTTTTCCCACAGGGGGGATAAATTGAAAGAACAGCATTGTTTGTTACATTTGTTACAGTTACATTTATTTGTTACATTTATATTATTTACATCATGAAATAATTACATTTGAATTATAGTATTGTATATTGTTATTGAAACTTCATAATATTTCATTTGATTATGCATTTACTCAAGAATTATAGTTTGGAAAAAGTCTAACTAGTTAAATGTTTACACGTCACTTTTTTATGTGTAAACTAGTACAAGTATATAAATAAATAAAAAGAGACTTACTCATGTTTATGATCTCTGCTGAATAAAGCACTTCATCCTTTTTTTCTGAGGAAATCCAAATCTCAAATCCTCAACCACATCACATCTTTTTGGGGTGAATTGTCTTATTCCTCTCATCACGAAGCAAACAGTAAAATAAAATAACTTGCTGCTGGTCGCAGCGTTGTCTTATGTTGTGTGGGCGTATTCAAGCCTCGCGCTTCAGTGAAACAGAATCTGAATAGCGCGTTCAGCGCGGGGGCGTGGTCACATTAGAATATAATGAAGGGGGACATGAAAAACGGACATAGCATTGTTTTCACATGGATTACTTTATCACAGAATATCTGTTTTCGGCAGCACTTGTTTAGTTTAAAAGTAGACATGCCAGGCTTTCTATAGATATCTCTCTCATGTCTCATTGTTGAGTACTGACGCGTTTGTAAATGAAGATCAGCACAGACAAAGGCTGCAGACAGCACACCTTGTTTGTTATCTTTATTTTAGTCCACAAAGTTCTGTTGTTATTATGTCAGATTCGATTGATGTATTACTCTTATCTGTACAATCAAAACTGAAAGTGTAAATTAAGTTCTTTTCAGGGTTATCAGGAGAAAATGACTCATAACACGTATACATGTTAAACGACTCCAGAGGGTTAAACTGTGGGTTAAACCTATATGTGTGGGTTCTGGACGGGCCACGGAAGGTTTAGGTACCTAGTCAACTCAGGTGGTAGCTACCGTCACTTCACCTAGAGCCTTGTCTACCAGACAAGCCTATGCTTTGAAGTGGAACCTCTTCGTCACTTGGTGTTCTTCACGTCGTGAAGACCCCTGGAGATGCCCGATCGGGTCAGTGATTTCCTTTCTTCAGGAAGGGTTGGAACGAAGGCTGTCTCCTTCCACCCTGAAAGTTTATGTGACCTGTTTACCCAGTTTAACAAAGTTTACTCAGCCCTGGCACTGCTCTGTCCAGAACGTGCACTCCGCACTTACGTAGACAGAACTCAGTGCCCTAAGGACCTCAGATTGGCTCTTTGTTTGTTACGGAGGCCAGCAGAAGGGAAAGGCTGTCTCCAAGCAGAGGTTATCCCACTGGATAGTGGATGCTATTGTCCTGGCTTATCAGGCGCAAGACTCAAGTGGAGCTCATGATACAAATTCCGCAGACCAAAGTACTCTGTGTACCACTGGCTCGTTTTGTTACCACTCGAAGGTGATTGGGCTCTCGGGCGAGACCCCATTCATCAGTCTCTTTCTTATGTAACGTCTCTGTCCCTCTTTCAGGGAACGAGGGTTACATATGTAACCTAGATGTTTTAGGGACATGTTCTAATGACAATGACAAATAAATAATGGTCAGAAGAGGATTTATGACTTCTGGAAGCACCTCTTTTATGAAGGAATAGGGTCTAACATACATGTTGTTGGTTTAGATGATTTAACAGGCTTATACTATTTTTCCTCTCCTATAGTAGAGAATTAGTGGAACTGTTCCTCAGGGGATCTATAGTGCACAGTCTGGTGAGATACTGTAGATGTCGGCTGTGTGGTTACAATTTTAGTATAGTATCTTAGAAGTAAAGTAGTTCATGAAGTCATTACTGCTGTGCAGAATGAGAAATGTCAAAACTTGTTGATGCTTTATTTTATTAATTTAGTCAATTTATTGAATACATACCTGGGGCTCTTCTAAAAGAGTCGGAATGTAATCAGATCTAACAATTTTTTATTATTTTCTGTTGGATAGGTTACTTTCCCGCTAAGCAATATGAAATAACTCTAGTTTTGTTTTCCTCCAGCTGCGCTCCATTTTCCGGGCTGCTCTCTTAAGGGTGTGAGTGTGCTCATTGTACCACTGTGTCAGACTGTTTTCTTTAATCTTCCTTAAGCATAAAGGAGCAACTGTATTTAAAATGCTAGAAAAGGGAGAGTCCATAGTTTCGGGTTTTGGATATGCTAAGGAAATTAGATACATGAGTAAAACTTACAAAGAATTTTGTGGTAGAAGTGATGGTTCTACCATACTTGTAACAAGAAGTAGAATTTATAGTTTTAGATAGAAGTTTGCACAAAACTAAATAGTGATCTGGGATATCATTGCTTGGCTGCATATTTTCAACACCAACATCAAATTCATGTGACAGTATTAAATCTAGAGTATGATTTCAACAATGAGTAGGACTTGAAACATGTTGTCTAACCACAATAGAGTTCAGAAGGTCAATAAATGCTGATCCCAATGTATCTTTTTTATTATCAACATGGGTGTTAAAATCACCAAAAATGTAAACTTTATCTGCAATCAGCACTAACTCAAATAAAAAATCAACAAACTCTTTAATAAAGTCTGTATGGTGCCCTGGTGGCCCATATACAGTACCCAGTACAAACATCACATTGCTTATGAACCAGTGCTTTGGTCAGCAGTGCAGCAAGTTAGCACAGTCCCCATGGTGTTTCTGTAGAAGTTATGGAGAATCTGTGAAGACATTTGAAATTTCCTTAGCCTCCTAAATAAGTGCATTTTTTGTATTGACCTTCCTTACTAGTTTATTTTTTGATGTTTACTGTCCATTTGAGGTCCTCACAGATGTGTGCACCAAGGAACTTATAGCTGACCACTCTCTCAACCTCAGCATCTCTGATCAGCAGAGGTAACCAATCTCATTGATTTGATGATGTTCAGTGTGAGATTGTTCGCCTCTGTTGATTTGTTAATCCTGTACACAAACTGTAGTGGGTCCAGGGTGTCTGGTACAGCGTGTTTCTTGATGAGACTCTTAGAACATTTAAAAAAGGTCTGTAGACATTCAGGTCTGTAGACATTCAGACTTTTTTTGCGACAAGGATGATAGTGGTGGACTTGAAACAGACAGGGACTGTAGAAATTGAGAGGGAAAGATTGAAGATATCAGTGGTTACTACGGTAGCACTTTATTTTACAGTCCTGTTCCCCATGTACATACTATGTACATATTATAGTAATTACAATATCTATGTAATAACTAGGTACTAACCCTGAACCTACCCCTAAACCTAACCCTACCCCATGTAGTTACCTTGTATTACCAGAACTTTCTTAGATAAATACACTGTAAGTACACTATAATTACATGTAAGCACACGTACTTTAAAATAAAGTGCAACCGTTTGTGACGTTCGTGCACCAGAGAAACACAAGGAGAGGGAGAGATCCAATTGCAGGTGAATTTATTAACAAATGAGGGTAATCCAAAATAAACCGTTCAAGGAGACAAACAAAACAAAAGAGGGAATCGGAAGGAACGGAACGGGAACTGGGAGGACGAGAAGGCAAGGGTAAGTCTCGGGACACGAGAACATTGAGAGAAGGGTAAGGACTCCATACAAACAGCAGGGAAAGACAGGTATTTAAAAGGAGACTAATGACAATAGATTGCCTGCACCTGGAGCGATTAACTGGAGTGCCATTACTGTGAAGACATAACCAGACTAGAGGAATTATAGTGCCTATGGTGGAGTGCCTAAGGAGAAGTGAGCTCATTAGTCGACACCCAGGAAAACAGAGACTGACAGCGTGACACCATTACATTGGTCATCTCTGAACCTCAAAGCCGAAGCACATGTCCTGGGATGTTATCCGGACCTGCTGCCTTGCTTGAGTTCACTTAACTAAGTGACTTATAAACCTGTGTTGAGGTTAGCATCAGTGTCCGTTCCCCCTCTTCAGAAATAACTTTCAGTGTTGTCATTTTGCATTATTGACACACTGTTTTCCTAACCCACATGGAAAGAACCTATATGTGTATATATGCACATATATGGAACCTATATGCAGTGTATATGCACATATATGCTGCATATATGCACATATATATATACTGCATATATGAGTCTATATGCCACATATAGGCAAAATTGAGGTGCATATATGTGCATATACAGGAAATATAGGTCTCCTGTATTGCTTCTTCATATCCACATATAAGCCCTATACATAAAAGATATGTCTTCTACATAGCTAATGACAGGATCTGGTCATTTTGTAGCTCATATCCCATTTTTGACTGTCATACATGATGCCTAGCTCATATTTTCTATTATCAAGGCAAAAACTAAGAATTAACGAAAAAAAATATGCAAGAACTTATGTATGTGCAAACATGTGAAATTGGTATCACATGTAATTGGCATGTTATGGAATTTAACTATGGCAATATATTAACATGATATACAGAGCCGGACAGTAACGGAGTACATTTACTTGAGTACAGTACTTAAGTACAATTTTGAGGGATCTGTACTTTACTCGAGTACCATTTTTGGGGAGTACTCATGACTTTACTCGACTACATTTGAGAGGCAAATTTCTATCCATAACGATAAGTACCCGTTACTTCTTCGGCCCAGTCCACACAGAGACGGACCCCCGATCTTTTTTTCCCTCGTCTCAAGAAATATCCGCGTCCACATGAAACCGATGTAGTATACATGCCAGACCAGCATGTGGCGCTGTAATTCTGCCACAGAGATACACTTAAAACGGAGAAGAAGACATGGATTTGTTGCGCGTGGTACACAAACGAACATGGAACAATACATTTATTAATCCGTGTTAATGTTAGCGTTCAGTGTTTGTTCATGTTTTTGTTGCTGTAACGTGATGTAGTGGTGTTTGAATAGGGGCGAGACGTGGGCTGATGATGCCATATTTTCAGAAAATGTACGGATTCGCCGTGGAGACGAAACGCAAAGGCGGCGTTTTAAAATATATCCACTCTGGGACCCAGTTTCAAAACAACGGTTTCACTCTTCCAAAACAGCAGATCCGTGTGGACGAAAACGCCTATCCGCTAAAAAAATTGTGCGCCGAAAAAAAAAATAATCTCGGACACCCTATCAAACGTCATTGGATAGTGCAGGAAGGAAGAGGAAAAGGAGGAGGTGGCGGAGGAGGAGGATGATGAGGCGCGTCATGACAGACCTTCAAAGAATAATAAAGATTTTTTTTTTCTGTTCAGTTTTTTGCCTTATTTTTGTTCTTGTACTTTTCGATTGTTCTTGTAAATAAATAATGTACTTTTCTACATTTTGGCCATTTATTTATGTTGCCTAGCAGCTAAGGATTTTAATTGTACTATTATAGATGAACATATAGGTACATGTATATGTGCATATATGTACCTATATAGGTATATGTATGCACATATATATGTGTACATATATGTGTAAATGTATGAGTGCATATATGTATATATGTAGCCCCTGAGGAACAATTCCACTAATGCTCTGCTATAGGACAGGAAAGATTGTATAAACTTGTCAAATCATGAAAACCTACAACATGTTCTGTAAGTTAGACCCTATTCCATCTTAGCTACTAAAAGAGGAGCTTCCAGAATATTATTGATATTTTCAGGATTTCTCAGAGGGCAGGCTTCAACTATAACTCATTTGAAGTAATGGTGCTTCATATAACATTATCCAAAGAAACAAAGGTTAATGATAAATCCCCTGTGATGTTTGTACTCGCTACTGTTTACAGGCCACCAGGCAACCATACAGACTTTATTAAAGAGTTTGGTGATTTTACATCCGAGTTAGCTCTGGCTGCAGATAAAGTTTTAATAGTTGGTGATTTTAATATCCATGTTGATAATGAAAAAGATGCATTGGGATCAGCATTTATAGACATTCTGAACTCTATTTGGGATAGACAACAGATTTCAGGACCTACTCATTGTCGAAATCATACCCTACATTTAATACTGTCACATGGAATTGATGTTGATGGTGTTGAAATTATGCAGCCAAGTGATGATAACTCAGATCATTATATAGTTTTGTGCAAACTTAATATAGCCAAAATTGTAAATTCTACTTCTTGTTACCAGTATGGTAGAACCATCACTCCTACCACAAAAAAACTGCTTTTTAAGTTATCTTCCTGATGTATCCGAATTCCTTAGCATATCCAAAACCTCAGAACAACTTGATGATGTAACAAAAACTATGGACTCTCTCATTTCTAGTATTTTAAATACAGTTGCTCCTTTACGCTTAAGAAAGATTAAAGAAACCAGTCTGACACCATGGTATAATGAGCTTACTCGCACCCTAAAGAGAGCATCCCAGAAAATGGAGCACAGGTGGAGGAAAACAAGACATAGAGGTATTTCGTATTGCTTGCCGGGAAAGTAACCTATCCTACAGAAAAGCATTAAAAACTGCTAGATCAGATTACGTTCCTTCTCTTTTAGAAGAAAACAAACATAAAATCAGGCATTTATTCAATACAGTGGCTAAATTAACGAAAAAAAAAGCCTCAAGTGTTGACATTTCCCAACATCACAACAGTAACGACTTTATTAACTACTTTACTTCTAAAATCAATACTATTAGAGATAAAATTGTAACCATTCAGCCGTCAGCTAAAGTGTCGCATCATACAGTGCACTGTATACCTCCTGAAGAACAGTTCCACACATTCCCTACTATAGCAGAAGAAGAATTGTATAAACTTGTTAAATCATCTAAACCAACAACATTTATGTTAGACCCTATACCATCTAAGCTCCTAAAAGAGGTGCTTCCAGAAGTCATAGATCCTCTTCTGACTATTATTAATTCCTGATTGTCATAAGGGTATGTCCCCAAAACATTAAAACTGGCTGTTATTAAGCTTCTCATCAAAAAAACACAACTTGACCCCAAAGAAATAGTTAACTATAGACCGATTTTGAATCTCCCTTTTCTGTCCAAGATACTAGAAAAGGTATCTGTGAGGATTTCCAGTGAGGATTTAGACCATGTCATAGTACCGAGACTGCTCTTCTTAGGGTTACAAATGACCTGCTCTTATCATCTGATCGTGGTTGCATTAAAGGAAGTTCATTAGCATGGTTTAAATTGTACTTATATGACCGCCATCAATTCGTAGCAGTGAATGAAGAGGTACCATATTACAAATGCATAGGGGTGTAACGGTTCACAGAATTCACGGTTCGGTTCGATACGATACACTGATGTCACGGTTCGGTTCGGTTCGGTACGATACAGCAAAATGCAAAAACATCTCAACTTTTCAGAATGCCGCAAGCGCACCGCGGGTCATGTGACAAGAACTAACCAATCAGCTTCATCCTTTCCCATAACAACGTTGAAAACTCAGCCAAGATGAAGGAACAACTGATCATAGTTGTATATGGATTGCAATTTTGAAATAAATTTAGTAGCAGAGCTACTGCAAGCGATTTTTAGAGCTGCAAATCCATTTATCCTTTGCTGAAATTTCCGCGTCTCATGGAGAGAGCACGTCATTGTTGCTTAGCAAAGACAGACGCCTCATGAGCGCTTCTGCCCGAGCGCTTTGGAAAGGAGGAGAAAGACGTGCTTAGCGTTTTCCACGCGTTTTTAGGAGCGATATGTGAACGGACCCTAAGGCGCTCGCTCACTCAGCACGCGCTGAAGGCTCATTGCAAAATGTCTAATGCATTTAACAGACCAGAAATATAAGATCCTAAAATAACCAACAGGTCTGGTGTTTGGGTGCACTTTGGATTCCCTGTAAGCTATAATACTGGTGTCTAAATGCTGCAGGCATAGTTTGTTGCGTGCATGTTTCTCCTTTTTTTCGTCTTTTCCCAGATACTGACACAATAAGGTGATGTCGGCGTAAATGAGTTGACATGTTTCAAGTATTCACGCTGGTGTTTTTTTTTTTTTTAAAGCAATGAAGCAACCGCGCGAAGCCCTCACTATATAGGATTTTAGAAAGAATGCAGAGCACTAGTGTAGTGTGCAAACTTACCACAGTGTGGATTTCAGAAAGTGTGCAAAGACTTCACGTGCACACTTACCATAACATGGATTTACAAATAATGTTCTAAGGAGGGGCTCTCATGTCACTCTGATCGAGCAGCTCATAGATGGAATCATGCATCTCAAACAATATGTTTGAGAGTCATCTTCTTTTTCTAGTCTGTTAAACGCATTGGCTATTTTGCAACGAGCCTTCAGCGCGTACTGAGTGAGCGAGCGCCTGACTGAGTCATAACATAACATAAACATAAGTTGGTGTTTTTTTCTTCTTCGGGAGTGTCAGGGGCGTTGCCTGTTACGTCGTTTGGGTTATTGGGCTACCTTGTTGAACGCATATCATTATATTTCTCTTTTTTTTTTCCAAATATAATTAATTAGTCCAACGAACCGTTCGGTATGCATAATGCGTACCGCGTACCGAACCGAAAGCCTCGTACCGAACGGTTCAATACGAATACGCGTATCGTTACACCCCTACAAATGCAGTATGGAGTACCTCAAGGCTCAGTACTAGGATCGCTACTCTTCATGCTTTATATGTTACCCTTGGGAGATATCATCAGAAAACATGTTGTTAGCTTTCACTGCTATGCTGATGATACTCAGCTCTATATTTCTTCGTGCCCGGTGAAACACACCAATTTGAAAAACTAATGGAATGCATAGTCAATATAAAAAACTGGATGACGAGTAATTTCTTACTGCTTAATTCTGAAAAAAAAAAAACAGAGGTGTTGATTATAGGACCTAAAAACTCTGCATGTATTAACATAGAACACTGTCTAAGACTTGATGGTTGCTCTGTCAATTCTTCGTCATCAGTTAGGAACCTAGGTGTGCTTTTTTTTATAGCAATCTTTCTTTAGAAAGCTACATTTCTAAAACTGCATTTTTCCATCTGAAAAAAGTATCTAAATTACAGCCTATGCTCTCAATGTCAAATGCAAAAATGTTAATAAATGCATTTATGACCTCAAGGTTAGATTATTGTAATGCTTTATTGGTTGGTTGTTCTGCACGCTTAGTAAACAAACTACAGCTAGTCCAAAATGCAGCAGCAAGAGTTCTTACTAGAACCAGGAAGTATGATCATATTAGCCTGGTCCTTTTCAACACTGCACTGGTTCCCTATCAAACATCGTAAAGCTTTAAAAATATTGCTTATTACCTAAAGCCCTGAATGGCTTAGCACCTCAGTATTTAAATGAGGTGCTGTTACATTATAATGTTCCACGTCCGTTGCGTTCTCAAAACTCGGGCAATTTGATAATACCTAGAATATCACAATCAACTGCAAGCAGATCTTTTTTACTATTTTGTGCCTGAACTCGGGAATAACCTACCTAACATTGTTTGGGAAGCAGACACACTCTTGCAGTTTAAATCTAGATTTAAAGACCCATCTCTTTAACCTGGCTTACACATAACATACTAATATGCTTCTTATAACCCAGTGGTTTTGTCGCAGTGGTATTGCAGGTGGGCCGCCAATGACTATGTAAGGGAAATAATAATTTTGTTAATATATGTAATAATGTCTAAGTAATAACATAAATAATTTCATATATATAATTAAATAACAAAAAAATATATATATTAAAGTGTAACTATGCTTCCACAATTTGAGCTCGCTGATTGGTTTAAGAATAAACAACCAATTAGTATTTTTGCTGCATATGCTAAAGAACAACAAATTCAAACATGTATAAATGGCTGTCAACATGTTCCCTGCTGACGCTTGCTCCGCTGACTTTCTACCCGATCCCGAGCTCTGTCTGGATCTGGTTTTCCCGTTTTGCTGAGCAGTGCCAGGCCAGCCCGATTTTTTTCGGTTATTTGCCAGTTCATTCTAGGGCTGTGCGATTTCTAAATTTATAGCACAGTATGCTATCTGATCCAAACAGAATGCAACATGCCTAGTGCGAGAACAGAACAGACTGGGCATATGCCTAACTCCAGGTTCACAAAATGTCTGTGATGCGCCTTTCTTCCGAGCCCATATTAACGGATCAGAGCATTCACACTGCACGCGGTAAAAGGCTAGAAATAAAAATGTGCGAAAATAATTAATATCTAGCACATGAGCATAGGATGCAGTTTAAGTGAGAGGAGACACTCGAGAGCAGTGTGTATCTGAGTAAGCACATCTGGTTTTGTGACAGAGCAAAGGAAATCTGCGTGCAAACAGAGAGATTCACATTATTTTAATGTGCTCTCGCGTTACAATAATGCGCTCTCGCTATTGCTTCTGCAACACTTACACATACTGTATACTCACTACAAGGAGTACTTGTGAACCTGTATAATGTATAATAAATCTATTTCAACACCGCTACAATTAATGAGATCTATGAACAATGCATGGCAAAAAAGAAAAATGGGTAAATTGGAAAAAAAAATAGGATTTATTTATTTAGATTTTTTGCCATGAGTCGAGAAATTGTGTTACACCTTTACCATAGTGATTATTTTGACTTAAAAATAAATCGCTAATTTGATCAAAGAAGTCGCAATAGCTTTATTTATTTTTTCATATCGCACAGCTAGTTCATTGAATAAATACAGTTAATAGTCTACCTTCTGAGTGATAAGTTATTAACCCAACAATAGCGGGGTAATTTTTTTTTTTTTTTTTTTTTTTTTTTTTGGTGGCCTGCGCAAACTTAAGTGTTTGGTTGTGTGGGCCACGGGTTGAAAAAGGTTGGGAACCACTGTTATAACCAAATCCGTTAAAAGATTTTCAGGCTGCATTAATTAGGTAAACATGAACCGAGAACACTTCCCATAACACCCGATGTACTTGCAACATCATTAGAAGAATGGCATCTACATTAATCCAGATAAGAAGGTCACTGCAGTCACCCGGATCCAGTAAGTATCCAGACCAGATGATGGATCGGCACCTAGAAAGGACCTCTACATCTCTGAAAGACAGCGGAGACCAGGACATCTACAGCCCCAGATACAGATTAGGGATGGCCGTTTTCCGCAAATATCACATTCGAATATTTGAGCTCACAAAAAACGAATATTTGAATATTCGTTTATTTAAATTAAGTTTAATGAGACAGATGTTATTTTTAAGTAACATTTATTGTTTCCGTCATTTTTGAACAAGCTTACACACAATAAGCTTGAACATTACACGTCGTGTTTTGTAGTTGAAAACCTTTAACAATGCATCCAAACTAACAGATGTACAGATCAAAAGCCAAAAAAAGTTAACAAAGAAAAAACGTAAAGCAGCCTGCAGCAATTTGGCTATTGTAGAACGTAGCCTACACTTAATTTTTAAACTGTCAGCAAATCTTTTTTGCTTTTTTTCTATTGTTTTACTTGTTCTTGTTAAGAAATACAGGCATGTAAACATGATGGGGGAAAGTCAGCTCCTTAATCTGTTAACACTAAGGCCGGACACAGAGAAAACGCGTTCCGGCGGCACAGACGTTAGCGGGACTCACATAACGGTGTGCTAAGTGAATAAGTTTTGTGAAGCGCTTCGTGTTTTCGTTTCACCACTGAATGGGATCCTCATCTGGTGGAATACATGGCTCCAGCAAGAACTGTTCCCACTCGTCTCTGCTGGCCTTTTCCGACGAGTGGGCATTGCATCCTCTTCATCTGGTGACTGCAGCACACCTGCAAAGCGTTAGCACTCGTTAGCTTGTCATTAGCGTTTTCTTTTCTCCTCTCCTCTCCTCTCTCACGCTGCAGTTTTCCACAAGTTCATCAAACAACCGCAGTAAGAATATTTCATCAAGCACGGTGAGTAATGGCTTCTCCTACAATTGTTATTTGCACCTCTTGCCACATGTACAGTTTATCTATCTCTGTCGCTGATGAGGGATTCACATGTGATAAATGCAGGGAAACAGTTAGGCTGACAGAGAAGATTTCAGAATTAGAGACACGCATCCAAACTTTAATTGAGGACAGTAAGAATGTTAGGGCTCTAGATATGGCTTTGGATGCGTCTAGCTCAGGGATTCCTGTACATTGTCCGGTTCCAGCAGAGCCCCTGCAGCAGGGCAACTGGGTGACGGTGAGGCAGCGTAGTCGTGGGTCAAAACACCGCTCTTCTGTTCCGATCAAAACATTAAACAGGTTCTCCCCACTCAGTGATGCACCCACTGAGAAACCTGATGAAAGTGCTCTAGTTATTGGCGATTCTATTGTACGGAACGTGAATATAGAGACACCAGCCACCATAGTCAAATGTTTACCGGGAGCCAGAGCGCCTGACATCTTGGCAAATTTAAAAGTGCTGGCTAATGCTAAACGTAAATACAGTAAGATTGTTATTCTTGCCGGCGCTAATGATGTTCGACTTCGCCAGTCGGAGATCACTAAAAATAACTTTAAAGAGGTGTGTGAACTTGCAAGCACGATGTCAGACACTGTAATATGCTCTGGTCCCCTCCCTGCTTACCGTGGTGACGAGATGCATAGCAGATTGTCATCACTCAATGGCTGGATGTCTAAGTGGTGCCCACAGAATAACATAGGTTATATAGACAATTGGACGAGCTTTTGGGGCAGACCTGACCTGTTTAAAAGAGATGGTCTTCATCCCTCCTGGGGTGGCGCCACTCTTCCGTCTAGAAATATGGCAAATAGTCTTAGTGTTTATCAGTGTTAATTTCGTTGACTAAATATTTTCGTCATTATTTTCGTCACGAATATATTTTTGCCGACGAAAACGAAACGAAAACTAAAATAGAAGGCACTGATGGAGACTAAAACTATGACTAAATTGATTGACATTATCGTCAACGAATAAAGGACGAGACGAAAATAGACTGTGACGAAAATCAAATCAGCAGACGGGAGAGATGCCAGGAATGAGCAAAAGAACCGGCAAAACAGAACAGACTGCATGAGAGAAGAGAACCAATCAGAGCCTGACTCATTGAGACGTGAAGCGAAGGTTTTCAGTTTTTATGAGCTCCCGGGAAGTCGGCATTCGAAGAGGTGATAGGGACTTTAAGCAACAGCCTCTGGTGGAACGGCAACGGCATTCTGGCGTTGTATTGCGCCTGCGCGAATTTAACTGCTACTTTGTGACGTTCTAATTTAACGGTCTACTACGGGAGAACAGCTGATTTGCCAGAGTCGCTACAACGTGAGAGGTTAGGTAAATAAATGTTATGTTTTTAGACTTATTTACATCATACAATATTAAAAACTCCTCTTCTGACAAAAGATTGTCATTTAACGCCAAAAGCAATCCTTCTACTGCTTTTTTAAATTATATATTTTTTTGGATCTCAATAAATGAATTAATGCTGCGTTGCGCTGTTCTGTTTTACCGTTGCTTAGTGACTTTTACGTTCTTGGCTACAGCGGTGTGACGGCAAACTTCCGGTCGCTGTAGCCGTTCCATTCGCAGCTGTTGCTTAAAGTCCCTACTGTCTAAAAGAGCGACAAAATGTCCACAGCTCACTTCACGTTTGACGACGAACAAAACAAAACAAAGTGTAAAGCACGCAGAGCGCTCATTCGTGGCAAGAACACAACCAATTTGAAAAGACATTTACAGACGAGCCACCCGGACATTTTCTGAAATGTAATTTTACAACGATGTTATTTTGTTTATTGAGCTAAGCAAAATTGGAATAGTGCAGTGCGTAGATGTTGTAGCATTAAATATTACGAACTGAAAAGTACTGTAAAATACCCCCTTCTTCAAATTAGATGCGAGCACAATACTAATACGTAATATCATGATAAATACATTTGATTAATACTAATGTTTAGTATATTTTATAATGTTCTACTTGTTGACAATATCACAAATATTTCTATATTAGTCATGTGAAACATGAATGTTCACATCCTATCATTATACATACAAATCTAGCAATAATGTAGTATTTAAAACATACAATATTGCTAGACAAATGAATACCTTATAAAATCTTGTTACTTTTTTTATCCACCTAGCTGCCAACTTATTAAATATTTACTTTAAATGTATGCACTTATTGTTCAGCTCAGCTGTAAGCTTTAAGGTCCTGGACCTAACATTATTTTTCTTTTATTGATGGTCAATTGGCAGCTAGTTATTGTTTACATTATCATGACAGTGTTTGTTGCTGCATAAAAGCTTTTGAATCGAAATAAAGACACAGTTGTGTTGAAATAAAGTTGAATTTGTGTTTTATATATTTTGGTTAAGTTTGTTTCCTATACCAGCTGTAAAAAATTGTCTAGTAAATCTGTTATTGATTTTAGTCTTATTTTAGTCGACTAAAATACCAAGCAATTTTAGTCGACTAAAATACCAAGCAATTTTAGTCGACTAAAATAAGACTAAAATTAAAACAAATCAGATGACTAAAACTTGACTAAAACTAAAAAGAATTATAGTCAAAAGACTAAGACTAAAACTAAATTAAAATTTCGTGTCAAAATTAACACTGGTGTTTATACTTGACTAACTGGGGCCCAGGTCAGGAAGCAGACAGACTGGCTAAACCGACCGTCTGCTAGCTGCCTCCCGTCACAGAGGTCAGTTAATTCTCAGCACATAGAGACTCTTTCACCTAGATATCACACTATAGAGACTGTGTCTGTTCCACGAACTAGAAAATACAAAAAACGTCCAAACCAAGTTAAGGTTAACAATTTAATTGAGGTTCAACAAATAAAAAACAAATGCAATATGGATAAACAAATGATGAAGATTGGCTTATTGAATATCAGATCCATTTCTACGAAAACACTTTTTGTAAATAATATGATAACTGATCATAATATAGATGTGCTCTGCTTGACAGAAACCTGGCTAAAACCTGATGATTACATTATTTTAAATGAGTCCACCCCCCAAGATTATTGTTATAAACACGAGCCGTGTCTAAAAGGCAAAGGGGGAGGAGTTGCTTCAATTTATAATAACGTTTTCAGGATTTCTCAGAGGGCAGGCTTCAAGTATAACTCGTTTGAAGTAATGGTGCTTCATATAACACTATCCAGAGAAACCAATGTTAATGATAAATCCCCTGTTATGTTTGTACTGGCTACTGTATACAGGCCACCAGGGCACCATACAGACTTTATTAAAGAGTTTGGTGATTTTACATCCGAGTTAGTTCTGGCTGCAGATAAAGTCTTAATAGTTGGTGATTTTAATATCCATGTCGATAATGAAAAAGATGCATTGGGATCAGCATTTATAGACATTCTGAACTCTATTGGTGTTAGACAACACGTTTCAGGACCTACTCATTGTCGAAATCATACTCTAGATTTAATACTGTCACATGGAATTGATGTTGATAGTGTTGAAATTATTCAGCCAAGTGATGATATCTCAGATCATTATTTAGTTCTGTGTAAACTTCATATAGCCAAAATTGTAAATTCTACTTCTTGTTACAAGTATCGAAGAACCATCACTTCTACCACAAAAGACTGCTTTTTAAGTTATCTTCCTGATGTATCCGAATTCCTTAGCATATCCAAAACCTCAGAACAACTTGATGATGTAACAGAAACTATGGACTCTCTCTTTTCTAGCACTTTAAATACAGTTGCTCCTTTACGCGAAAGGTTAAGGAAAACAGTTTGACACCATGGTATAATGAGCATACTCGCACCCTAAAGAGAGCAGCCCGGAAAATGGAGCGCAGCTGGAGGAAAACAAAACTAGAGGTATTTCGTATTGCTTGGCGGGAAAGTAGCATATCCTTGAGAAAAGCATTAAAAACTGCTAGATCTGATTACTTTTCTTCTCTTTTAGAAGAAAACAAACATAACCCCAGGTATTTATTCAATACAGTGGCTAAATTAACGAAAAATAAAGCCTCAACAAGTGTTGACATTTCCCAACACCACAGCAGTAATGACTTTATGAACTACTTTACTTCTAAAATCGATACTATTAGAGATAAAATTGCAACCATTCAGCCGTCAGCTACAGTTTCGCATCAGACAGTGCACTATAGACCCCCTGAGGAACAGTTCCACTCATTCTCTACTATAGGAGAGGAAGAATTGTATAAACTTGTTAAATCATCTAAACTTACAACATGTATGTTAGACCCTATACCATCTAAGCTCTTAAAAGAGGTGCTTCCAGAAGTCATAGGTCCTCTTCTGACTATTATTAATTCCTCATTGTCATTAGGATATGTCCCCAAAACCTTCAAACTGGCTGTTATTAAGCCTCTCATAAAAAAGCCACAACTTGACCCCAGAGAACTAGTTAATTATAGACCAATCTCGAATCTCCCTTTTCTGTCCAAGATACTAGAAAAGGTGGTATCCTCACAATTATATTCCTTCTTAGAGAAAAATGGTATATGTGAGGATTTCCAGTCAGGATTTAGACCGTATCATAGTACTGAAACTGCTCTCCTTAGAGTTACAAATGATCTGCTCTTATCATCTGATCGTGGGTGTATCTCTCTATTAGTTTTATTGGATCTTAGTGCTGCGTTTGACACAATTGACCACAACATTCTTTTGCATAGACTTGAACACTTTGTTGGCATCAGTGGAAGTGCATTAGCATGGTTTAAATCGTACTTATATGACCGCCATCAGTTCGTAGCAGTGAATGAAGATGTATCATATCGATCACAAGTGCAGTATGGAGTACCTCAAGGCTCAGTTCTAGGGCCGCTACTCTTCACGCTTTATATGTTACCCTTGGGAGATATCATCAGGAAACATGGTGTTAGCTTTCACTGTTATGCTGATGATACGCAGCTCTATATTTCCTCGCAGCCCGGTGAAACACACCAATTTGAAAAACTAATGGAATGCATAGTCGATATAAAAAATTGGATGACGAGTAATTTCTTACTGCTAAATTCAGAAAAAAGCATTTGTAAAACTGCATTTTTCCATCTCAAAAATATATCTAAATTACGGCCTATGCTCTCAATGTCAAATGCAGAAATGTTAATCCATGCATTTATGACTTCAAGGTTAGACTATTGTAATGCTTTATTGGGTGGTTGTTCTGCACGCTTGGTAAACAAACTACAGCTAGTCCAAAATGCAGCAGCAAGAGTTCTTACTAGAACCAGGAAGTATGACCATATTAGCCCGGTCCTGTCCACACTGCACTGGCTCCCTATCAAACATCGTATAGATTTTAAAATATTGCTTATTACTTATAAAGCCCTGAATGGTTTAGCACCTCAGTATTTGAATGAGCTCCTTTTACATTATACTCCTCTACGTCCGCTACGTTCTCAAAACTCAGGCAATTTGATAATACCTAGAATATCAAAATCAACTGCGGGCGGCAGATCCTTTTCCTATTTGGCGCCTAAACTCTGGAATAACCTACCTATCATTGTTCGGGAGGCAGACACACTCTTGCAGTTTAAATCTAGATTAAAGACCCATCTCTTTAACCTGGCATACACATAACATACTAATATGCTTTTAATATCCAAATCCGTTAAAGGATTTTTAGGCTGCATTAATTAGGTAAACCGGAACCGGAAACACTTCACATAACACCGTACTTTCTACATCATTAGAAGAATGGCCTAGCTGTAGTTTGTTTACCAAGCGTGCAGAATAACCACCCAATAAAGCATTACAATAGTCTAACCTTGAAGTCATAAATGCATGGATTAACATTTCTGTATTTGACATTGAGAGCATAGGCCGTAATTTAGATATATTTTTGAGATGGAAAAATGCAGTTTTACAAATGCTAGAAACGTGGCTTTCTAAGGAAAGATTGCGATCAAATAGCACACCTAGGTTCCTAACTGATGACGAAGAATTGACAGAGCAACCATCAAGTCTTAGACAGTGTTCTAGTTTATTATAAGCAGAGTTTTTAGGCCCTATGATTAACACCTCTGTTTTTTCTGAATTTAGCAGTAAGAAATTACTCGTCATCCAATTTTTTATATCGACTATACATTCCATTAGTTTTTCAAATTGGTGTGTTTCACCAGGCTGCGAGGAAATATAGAGCTGCGTATCATCAGCATAACAGTGAAAACTAACACCATGTTTCCTGATGATATCTCCCAAGGGTAACATATAAAGCGTGAAGAGTAGCGGCCCTAGTACTGAGCCTTGAGGTACTCCATACTGAACTTGTGATCGATATGATACATCTTCATTCACTGCTACGAACTGATGGCGGTCATATAAGTACGATTTAAACCATGCTAATGCACTTCCACTGATGCCAACAAAGTGTTCAAGTCTATGCAAAAGAATGTTGTGGTCACTTGTGTCAAACGCAGCACTAAGATCCAATAACACTAATAGAGAGATACACCCACGATCCGATGATAAGAGCAGATCATTTGTAACTCTAAGGAGAGCAGTCTCAGTACTATGATACGGTCTAAATCCTGACTGGAAATCCTCACATATACCATTATTCTCTAAGAAGGAATATAATTGTGAGGATACCACCTTTTCTAGTATCTTGGACAGAAAAGGGAGATTCGAGATTGGTCTATAATTAACAAGTTCTCTGGGGTCAAGTTGTGGCTTTTTTATGAGAGGCTTAATAACAGCCAGTTTGAAGGTTTTGGGGACATATCCTAATGACAATGAGGAATTAATAATAGTCAGAAGAGGACCTATGACTTCTGGAAGCACCTCTTTTAGGAGCTTAGATGGTATAGGGTCTAACATACATGTTGTTGGTTTAGATGATTTAACAAGTTTATACAATTCTTCATCTCCTATAGTAGAGAATGAGTGGAACTGTTCCTCAGGGGGTCTATAGTGCACTGTCTGATGTGATACTGTAGCTGACGGCTGAATGGTTGCAATTTTATCTCTAATAGTATCGATTTTAGAAGTAAAGTAGTTCATAAAGTCATTACTGTTGTGGTGTTGGGAAATGTCAACACTTGTTAAGGCTTTATTTTTCGTTAATTTAGCCACTGTATTGAATAAATACCTGGGGTTATGTTTGTTTTCTTCTAAAAGAGAAGAAAAGTAATCAGATCTAGCAGTTTTTAATGTTTTTTTATAGGATATGCTACTTTCCCGCCAAGCAATACGAAATACCTCTAGTTTTGTTTTCCTCCAGCTGCGCTCCATTTTTCGGGCTGCTCTCTTTAGGGTGCGAGTATGCTCATTATACCATGGTGTCAAACTGTTTTCCTTAACCTTCCTTAAGCGTAAAGGAGCAACTGTATTTAAAGTGCTAGAAAAGAGAGAGTCCATAGTTTCTGTTACATCATCAAGTTGTTCTGAGGTTTTGGATATGCTAAGGAATTCGGATACATCAGGAAGATAACTTAAAAAGCAGTCTTTTGTGGTAGAAGTGATGGTTCTTCGATACTTGTAACAAGAAGTAGAATTTACAATTTTGGCTATATGAAGTTTACACAGAACTAAATAATGATCTGAGATATCATCACTTGGCTGAATAATTTCAACACTATCAACATCAATTCCATGTGACAGTATTAAATCTAGAGTATGATTTCGACAATGAGTAGGTCCTGAAACATGTTGTCTAACACCAATAGAGTTCAGAATGTCTATAAATGCTGATCCCAATGCATCTTTTTCATTATCGACATGGATATTAAAATCACCAACTATTAAGACTTTATCTGCAGCCAGAACTAACTCGGATGTAAAATCACCAAACTCTTTAATAAAGTCTGTATGGTGCCCTGGTGGCCTGTATACAGTAGCCAGTACAAACATAACAGGGGATTTATCATTAACATTGGTTTCTCTGGATAATGTTATATGAAGCACCATTACTTCAAACGAGTTATACTTGAAGCCTGCCCTCTGAGAAATCCTGTAAACGTTGTTATAAATTGAAGCAACTCCTCCCCCTTTGCCTTTTAGACGCGGCTCGTGTTTATAACAATAATCTTGGGGGGTGGACTCATTTAAAATAATGTAATCATCAGGTTTTAGCCAAGTTTCTGTCAAACAGAGCACATCTATATTATGATCAGTTATCATATTATTTACAAAAAGTGTTTTCGTAGAAATGGATCTGATATTCAATAAGCCAATCTTTATCATTTCTTTATCCATATTGCATTTGTTTTTTATTTGTTGAACCTCAATTAAATTGTTAACCTTAACTTGGTTTGGACGTTTTTTGTATTTTCTAGTTCGGGGAACAGACACAGTCTCTATAGTGTGATATCTAGGTGAAAGAGTCTCTATGTGCTGAGAATTAACTGACCTCTGTGACGGGAGGCAGCTAGCAGACGGTCGGTTTAGCCAGTCTGTCTGCTTCCTGACCTGGGCCCCAGTTAGTCAAGTATAAACACTAAGACTATGTGCCATATTTCTAGACAGAAGAGCAGCACCACCCCAGGAGGGATGAAGACCATCTCTTTTAAACAGGTCAGGTCTGCCCCAAAAGCTCGTCCAATTGTCTATGAAACCTATGTTATTCTGTGGGCACCACTTAGACATCCAGCCATTGAGTGATGACAATCTGCTATGCATCTCGTCACCACGGTAAGCAGGGAGGGGACCAGAGCATATTACAGTGTCTGACATCGTGCTTGCAAGTTCACACACCTCTTTAAAGTTATTTTTAGTGATCTCCGACTGGCGAAGTCGAACATCATTAGCGCCGGCATGAATAACAATCTTACTGTATTTACGCTTAGCATTAGCCAGCACTTTTAAATTTGCCAAGATGTCAGGCGCTCTGGCTCCCGGTAAACATTTGACTATGGTGGCTGGTGTCTCTATATTCATGTTCCGTACAATAGAATCACCAATAACTAGAGCACTTTCATCAGGTTTCTCAGTGGGTGCATCACTGAGTGGGGAGAACCTGTTTAATGTTTTGATCGGAACAGAAGAGCGGTGTTTTGACCCACGACTATGCTGCCTCACCGTCACCCAGTTGCCCTGCTGCAGGGGCTCTGCTGGAACCGGACAATGTACAGGAATCCCTGAGCTAGACGCATCCAAAGCCATATCTAGAGCCCTAACATTCTTACTGTCCTCAATTAAAGTTTGGATGCGTGTCTCTAATTCTGAAATCTTCTCTGTCAGCCTAACTATTTCCCTGCATTTATCACATGTGAATCCCTCATCAGCGACAGAGATAGATAAACTGTACATGTGGCAAGAGGTGCAAATAACAATTGTAGGAGAAGCCATTACTCACCGTGCTTGATGAAATATTCTTACTGCGGTTGTTTGATGAACTTGTGGAAAACTGCAGCGTGAGAGAGGAGAGGAGAGGAGAAAAGAAAACGCTAATGACAAGCTAACAAGTGCTAACGCTTTGCAGGTGTACTGCAGTCACGGAAGAGTGAACGATCAAAGTTAATCTGATAAGATTGATCGATAATATCAGAAATATGGTGTGAATTAAGTTATATTTTACAATATAAAAAACAAACAAACAGACAGTGATAGTAAGAAAGATTATAGAGAAAAAAATAAAATAAAATAAAAACAGCTACACAGAGCTATGATTAGCTACAGAAGGCCAACAGGAAGTAGAGAAAACACTGTCCAACCTTACTAATTCATCAATGTCTTTAGGATATGTCCATAACACCATCAAACTGGCTGTTATTAAGCCTATCATTTAAAAACAAATAATCAAACAAACAACAACTTGATCCTAGAGAATTACTTAATTACATACCAACCTCAAATCTCCCTTTTCTGTCAAAAATACTAGAAAATGCAGTATCCTCTCAGCTATGTTCATTTTTAGAGCTAAATTATACCTGTGGGGAGTTCCAGTCAGAATTTAGAATGTATCATAGTACTGTGACAGCTCTCATCAGAGACACAAATGAACAAATTAAATGCTCTGATCATCTGATTGTGGAATTATTTGCAGATGGGAGTTTTACTTACTCAAACATGTTCTGAGGGCAGAAAGGAAAGTGATTGGTTTACAGATTCAACCAATTAATTTGAAGCAGAGGCGGAGTCGGGAAATTTGAACGTGTGGAAGGAAAAGGAGTTTTGAGAACGTAGCGGATGTAGAGGATTATAATGTAAAAGGAGATCGTTCAAATACTGAGGTGCTAAACCATTCAGGGCTTTATAAGTAATAAGCAATATTTTAAAATCTATATGATGTTTTTTAGGCCAGGTTTAGTCATTATTCATATTACTGTTATTTTTACTGATCTATGTGCTGCTCTCAGGGCACGAGTACTCAATATTCATATTAATGTAATTTTTTACTGATCCCAGGGCAGGAGTACTCAATATTCAAATTGCAGTTATTTTTACTGATCTCAGGGCAGGAGTACTCATTCAATATTCATATTACAGTTATTTTTACTGATCTATGTGCTGCTCTCAGGGCAGGATTACTCAGTATTCATATTACTGTTATTTTAATAAATGATGCACTGCTCTCAGGGCAGGAATACTCAATATTCATATTACAGTTATTTTTTACTGATCTCAGGGCAGGATTACTCAGTATTCATATTACTGTTATTTTAATAAATGATGCACTGCTCTCAGGGCAGGAGTACTCAATATTCATATTACAGTTATTTTTACTGATCTCAGGGCAGGAGTACTCAATATTCATATCACAGTTATTTTTACTGTTCTATGAGCTGCTCTCAGCGTAGGAGTACTCTATATTCATATTAATATTTCTATGTTCTGTATCACTGTGTTGTGTTTGTTTCCATTTTTTGTTTAGAAGATAACTGAGCCTTTAAATATCCTTTATAAATGCTTTACAAGGCATAACTAGTCCTCACTTTAGATGAGCTCTCATAAATAGTTAACTGACCACTACTAAATGCTTTATAACTACCTGAATTTACTACATTTCTTGTGATCTTATGAATCAGTGGCAACTCCTTAATAACTGGTGTGTAAATAATGCTATACTTCATTGAGAAATGATAAATTGATCATGAATAAAGTATGAAAACACAATTATTAAACACATTATAGATATGTTTTTAAATAAAGAATAAAGCATTTATATCTGTATTTATAAACTACTTATTACTGTCTATTAATGCTTTATGAATTATGAATTATCTGTTTACTAATGCTTAATTAATTATCAATAGTGTGCAGTTATTATAAAGTGTTACCTTTTTTTCTCCCACAATCCCCATGAAAATCTCAGTCCGAATCCCAAGGTCATGTGGTAATTTAATTGCTGTCCAAATCCACATCTCTGAGATTAAAACATTTCAAAATAAACCGTTTAAAACCGTTTTCACCATTGTTTAACACCATATACTCACTGTTGTACTTTGCATGCATATTACAACACAATTTTTTTTGAAATACTAAAATGTTTACAAGAATACTATTTCAGAAATGCTCCATCACAGTGATTGGATGATTATTAAGAACAAAAAGATCAGAGAAGCACGTAAACATTTGAAATGGGTCATTATTATGGCAGTAACATGTATGCAACACAATTGTTTTATATTTATAGGTCTACAATTACATACTTAAAAATGCAAAGGAAGTAGCTTTGTTTGCCTCGTGTAAATAAGAGGTTGCATTTACTTATTAATGCTAATCTCCACATGTTTAATAATACCCATCATTTTGAGAGATAAAATTTAAGAAAACCATTTCAGCTATATTGGGTCTATTTTCCTTTTAAACCAGAAATTTAAATAAATAATAAATATTATATTATTACATTTAAATCTATTATTCCAAGAGTATGACATTTTATTTAGAGCAGACAACCATGCAACTGGCCATGTCTGCAGCGCGTTCCTAGGTTCACACATCTATCTTCTCCAGTGTGAATAAATCATCAAATCCATGAGTTATCACTGAGGTGTAATGTCAAAAATTCTTAACATATGTTCATACGAATAACATTTGCCATCTGAATTGTGAGAGAAGTCCTGAGTTGACTTGGTGATACATAAATGTGATTTCAAAAGTTCTGGGTGTCAATCTATGTGCAACCACTTAATGTTCTCATAGGTTGTTGCAGAGAGATTAAGCCCTGTAATTCTAAAAATAACCAAAATGTGATAGAAAATAATAAGTTTACAGGTCCAATATTACAATAAAATAATCAAGTATAATTATGACTTCTTTCCTTTTTTAAACAATTACAATTACAAACAAATCCAGTAAATTAAATGCATGTACAATACACAGGAAGATTGCGCTGCAAAAGGTAGGTGCATCATTTAGCTGTTGTAGTTTGAACGTGCTCCTTTTAAACCAGGCCCTAGGTCGCTTTGCAAGATATCTTCTCAAAGCCAGTTTCTTAAAGTCTCCAGAAGTGTTTGCAACGTCTTCCTGCATTTGAAATGCATAAAGAGTCTGGTTTCAATTTACACTGATGATTATGAAAAAAATAAGTAAAAATATAAAAACAAAAACATTATTTTTTACCTGAAGTCTTCAGTTTTGGTCATTGAATCATGAACATCCTCGTTTTCATATATTTCCTGTACCAATTCCTTTTGTGGAGCAAACCAGGAACATTACATATATGAATAGCTCACTGCCCAGCATCTGAAATTTTTCAGCGCAAGCAATCATAATTACTATTAAAATCATAAAAATCACATTTCAACTTCCTCAAAATTGACAATTTCTTAATGACAAATAATACATCCTTAAACCCTGCCATTTCTACAGCCTACTGTGCTCTGTTTGGCATCAGCTACAACTACAGTTATTGAGGGCAAATTAGAGTAGTAGATGTTTGAAGGACAGCCGATGGCATCCATAGTCTGGCATTATGCGAACAAACCTAAAAGGTAACGGGTAACATGAAGTGAGATTGGAGTTTCTGACACTCATTTCAGCACAGCAGTTCAGAATCAGTTTTCTTACTTTTACAAGACAAAACATTATTTGTCATGCAATTTGATCTGTAAACCTTTGCAGACCTTTTTGCATCTACAAAATGCTATATTGCAATTCATGAAAAATAATATTTGAGGGGGAAATAATATGGGCACTTATATCAGCAATAATATGAGCACAAATATCAGCAAGATTCTCAAATAAAACTAGAGGAGCTTACAAAGAAAGTCCAGAAATGTCCTTTCCCCAAGAAGGGACCACTGATGGCTACTGCCTTTTCAAAGAATGTTATTCTGCAAAGAAAAGAAAAACTAAATGAAACAGTCACAGGCTGTAATAAAAACAAATGTATGGGCCCTGAGAGCAGCAAATTAAATGCATGTACAATACACAGGAAGATTGCGCTGCAAAAGGTAGGTGCATCATTTAGCTGTTGTAGTTTGAACGTGCTCCTTTTAAACCAGGCCCTAGGTCGCTTTGCAAGATATCTTCTCAAAGCCAGTTTCTTAAAGTCTCCAGAAGTGTTTGCAACGTCTTCCTGCATTTGAAATGCATAAAGAGTCTGGTTTCAATTTACACTGATGATTATGAAAAAAATAAGTAAAAATATAAAAACAAAAACATTATTTTTTACCTGAAGTCTTTAGTTTTGGTCATTGAATCATGAACATCCTCGTTTTCATATATTTCCTGTACCAATTCCTTTTGTGGAGCAAACTTGCAAACCAGGAACATTACATATATGAATAGCTCACTGCCCAGCATCTGAAATTTTTCAGCGCAAGCAATCATAATTACTATTAAAATCATAAAAATCACATTTCAACTTCCTCAAAATTGACAATTTCTTAATGACGAATAATACATCCTTAAACCCTGCCATTTCTACAACCTACTGTGCTCTGTTTGGCATCAGCTAAAACTACAGTTATTGAGGGCAGATTAGAGTAGTAGATGTTTGAAGGACAGCCGATGGCATCCATAGTCTGGCATTATGCAAACAAACCTAAAAGGTAACGGGTAACATGAAGTGAGATTGGAGTTTCTGACACTCATTTCAGCACAGCAGTTCAGAATCAGTTTTCTTACTTTTACAAGACAAAACATTATTTGTCATGCAATTTGATCTGTAAACCTTTGCAGACCTTTTTGCATCTACAAAATGCTATATTGCAATTCATGAAAAATAATATTTGAGGGGGAAATAATATGGGCACTTATATCAGCAATAATATGAGCACAAATATCAGCAAGATTCTCAAATAAAACTAGAGGAGCTTACAAAGAAAGTCCAGAAATGTCCTTTCCCCAAGAAGGGACCACTGATGGCTACTGCCTTTTCCAAGAATGTTATTCTGCAAAGAAAAGAAAAACTAAATGAAACAGTCACAGGCTGTAATAAAAACAAATGTATGGGCCCTGAGAGCAGCACATAGTTAGTAAAATAATAGTAATATGAATATTAAACAATCCCACCCTGAGAGCAGCATATAATACACTAAAAATAACAGTAATATGAATATTGAGTACTCCTGCCCTGAGAGCTGCACATAGTTTAGTACAATTATAGTAATATGAATATTGAGTACTCCTGCCCTGAGAGCAGGGCATAGATTATTCAAATAACAGTAATGTCAATATCGAGTACTCATGCCCTGAGAGCAATGCATAGATAATTAAAATAATAGTAATATGAATATTGAGTAATCCTGCCCTGAAAGCTGCACATAGTTTAGTAAAATAAAAGTAATATGAATATTGAGTACTCCTGCCCTGAGAGAAGGGCATAGATTATTCAAATAACAGTAATGTGAATTTTGAGTACTCCTGCCCTGAGAGCAGTGCATAGATAATTAAAATAATAGTATTATGAGCATTGAGTATTCCTGCCCTGAGAGCAGCGCATAGATTATTAAAATAATAGTAATATAAATGTTGAGTATTCCTGCCCTGAGAGCAGGGCATAGATTATTCAAATAACAGTAATCTGAATATTGAGTACTCCTGCCCTGAGAGCAGTGCATAGATAATTAAAATAATAGTAATATGAATATCGAATATTCCTGCCCTGAGAGCAGCACATAGTTTAGTAAAATAATAGTAATACGAATATGGAGTACTCCTGCCCTGAGAGTAGCACATAGTTTTGTAAAATAACAGTAATGTGAATATTGAACACTCCTGCCCTGAGAGCAGTTCATAGTTTAGTCAAATAACAATAATATGAATATGGAGTACTTCTGCCCTGAGAGTAGCACACAGTTCAGTAAAAATACAATAAATTTAAATATTGAATACTCATGCCCTGTTAGCAGAACACAGTTCATTAAAAATAACAGTAATATCAAAATTGAGTACTCCTGCCCTGAGAGCTGCACATAGTTTAGTAAAATAATAGTTATATGAATGATGAGTACTCCTGCCCTGAGAGCAGGGCATAGATTTTTCAAATAACAGTAATGTGAATATTGAGTACTCATGCCCTGAGAGAAGTGCATAGACAATTCAAATAAAAGTAATATGAATATTGAGTATTCCTGCCCTGAGAGTAGCACATAGTTTAGTAAAATAATAGTAATATGAATATGGAGTACTCCTGCCCTGAGAGTAGCACATAGTTTAGTAAAATAACAGTAATATGAATATGCAGTACTCCTGCCCTGAGAGCAGCACATAATACAATAATAATTACAATAATGTGAATATTGAACTCTCCTACCCTCAGAGCAGCTCATAGTTTAGTAAAATAACAGTAATATGAATATGGAGTACTTCTGCCCTGAGAGTAGCACACAGTTCATTAAAAAATAGAATAAATTTAAATATTGAATACTCATGCCCTGTAAGAGGCACACAGTTCATTAAAAATAACAGTAATATCAATATTGAGTACTCCTGCCCTGAGAGCAGTGCATAGATAATTAAAATAATAGTAATATGAATATTGAGTATTCCTGCCCTGAAAGCAGCACATAGTTTAGTAAAATAAAAGACATATGAATATGCAGTACTCCTGCCCTGAGAGCAGCACATAATACAATAATAATTACAATAATGTGAATATTGAACTCTCCTACCCTCAGAGCAGCTCATAGTTTAGTAAAATAACAGTAATATGAATATGGAGTACTTCTGCCCTGAGAGTAGCACACAGTTCATTAAAAAATAGAATAAATTTAAATATTGAATACTCATGCCCTGTAAGAGGCACACAGTTCATTAAAAATAACAGTAATATCAATATTGAGTACTCCTGACTTGAGAGCAGCGCATAGATTATTTAAATAATACAAATATAAATGCTGAGTATTCCTGCCCTGAGAGCAGCGCATAGATTATTAAAATAATAGTAATATAAATGTTGAGTATTCCTGCCCTGAGAGCAGCACATAGTTTAGTAAAATAATAGTAATATGAATATGGAGTACTCCTGCCCTGAGAGTAGCACATAGTTTAGTAAAATAACAGTAATATGAATATGGAGTACTCCTGCCCTGAGAGCAGCACATAATACAATGATAATTACAATAATGTGAATATTGAACTCTCCTATCCTCAGAGAAGCTCATAGTTTAGTAAAATAACAGTAATATGAATATGGAGTACTTCTGCCCTGAGAGTAGCACACAGTTCATTAAAAATAGAATAAATTTAAATATTGAATACTCATGCCATGTAAGCAGCACACAGTTCATTAAAAATAACAGTAATATCAATATTGAGTACTCCTGCCCTGAGAGCTGCATATTGTTTAATAAAATAATAGTAATATGAATATTGAGTACTCCTGCCCTGAGAGCAGCGCATAGATTATTTAAACAAGACTATTATAAATATTGAGTATTCCTGCCCTGAGAGCAGTGCATAGATAATTAAAATAATAGTAATATGAATATTGAATATTCCTGCCCTGAGAGCAGCACATAGTTTAGGATAATAACAGTAATATGAATATGGAGTACTCCTTCACTGAGAGCAGCACATAATACAATAATAATGACAGTAATGTGAATATTGAAACTCCTGCCCTGAGAGCAGCTCATAGTTTAGTAAAATAACAGTAATATCAATATTGAGTACTCCTGCCCTGAGAGCAGTGCTAATGCTAATGCTAACTGACTGAAGTAATGTCAAGGAGAGTTATTTTTTTGCTCATATCCATTTCACAGACAGCGTGGAAGCATTGGAAAAGCATGTTTTACTCCAGTTACCTAATAACCAGCTTTGGTATAATCAACTGATGAAGCAGTCAAGTGAAAATGCATGCTATATAATATTTAGTCCATGATTACTTGTTCTGTGCATCTTTGTTTGCTAATTATCTTATGAAATGTAAGAGATGTTAATTTTTTTTTCATGAAAATACATGGTAAATGAACTTACCTTGCAATAAATGCCTCCCACAAAGCGTCAGTAACGTATCTGTCTGAAGTATTCCTTCCACATGTTCACATTTCCTGACTCCGCCTCTGCTTCAATTTCATTGGTTGAATCTGTAAACCAATCATTTTCCTTTCTGCCCTCAGAACATGTTTGAGTAAGCTAATGTAAACATGCTAATAACTACCTACAGACCACTAGTTAAAGTCGTGTGAGGATATACCACAATATTTAGTATTAGCTAGTATTAGTGATAACCACAATATATAAAATGAACAGTTCTCTTATGATAACACCACATGTAAATACTCCAGCACCAGTACCTGGCTGAGGTCCCAGTAGGCAGTATTGTGCCTTAAAGCTGCAGTAGGTAACTTTTGTAAAAATATATATTTTTTTTACATATTTGTTAAACCTGTCATTATGTACTGACAGTAGAATATGAAACAGATAATCTGTGAAAAAAAAATCAAGCTCCTCTGGCTCCTCCCAGTGGTCCTATTGCCAATTGCAGTTACGGACCGCTCCCGGTAAGAAAACAACCAATCAGAGCTGCGGTCCGTAACTTTGTTTGTGTTCAAAATGTAGAAAAATGAATATAATAAGCGAGTACACCATGAATCCATTTTCCAAACCGTGTTTTTAGCTTGTCCTGAATCACTAGGGTGCACCTATAATAAGTGTTTATATTCTGACTCTTTTAGATTGCTTCGGGGGTACCGCGGCTGTAGGATCCATTTTTGAGTTTAGGTTAATCTAATTTGTTGTGCTATTGGAGCATGGGTGTGTTTTGTTAGATAGGGTCCTTTATTTGGTAGGGACTTTTAGTTTGATAGTTGGTGAGAACGTTTGAAGATAAAGATGGCCGCCTCTCACCTTTCTGAAACAAAAGGAACATAGGAAGCTGTTGGAACGTATTAACCATACAGTTCTTTACATCGCTATTGAATCGCTAAAGAATCTATACTGAATTAATTGAATCACTATTGAATACTATTTGGACATTATTTTTGATATTAAGTTGTGCCTTTTTTTTTTTTTACAAACCATTTATTTCAACCACTTACCGATCGTTTGTTGGACTACTGGAGTCCATGCTTTGTCTGCTACTACCAACCTACTTACCTGCCTGCTGCCTGCCTTGCTCTGCTTACCTGTCCTGTTTATCTATCGGCTGGAATCCCGTCTCATCCACCTCAAAAAAGGTACAATTTAAGTTTTTCTGTGTTGGATAGCTTGTCAAAGAAGCTAAGCAATACTTCCCAGCTAAGAGTGGTCCGCCAATACAGCGGCGGAGTAACCCAGTACCTTTGTGATTCTTCATAGACATAAACAGAGAGAAGTAGTTCCGGCTACGATGTTCTTCCACAAGATGCAAGCAGTTCTGTTTATTAACCACTAGAGCGTCAAAAGTTACCTACCGCAGCTTTAACGCTGAAACCTGTCTCAAGAACAAGATACAGCCATGTTCATGAGACTAATTTGCCATTATTTTACTAGTCATAGAATGGGAAATCTTATATTAAGCTTTTAACAGCAGTTTTCTATGTTCATATATTTAAGTAAAAGGGTGATTATTTTAATAAGTGCCCTGTTTTCTTTACTCAACTTATTTTTGTATATGTAATCAATACGGTCTGTGTGTAAAATGTTAAGTTGGTCATGCACTTAATGCCTCATCTGCGGTTATTCTTCAATAAGGTTAATAAGTTAACATTAGTTAATTACATTAGTTAACATATATAAATTAATATTAAAGGTCCTGTTTTTTGTGCTTTTTGAAGCTTTGATGTGTTTACAGTGCGCAATATAACATGTGTTCATGTTTCGCCTGTAAAAAACACAGTAGTTTTCACACAATTCACCTATCTGTATACCGCTGTTTTCACTGTCATAAAAACGGGCTGATGTCTTCCTTGTTCTATAAAGTCCCTGCTTCAGATATACATAAAGAGTTCTGATTGTGCCAGCGGTTCCTGTGTTGTGATTTGACACCAGCTGAGCGCAGGCTGCCCTCCTGGGATCACGATTGGGCTAGTTTTGGACAAGTTTTGAGAAGCAAGTGGGCAGGAACATGTGCTGGAGATGTACGATTTTTTTGCGCAGCCCTAACATCTAGTTAACAAAGCTAAACAGCGTTGCCCTTTGTGTAATAAGTTACAGAAACTGTTAAATGCACCAACTTAAATAATAAAATACACTTACCGGTTGTGGTCCATAAACAACGCCTTCTCCAGACAAAGAGGGAAATGCTCCATCTTTCAGGAATAATCTTTGTGTGAATCCGGCATTAAACTGGTTGAGATTAAGGTGCATAGCAGATTGTCATCACTCAATGGCTGGATGTCTAAGTGGTGCCCACAGAATAACACAGGTTTCATAGACAATTGGACGAGCTTTTAGATATCACACTATAGAGACTGTGTCTGTTCCCCAAAATAGAAAATACAAAAAACATCCAAACCAAGTTAAGATTAACAATTTAATTGAGGTTCAACAAATAAAAAAAACAGATGCATGGATAAACAAATGATAAAGCTTGGCTTATTGAATATCAGATCCCTTTCTACGAAAACACTTTTTGTAAATAATATGATCACTGATCATAATATGGATGTGCTCTGTTTGACAGAAACCTGGCTAAAACCTAAAGATTACATTATTTTAAATGAGTCCACCCCCCAAGATTACCGTTATAAACATGAGCCGTGTCTATAAGGCAAAGGGGGATGTGTTGCTTCAATTTATAACAACGTTTTCAGGATTTCTCAGAGGGCAGGCTTCAAGTATAACTCGTTTGAAATTATGGTGCTTCATATAACATTGTCCAGAAAAACAAATGTTAATGATAAATCCCCTGTTATGTTTGTACTGGCTACTGTATACAGGTCAACAGGGTACCATACAGACTTTATTAAAGAGTTTAGTGATTTTACATCCAAGTTAGTTCTGGCTGTAGATAAAGTTTTAATAGTTGGTGATTTTAATATCCATGTTGATAATGAAAAAGATGCATTGGGATCAGCATTTATAGATATTCTGAACTATATTGGGGTTAGACAACACGTTTCAGGACCTACTCATTGTCGAAAATTCATACTCTAGATTTAATACTGTCACATGGAATTGATGTTGATAGTGTTGAAATTATGCAGCCAAGTGATGATATCTCAGATCATTATTTAGTGCAAACTTCATATAGCCAAAAATGTAAATACTTCTACTTCTACCACAAAAGACTGCTTTTTAAGTTATCTTCCTGATGTATCCAAATTCCTTAGCATATCCAAAACCTCAGAACAACTTGATGATGTAACAGAAACTATGGACTCTCTCTTTTCTAGCACTTTAAATACAGTTGCTCCTCAACTCTTAAGGAAGGTTAAGGAAAACAGTTTGACACCATGGTATAATGAGCATACTCGCATCCTAAAGAGAGGAGCCCGAAAAATGGAGCGTAGCTGGAGGAAAATAAAACCAGAGGTATTTCGTATTGCTTGGCGGGAAAGTAACATTTCCTACAGAAAAGCATTAAAAACTGCTAGATCTGATTATTTTTCTTCTCTTTTAGAAGAAAACAAACATAACCCCAAGTATTTATTCAATACAGTGGCTAAATTAACAAAAAATAAAGCCTCAACAAGTGTTCACATTTCCCAACACCACAGCAGTAATGACTTTACGAATTACTTTACTTCTAAAATTGATACTATTAGAGATAAAATTGCAACCATTCAGACGTCAGCTACAGTATCACATCAGACAGTGCACTATAGACCCCCTGAGGAACAGTTCCACTCATTCTCTACTATAGGAGAGGAAGAATTGTATAAACTTGTTAAATCATCTAAACAAACAACAAGTATGTTAGACCCTATAGCATCTAAGCTCCTAAAAGACGTGCTTCCAGAAGCCATAGATCCTCTTCTGACTATTATTAATTCCTCATTGTCATGACGATATGTCCCCAAAACCTTAAAACTGGTTGTTATTAAGCCTCTCATTAAAAAAAAAAAAAAAAAAAAAAAACACAACTTTACCCCAAAGAACTAGTTAATTATAGACCAATCTCAAATCTCAGTTTTCTGTCCAAGATACTAGAAAAGGTGGTATCCTCACAATTATATTCCTTCTTAGAGAAAAATGGTATATGTGAGGATTTCCAGTCAGGATTTAGACCGTATCATAGTACTGAGATCATATAATAGTACTGAGACTGCTCTCCTTAGAGTTACAAATTATCTGCTCTTATCATCTGATCGTGGGTGTATCTCTACATTAATTTTATTGGATCTTAGTGCTGCGTTTGACACAACTGACCACAAAATTATTTTGCATAGACTTGAACACTTTGTTGGCATCAGTGTAAGTGCATTAGCATGGTTTAAATCGTACTTATATGACCACCATCAGTTCCTAGAAGTGAATGAAGATGTATCATGTCGATCACAAGTGCAGTATGGAGTACCTCAAGGCTCAGTACTAGGGCCGCTACTCTTCACGCTTTATATGTTACCCTTGGGAGATATCATCAGGAAACATGTGTCACAGTGTCTGGGTTGTTGTTCCCCGGGGTTCCACTAGATGTCCTCCTTCTCACGGTGTCTGTCCCAGATCACTTCCTGTTCCCTTATATGGTCACCTTCCTCCTTGTTGCGTAATTGATTGTTCCCCCCACCTGTCTCCTGTTTCCCCATTATCCTTCTGTGTATAAATACCCAGTCTGTCTTAGTCTGTGTTACGGAGTCCTTGTTTAATGTCAGGTTATTTAATGTCCGTCATCCTTGCCTTGTCTTGCCTTGCCTTGTCTTCGTGTCTTGTTTTTATGTGAATGGATGTTTTGGTTTCGACCCCTGCCTGGACTGTTTACCCCTCTGGATTATCCCTTGAATAAATATTACTTACCTGCAATTGGTTCTCTCGCCGTCTTTCAAGCGCCTCGTAACGTGACAACATGGTGTTAGCTTTCACTAATGATACTCAGCTTTAAATTTCTTTGCGGCCCGGTGAAACACACCAATTTGAAAAACTAATGGAATGCATAGTCGATATAAAAAACTGGATGACGAGTAATTTCTTACTGCTCAATTCTGAAAAAAAAACAGAGGTGTTAATTATAGGACCTAAAAACTCTGCTTGTAATAACCTAGAACACTGTCTAAGACTTGAAAGTTGCTCGTTCAATTCTTCGTCATCAGTTCGGAAACTAGGTGTGCTATTTGATCGCAATCTTTCCTTAGAAAGCCACATTTCTAGCATTTGTAAAACTGCATTTTTCCATCTCAAACATATATCTAAATTACAGCCTATGCTCTCAATGTCAAATGCAGAAATGTTAATCCATGCATTTATGACCTCAAGGTTAGATTATTGTAATGCTTTATTGGGTGGTTGTTCTGCATGCTTAGTAAGCAAATTACAGCTAGTCCAAAATGCAGCAGAAAGAGTTCTTACTAGAACCAGGAAGTATGACCATATTAGCCCGGTCCTGTCAACGCTGCACTGGCTCCCTATCAAACATCGTATAGATTTTAAAATATTGCTCATTACTTATAAAGCCCTGAATGGTTTAGCACCTCAGTATTTGAACGAGCTCCTTTTACATTATAATCCTCTACGTCCGCTACATTCTCAAAACTCAGGCAATTTGATAATACCTAGAATATCAAAATCAACTGCGGGCGGCAGATCCTATTCCTATTTGGCGCCTAAACTCTGGAATAACCTACCTAACATTGTTCGGGAGGCAGACACACTCTTGCAGTTTAAATCTAGATTAAAGACCCATCTCTTTAACCTGGCTTACACATAACATAGTAATATGCTTTTAATATCCAAATCCGTTAAAGGATTTTTAGGTTGCATTAATTAGGTAAACCGAAACCGTGAACACTTCCCATAACACCCTATGTACTTGCTAAATCATTAGAAGAATGGCATCTACACTAATATTTGTCTGTTTCTCTCTTCGGTTCCTTGCCGCTTTTGCCTCTGTCTTGCTTAGTTGGGGTCACTTCATCTACAGCGAAATTGTTGACTTGATTGCAAATAAATGTACAGACACTATTTAACTGAACAGAGATGACATCACTGAATTCAATGATGAACTGCCTTTAACTATCATTTTGCATTATTGACACTGTTTTCCTAATGAATGTTGTTCAGCTGCTTTGACGCAATGTATTTTGTTTAAAGCGCTATATAAATAAAGGTGACTTGACTTGACTTGACTCTACGTCCGCTACGTTCTCAAAACTAAGGCAATTTGATAATACCTAGAATATCAAAATCAACTGCGGGCGGCAGATCCTTTTCCTATTTGGCGCCTAAACTCTGGAATAACCTACCTAACATTGTTCAGGAGGCAGACACACTCTTGCAGTTTAATTCTAGATTAAAGACCCATCTCTTTAACCTGGCTTACACATAACATACTAATATGCTTTTAAAATCCAAATCCGTTAAAGGATTTTTAGGCTGCATTAATTAGGAAAACTGGAACTGGGAAAACTTCACATAACACCCTATTTACTTGCTACATCATTAGAAGAATGGCATCTACGCTAATATTAGTCTGTTTCTCTCTTATTACGAGGTCACCGTAGCCACCAGATCCAGTCTGGATCCAGATCAAAGGGTCACTGCAGTCACCCGGATCCAGTATATATCCAGACCAGATGGTGGATCAGCACCTAGAAAGGACCTCTACAGCCCTGAAAGACAGTGCAGACCAGGACAACTAGAGCCCCAGATACAGATCCCCTGTACAGACCCTGTCTCAGACCACCACCAGGACAAGACCACAGGAAACAGATGATTCTTCTGCAAAATCTGACTTTGCTGCCGCCTGGAATTGAACTACTGGTTTCGTCTGGTCAGAGGAGAAGTGGCCCCCCAACTGAGCCTGGTTTCTCCCAAGGTTTTTTTTTTCCTTTCCGTCACCGATGGAGTTTTTGTTCCTTGCCGCTGTCGCCTCTGGCTTGATTAGTTGGGGGTCAATTCATCTACAGCGATATCGTTGACTTGATTGCAAATAAATGCACAGACACTATTTAACTGAACAGAGATGACATCACTCATTTTGCATTATTGACACACTGTTTTCCTAATGAATGTTGTTCAGTTGCTTTGACGCAATGTATTTTGTTTAAATCGCTATATAAATAAAGGTGACTTGACTTGACTTGACTTGAGTAAGGAAGATGTCCTCAGCAAGCTGTCCTCAGCAAAATGTGCCGCACATAGTTTTACATGTGGATTATAATTTCCGGGAACCGAGTTAAACATAAATTGTAACCATTAATCTCCAAGTACAGCATCCCTGGTAAGCCCAAACAAAGGTGATTGGAAACCGAGATGAAAATAACAGCGTTACGATGACAAACGCAGCTCTTTCCTCTTCTTCGTCGGAGCGCAACAAGACCACGCCCCCCTTTTTGTGTATTGATGTGGGCGGAGGTTAGTCAAAAAACTGTTTTAGTGACATCATTACTGCAGGAACTAGGCAACTTTTTGATCAAACTAGGACTTTTTTGTTGGCAAATTCTGTTAAATAAAATATCTCGCTTTGCATTGAACTTTGAGCTTTAGAATTTTACAGATATTATTTATACTCTAACAACAACATTACACGCTAACTAAAGTTTAAAACATGGGGTCACAAAGAACGGAACCTTTAATGCACTATAGACTAACATGAACAATGAATGAATGACTTGATTTTTATTTACATTAATAAAGATTTATAGATTGTGTAATAAATGTATTGTCCATTATTGTCACGGTTGGAAGAACCATTGTCTCTGTTGATCACCATGTGGGTGGAGTTATGAGTGTCTCTGTCTGCACTGATTATTTCATTTGGGCGTTTCCATTAATTGTTCATCGGCTACAGCTGCCACTCATTACCTGCTCCCTATTTAATGCCCCGTCTTTCGTCCTGTGCAGTGTTGGTCATCTTACTTGAAAAAAGTAATTAGTTACAGTTACAAATTACTTCTCCCAAAATGTAATTGAGTTAGTAACTCAGTTACCACATTGTAAAAGTAATTAGTTACTCAGCAAAGTACGTAAGTGTGACATTATTTTTTATGTTCTATAACGCTTATTACATCCTATAACATCTTTAATATATAAGATGTTTATATTAACTGATTGAAGAATAAAAACACTAAGTATTTTAGAAAATGTTGTATTTATTAGAACTCAATAGATTGCAGCTTGCCATATGATATGCAAATAAATAAAAACATATAAAAAATAAATATTGAAAATAAAATTCAAGTACAAAATTATGACAAACAAATTTAAACTTGGGTAAAAAGAACCAAATGGAAACCTAGTCATTAGTGCAAATCTCCCTGTAACTGTATATTAGGCCTAAAGATACTGCAAAATAAACAGAACACTATCCAACTCTTATGGTGCGTTCACACCAGAAGCAAATAGAGCGTATGGCGCGAGTGATTTCAATAGCTGCATTTCCAATGTCGGGCCAGTGCGAGCCAGGGCTTAAAATGGGCCGGGCTGGGCTAATAAGCCTCGGGCCAGTAGCATTGAGGCCAGAATAGTGCAGGGTTTCTCAGTAACAATGTCACGCAACCTCATCATTTCACCAACAAAGAGAAGGTATCTTAAAACTAATAAGAAATAAATCACTGGAACATGCGTGGTCACACATGAACATGATAAAAGTGGCCGTTTGTTGCATGCTTTGTTAAATATTCAATTTCAAAAGCATCAATGTTTTACTATAGAATAAGTGATACATTGATTATAATGAATTAATTTATCAGGACTCAAAATTAAATCACACAGATATGAATGTATTTATTTTGTATTTATTTATTTTAAACTCTTACCCAGATAGCACACGTACGTCTTCAAGATCTGTTGACCTGGATAGCATCTGCTATCTACAAATGTCTGAAAGACGTCCTTCAGATGTCAGTTTTATATACATTCTAAATCATAAACATCTTAAAGACATCTAATAGACATTTATTTGACATCTAAAAGGAGACGTCCAATAGACGGATTGCAGATGAGAAAACAGCCTAAAAATACATCTTGCAGATGTAAATGCATATGTCAAATAGACGTCTCCTAGATGTATGTGTGCTATCAGGGTATGAAAATAGCCTGCGGATGCTTATTCAGACGTGTCTGTTTCTGTTTATTTGTAGCCATGCCTATACGTCACATTTAGAATGAATGATAATATCTCTATTTTTATAAAAGCTCCCGGAAAAAAAAAATAAAAAAAAATAAATAACATTATTATATTTTTATGACACAGGCTACGTGGAGCTAAACTCTCGAGACGACACTTTATGACAGATAATATACGTTACTAAATAAATACACGAATGTTATAGAGAATAAGAAGCTGACGTCTGATTTGTTCAAGAGGTCATATTTACCATGTTTGCTGTGATAATGTTAATGCCTAGCGTGCATAGTCTTTTACATCGCTAATAAATATTTCTTCCTTGTATGGTAATTATAATAAACATTGGATCAAATTATTTCAAAAACACGCTGAAAGTGAGTTTTGAGTTCAACTTATTTAAAAAAGTTTTTAATGCTGGTGTTATAGCTGTTAGCTTTCTGAAATGATCCGCAGCGCAGACTATTTTTTATAAAAGCACCCGAACAAAAATCGTTATTATATTTTGATGAAATATTCTATGCACGGCTAAATTCTTGAGACGGGACTTATGACAAATAAAATATGTTATTAAATAAAAACAATTGTGATAGAGAATAAGAAGCTGACGTCTGATTTATCCAAGTGGTTGCATTTACCATGTTTACTATGGTAACGTTAATGTTTAGCCTGCATAATCTTTTACATTGCTTTTAAATATTTCTGCCTTGAATGGTGATCATAATCCACATCGGATCAAATTATTTCAAATACACGCTGCCGACTGAAAGTGAGTTTCGAGTTCAACTTATTTTAAAAAGTTTTTAATGCTGGTGTTATAGCTGTTATCTTTCTGAAATGATCTGCGGCGCTGATGCTCTCCAGATACAGAGAAACTCCGCCTTTGTTCATAACCAGCCCTCTAGCCCCAGCTGGCCCGCTTTGGCCCAAGGTTTTCGTCGGACAAAAAAAACCCTGGCCGTTGGCCCCCGAGGAAGTCCCGACGAGGCACGATCAAGCTCCGGAAGTGACAGTGGAAACGCGACTGGCCCTGGCATGCAATAGCACGCCCGGTTTAAGCTCGACAGTGGAAACGCAGCTAATGTGAAGTCAAAGCAAAGACGTATAGACAAAGCAAATATACAACCTCTGAAAATCAGCGAAACACATTTTTAAAAAAAAGGCATGTTTAAGTTTAAAACAACTACATTTTCGAATGATATACTGTTAAAACTACATTTCATGACACGATAACAGTAATATTTAGAAAAATTATCTGAATTAAAATGGAGGTTGAAAATGCTGCGTGAGCTCAATTTAACATTCAAGCGTCCAACTACGCTTAAAGGAACACTCCGATTTTTTGGGACTTTAGCTTATTCACAGTATCCCCCAGAGTTAGATAAGTCCATACATACCTTTTTAATTTCTGTGCGTTCTGTAAGTGTTATTTGACGCACCCACCGCTAGCCTAGCTTAGCACAAAGACTGGATGTAAATGGATACGGTTAGCATAGTAATCCCAATAAGTGACAAAATAATGCAAACATTTTCCTATTTACATGTTGTGATCTGTATAGTCACAGCGTGTACAAATACCAAGGCTATATGAGACAGAGACCATTTTCAATCGTATAAATACTGGGAACTATATTATCACCAGACGTAGGAGCACAGCTAACGATACTTGGGCGGAGTGGCTACTTGGGCGGAGTGATTAGCGCAGCACCCGAGACGCACTTGTATGCAATGGCTATACTACAATTTCATTGAACTGTGAATGATCATTATAACAAAATCACTTACTTGGTGGACAGCTGACCATTAGGTTCACTCTGCATGGGGCGTTATTTCCTGTTGATCTTGTCACAATTGAAAAAAAAAAAAACGACAACTGCCGGGTGTATTAAGGCAGATAAATCTTCCGTGGTAGTGACGCAAATATTTTGATTGTCATCAAGCCTTGACATTGATGGCAAAACCCGGTCCCATTCATTACAACAAAGGCACTCGGTTTCTGTAGACATAGGTTGGCATCTTGTCTTACAGCTTCCAAAGTTTATAACTCCTCGTCTGTGTATTCTGGCTCCAAACTATATGGTTCTGGATCTTGGTTTGATACACAGTAAAATTCCTCTGAGTCTGACAATACCTCAAAGTCAGCCATGATCTCGAGTCACGTCTAGCTAGTTAGTCACGTTTGTTTTGTTTATGGAACCATCAACAGGGCTTCTCAGGTGCTGCGCTAATCACTCCGCCCAAGTAGCCACTCCGCCCAAGTAACATTAGCTGTGCTCCTACGCCTAGTGAGAATATAGTTCCCAGTATTTATATTTATAAGGCTATCTCATATAGCCTTGTTATTTGTACACGCTGTGACTATACAGATCACAACATGTAACTACATCCAGTCTTTGTGCTAAGCTAGGCTAGCGGTGGGTGCGTCAAATAACACTTACAGAATGCACATAAATGAAAAAGGTATGTATGGACTTATCTAACTCTGGGGGATACTGTGAATAAGCTAAAGTCCCCAAAAGTCGGAGTGTTCCTTTAACAAGTTAGCATGTGTTGATGTGAGGTGGTTCCTAAGATTTGAGTTGCTTGAGGAAGACGTGGATAAAGTATTTTTTTCCTGGGCATGTTACAGAAACATTCTTGCCTTTAATTTCCGGTACTTCCAGTTCGAGAACGTCATTATCGTTGATGCCGTCTTGTGTTTAGTGGTTGTCAGAGCGTGCAGTGAGATAGCGTGAGCAGGGTACCGCCCACCCAGCCAATCATCATCGGATTTGCAATGGTGTCAGCCAGCTGATGCGTAGACACTAGCCAAAGCATGACACCTCGCGCTTTATTCAACCAAATTGTAGTAACATGACACTTTACATTCTCAGTAAAGATAACAGCATTTCAACGATGTAAAAAGTAATTAATTAGATTACTCTGTTACAGAAAATTAAACTCTGTTAGTAACGTCGTTATACTTAAACGCTGTTACTCCCAACACTGGTCGTTGTTTGAAGCTCCCTGGTCCTTGTCCTTTTTTCTGCCTGTTTTCCTCACCACGCTGGATCGCTTCACAACTGGAACCCCATCCACTCACCTCTTAACTGGATTGCCCATCTTAGTTCCTGCGTCATGCTCTCCTGCTGTCTCATCTCATCTGCCCATTGTTCCTGCTGGTTGTTCCTGCAGTTATTCCAGTGAGCCGAATTTCTGTAGAGCATTCCTTACCAGATGTTCCAAGCATTTCTCATTGCAGCCTCGCACCCTCGAGACGGAGGAGTCTAAGGTGGCCTTCATACTCACCTTGCTGTCTCGTAGGGCAGCTTTGTGGGGAACGGCAGTTTGGGAGAACCAAGACCCGTGCTGAGCCTCGTTCCACACTCTCACGGCAGAGATGAGAATGGTGTTTGATAGAGCAGTAGTCGGCAAATAGGCTGCCAGAAGACTCACAGATCTCAAACAGGGTGACTGTTCTGTTGCTGACTACTCCATTGAATTTCGCACCTTGGCAGCCGAATGCAAATGGAACGAGGAGGCGCAGTGGGACATGTTCCTGCATGGGCTAGCCAACCATGTTCTAAAGGAGATTTACATGCTTGCCATGGAGTCTCAACAGGTTGATTGACTTTGCTCTTCGGGTGGATGCCCGCATTGAATGACTGGGACAGCACACCCATTATACATATTTCCCCGGCAACACTGAAGCTGGCAACTACAGCAGAGAGAACACGGCCGGTCCCGTCATCGATCATGAGCCCATGCAGGTGGGTAGAGCTCGGCTGTCCCAGGAGGAGAGAGAGAGGCAGAGATCCCATGGAGTCTGATTATACTGCGGTGGCTCTGGACATTTTCTACTTCTACTTTTTCTACATTTTCTACATTTTCTTGCCCGGTAAAAGGAAGTAGCCCGGTAGTAAACTTGGCGCTACTGTTGGGTGGGACCTCCGCCGGAAAGTCTTCATCCACTCTCCTTCCGGTGAGACTGACATGGGCCAACAACAACATCTACCCCTGTCAGGCACTCCTGGACTCCGGAGCGGAGGGTAATTTCATTAACGCTCATCTGGCTCACCAACTACAACACCCTGTCATGCCCCTCTCCCACCAGACCTCCTTCAATGCTCTCAATGGTCAAGACCTCCCCAATATCACACACACTACTGGCCCCATAACCCTTATCACCTCCGGCAACCACACTGAGACTATTCCCTTCCTTCTCCTGGACTCCCCTGTGACACCAATTTGCCAATGGTTGCTCATGGCTGGCTAAACACAATCCACGAGTGGATTGGGGTTCCAACTCCATCACTATGTCAAGTCAAGTCAAGTCACCTTTATTTATATAGCGCTTTAAACAAAATACATTGTGTCAAAGCAACTGAACAACATTCATTAAGAGAACAGTGTGTCAATAATGCAAAATGATAGTTAAAGGCAATTCATCATTGAATTCAGTGATGCCATCTCTGTTCAGTTAAATAGTGTCTGTGCATTTATTTGCAATCAAGTCAACGATATCGCTGTAGATCAAGTGACCCCAACTAAGCAAACCAGAGGCGACAGAATGAAAAAAAAAAAAAAAAAAAACTTGGGAGAAACAAGGCTCAGTTGGGGGGGGCAGTTCTCCTCTGACCAGATGAAACCAGTAGTTCAATTCCATGCTGCAGCAAAGTCAGATTGTGGAGAAGAATCATCTGTTTCCTGTGGTCTTGTCCAGGTGGTCCTCTGAGACAAGGTCTTTACAGGGGATATGTATCTGGGGCTTTGGTTGTCCTGGTCTCCGCTGTATTTCAGGGCAGTAGAGGTCCTTTCTAGGTGCTGATCCACCATTTGGTCTCGATACGTACTGGATCCGGGTGACTGCAGTGACCCTCTGATCTGGATACAGACTGGATCTGGTGGCTACGGTGACCTCGGAATAAGAGAGAAACAGACAAATATTAGCATAGATGCCATTCTTCTAATGATGTAGCAAGTACATAGGGTGTTATTTTAAATGTTCCGGGTTCCGGTTTACGTAGTTAATGCAGCATAGAAATCCTTTAACGGATTTGGATATTAAAAGCATATTAGTATGTTATGTGTAAGCCAAGTTAACCCTTTCGAGTCAATTATCGCATATATGCGTTTTGAGTACTTTTCTCCTGATAACCCCGAAAAGAATCGTACAGATAAGAGCAATACATCAATCGAATCTGTAAAGGGTCTACTTTTTTTTGGATACAGACATAATAACAACAAAACTTTGTGCACTTATAAAATACTTTGTCTGCGCTGATCATCATGTACAAACACGTCATTAAAATGAACTGTAACTCTGTGAATACTCAACGAAAAGACATGGGAGATATATCTATAGAAAGCTTGACATGTCTATGTTTAAACTAAACAAGTGCCGCCGAAAACAGATATTCTGTGATAAAGTAAGCCATATGAAAACAATGCGATGTCTGTTTTTCATGTCTCCCTTCATTATATCTAATGTGACCACGCCCCCGCGCCCAATGCGCTATTCAGATTCAAACTGAAGCGCGCGGCTTGAATACGCCCATTACAGAAGAAAAAGCAGCCAGACTGTTCAAGATTTTTTATTTTACTGTTTGCTTCACGATGAAAGGAATAAGACATAAATCACTCCAAAAAGATGTGATGTAATTGAGGATTTGAGAAATGGATTTCCTCAGAAAAAAAAAAGAATGAAGCACTTAAACATAAACATGAGTAAGTCTTTTTATATTTATTTATATACTTGTACTAGTTTTTACGTCACGTGTAAACATTTCACTAGTTAGACTTTTTCCAAATACTTTTTCCAAACTATAATTCCTGACTAAATGTATAATCAAGTGAAACATTATGAAGTTTCAATAACAATATACAATACTATACCATTCAAAAGCTTGATGTAAATAATATAAATGTAACAAATAGATAACTGTAGCAAATGTAAAAACAATGATTTTCTTTCAATTTATTCCCCCTAAAAACCCAGAAAAATATTCTCAGCTCTTTTCAACATTAATAATAACAATAAAGGTTTTTTTTTTTTTTTTTTTTTTTTTTTTTTTTGTAGAAAATAAGATTGTTTAAAGGATTTCTGAAGGATTGTGTGACTGGAGTAATGATGCCAAACAATTTGTTTGAAAGTCAGCTTTGATTGTTTCTAATAAACTGTTTAACTGCTCCCCCAAGTGAATATTAAATTATGTTGTGGGATAATTAAATATATTCTTAATAAACTACAAACATAAAATTATATAATTTTATTTTGTTCTCACATTCTTTCTTGTAACTCCTCACTCACAGTGGCACAGCTGAATGAGAGGCTCATTATGCAGGCCTTTGTCTTCTCAGGTGTAAATCACAATGATATTCATGATAGTTGATGCCTACTCACATATGACTTTTACCAACAAAAAGTGTGTTAGAAAATTTAAATCAATATATTGTTTTCTGTGAGTGAGTGAACAAGATGATTTTCACGTAATTTAGAAAGAAAAATTCTAGGCTATAAGCTCCAGTTCTCAAAAATCCCGGGAACCATTGTTCTTTAACTTTTTTAGTTTTTCACTAACCACGCATAATATTTTTTTTTCTCAAAAACACAATCATGTACATACATGCATTTCACATATTATTATAGCCCAGTTTGTGCTGATTACAGTGAGATTAGACTTTACCCATTTAGATATTTATAAGAAACTGAAAAAAGCACAAATGTCAGGGCATGCCAAAACTTCTCCAGGCCCCAAAACTACCCTTAGACGCCAGAGGGGTTAAAGAAATGGGTATTTAATCTAGATTTAAACTGCAAGAGTGTGTCTGCCTCCCGAACAATGTAAGGTAGGTTATTAGGTTATTCCATAGTTTATGCGCCAAATAGGAAAAGGATCTGCCCCCACAGTTGATTTTGATATTTTAGATATTATCTAATTGCTCTAAAAACCATCTCCGAAGTTTGCACTGTGCAAACTGTCTGTTTGCCTCTAAATGTTACGGATTTTCCCCATTTCTCTGTCTTTATCCCCATCAAATGTTACTATCGATATAGCCTCTGATATCTTACAGTCCAACTCGTCTGACGCCAGGTTCAATAAATTCTTCCTCGTCGTCATCTTCGCTCTGTTGTAGATTAGGGATATTATGCAGTCTTATTATGCCGCTTTCATCGTCGCTCAGGTCGTCTTCAGAATCAGTGAACGCTTGTTCATAAGCATCCGGATTGTCGAAGAGGTACTTCAAAACATTTTCGGTGTAACGGCCACGGTTCAGCTCGTCTGCGATCATCTTTGCGGCGTACATCTTCATTGAATTTTGATATCAGCTAGAGCCGGCCAGAGCGCTGCAAATTAAGTAGCCACGCTTCCCTCGGAGGGTGGGGGCAATAACAAAAGAAACAAAAGCCAGCTTATCCAGTATGGAAATAAACAGACAATGAAACGCCCCTACTGCGTGCTAGAATCTCTGACAAACAAGCTGATTTCAACCTGAAAATGTACGCTTTTAAATATACAGTATTGTTCAAAATAATAGCAGTACAATGTGACTAACCAGAATAATCAAGGTTTTTCGTATATTTTTTTATTGCTACGTGGCAAACAAGTTACCAGTAGGTTCAGTAGATTCTCAGAAAACAAATGAGACCCAGCATTCATGATATGCACGCTCTTAAGGCTGTGCAATTGGGCAATTAGTTGAATTAGTTGAAAGGGGTGTGTTCAAAAAAATAGCAGTGTGGCATTCAATCACTGAGGTCATCAATTTTGTGAAGAAACAGGTGTGAATCAGGTGGCCCCTATTTAAGGATGAAGCCAACACTTGTTGAACATGCATTTGAAAGCTGAGGAAAATGGGTCGTTCAAGACATTGTTCAGAAGAACAGCGTACTTTGATTAAAAAGTTGATTAGAGAGGGGAAAACCTATAAAGAGGTGCAAAAAATGATAGGCTGTTCAGCTAAAATGATCTCCAATGCCTTAAAATGGAGAGCAAAACCAGAGAGACGTGGAAGAAAACGGAAGACAACCATCAAAATGGATAGAAGAATAACCAGAATGGCAAAGGCTCAGCCAATGATCACCTCCAGGATGATCAAAGACAGTCTGGAGTTACCTGTAAGTACTGTGACAGTTAGAAGACGTCTGTGTGAAGCTAATCTATTTTCAAGAATCCCCCGCAAAGTCCCTCTGTTAAAAAAAAGGCATGTGCAGAAGAGGTCACAATTTGCCAAAGAACACATCAACTGGCCTAAAGAGAAATGGATGAACATTTTGTGGACTGATGAGAGTAAAATTGTTCTTTTTGGGTCCAAGGGCCACAGGCAGTTTGTGAGGCGACCCCCAAACTCTGAATTCAAGCCACAGTACACAGTGAAGACAGTGAAGCATGGAGGTGCAAGCATCATGATATGGGCATGTTTCTCCTACTATGGTGTTGGGCCTATTTATCGCATACCAGGGATCATGGATCAGTTTGCATATGCTAAAATACTTGAAGAGGTCATGTTGCCCTATGCTGAAGAGGACATGCCCTTGAAATGGTTGTTTCAACAAGACAATGACCCAAAACACACTAGTAAACGGGCAAAAATCTTGGTTCCAAACCAACAAAATTAATGTTATGGAGTGGCCAGCCCAATCTCCAGACCTTAATCCAATTGAGAACTTGTGGGGTGATATCAAAAATGCTGTTTCTGAAGCAAAACCAAGAAATGTGAATGAATTGTGGAATGTTGTTAAAGAATCATGGAGTGGAATAACAGCTGAGAGGTGCCACAAGTTGGTTGACTCCATGCCACACAGATGTCAAGCAGTTTTAAAAAACTGTGGTCATACAACTAAATATTAGTTTAGTGATTCACAGGATTGCTAAATCCCAGAAAAAAAAAATGTTTGTACAAAATAGTTTTGAGTTAGTAAGGTAGACACTGCTATTTTTTTGAACACACCCCTTTCAACTAATTGCCCAATTGCACAGCCTTAAGAGCGTGCATATCATGAATGCTGGGTCTTGTTTGTTTTCTGACAATCTACTGAACCTACTGGTAACTTGTTTGCCACGTAGCAATAAAAAATGTACTAAAAACCTTGATTATTCTGGTTAGTCACATTGTACTGCTATTATTTTGAACAATACTGTACCAATACTGCTGTCTCAAACACGGAGAGGCTTCTTTGTGATTTCAACTAACAGATTCTGCAAAAAAACAAAAATCACAAATTTTGAAAAAAAAAAAAAACGCTTCTTTCTCATTTGTGAAAGTTGTGCTGCCGACTTGTGTATCTGGTTTCCGTGACGGGTTACATATGGTCATACTTCCTGGTTCTAGTAAGAACTCCTGCTGCTGCATTGTGGACTAGCTGTAGTTTGTTTACTAAGCGTGCAGAACAACCATCCAATAAAGCATTACAATAATCTAATCATAAATGCATGGATTAACATTTCTGCATTTGACATTGAGAGCATAGGCCGTAATTTAGATATATTTTTGAGATGGAAAAATGCAGTTTTACAAATGCTAGAAGCGTGGCTTTCTAAGGAAAGATTGCGATCAAGTAGCACACCTAGGTTCCTAACTGATGACGAAGAATTGACAGAGCAACCATCAAGTCTTAGACAGTGTTCTAGGTTATTACAAGCAGAGTTTTTAGGGCCTATGATTAACACCTCTGTTTTTTCTGAATTTAGCAGTAAGAAATTACTCGAATTTTTTATATCGACTATGCATTCCATTCGTTTTTCAAATTGGTGTGTTTCACCGGGCTGCGAGGAAATATAGAGCTGAGTATCATCAGCATAACAGTGAAAGCTAACACCATGTTTCCTGATGATATCTCCCAAGGGTAACATATAAAGCGTGAAGAGTAGCGGCCCTAGTACTGAGTACTAGTACCTAGTACCTAGCCTTGAGGTACTCCATACTGCACTTGTGATCGATATGATACATCTTCATTCACTGCTACGAACTGATGGCGGTCATATAAGTACGATTTAAACCATGCTAATGCACTTCCACTGATGCCAACAAAGTGTTCAAGTCTATGCAAAAGAATGTTGTGGTCAATTGTGTCAAACGCAGCACTAAGATCCAATAAAACTAATAGAGAGATCAGATGATAAGAGCAGATCATTTGTAACTCTAAGGAGAGCAGTCTCAGTACTATGATACTGTAACGATAAAAACTTCCTATTCATCGGAAAGAAGGAGGCGGAAACTGGCGCACAATCAAAAATCACTTTAATATTCAAAAATAAACAAAACAGCGCGCTAGCCCCTCACGGCGACTGACGCGCACAAATAAAAGCCAAAACATAAAATAATGTCCCAGGCCTGGTCCTCTCTTGTCCTTCACGGTCGTCGCTCCAGTTTTATATCCTTCCATCTCCTACGTGGGACTCGATACTGGCGGTGGGGCGCAGGTGCAGCTCATCTTCAATCACTACACCTGGCCTCACTCCTCGTTCCCACGCCTCTCGGCCCCGCCCCACTCGCCACAGATACGGTCTAAATCCTGACTGGAAATCCTCACATATACCATTTTTCTCTAAGAAGGAATATAATTGTGAGGATACCACCTTTTCTAGTATCTTGGACAGAAAAGGGAGATTCGAGATTGGTCTATAATTAACAAGTTCTCTTGGGTCAAGTTGTGGTTTTTTTATGAGAGGCTTAATAACAGCCAGTTTGAAGGTTTTGGGGACATATCCTAATGACAATGAGGAATTAATAATAGTCAGAAGAGGACCTATGACTTCTTGAAGCACCTCTTTTAGGAGCTTAGATGGTATAGGGTCTAACATACATGTTGTTGGTTTAGATGATTTAACAAGTTTATACAATTCTTCCTCCTATAGTAGAGAATGAGTGGAACTGTTCCTCAGGGGTCTATAGTGCACTGTCTGATGTGATACTGTAGTTGACGGCTGAATGGTTGCAATTTTATCTCTAATAGTATCGATTTTAGAAGTAAAGTAGTTCATAAAGTCATTACTGTTGTGGTGTTGGGAAATGTCAACACTTGTTGAGGCTTTATTTTCCGTTAATTTAGCCACTGTATTGAATAAATACCTGGGGTTATGTTTGTTTTCTTCTAAAAGAGAAGAAAAGTAATCAGATCTAGCAGTTTTTAATGCATTTCTATAGGATATGCTACTTTCCCACCAAGCAATACGAAATACCTCTAGTTTTGTTTTCCTCCAGCCGCGCTCCATTTTTCGTGCTGCTCTCTTTAGGGTGCGAGTATGCTCATTATACCATGGTGTCAAACTGTTTTCCTTAACCTTCCTTAAGCGTAAAGGAGAAACTGTATTTAACGTGCTAGAAAAGAGAGAGTCCATAGTTTCTGTTACATCATCAAGTTGTTCTGAGGTTTTGGATATGCTAAGGAATTTGGATACATCAGGAAGATAACTTAAAAAGCAGTCTTTTGTGGTAGAAGTGATGGTTCTTCGATACTTGTAACAAGAAGTAGAATTTACAATTTTGGCTATATGAAGTTTACACAGATGCAAATGCAATACAGTGGTCAGCCTGATACTGGCCTTTTTCCCATCTTTGATCTTGTCAGCATAAAAGTGTCATTTAAATACAGAGGTGCCTGACAGTACACTGATACCTTCACATTATCATAGAGACAAAAGGCACAGCTGTGCCTTGAGCTTCAAGGAAGAACACAAAGACAAAAGGGTAATGTCTCCGACACTTGATTTTCCTGATTTGAGCTTCTTGGATGTCAGCTTTATTACCCCAAAAAGTCTACTATTATATTGGAACCTAGATTTAACATGTTATAAATTTGTAATCCCATAGTCCTCCCGTTGAGAGTTCTAATAACTCTCACATAATAAAAATGTAAACTTTCATAAGTCCATTCTATGGCCTATGTTTCTTAACATAAGCCCCATCTTCAGTCATGTAACTTGAAAAGGTTACAGGCACGTTTAACTTATTCTGTGTCTTGTCCTAGATTTACTTAAGTGTATTTTTAGAACCATAACTGTTGACACATATGGCATGGATGGTAACACGTCGTACAAACTACATGATGACACAGAAAAAATCATGTAGCATAAGAGTGGACGTCTTGAAGTCCATGGCGTCTGAATAGCTGTGAAGTCTGTTTTCTGTAGTCCATTTCCCATGTAGATTCACTCAGATGACTTTGTCCTCATGGAGCTTGCTCATGGATGTCTGAAGTGATGCTTCACACCAGGGTGTCACATATGGAAATGACTAGAGCTGTAGTCAAGTCCAGCTTTGTCGAGTCCAAGTCAAGTCCAAGTCCAGGACTAGTCGAGACCGAGTCAAGACCGAGTCCAAAGAGGTTCGAGTCCAAGTCAAGTCCAAGTCCAAAAGTTTCGAGTCCAAGTCCAAGACCGAGTCCAAATGAAAGAAAAAAGGGTCCTCTTCAAGACCACATACTTAACTACTGATAATGTTTGTGATGCGAGAGACAGCATATCTCCTATTCTAAGAAAATCATTTTACATTATTATTTGTAATGATCAAAAAGCATGTGCAAAGTAACAACTCTGTAGGACAGGGGTCTCCAAACTACATCCTGGATGGCCAATGTCCTGAAAAGTTTAGCTCCAACTGGCCTTAAAACACCTGGAAGATTAGTGTGTCTAGTAAGAGCTTGATTAGGTTCAAGTGTGTATAAATAGGGTTAAAGCTAACAGGGGCGTTAAACAAGATCCCGGGCCCTATGCATAGGCAGTCCTGATGGGCCCCCATGGCCCCCACCCATGAAAATATCCAGGTAAAAAATATATATTTCAGATTCATACTTTTCAAGGGCCCTCTCTTCCTTTGGGGCCTTGCTAATGAGTACTGGTTTTACCCCCAGTCCGACCCTGGGAGCTAAACTTGGATAAACAAACAAAGTTTGGAACTGTAAGGTCAAATAATTTTTATGTAATTTATTTTTTCTTGACATTATATCTGTGGTCAAAAATGTATATGACTATGCCTTGGCACAGTGCACAGACACACGCAAAGCTCGGGATATGACAAATGCGCGCAGCAAGGCTAGAATGGATACGTTTGGCTCTACTGGACATGCGCACATAAATACAGCGACCTTTTTGTCATACTGTACTAGGGCTTGCATAGACTAGTCGAGCACTGTCGGAAACAATCGACTACTACAGCATGCATTAACCATAATGCATACAAAGTGTTTGCAAGTAGTAATTTTAGAATTACAATATTGCGTGGAGCTGTTACTATATGACCTTATCTATGTTGCATGTAAAAATAAAATATGTAATGTAATAATTAGGGTTGTGCCTGAAGCCGAATACCTTATTCGGAATGGCACGGATAATGGCTTAAAAAACGAATAACGCACAAGGAATAATTCTGCCTGAATACTCGGCTAAAGCTGACACAGTCTGGTGTTTGCTAGATAACAGGTGAGCCAGGGCATCAGGGCCAGAAGTGAATGAATGTAAACTTTATGAGTGAAAAGAGCGCAAATCAAACACCGCATTGTTGTCGCCTCTCTGTGCATCTCTCAGAAATCAGAGCGTTGCAAGAGTAATTTTACCTATAATAATACATCATAGCTACACGTTATATTATTTTTATATATTTAAAAGGCAAATATTGAAAGCTTAGGCTACCATATGATACGAATGAATGGAATAAGCACAGCGTGCTAACCAATCAAACAGCAGCGCTGCGCATCTCAGTCTCTCAAAAACCAAATCAGTTCTCTTTCAAGAGTAGGTTAATAATCAGCTTCGATACGGATTCATTGTCTACTTGTCCTACATGTTTGCATATTTACCTTTTGCTGGTTTGCGCGGAACACAAACATCTGTTTAGTGAAGTTCATTAACATTAAGACTCGCTCAAAGTGTTCTGCGTAATGAAAATGTGTGCATTGAATGGATTCAGTCGTGTTCAAATGATCACTAAACGCATGCCCGTAGGCAGGGGGGGTTCGGGTGGTTCGAACGAACCCCCCCTCACTGCCAAAGGTCCAGAATTTAAGTCTTTTTTTTTCATGCATCGGCTCTGAATGATGATGGCGGGGGGGGGGGGGGGGGGGTATTTTTTATTATTATTATTATTAAAAGGATTTCTCTATTTTTTCCACTCAATAGTCTACAATACAATAGCCATATAAGCGTAGTGTAATTATAATAATAAAACATAGTAGGAAATTCAGTGATATTGGCTGTGCAATATCAACTTTTTTCATTGGCCAATACCGGCAGACTGGAGCCAATGGAAATGCTTCTCCTTCTGTGCGCGTCTTATTCCTCTGAGAACTTCGAAGCAGACCGCTTGAGGTAAATTATTTGGAATGATTAATTAATTTGGGATGTTTACCAGCTCTCACGCTTTCACTGTGAGACACTTTCCACACGCTCTTATGCCACACATCAATTTTCTCACGCACAGTAAAATCGCAGAGCATAGAGGACACGGAGATGACAGAGCAGGTTACTTATGTTATAAAAAATAATCTAAGCTCTCAGATTCTGTCAATTTTATTACAAAATTCAAGTAATACGTTTTGCCGCTTGTAAATGTGACGCGACAGATCCCTATAGTGGCAGGATCATCTCTAGCTAATAGTAAATATACATGTGTTGGGATGTACTACATTACCCATAAGGCATTTGGGTGTATGACGTAATGTAAGAGGCGACTGCACTGGAGAGTGTGTCGCAGATGTTTACTGACTTCCACATGTGTCGGATGTGTTAACTGTTGCTCATAATAAACCGTAACCGATAAGAGCCATACACTTGTGTGCCTGTGTATGTGACATGGTGTCAGAAGTGCGTCGTACCCGCTTCACTAAATAAACGACGATGTCAATGTTTCAAGCTCCGGAGTCGTTTGACTTCAGCCAGCCCTCCGCATGGCCTCTGTGGATCCAACGCTTCGCACGATTTCGGATCGCTACTAAGTTGGACAAAGAGGAAGGTGATGTGCAAGTTAACTCACTGCTTTACGCCATGGGGACGGAGGCGGAGACAATATTCACCTCGTTTCGGTTCACAGAGGCTTCCCATTCCAGCGACTACAAGAAGGTAGTGGAAAAGTTTAACGACCATTTCATACCTCGCAGGAATGTTATACATGAACGCGCATGCTTTCATCAACGTATGCAAAAGACGGGTGAATCAGTGGAAGCTTTTGTGAGGGGATTATATGAGCTGGCGGAACATTGCGAGTTTGGAGCACAGAAAGACGAACACATTCGAGACAGACTGGTTATAGGGATAGCAGACCGGGGAGTGTCACAAAGGCTTCAGATGGAAAGCGAATTGACACTGGAGAGAGCAGTGCAGATGGCCCGCCAGGCAGAGCTTATAAAAACACAAAACTCGGCTGTAGTGATGTCTGCGGAGGTGGCTGCGTTACAGCAGCGGTCCAGAGGAGTTAAACACTATAATGCTGGTAAGAGAACAAACAATACAGGACAGCAAAGTGATAAGCAGACAGTAGAGAAAATGTGTTCACGCTGCAATAGATGTCATAGGCCACGCGAGTGCCCCGCATATAATAAACAATGCCGCAAATGCAGGAGACTGGGACATTTTGCTGCTGCCTGTCAAAGTAAGGCTGTGAGAGCTGTACATTTGCAATATAAAGAAGAGGATGACAGTGAGGCTTATTTTCTTGGCAGCATCGAGAAAAGTGATTCAGAGTCTGATTGGCTGGTAAGTCTTCCAGTGTGCGGTAAAACGGTATCTTTCAAAATAGACACTGGGGCTGACATCACAATTATGTCCAAGGAGACGTACCAAGGGCTCCCACAGCGCCCCCCATTGACCAAAACGGAAATACAGCTTAACAGTCCTGGTGGCAATGTGGAAACAATAGGAAAATTCTTAGCTGAGACTAAAAGAAACACAAGTCGTCATCAGTTTTGGATTTATGTAGTGGATGGACGTTATACACACAACCTTCTCAGCAGAAGTGCAGCCTGTGCTATGAGATTAGTAGCCAGAGCAGATCACATTCATGCCGAATTTTTTGGAGAAATTGGCTGTCTGAACTGTAAACCAATAAAAATTGAACTTAAGCCAGATGTACAACCCTATAGCTTGGCTACACCAAGGAGGGTGCCCTTTCCCTTAATGCAAAAAGTAGATGAAGAGCTACAGAGGATGCAGTCTATGCAGATAATACGAGAAGTCACTCAGCCTACAGATTGGTGTGCCCCAATGGTCCCAGTAGTTAAGAAAAATGGGAAAGTCAGGATATGTGTAGACTTGAAGCGCCTCAACAAAGCTGTGAAGAGGGAAAAATTCATACTGCCCACTTTGGAGGATGTTGCCGTAAAACTGACAGGAGCTAAAGTTTTCTCAACGTTGGACGCTTCCTCAGGATTTTGGCAAATCCCGTTGGATTACAGTAGTTCAATACTCACAACATTTATCACTCCGAGAGGCAGATTTTGTTTCCAGAGACTTCCCTTTGGAATCACATCTGCTCCAGAAATCTTCCAGAGGGAAATGACCAAGCTACTGGAGAAACATGAAGGCTGTGTAGTAGTCATGGACGATGTTCTGGTGTATGGCAGAGACCAAGAGACACATGATAAGAATCTGGAGGCAGTTTTACAGACAATCCAGGAGTCTGGATTAAAGCTCAACAAGGACAAATGTCATTTTAGTAAGGAAGAAATCATTTTCTTTGGACACATCATTAGTGGCGATGGAGTAAAACCTGATCCAGACAAGGTGAAAGCAATTACAGACCTGCCATGCCCCAAAGACCTCACCCAACTCAGACAGGTATTAGGTATGGTCAATTACCTTGGAAAGTTTCTTCCAGACTTGTCGACGGTGCTGCACCCACTCAATGAACTGTTAAAGAAAGATTCTGCATGGCTGTGGGACACACAACAACAGCAGGCCTTTAACAACATAAAGACAATGCTGTCTTCAGCTCCGGTTTTAGCTTTTTATGACATCACAAAACCTACCATTGTGTCTGCAGATGCCAGCAGTTTCGGATTGGGCGCCACTCTTCTGCAAATCCATGATGATAAACTACTTCCGGTGGCTTTCTGCTCCAGAACCCTGTCAAGTGCTGAGTTAAAATACTCTTAAATCGAAAAGGAATGCCTCGCTGCTGTCTGGGCATGTGAGCGGCTTGCGTGTTATTTGCTGGGTCTTGCTGAGTTTACACTGCAAACGGACCATAAGCCATTGGTCCCCCTGATTAACACTTATGATCTGGACAAAACACCTCTGCGCTGTCAACGTCTGCTGATGCGCCTGATGCGTTTCAATGTCAAAGCAGTACATGTCCCAGGAAAATCACTTGTCGTGGCCGATGCGCTCTCGCGCAACCCCTTAACTGGAACAGGAGTTCCTGATACTGAAGGTGATGTGCGCGCTTATGTGGAGGCTGTGATTCAAACTAAGCCAATATCAGAGGCAAAGCTGGACGCCATTCGTGAGGCCACATCCACAGACCCTACTATGAGGGAAGTAATGCGTTTCATTAATGAAGGCTGGCCACACCATGTGCCGTCGGAGCTTAAGGCTTACCATGCAGAACGGGCATCATTGTGCAGGGCCGAGGGTCTGCTTTTACATGGTGACAGGATTGTGGTTCCTACTGCACAACGGCGTGAGATTCTTGTTCGCTTGCACGAGGGTCACCTGGGACTAAATAAATGCAGAGAACGGGCCAAAATGTCAGTCTGGTGGCCTGGCATCGGAAAAGATCTTCAGACGACAATTTCTCAATGTGCCTTCTGTCACGAGCACAGACCTACTCAGAGGAAAGAGCCCCTCATTACCACTCCACTTCCTCCCAGTCCTTGGCACACCATAGGAGCGGATCTGTGTGAATATGGTGGACAGAACTATTTAGTGGTCGTGGATTACTATTCTAGAGACATTGAACTTGCACATTTAAGCCGCACTAGCAGCCGCAGTGTGATCACTACGCTAAAAGGGATGTTCATTAGGTGGGGGATTCCGCATGAGTTACACTCAGATAATGGTACCCAGTTCAGCAGCATGGACTTTGCAGACTTTTGTAAGAGCTGGGGCATCCATCATGTTACTAGCAGCCCACACTTCCCACAGTCAAATGGGACTGTTGAGCGGGCTGTCAAGACAGCGAAACATATCTTACGTCAACCTGACCCTCAATTGGCACTTTTGAGTTACAGAGCCACTCCAATTACTGCCACTGGTGCAAGCCCTGCTCAGCTGATGTTGGGACGACAAATTCACACTACACTGCCTGTCCTTGAGAAGACTTTGCGTCCACGCCATATCAGCTTTGAGCGGGTATTGGAAAAGGACAAAAAAGCTAAAGCAGCTTACAAACACTTCTTTGACAAAAGACATTCTGTTCGTACGCTTCCCTGCTTAAACCCAGGAGATCAAGTTCTCTTAAAGTTGGATGGGGAGAAAGCATGGTGCACATCAGGAACAGTGGTGAGGAAAACAAAGGAGCCACGATCCTATCTTGTTCAGACACAAAGTGGAGCTGTGTTAAGACGTAACAGGCGTCACCTCCAATTGGTAGAGCCCACAGAAACTGATTTTGGAAAGAATAATGTGGACAGTTCTACACCCATACCACCTGCACAAAACACACAGGAGCATTCTGTTCCTGTCATGAATGCAGAGCAAATTCCACCTGACTCTGTTCCTGGGTCTAAAAGGACCTCTAGTGGCAGGTTAATAAAACTGCCAGTTCGTTACAGAGACTAGAAGTGGAGGGAGACAAAAAGTCAGAAAGTACTGATAATGGCAAAAGGGTATTCAATGCATAATTAGATGTTTATGAAACAGCATTCCTGTTAATGTTTCTGCATTTCAGATTTCTTAATGTGGTGCAAAATGTTTGAAGTTCAACAGTTTACAAGCCACAGTAATTTGTTTATTGAATGCACTTTCCCTTTGGCTATGGTTCATAAGTTAACTGATATTGACTAATGAGTTATGTGGGGATAGTTCTGTTAAAATGAAGATTGCATTCTGCACTTTAAAATGTATCTCTGTTGGAGGGGAGATGTGTTGGGATGTACTACATTACCCATAAGGCATTTGGGTGTATGACGTAATGTAAGAGGCGACTGCACTGGAGAGTGTGTCGCAGATGTTTACTGACTTCCACATGTGTCGGATGTGTTAACTGTTGCTCATAATAAACCGTAACCGATAAGAGCCATACACTTGTGTGCCTGTGTATGTGACAATACACGAATGAACAATGTTGAAAGATAACGTTACATAAATTAATATTTCTCCTCATATCGATCAATCAGTTTTTTTCAATGCCCAAAGAGGTCAATAAAACTGCTGGAGAACAATTATGTCACATAACATTTACCTCAGGAAAGACATTTAATTACCATATATGTAGCACGTTAGTTGGCTAGAAAGCCAATTATCTAGCCAATTAGCTAATTATCTGTATGCCTTCTATATTACATATTTATCATATTTTTAATTATATTATTAAATACAGTTGTTGTTATAATCATGGCCGTAGCCAGCTATGAGGTCACCGAGGTCCGGACCTCGGTAAATTGCTCATGTTCGGAAAATTGTTCTCTGATTGACAAATTTTCTGCTAAACTCCTCATATGAATGTCTGCATGTATAATTCAGAATGTTTAGCGTCCGTGGTATGAAAATAATCGCTGCGAGACGCTTCCGAAGTGAACGAGTCTTCAGAGAGTTGAGAGCGAGAGCGCGAGACGCAGCATCTATGTTGTCAGATCCAGCTATTATAAGTTTTTTTTAATTTTTTTATTGTTTTTCCACTTAATTTAACACTTTAGAAAGTTAATAAAGTAGGAAGTTGAGGTTTAGGGTCAGCGATAACTTTATAATTTCCAAAATATCTTAAATAATTTCAGTCCATTTTATTTATTTATAGGTTTTTGTTTATTTTAATAGAAAATCTGGCAACATTCCTTGGCCCTGCATTAGCCTGGGAGTTATCAAAAAAGTGAGCGGCTATTTACACTAAGTGCAAATAGGATAATTTTTTTTGTGATAAGCTATTTACACTAAGTGCAAATATCAATAGATTCTATGTATACTCTATTCAAATAGCAGGATTTTCTGCTGTTTATACTAGGCTACTTACTTCAAATAGTGGCAATTATCTGCACCTCAGTATTGTAGTACATTATAAAACAGAATGCAATAATAACTTATTGAGTGTAATTTAATGGATGTCACCTTATTAGGACAATAAAACCCTCCCTACACCTACCCTTAACTTTTTGATTATTTACTTCATTTACATTGAAAATAAATACTTTTCTGATGTGATTTGAAATTTGAAAAGGGAGAAAAAAAAATGCCAAAAGGCAGATTCGAACCTGTGTTGATCACATCAATGACACACAGTTTATCTTCTGTGCCACTGGAACTTAGTTAAGAATTGTCTTTTGTAATCTTGACTATGCAAAAAACACGTTTGGTGGGTAATATTAACAAACTTTGATGCAATAAACAGGGCATGATTTAAAAAGAGCATCCCTCCAAAAACATTTACATTTCTGTCTCTTTTCAAGTGTTAGAAAAATATAATTAGTTGAATTTATAGGGGTTATTATATCACAATTCTATAATAAGGGGGTTATTATAGAAACTCCCTGGACCTCACTAATTTTCAAAGCCTGGCTATGGCCATGGTTATAATAATAAAATGCAATATATTTCAGTATTTGAACCTCATAATTAAATACAAACGATGGAGAAAAACTGCAAAAAGGTCCACTTTTTGAAAAAAAGAACAAAAGACAAACGTTTCAGGTTCGTAGCCAGCCTATTGAAAGGGGGGTTTCAATAGGCTGGCTACGAACCTGAAACGTTTGTCATGACATCTCTCTGCTTGCATGATAAATATTATTTTAGAAATTAATAATTATTTCAGTTTAACACGACATACTTGTTCAGTGATAACTACGAAAAAATATATAAAAAGTCATAACAGTCTTATCAAGTAACTGTACGATGTTGTATCCGAATGCAGATAGGAAACATTTTGTGATTGTTACAGATACAAATACTGGCTGTTACATGAAAATGTAAATATGTAATGTCATAATTATAAAGTTTTTAAAATTTACATATGTAATTGTTGCATAAGGCTATACATTAATACGCGTTTATTGATTAAAAAAAGGCTATCTAGGTGTAGACTTAAATAAAACACAATCTAACAGGTAGAAAATTAAATTAGAAACATCTAAACTTTTCAGGTCACAGCAAATGCACCGCTGGTCATGCACATCCTTTCCCGGAACAATACTGAAAGCTAAGGCAAGATGGAGAAACAGATGATCATAGTTGTACAAGGATAGCCATTTTTTAAATGAATCTATTAGCAGAGCTACTGCAAGTGATTTTAAGTGCTGGAATTCCATTTATTCGTTGCTGAAACTTCTGCATCATCATGGAGAGCGGGTCATGGTTGCCCAGCAACAGCAGACGCCACTGGAGCGTGAGCGCAGGCTACAGAGTGCTTTGGAAATAAGGAGAGCGGCGCGCCTAGCGTTTTCCACACGTTTTCAGTCGCGACATCATGCAAATGTGGTTTTGTTTTGAAGGAGAAATTTTTTATTTAATTTTTTTGCTGTACTCGGTCGAGACCAACTAGAAGACTTGGCGAGTCCAATGGCCAAGTCCGAGACAAGACCGGACTCGAGTACTACAGCCCTAAAAATGACTTCTCATGCACGCATACCTGCAACACAAGAAAACAAAGAAACAGCAGACCAGCAGTATTCATGCATAGACATTTTTAGACTTCTGTTGATCGTATAGTGGTTTTAAGTCTGGTGATCATATAGTGTTTTTCTCAAACTAGTTTTAAGTAATTTGACACCTATGGACCAGTGAGGTGGGGATAAAACTATGGATAGGGGAAACCTATGAGGAAGTCTTCACCACAGGGTTTGTCCCCGAGGCCTGTTGCACTTCGGTTCTTCCCTGGGCTCCTCACTGGTCTGTGTGTGTCCTAGTTTGTCCCTGTAGCTGGTGTGCAAACTTTACTGTACATCTCCATCCTCTAATGAAACATCAGTCATAACAAGACATCATAACCCAAAAAGAATAGGAGTGACTGGAGTGTGCTTTAGTATAGCTTTGAAGGCTGTGAGTGTACTTAACATTCGCTCAATGAAAGGAAGTGACAGTCAATGTATTTACAAAGGAGGTTTCATCTTTGTTGCACATTACTGGGGAAGTTAAGCACTCACAGCCCTCACAGCTAACATCTGAGCAAGCTGCTCCAACAGTTAGGTGACATGCCCTTACGAAAATTAACCATGGTTTTACTACAAATAAAACCAAAAAACCATGGTTACTATAGTTAAACTATGGCAACCACAAATTAACCATGGTTTTGCTAAATTAACCATAGTATAACCATGGTATTTGTAGTAAATCTGTGGTTATACAAATGGTAGTCAACACGCCAAAAAACCATGGGTTACTACAGTTTTACTATAATAAAACCAAGGTTATTTTTCGTAAGGGTGGGGAGGGGCAGCTTCAGATTGGTAAGTAGACTGAGTAGGAGCTGAGAAATTTTCTCTTAATGTCTTCTTTCTTTTCCTACACTCTTTCATCCAGTGTCCAGTTTTACCACAAAAATGACAACTGCCCTCCTTCTTAGGACTTCTACGTTTCGGTCGGTTCTCTGTTTTGACCTGAAAAGATGCTGCTGCAATCTTTACTGTGGCTTTGATATCAGAGTTTCTTTCCCAAGTAGCTACACTGTCTACAGAATCTACAGGCACATCAGTTATTGAATGGATGGCTACATCTGTTTCAAAGAAAGCTTGTAAGTCAGGATAATTGTTATCAGTCTGACTAACTTCTTCCACATCAGTTTTTGCTGCAGCTTTGTTGCGGTTTAATTTTTTAGTCAAAGAGGATACTCTAGCCCTGAGCTCTTTGTTCTGTTCCTCTAGTTCTGAGGTACGCTGAGAATGTTGCGTAGCTAGCGCTAAACCAAATTCTCTGTGGCAGCAGATAATGCCTTTCGCATTGTTTTTGCGAATACATGATCCTAGTACCTTTTTACATTCTTCAATTGACCATACTTTTTCTGGATCAATACCAAATTTCTTTATCAAATCCAATCTGACTGACTCTGTCACTATTGAGTCCATGTGCTGTCCTAACAATGATTTGAACTCACTGTCTGTCCATGAAGGAGTAGCTAGTCCACCTTTCTTAGTTGTTAGAATCAGATTAGGATTTCTTCTCAACATTTTGTAATGTCCTTCTGACACAAAAGGACACTTCTAACACAAACTATTAGCACTTAATGCTAAACTTTCCTGTCAGACACAGAGGGTATCACAATATAAGCATGTGATGCTAAACTTCCCTGCCTAACAGAGGATTATTTTCATCTCTAAAATATCCTTTTTAGAGGGTAACTTAACACAAACTTCTAGCACTTTACGCTAAACTTCCCTGTCGACACACAGAGGGTAGCAAAATATTAGCATGTGATGCTAATCTTCCCTGGCTAAACAGAGGATTATTTTCATATCTAAAGTATCCTTTTTAGAGGGTAACTTAACACAAACTTTTAGCACTTTATGCCAAACTTCCCTGCCAGACACAGAGGGTAGCAAAATATTAGCATGTGATGCTAATCTTCCCTGGCTAAACAGAGGATTATTTTCATCTCTAAAATATCCTTTTTAGAGGGTAATTTAACACAAACCTTTAGCACTTTATGCTAAACTTCCCTGCCAGACATAAAGGGTAGCAAAATATTAGCATGTGATGCTAATCTTCCCTGCCTAAACAGAGGATTATTTTCATCTCTAAAATATCCTTTTTAGAGGGTCAATTAGTTAACCAAACCCTACAGCTGTCTGTTAACTCTTCTCTGACGGCACAGAGGCTAACAAATTTGTTCTGGTCTTAAAGGGGGGGTGAAATGCTATTTCATGCATACTGAGTTTTTTACACTGTTAAAGAGTTGGATTCCCATTCTAAACATGGACAAAGTTTAAAAAATTAAGTTGTATGTTTGAAGGAGTATTTTTGTTCCCAAAATACTCCTTCCAGTTTGTCACAAGTTTCGGAAAGTTTTTTTCGAGTATGGCTCTGTGTGACGTTAGATGGAGCGGAATTTCCTTATATGGGTCCTGGGCACTTCTGCCGGAAGAGCGCGCGCTCCCGTATAGCGAGGCTGAGCACAGACATTTCACTGATCAGAGCGATTCACTGATCAGAGCGAGAGCGTCGTGAAAAGTCACAAAAGAAGTGTGTTTTTGGATGCCAGAGCAAGACAACCCTGCACAGATTACCAAAAAAAACAGCATTAAGGGACCAGTGGATGGAGTTTATTTTTACAGAGCATCAACGGAGTTGTGTAAGTGTTTTTGTTTGTTCCCTGCATTTCGAAGATGCTTGTTTTACAATCAAGGCCCTGTTTGATGACGGATTTGCGTATCGTTTATTTCTTAAGGATGATGCAATCCCAACGAAAAAGGGTTACGATCGTGTGTTGGAACCGCAGGCGGTGAGTAAAACTGCTTAAAATATCTCTGCCTCCTTGTTAGTGGGTCCCCTCGCATGCCAGAGACCCGGGTTCGAGCCCCGCTCGGAGCGAGTCGTTGCTGCTGCTGCTCTCGTTCAGTTTCAGCCTCGGGATCTGATTCTGGATCATAAATATATGGCTGAATCTGACTGTTAGCCGTGGTTTGTTTTGGATGATGTTTTTTTTTCCTCACGGTAATGTCAAAACGCTCTCAACGCAAAAGCCTACTGGCGCTCGTGATTCTTTAGCTCCGCCCACACGTCACGCCTCCACCTGGTCGTGTTTTTCCGGGAAAAATCGGTACAGACTATCTTTCTCTTATGAATATAATAAAACTAAAGACTTTTTGGAGTTATGAAGGATGCAGTACTACTCTATAGGTACTCAAGGTTAACAGGATATTGAGTGAAAACGAGCATTTCACCCCCCCTTTAAATGTTGTTTTGGATAGAGGTACACTCACCAACCATTGGTTGTAAAGAAAGATTCAGTCTGGAATGAAGTCAGATCTTTGTTGAGGTTGCAGTTTCAATCTGGATTCAGGTGAGAAGCTCTATCCGGGTCACGGCACCAAAAACTGTTGGGAACTCAGAAACGAAGACCAGGAGACTTTTGGGTAATCTTCAGAAGGATTCTTTATTGAGAATGCTCTGCGTGGCACTGTAGTCATCAAAGGGTCTAACTTGTCCTTAAGACATTGTAGATTATATACATTCAAATGGGAGGGATCCATACAGTAGAGGTGGAGACCATTTTAACAAAGCATGCAAATGCAATCAGGAAGATACCAGACACTGGCATCTTCCCAGCCTTGATCTTATCAGCATAACATTGTCATTTAAATAGAGAGGTGCCTGACAGTACACTGATACCTTCACATTATCATAGAGACAAAAGGCACAGCTGTGCCTTGAGCTTCAAGGAAGAACACAAAGACAAAAGGTTAATGTCTCAGACACTCTTCAGCAGGATTCTTTATTGAGAACGCTCTGCGTGGCGCTGCAGTCATCAAAGGGTCTAACTTGTCCTTAAGACATTGTAGATTATATACATTCAAGTGGGAGGGATCCATACAGTAGAGGTGGAGACCATTTTAACAAAGCATGCAAATGCAATCAGGAAAGTACCAGACACTGGCATCTTCCCAGCCTTGATCTTATCAGCATAAAAGTGTCATTTAAATACAGAGGTGCCTGACAGTATCACTGATACATTCACATTATCATAGAGACAAAAGGCACAGCTGTGCCTTGAGCTTCAAGGAAGAACACAAAGACAAAAGGTTAATGTCTCAGACACTTGATTTTCCTGATTTGAGCTTCTTGGGTGTCAGCTTTATTACCCCAAAAAGTCTACTATTATATTGGAACCTAGATTTAACATTTTATAAATTTGTAATCCCACACTCATTATACCATGGTGTCAAACTGTTTTCCTTAACCTTCCGTAAGCTTAAAGGAGCAACTGTATTTAAAGTGCTAGAAAAGAGAGAGTCCATAGTTTCTGTTACATCATCAAGTTGTTCTGAGGTTTTGGATATGCTAAGGAATTTGGATACATCAGGAAGATAACTTAAAAAGCAGTCTTTTGTAGGGATGCACCGAAATGAAAATTCTTGGCCGAAACCGAAAACCGAAAAAGAGAAAACCAAGGCCGAAAACCGAAACCGAAACACCGAAAGAAATTATGCCAATTATTAGTACCATTGCATTTATTGCTATGACCGTGTACTAACTTTACTAAAATTAAGACATTGCAATTGCATAAATTAATATTAAAGTTTCAAAGATAATTACATAACTTATTTAAAAAAAAAAACATAAAAATACATAATTAAAAATGATGCAAATATTTATTAAGCACATTGCAACAATGCACAGTATAAAATAAAATTCAAACTAAAAATTTATCCCACTCATGTGTATATTTAATAATAATGTACAGGCCTACTGGCCTGCAGAAAGGTTTTAAAATGAACAGTTCTCTCATAAAAACAAAGTGCATTTAGGTGAATTTAGGTTTTTCTATGTAGGACTAGAAAGTGCATTACTTCTCCAGTTGGCAAGACTGTTATCACTTCTGGGGATGGGGACTTCAGACAGATAACCATCTAGCTGTTGAGCAGTTGAGCTTGTCATCTGCCTGACATTTGAGAAATATTTGAGAGAGTGTATTTAAATAGGGCCAGGGCATAAATAAACATTTTTATCAAATTAAAGCAGAAATCTAGCAGAAAATCTAGCATAAATATGGCTACAATCTGATATTATGTATGTGTGTGTGTGTGTGTGTATATATATAGTAGCCTAAAGAACAAAATAGCCAACGTATTATTATTATTTGAGGCACTTTCTTGCAGAATTCCACTGAACATATCAGACAACGATGGTGCATGCCACTCATCTGGTGCAGAGACGAGTCTTTTTTTTTCTGCGCTCTGATCTGTCTCCTGCGCTTGGCGCTTCTCCGTCTCCACACGGGTTCTCCGCATACAGCGCGGCCTGGATCATTTCTCGTGCGCGCTGCCTTATTTCCGCATCCAAGTAATGGTCTTTATAACGCGGATCAAGCACATTCGCGATGAAGTGCAGAGGATCCGACAAGATCTCAGTGAGACGTGTGCTAACAGACTCTATAAGACTGTACTTTTCTTTGTTTTCACTTCGTGGTCCGTCTTAATCTCTTTGTTAGGAGACGTTTTAGTGCTGCGAATAAAGGAATACGAAGAGAGAGAATGTTCTCACTGGTGTTAAGTGAATGTCACGTGGAGCTCGTGGTCTGCGCTATGCAGGTGCACGTGCAGGTCGCGGTTTCTGTTTGCGTCATCACAACATTTCGGCCGTGTTGTTTCGGTGATAAAAGTCTATCGGCCGAAAACCGAAAAGGCCATTTTCGGCCGAAATTTTTCCCCGGGGTTCCACTAGATGTCCTCCTTCTCACGGTGTCTGTCCCAGATCACTTCCTGTTCCCTTATATGGTCACCTTCCTCCCTGTTGCGTAATTGATTGTTCCCCCCACCTGTCTCCTGTTTCCCCATTATCCTTCTGTGTATAAATACCCAGTCTGTCTTAGTCTGTGTTACGGAGTCCTTGTTTAAATGTTACAGTTACTCATGCCCGTCATTCGTGTCTTGCCTTGTGTTCGTGTCTTGTTTATGTTCTGATTTGGATTCTCTGGTTTTGACCCTGCCTGGACTGTTTACTCTCTTGGATTACCCTTATAATAAACGGCTTACCTGCAATTGGTTCCTTCTCCCGTGTTTTCTATAACACATAACGTGACAGAAGGACTCCGTCACACAGAGAACCAGCAGGTATGTCTGCCCATGCCTCATCCCCAGCCACAGAGCGTGACAGCGGCGGTTTTGAAGGAACTCGCCTGGTGGTTTTTCGGGGGACCAGGGGAGGTCGCCGAGGAGGGAGTGGTCGAGAGGAGACTCGGCATCACTCTCAACCATGGCCTCCCTTCGATCCGGGGCTTCTTTGGGATGGATCAGAGCCTCCCTCTCACCATAGCGGACGGAGAGGTGAGAGGAAGCGCATGCCCGCCATGGTAGCGACATCAACCCAAGATGGCCGCCAGCCCAGCGCCAAAGCACCAAGTGGTCGCTAGCCCAGTACCACAACACAAGATGGCCGCCAGCTCCGCGCCACAGCACAAGATAGCCGCCAACCCTGCGCCGCTGCGGTGCAGGGCCACCAAACTCCCATCACGAGGCAAGATGGAAGCCAGCCTCACACCACAGTACCCGATGGCCACCAGCTCAGCACCGACGCCCAAGACGGCCGCTGTCTCATTCTTGGATTATTTCGCTACGCTATCAAGAATACTAGAGGTTCCCAAGACGGTTCACGTCATGGCTGCTGAGCCAGCGCTTCAGCACAAGATGGCCGTTAACCCAGCGCCACAGCTCAAGATGGCCGCTGAGCCAGAGCCACAGCACAAGATGGCTGATTCAACGCCTGAGTCGCCAGTACAGGTGCCACCGACTCGCCGTCATAGAGGGCGGAGGACGAGGAGACAGGCGTCGACCGTCCCTCAAGGCCTGGAGAACGTTCCCGAGCGGACCGTTTCCGTTCCCGAGGCGGTGCCCGATGCTGTTCCAGATGCCGAGGCGGTGCCCGATGCAGTTCCCGAGGCGGTGCCCGATGCAGTTCCCGAGGCGGTGCCCGATGCTGTTCCCGAGGCCGAGGCTGTTCCCGAGGAGGTGCTCGCTGCTGTTCGAGAGGCCGAGGCGGTGCCCGATGCAATTCCCGAGGCGGTGCCCGAGGCGGTGCCCGATGCAGTTCCCGAGGCGGTGCCCGATGCAGTTCCCGAGGCGGTGCCCGATGCTGTTCCTGAGGCCGAGGCTGTTCCCGAGGAGGTGCTCGCTGCTGTTCGAGAGGCCGAGGCGGTGCCCGATGCAATTCCCGAGGCGGTGCCCGATGCAGTTCCCGAGGCGGTGCCCGATGCAGTTCCCGAGGCGGTGCCCGATGCTGTTCCCAAGGCCGAGGCTGTTCCCGAGGAGGTGCTCGCTGCTGTTCGAGAGGCCGAGGCGGTGCCCGATGCAGTCCCCGAGGCGGTGCCCGATGCAGTCCCTGAGGCGGTGCCCGATGCAGTCCCCGAGGCGGTGCCCGATGCAGTTCCCGAGGCGGTGCCCGATGCAGTTCCCGAGGCGGTGCCCGATGCAGTTCCCGAGGCGGTGCCCGATGCTGTTCCCGAGGCCGAGGCTGTTCCCGAGGCCGAGGCGGTGCCCGATGCAATTCCCGAGGCGGTGCCCGATGCAATTCCCGAGGCGGTGCCCGATGCAGTTCCCGAGGCGGTGCCCGATGCAGTTCCCGAGGCGGTGCCCGATGCCGAGGCGGTGCCCGAGGTCGTTCCCGATATGGTGATCGATGCCGTTCTGGAGGCTGAGGCGGTGACCACGAGGATGTGGTGGTCGTCCGCTCCGCCCTGGGGGACTCTGGCGGTGACCACGAGAACGTGGTGGTCGTCCGCTCCGTCCTGGGAGACTCTGGCGGTGACCACACGGCTGTGGTGGTCGTCCGCTCCGCCCTGGGGGACTCTGGCGGTGACCACACGGCTGTGGTGGTCATCCGCTCCGCCCTGGAGGACTCTGACTTTGACCACAAGGTCGTGGTGGTCTTCCGCTCCGCCCCGGAGGGCTCTGGCCTTGACCACACGGCTGTGGTGGTCATCTGCTCCGCCCTGGTGGACGCCTCAACATGTCCTTCATGGACTTCTGTTTTGTGTTTTTTGAGTTCTGTTATGTTGCTGTCTGTTCCCTTTAGTTTGTCTGGCCCTCCTTCCCTCCCCCTGAACCTCCTCCGGTCCTCCTCCCTCCTGGTATCCCTGTTTTATGGTTACATTTCTGGTGTTTGTCCCCCATGTGTTCCTTTTCCGGCCCTCCGTCCCTCCCCCTGAGCCTCCACCTGTCCGCCTCCCTCCTGGTCTCTGTGTTGTGTTTCGTCTTGGGGCGTCTGGGAGCCGCTCCGTAGAGGGGGGGTACTGTCACAGTGTCTGGGTTGTTGTTCCCCGGGGTTCCACTAGATGTCCTCCTTCTCACGGTGTCTGTCCCAGATCACTTCCTGTTCCCTTATATGGTCACCTTCCTCCCTGTTGCGTAATTGATTGTTCCCCCCACCTGTCTCCTGTTTCCCCATTATCCTTCTGTGTATAAATACCCAGTCTGTCTTAGTCTGTGTTACGGAGTCCTTGTTTAAATGTTACAGTTACTCATGCCCGTCATTCGTGTCTTGCCTTGTGTTCGTGTCTTGTTTATGTTCTGATTTGGATTCTCTGGTTTTGACCCTGCCTGGACTGTTTACTCTCTTGGATTACCCTTATAATAAACGGCTTACCTGCAATTGGTTCCTTCTCCCGTGTTTTCTATAACACATAACGTGACAACAGTATTACATTTAGAGTATGATTTTTCGACAATGAGTAGGTCCTGAAATGTGTGTCTAACCCCAATAGAGTTCAGAATGTCTATAAATGCTGATCCCAATGCATCTTTTTCATTATCAACATGGATATTAAAATCACCAACTATTAAAACTTTATCTGCAGCAAGAACTAACTCGGATGTAAAATCACCAAACTCTTTACAGTTTTTCTCAGTCGCTTTGGTACATTTCTCGAATCGTCCTTGAGATTTGCAAAACAGTACGTGCATTTCTCAAAACAACTCGTACAAATAGCAAAACACCATGGATTACCTGCAAAAGCCAGTGTCTTGCACAAAATCCTTAGTTCATCTCTCAACAATAAATATCTGTGTCAATGAACAATGTCAGTGCCATCAGAATGACCAGTCCTTGTGTCATAGTTTACGGATAAGACAGTAAAATCGCTTAGTTATGTTGTCAATATAACTCTGGAGGGATGTTCTGATGTAAACTACTGTATTGAACAGTATGCCATATGGTTATGTATGACATATATCCATTTCAAAAATACAAATTTACACATTACTGTATGTGGGATATTGATTGAAAGAGACTGGATAGAATTCCCAGTTACACTTTTACTAGTGGTCTGACCCCCCCGAAAAAACTTTCCAATGTCATTGTGATATAGAAAAGGAAAAATAAATATGGCAACAAAGATGAAAATAAGCCAATTTTCAGAATTTGTAACTCTTGTGTTGTCCTCTTTTTATAAAATATAAACTTTCCAACTGAAGATTCATGAGATGAACCTTTGAGGTATTTCAGACAAATGGTTTATCATTGGTTTATCATCTACATTCTCTTCATTTGTAAATATTCACTTGCACAATTCATGTCAAATTGACAAAAAGTCTAATTATAATGTGTAGAAATAAAAAGAGTGGTTGGCAGTTTATGACAACTAGATTAACCATTTTGTATTTAATGACTTATACAATGAAATAAAGACTAGATGTTTTGAGGGTTAAGACTATTGCACAGAAAACTATATAATACATTTTGAGCAACATGACATTAGCAACTGATAATGTAGGAAACTGCAGATAAATGTGCATAATCAATTGCATGAATGTACAAAAGCAATCACTACTTGTTCAAAAGAATGAGAAACTGGTTTTAAGATGTGTATAAATGACTAGATCATGTGGAGGTTGTACAAGTAGTTTTGAGAATTTCATTTCTGATTTGAGAAATGCGCCAAAGTGACTGAGAAAAACTGTAATAAAGTCTGTATGGTGCCCTGGTGGCCTGTATACAGTAGCCAGTACAAACATAATATGGGATTTATCATTAACATTTCTTTCTCTGGATAATGTTACATGAAGCACCATTACTTCAAACGAGTTATACTTGAAGCCTGCCCTCTGAGAAATCCTGAAAACTTTGTTATTAATTGAAGCAACACCTCCCCCTTTGCCTTTTAGACGTGGTCTAAAAGATGTGATCAGTGATCATATTATTTACAAAAAGTGTTTTCGTAGAAAGGGATCTGATATTCAATAAGCCAAGCTTTATCATTTGTTTATCCATATTGCATCTGTTTTTTATTTGTTGAACCTCAATTAAATTGTTAATCTTAACTTGGTTTGGACATGTGGAGCGAGCATTGTCATGAGTCCTGTCTGGTATCTGCTTGTTCTTCTGTGTCTGGTTCTGTGTTTCAGGAGAAAGCAGCGGTTCTGTCAAATATGTCCTCAGAGTATCTGGACCTGAAGGAGGTGTTCAGTAACTCTCGCGCTGCTTCTCTTCCTCCGCATCGTCCCTATGACTGTGCCATAGAGATATTACCAGGCAAACTTTACTCTTTTTCTATTCCTGAAAGGGAGACCATGGAGAAATATATGCCTGATTCTATAGTAAATGGGTTCATCCGCCCTTCCTCTTCTCTTGTGGGGGCGGGATTCTTTTTTGTTGGTAAGAAGGATGGTTCTCGGCGACCTTGTATTGATTGTTCAGCATGTCAGGCGAGTACTCCAGAGGTTGCTAGAGAATGGGCTTTTTGTCAAGGCGGAGAAATATGTTTTTAATGCACAGTCTGTTTCTTTCCTGGGTTACATTGTCTCTTCTGAAAGATAAAGACCCATCTCTTTAACCTGGCTTACACATAACATACTAATATGCTTTTAATATCCAAATCAATTAAAGGATTTTTAGGCTGCATTAATTAGGTAAACCGGATCTGGGAACACTTCCCGTAACACCCAATGTACTTGCAACATCATTAGAAGAATGTCATCTACGCTAATATTAGTCTGTTTCTCTCTTATTCCGAGGTCACTGTAGCCACCAGATCCAGTCTGTATCCAGATCAAAGTGTCATTGCATTCATTCGGATCCGGTACGTATCCAGACCAGATGGTGGATCAGCACCTAGAAAGGACCTCTACAGCCCTGAAAGACAGCGGAGACCAGGACAACTAGAGCCCCAGATACAGATCCCCACAGGAAACAGATGATTCTTCTGCACAATCTGACTTTGCTGCAGTCTTGACTTCAACTGCTGGTTTCGTCTGGTCAGAGGAGAACTGGTCCCAGAGAACAACTGGGCCTGATTTCTCCCAAGGTTGTTTTTTCTCTATTCTGTCACCGATGGAGTTTTGGTTCCTTGCCGCTGTTGCCTCTGGCTTGCTTAGTTGGGGTCACTTCATCTTCTGCGATATTGTTGACTTGATTGCAAATAAATGCACAGACACTATTTAAACTTAACAGAGATGACATCACTGAATTAAATGATGAACTGCCTTTAACTGTCATTTTGCATTATTGACACACTGTTTTCCTAATGAATGTTGTTCAGTTGCTTTGACGCAATGTATTTTGTTTTTGTGTGTTTGAAGACTTTCGAAGTTTTAGCCATCTAGCCAATATAGCCTACTTTTGAACGTTTTAAATATCCTCTCCATAAGTGCTTAATCGTTTACATCATGATATTTTGTCCAAGTGTATTAAACAACAAGGAAAACAAAGTGCCCATATAGCAATAATAAACATTATATCCTAACCTGTAAAAGGTGGTGATATCATATAATGCGATGCGATAGCTACAACACCAACACTGACACTGACATCACAGTGTTTAATTATTGACCCCCCCCCCCCCCGCCCCCTTCTTTTCCCCCATGTTTGAGTGTGCCATTAAACTGTTTTATTTGTCAAAACCCATCAGACATCATATTGTGTTTATTTGGTTGGTTAAACTCAAACTATGGAAAATAACTCTAATATAGTAATCGCGAAGCAGCTTTAAGGAACACATAATACAGTTTTGGAGTGCGTGGAGGTCGCTGTATGAGAAGCGTGCTCTGAGAGAGTTCATGGATTCGAAGGATGGTTTTGAATGACTGATTTAATCTTAAAGTTTGTGTGGATTTATTTTATTATTGAAACCTACAAGCTATGTTGAATAAATTCAGGAATTTCACTCATTAACTTGAAAGCTGCAAAAATTATTAAAACCATGCGATATACACACAGTCCCCCACCGAAATTTAGTACCTGATTACATTTAACTATTATACAGAGATTTGTAAAATACAATTCCACAACTTTTTCAAAACGTTTTTAGGCCTGGAAGTTGTTGTTTTAAAATTGCATGGCATTTCCATGTTATTCATGATCTTACAGATCCTAAAAGCGACTGATGCACGCTCTTATTCACTTAAACTGGTCACCAATGTGATTGCGCGATTGCTCTGTTACCTCTCCCTCCTGTAATCGTATGCCGGATCCATTACCCCACTTTTTCTGGGACCTCGCAGTTTACAAATTAAACACTGGTGATCGGTTCAATGGATGGGTGCGATGTCATGGGCTAGGTGATGAAGCAGCAAGTTTAAAAGCACGTGCAGTGAAACCGGTATCAGCTTCTAGGAGTGAAGCAAGCACTGGTAGAAATGTCGGATTTATGGCCCCAAGACGCAGCATCTCGTTCCCTTGAGGAACCATGGTTAAATGCGTAACCTAAGACGTTCTTCTTCAGGAACTCGAACTGTGTAGGAGAATGCTTTGGGAATGAGTTTACAGCTAGGGAGAGAGAACAGAAGAGCTACCTGCCAAGAAAGACTTGGAGGCCGCCACACTTCTAGTAGAATGAGTCTTGACCCCTAGAGGTGAGATCAGAGGACTCATAAGCAATATAAATGGAATCTACTAACCACCGACTGTGGATCTGTTTTGTGGGTGGAAGACTTATTTTAGGGGGACCTTAGCAAACAAGCAGTTGGTCCATCTTTCTCCACGAGACAGCTCTGTGGACGTATGCGTCCAGTGCTCGGAATATACCCCGCTTGAGATTACAGAAACACTTTGGCCAGATTGGGCACAAAATTGAGATAGGAAGGGCCCACTGAGAGGGCCTGCAGATCCCCAACTCTCTTGAGAGAATATATCACCAGGAGAAAGGTAGTCTTGATAGTTTTGGTGTGAAGCCTTCATTCCCCGGGCCTTGTCCCCTGCCTCGGCAGAATGTCTGCTCCGATATTGAGATGCCAAGGAATGTGGATTGCTCTCAGCGAGAGGAGTTTGCCCGGGAACCACAAATGGCATGAGCACAGACCTCCTCGTTGGTTGACGTAAGAGTTGTGGCCTCCCACATGGTCACCTCCCAAAGCATCCTCCCACACAGCTCGAGGTCTTGAAAAGCAAATGGTTGACTAATAATTTCTAGCTAAATTCTGAAAAAAAAAAAAAAAATGATTAGCCCGAAAACCTCCACATGCAATAATCTAAAAAACTGTCAAACATGTGATGATTGCTCTGTTATTTCCTTTTCATCAGTTAAGAACCTAGGTGATCTTTCCTTAAACTTTATCTAAATCATGACCTATGCTCTCAATGTCAAATGCAGAAACGTTAATTCATGCGTTCATGACCCTTAAGATTTTACTCTGTGCGCATAATAAACAAACTCCAGCTGGTCCAAAATGGAGCAATTAGAGTTCATACTAGAACTCCAACAGATTTTTCTCAGACTCCTTGTTTGGAAGACTGACAGTTGATATGTGATTTGCTCTCATTCTCCAGCATCCTGCACCATACATTACATTAGTACATTAGTTAATGTTAGTTATCTACTATAGTTAACGCGAACTAAGCAAGAACAATCCTTTTACAGCATTTATTAATCTAAATTAATATTAACTAATGCATTATTCAAGTCAAAAGTTGAAAAGCACTGCGAATTAGCATGAGCTAACAATGAATAATTGTATTTTCATGAACTAACATTAACAAAGATTAAGTAAACACAGTAATAAATGTATCATTCATTGTTTATTCATGTTAATTAATAAATTAACTAAGATTAACTAATGGACCCTTATTCTAAAGTGTTACCTGAACTGATGTGGCTGTAAAAATTGTCACGCTGTCTAGTCTCTGTTTCCCTGGGTGTCCACTAGTGGACTCACTTTCCCTTAGGCACTTCATCGTAGGCACTTGAATTCCTCTAGTCTTGTCCTGTCATCACAGTAATTGCACTCCTGTTAATTGCACCAGGTGCAGTCACTTTATTGTCATTAGCCTCCTTATAAATACCAGTCTTCCTTTTGTTTGTATGGAGTCCTTACCGTTCGTATGTCCAGCCTTCTCATCTTCTGAGATTCCTCCTTGTCTTCTCGTCCTCCGAGTTCTCGTTCCTTTTCCTTTCCTGTTCCCTCCTTTGTTTATTTGTTTTGGACTGATTATTTTGGTTTTGACCTTGGATTGTTTTTGGATTACGTTTTGGATTACCCCATTTAATAAACATACTTGCATTTGGATCTCTCGCTCTCCCTGTGTCTCTCTGGGTACACGATCGTCACAGAAGGACTCCATCACTGAGATCCAGCGGTATGTCTGTTCATATTTCCTCCCCAGCCACCGAACAGAAGAGGAATGGTTTCGAGGGTACCCGCCTGGTCGTGTTTCGGGGGACCAGGGGAGGTCGCTCAGGAGTGAGTGGTCGAGAGGAGATCCGGCATCACTCTCCACTATGGCCCCCCGTCGACCCTGAGTTCGGGAGTCTTGACTTCCATTGACCATTGTGGACAGAGAGGGGAGAGGAGGCGCAAGTCTGCCGAGCCAGCGCCACTGCACAAGATGGCCGCCAGCCCAGTGCCGCTGCACAAGGGGGCCGCCACCCCAACGCCACTGCGCAGAATGGCCACCAACCCAGCACCACGAGGCAAGATGGAAGCCAGCCCAACACCACAGCACAAGATGGCCGCCAGCTCAGCGCCACGAGGCAAGATGGACGCCAGCCAAGTGCCACAGCACAAGATGGCCGCCAGCCCAGCACCACTGCCCATGATGGCCGCAGGTCCAGCGACACTGCACAAGATGGCCGTCAGTCCAGTGACACGGGGCAAGATGGACGCCAGCACAGCACAAAGTGGTCACCGGCCCAGCGGCATGGTGCAAGATGGCAGCCAGCTCAGCGCCAACACCCAAGATGGCCGCTGAGACATTTTTGGATTATTTCTCCATGCTATCCAAAATCCTAGAGATTCCCAGGAGTGTTCATGTCACATCTGTTGATCCAGAGACTGTTAACGTCACGTCTGCTGAGCCAGCGCCACAGTACAAGATGGCCACCAACCCAGCGTCACTGCACAAGATGGCCACCAGCCCGGAGTCACTGCAGAGGATAGCAGCTACAGTGGGCTTTCCTGAGTTGAGTCAGGTTCCCGTTGACTCTCCAGAGTTGAGTCAGGTTCCGGTTGAACTTCCAGAGTCGAGTCATATTCCGGTTGACCTTCCAGAGTTGAGTCAGGTTCCAGTTGACTATCCAGAGTCGAGTCAGGTTCCTGTTGACCATCCAGAGTCAAGTCACGTTCCAGTTGATCCTCCAGAATCAAGTCAGATTCCTGTTGACCTTCCAGAGTCAGGGTTAGTCACCGTTGACCTTCCCGAGTCAGGGCTAGTTCCTGTTGATCTTCCAGAGTCGAGTCAGGTGCCCGTTGAACTTCCATAGTTGAGTCAGGTTCCGGTTGACCCTCAAAAGTCGAGTCAGGTGCTCGTGGACCCTCCAGAGTCAGGGTTAGTCACCATCAACCTTCCAGAGTCAGGGCTAGTCACCATCGACTTTCCAGAGTCAGGGTCAGTCACTGTTGACCTTCCAGAGTCAGGGCTAGTTCCTGTTGACCTTCCAGAGTCGAGTCAGGTGCTCGTTGACCCTCCAGAGTCGAGTCAGATGCTTGTGGACCCTCCAGAGTCGGGGTTAGTCACCGTTGACCTTCCAGAATCAGGGCTAGTCCCCGTTGACCTTCCAGAGTCAGGACTAGTCACCATTGACCTTCCAGAGTCAGGGCTAGTTACCATGGACTTTCCAGAGTCAAGTCTAGTCACCGTTGACCTTCCAGAGTTAAGTCAAGTCACCGGTGATATTCAGGGACAGAGTCCAGTCACCGGGGTTCGTCATGGGAGAATTCAAGTGATCTTTATGAACAAAGGCAAGTCACCATTGATCTTCATGAACAAGAAAACACCATGGGAGTACCAGAGTCTTGTCATTTCTCTGTGAAACTACCAGAGCCTCTCCACGTCTCTGATGAACTACCAGAGTCTCTCCACGTATCTGATGATCTACCAGAGTCTCTCCTTGTTTCTGTGGAACTTCCAGAGCCTGGTCACGTCTCAGTTGAACTCTCTGAGCACCCGACTGATCCTGCTGTAGCCACGGAGGCTACCCTTAACTTGTTCATGTTTTTTGTTTCAGACTTGCCCAATCAGACTTATCCTCCTGTTTATTCGGCCACATGGAGGTGGTGGTCTTCTGCTCCGCCCTGGGGGGCGTTGGTTTCGTCTGCATGGATGTGGTGGCCTTCTGCTCGGCCTGGGGGGCGTCTGGTTCGGACGCACGGATGTGGTGGTCTTCTGCTCCGCCTTGGGGGGTGTCTGGTTCGGACGCACGGATGTGGCGGTCTTCTGCTCCGCCCTGGGGGGTGTCTGGTTCAGCCGCACGGATATGGTGGTCTTCTGCTCCGCCCTGGTGGGTGTCATGTGATGTCCTTCTTGGAGAGTCAAGATCAACATCTGATAAAGCATTCATGTTCATTTTTGTAACATTTTTGTTGAATTTTGATGTTATGTGCACTAAAAAGTCAGTCTTTTTGTTCAGGTTTCAATGAGTCGAGTCGAGACAGGTTCCCGTTGTCCAAATCGAGACAGGTCGAGACAGGTTCCCGTTGACCCTCCAGAGTCGAGTGAGGTCCCCGTTGACCATCCAGAGTCGAGTCAGGTCCCCGTTGACCGTCCAGAGTCAAGTCAGGTCACCGTTGACCCTCCAGAGTTGAGTCAGGTCCCGGTTGACACTCCAAGTCAAGTCACCTGTATTTATATAGCGTTTTAAACAAAATACATTGCGTCAAAGCAAATGAACAACATTCATTAGGAAAACAGTCAATAATGCAAAATGATAGTTAAAGGCAGTTCATTGAATTCAGTGATGTCATCTCTGTTCAGTTTAAATAGTGTCTGTGCATTTATTTGCAATCAAGTCAACAATATCACTGTAGATGAAGTGACCCCAACTAAGCAAGCCAGAGGTGACAGCGGCAAGGAACCAAAACGCTATCGGTCACAGAATGGAGAAAAAACCTTGGGAGAAACCAGGCCCAGTTGGGGGTCCAGTTCTCCTCTGACCAGAGGAAACCAGTAGTTCAATTTCAGGCTGCAGCAAAGTCAGATTGTGCAGAAGAATCATCTGTTTCCTGTGGTCTTGTCCTGGTGGTCCTCTGAGACAAGGTTTTTACAGGGGATCTGTATCTGGGGCTCTAGTTGTCCTGGTCTCTGCTGTCTTTCAGGGCAGTAGAGGTCCTTTCTAGGTGCTGATCCACCATCTGGTCTGGATACGTACTGGATCTGGGTGACTGCGGTGACCCTCTGATCTGGACACAGACTGGATCTGGTGGCTACGATGACCTCGCAACAAGAGAGAACCAGGCAAATATTAGCGTAGATGCCATTCTTCTAATGATGTAGCAAGGACATAGGGTGTTATGTCAAGTGTTTCCGGTTCCGGTTTACCTAATTAATGCAGCCTAAAAATCCTTTAACGGATTTGGACATAAAAAGCATATTAGTATGTTATGTGTATACCAGGTTAAAGAGATGGGTCTTTAATCTAGATTTAAACTGCAAGAGTGTGTCTGCCTCCCGAACAATGTTAGGTAGTTTATTCCAGAGTTTAGGCGCCAAATAGGAAAAGGATCTGCCGCCCGCAGTTGATTTTGATATTCTAGGTATTATCAAATTGTCTGAGTTTTGAGAACATAGCGGACGTAGAGGAGTATAATGTGAAAGAAGCTCATTTAAATACTGAGGTGCTAAACCTTTCAGGGCTTTATAAGTAATAAGCAATATTTTAAAATCTATACAATGTTTGATAGGGAGCCAGTGCAGCGATGACAGGACCGGGCTAATATGGTCATACTTCCTGGTTCTAGTAAGAACTCTCGCTGCTGCATTTTGGACTATCTGTAGTTTGTTTACTAAGCGTGCAGAACAACCACCCAATAAAGCATTACAATAATCTAACTTTGAAGTCATAAATGCATGGATTAACATTTCTGCATTTGACATTAAGAGCATAGGCCGTAATTTAGATATATTTTTGAGATGGAAAAATGCAGTTTTACAAATGCTAGAAATGTGGCTTTCTAAGGAAAGATTGCGATCAAATAGCACACCTAGGTTCCTAAATGATGACGAAGAATTGACAGAGCAACCATCAAGTCTTAGACAGCATTCTAGGTTATTACAAGCGGAGTTTTTAGGTCCTATAATTAACACCTCTGTTTTTTCTGAATTTAGCAGTAAGAAATTACTCATCATCCAGTTTTTTATATCGACTATGCATTCCATTAGTTTTTCAAATTGGTGTGTTTCACCGGGCCGCGAAAAATATAGAGCTGAGTATCATCAGCTTAACAGTGAAAGCTAACACCGTGTTTCCTGATGATATCTCCCAAGGGTAACATATAAAGCGTGAAGAGTAGCGGCCCTAGTACTGAGCCTTGAGGTACTCCATACTGCACTTGTGATCGATATGATACATCTTCATTCACTGCTACGAACTGATGGCGGTCATATAAGTAGGATTTAAACCATGTTAATGCACTTCCACTGATGCCAACAAAGTGTTCAAGTCTATGCAAAAGAATGCTGTGGTCAATTTTGTCAAACGCAGCACTAAGATCCAATAAAACTAATAGAGAGATACACCCACGATCAGATGATAGGAGCAGATCATTTGTTACTCTAAGGAGAGTAGTCTCAATACTATGATACAGTCTAAATCCTGACTGGAAATCCTCACATATACCATTTTTCTCTAAGAAGGAATATAATTGTGAGGATACCACCTTTTCTAGTATCTTGGACAGAAAAGGGAGATTCGAGATTGGTCTATAATTAACTAGTTCTATGGGCTCAAGTTGTGTTTTTTTGATGAGAGGCTTACTAACAGCCAGTTTGAAGGTTTTGGGGACATATCCTAATGACAATGAGGAATTAATAATAGTCAGAAGAGGATCTATGGCTTCTGAAAACACCTCTTTTAGGAGCTTAGATGGTATAGGGTCTAACCTACATTTTGTTGGTTCAGATGATTTAACAAGTTTATACAATTCTTCCTCTCCTATAGTAGAAAATGAGTGGAACTGTTCCTCAGGGGGTCTATAGTGCACTGTCTGATGTGATACTGTAGCTGACGGCTGAATGGTTGCAATTTTATCTCTAATAGTATCGATTTTAGAAGTAAAGTAGTTCATAAAGTCATTACTGCTGTGGTGTTGGTAAATGTCAACACTTGTTGAGGCTTTATTTTTCGTTAATTTAGCCACTGTATTGAATAAATACCTGGGGTTATGTTTGTTTTCTTCTAAAAGAGAAGAAAAGTAATCAGATCTAGCAGTTTTTAATGCTTTTCTGTAGGATATATTACTTTCCCGCCAAGCAATACGAAATATCTCTAGTTTTGTTTTCCTCCAGCTGCGCTCCATTTTTCGGGCTGCTCTCTTTAGGGTGCGACTATGCTCATTATACAATAGTGTCAAACTGTTTTCCTTAACCTTCCTTAAGCGTAAAGGAGCAACTGTATTTAAAGTGCTAGAAAAGAGAGTCCATAGTTTCTGTTACATCATCAAGTTGTTCTGAGGTTTTGGATATGCTAAGGAATTTGGATACATCAGGAAGATAACTTAAAAAGCAGTCTTTTGTGGTAGAAGTGATGGTTCTTCCATACTTGTAACAAGAAGTAGAATTTACAATTTTGGCTATATGAAGTTTGCACAGAACTAAATAATGATCTGAGATATCATCACTTGGCTTAATAATTTCAACACTATCAACATCAATTCCATGTGACAGTATTAAATCTAGAGTATGATTTTGACAATGAGTAGGTCCTGAAACGTGTTGTCTAACACCAATAGAGTTCAGAATGTCTATAAATGCTGATCCCAATGCATATTTTTAATTATCGACATGGATATTAAAATCACCAATTATTAAAACTTTATCTGCAGCCAGGACTAACTCGGATGTAAAATCACCAAACTCTTTAATAAAGTCTGTATGGTGGCCTGGTGGCCTGTATACAGTAGCCAGTACAAACATAACAGGGGATTTATCATTAACATTTGTTTCTCTGGATAATGTTATATGTAGAACCATTACTTCAAACGAGTTATACTTGAAACCTGCCCTCTGAGAAATCCTGAAAACGTTGTTATAAATTGAAGCAACTCCTCCCCCTTTGCCTTTTAGGCATGGCTCGTGTTTATAACAATAATCTTGGGGGGTGGACTCATTTAAAATAATGTAATCATCAGGTTTTATAAAAAAAAGACTGAAAAATGTTGCCTGGTCTGATGAGTCTCGATTTCTGTTGAGACACTCAGATGGTAGAGTCAGAATTTGGCATAAACAGAATGAGAACATGGATCCATCATGCCTTGTTACCACTGTGCAGACTGGTGGTGGTGGTGTAATGGTGTGGGGGATGTCTTCTTGACACACTTTAGGCCCTTTAGTGCCAATTGGGCATCGTTTAAATACCAGGGCCTACCTGAGCATTGTTTCTGACCATGTCTATTCCTTTATGACCTTCAATTGATTTCATAAAATGTTGTTCTCCACAGCAAACTGTCTTGCAAGTCAAGGGGGTTGAATAATTTTGATTGCAACTGTATACACACACACACACATATACAGACATCCCAAATCTCCCGGAAGTTCCGTGAGTCTCCCGCATATTGAAAGCGGCTCCCTGAGACCCGCAAATGAGTTAAAATCTCCCGGAATCTAGACCGAGCGAGCAAAAGCGCACATGCGAAACAGATACTGTGTTTCAAACCGTGTAGTGCGCGCACGACAGAGAGGGAGAGGGAGTGAGAGACCTTGCGTGTGTGTGCTAATGTGCGTGTGTGCGAAGCGCATGTCAGGCAGAGAGCATCCTGATAGGCCTGTTTCTGCAAATCAACCAATCAATTGTCAGTGTGGGCGGGCTTTAATCTCTTCTCCCGAACAAAATTAATCAGTTATGTCTATCTAGAAACAGGAGCACCATGGCAGAGGGAAAGTGCCAAAAAAAAAAAAAAAAGTATAAGACACATTTTACGGCAGACTACACAAAAGTGTACCCCTGTCTTATAGATGTAAAACATAATTACAGTCTTGCTCAAGCATTGCCCATGGCAGGTTAAATGATTGCAAAAGGCATGTTGAGGTGAGTTGACAAGTTTCATTTCATCTGCATATTATTCAGGCTAGTTGCCAAGGCTACATGAAAACAACAAACTCTTTAGACCTGTTTAAAGTTGCAATGGAAAATAAATAAATGCAGTTTACATAAATTGTATAAGCAGATTATATAAATAGTAAAAGTAATCTACATATTTAAAAATAATTAACAAATAATTACATAGGCCTATAGCTTATAGAAATAATATTTTATGCTATATATTTTAGGGACCACAACATGTTAGGGAGGCTAAGCACAGGGAAGTTCTCCCATTCAGATAGGCAAAGTCTCACTGAGAAGGTGACTACAGCTGAGATGTATTTCCTTCCTTTTTTTTGGGTGGGGGCTTGGGGAGAGTCTTCGGGATACCTCCCTGAAATGACTTTTGCAGGTTGGGATGTCTGCATATATACATATATATTTATACATATATATATATACAGTATTGTTCAAAATAATAGCAGTACAATGTGACTAACCAGAATAATCAAGGTTTTTAGTATATTTTTTATTGCTACGTGGCAAACAAGTTACCAGTAGGTTCAGTAGATTGTCAGAAAACAAACAAGACCCAGCATTCATGATATGCACGCTCTTAAGGCTGTGCAATTGGGCAATTAGTTGAAAGGGGTGTGTTCAAAAAAATAGCAGTGTCTACCTTTGACTGTACAAACTCAAAACTATTTTGTACAAACATTTTTTTTTTCTGGGATTTAGCAATCCTGTGAATCACTAAACTAATATTTAGTTGTATGACCACAGTTTTTTAAAACTGCTTGACATCTGTGTGGCATGGAGTCAACCAACTTGTGGCACCTCTCAGCTGTTATTCCACTCCATGATTCTTTAACAACATTCCACAATTCATTCACATTTCTTGGTTTTGCTTCAGAAACAGCATTTTTGATATCACCCCACAAGTTCTCAATTGGATTAAGGTCTGGAGATTGGGCTGGCCACTCCATAACATTAATTTTGTTGGTTTGGAACCAAGACTTTGCCCGTTTACTAGTGTGTTTTGGGTCATTGTCTTGTTGAAACAACCATTTCAAGGGCATGTCCTCTTCAGCATAGGGCAACATGACCTCTTCAAGTATTTTAACATATGCAAACTGATCCATGATCCCTGGTATGCGATAAATAGGCCCAACACCATAGTAGGAGAAACATGCCCATATCATGATGCTTGCACCTCCATGCTTCACTGTCTTCACTGTGTACTGTGGCTTGAATTCAGAGTTTGGGGGTCGTCTCACAAACTGCCTGTGGCCCTTGGACCCAAAAAGAACAATTTTACTCTCATCAGTCCACAAAATGTTCCTCCATTTCTCTTTAGGCCAGTTGATGTGTTCTTTGGCAAATTGTAACCTCTTCTGCACATGCCTTTTTTTTAACAGAGGGACTTTGCGGGGGATTCTTGAAAATAGATTAGCTTCACACAGACGTCTTCTAACTGTCACAGTACTTACAGGTAACTCCAGACTGTCTTTGATCATCCTGGAGGTGATCATTGGCTGAGCCTTTGCCATTCTGGTTATTCTTCTATCCATTTTGATGGTTGTCTTCCGTTTTCTTCCACGTCTCTCTGGTTTTGCTCTCCATTTTAAGGCATTGGAGATAATTTTAGCTGAACAGCCTATCATTTTTTGCACCTCTTTATAGGTTTTCCCCTCTCTAATCAACTTTTTAATCAAAGTACGCTGTTCTTCTGAACAATGTCTTGAACGACCCATTTTCCTCAGCTTTCAAATGCATGTTCAACAAGTGTTGGCTTCATCCTTAAATAGGGGCCACCTGATTCACACCTGTTTCTTCACAAAATTGATGACCTCAGTGATTGAATGCCACACTGCTATTTTTTTGAACACACCCCTTTCAACTAATTCAACTAATTGCCCAATTGCACAGCCTTAAGAGCGTGCATATCATGAATGCTGGGTCTCATTTGTTTTCTGAGAATCCACTGAACCTACTGGTAACTTGTTTGCCACGTAGCAATAAAAAAATATACGAAAAACCTTGATTATTCTGGTTAGTCACATTGTACTGCTATTATTTTGAACAATACTGTATATATATATATATATATATATATATATATATATATATATATATATATATATATATATACATATACATATATACACATATACACACATACACATATACATATACACATAGCTATACATATATACATTTTATAAAAAAATAAATAAAAATAAATTGATAGCCGTAATGCACTATAAGTCACTTTGGATAAAAGCGTCTGCTAAATGCATAAATTTAATTTTAATTTAATTTAATTTAATATATATACACATATACCACATATGTATATACACATATACACATATATATATATATATGTACTCGATGGCGTCGCACATGGCTGCTTCAGTGCTTGGCTCTCCAGTGTTTGTGCTGTTTTTGTTCGTTTTTCCTGTTTTTTGTTTAACAAACACGATCAGTTTCACCAGGGATGAACTGCTGAACATTCGGCAGAACACACCACAAGATATTTTACCGGATTTAAATTATTCAGACGTTTTACTGAAAGTTGTTATCGGAGGAGCGGCGGCGCTGATCAAGCGCTTCAGGATGCGCAGACGGGGGAAGTGAGCAGGAGCGCTCGTCAGACTCAGGAAGCGCGGATTTCGAACGCCGTTGCCTAGCATCCATCTCGCAAATCTCCGCTCTCTACCCAACAAAACAGACGAACTCCTTCTGCTCTCTCGGACAAATAAGGATTTCTCTCACTCTGCTGCTCTGTGTTTCACGGAAACCTGGCTGAATGACGCCATACCGGACAGCGCGGTCCATCTGCCGGGCTTTCAGCTGTTCAGAGCGGATAGCGAATCAGAATCAACTTGGAAATCGCGCGGCGGCGGGACATGCTTTTACATCAATGAACGGTGGTGTACAGATGTAACTGTGTTAAAGAAGATGTGCTGTCCTGATCTAGAAATGCAGTTTGTCAACTGCAAGCCGTTCTATTCGCCGCGGGAGTTTCATTCGTTCATTCTGGTCAGTGTTTACATCCCACCGCAAGCGCATGTGAGCTCAGCTTTACAGAAACTTGCTGATCAGATCACAGACACAGAACAACAACACCCGGACTCTGTTTTAATCATTCTTGGGGACTTTAACAAAGCCAATCTCTCCCCTGAACTGCCAAAATACAGACAGCATGTTACATGTCCCACCAGAGACAGTAATATATTGGATCACTGTTACACCACAATAAAGGATGCATATCACTCTGTTCCACGAGCAGCTTTGGGACGTTCTGATCACTGTCTGGTTCATCTTATACCGTCCTACAAGCAAAAACTTAAATCTGCTAAACCTTTGGTAAGGACTATGAAGAGATGGACCAGCGAAACAAAGCAGGATTTACAATCTTGTTTTGACCTCACTGATTGGAGTGTTTTTGAAGCTGCTACCACCGATCTGGACGAACTCACAGAAACCGTAACATCCTATATTAGTTTCTGTGAGGATATATGCATTCCTACCAGGACTTATTTAACATTCAACAATGATAAGCCATGGTTTACAGTAAAACTCAGACATCTTCGTCAGGCCAAAGAGGATGCCTACAGAAATGGGGACAGGGTCTTGTACAATCAGGCCAGGAACACACTGAACAAAGAGATCAGATCGGCTAAAAAGACCTACGCTAAAAAGTTGGAAGACCAGTTTACTTCCAACGACTCAACTACAGTGTGGAGAGGTCTAAGAGCCATCACAAACTACAAGACACCTAACGCTAACGACCTGAATGAGTTTTATTGCAGATTTGAAACCCCCAACACCCATTCTGACCATCTCCCTACACAACCATTAACACATCCTGCAATCCCACCCTCCACACCTCCTGCTCTTCAAATCTGTGAAGATGATGTGCGCCAGGTCTTCAAGAAGAACAAAAGAAGAAAAGCACCAGGCCCAGATGGTGTTACACCAGCCTGTCTGAAAATCTGTGCTGACCAGCTGGCCCCCATCTTTTCACAGATCTTCAACAGAACCCTGGAGTTGTGTGAAGTGCCTTCCTGCTTCAAACGCTCCACCATCATCCCCATCCCAAAGAAACCCAAGATAGCAGAACTTAACGACTACAGACCTGTGGCTCTAACGTCTGTTGTCATGAAGTCGTTTGAAAAACTGGTTCTGGCTTATCTGAAGGACATCACTGGACCCTTACTGGACCCCCTCCAGTTTGCTTACCGAGCAAACAGGTCCGTGGATGATGCAATCAACATGGGATTGCACTTCATCCTGCAACATCTGGACAAAACAGGGACTTATGTGAGGATCCTAGTTGTGGACTTTAGTTCGGCATTCAACACCATCATCCCAACAGCCCTTCAGACCAAACTGACCCAGCTCTCTGTTCCTAGCTCTATCTGTCAGTGGATCACCAGCTTTCTGACAGATAGGCAACAGTTAGTGAGACTGGGGAAATTCACATCAAACAGCTGCTCCACCAACACTGGTGCCCCTCAGGGATGTGTTCTCTCCCCTCTGCTTTTCTCCCTGTACACCAACGACTGCACCTCTAAAGACCCCTCTGTCAAGCTCCTAAAGTTTGCAGACGACACTACAGTCATTGGCCTCATCCAGGACGGTGATGAGTCTGCTTACAGACAAGAGGTTGAGCAGCTGGCTGTCTGGTGCAGTCTTAACAACCTGGAGCTGAACACGCTCAAAACAGTGGAGATGATCGTGGACTTTAGGAGAAACCCACCTGCACTTTCCCCACTCACCATCATGAACAGCACTGTGACTGCAGTGGAGTCATTCAGATTCCTGGGAACCACCATCTCTCAGGACCTGAAGTGGGACAATCACATTGACTCCATTTAACTTGCCACAGGAGCTGCTGAAACAGTTCTACTCGGCCGTCATTGAGTCTGTCCTCTGTACTACAATGACTGTCTGGTTTGGATCAGCAACAAAATCAGAAGACTACAGAGAACTGTTTGGAATGCTGAAAGGATTATTGGTGCTCCCCTGCCCACCCTTCAAGAACTGTATACATCCAGAGTGAGGAAAAGGGCTCAGAAAATCACTCTGGATCCCTCACATCCAAGTCACCCCATCTTTGAACTTTTGCCATCTGGCCGGCGCCTCAGAGCCGCAAACACCAGAACAGCAAGGCACAAGAACAGTTTCTTCCCCCAGGCAATCTACCTCATGAACAGATAAATATTCCCTACTTATGCTTATAAACATGCAATATCCTTATATTTATTTGTTAACCCTCCATCCTAGAACATTCCTGCATCTCACTCAATCCTATTCCATTATCATTTATAGCACAATTGTTTATACACTTATTTATTTGCCAATTTGTAAATCTCTTTTTTTTTTTCTTTTTTTTTCTGTGTGTTAATGTCTCTGTGTACTGGAAGCTTATGTCACTAAAACAAATTCCTTGTGTGCGTAAGCATACTTGGCAATAAAGCTCTTTCTGATTCTGATTCTGATTCTGATATATATACACACATACACACACACACACACACACACACACACACACACACATATATATATATATATATATATATATATACACACACACACACACACACACACACACATATACACACATACATATGTAGCAGGTTTATTTGTATACTTATGAATTCCACCAAAAATATTTCTTTTTGTATTACTGGGAGTTTCGTTTTGAGTTCATTCTGCCTGCGCGTCAGGTTAGTGCAGTGCGTGCGTATGACGTCATCAGACGCCGCGCAAGGTTGACCTCAGTCAGAGCAATGCTGGATTTGACTGAGGTGAGTTCACGTCAGGTCTCTCTGATAATAAAACGGATATATAAGTTGCTATTATCACTTATTTGTTGACTTATCACTGTGTAAGAGTGTCTATGATGATGAGTGAATCTTGCAGTAGTCTTAATGAACTACGAGCCGCGATATTGTGTCTTTTATATGTTAAATGCAGTTCGGTAGCTGCTGCAGCACGTGGTGAGCTAGCTGTTCGGCAGGCCATTAACATTGTACTGACTTGATGCTATTTTTTTAAGATGCTAATCTGATGTCACGCAACACTCATTGCCATATTGTTTATGACCGCAGGTATGTTTTTTTTGTGATTTTGTGCATATTTGTTCTAGATTAATGAATGAATGAATATATGTGTGGTTTATCTAATTGAATTAATGAATGACTAAGGGGAATTTACAATGTGTTTTTCTATTGGGAATTTCTGTGATATTTTTCTTTGTATTTGTTTTGATTAGAAATGCATGTAGTTTTTCTTTATGAAAAGAGGTTAAATGTGATTAATGTGAATACAGTCAGAGCAATGCTGGATTTGACTGAGATGCTAATTTGATGTCACACAACACTCATTGGCATATTGTTTATGACCGCAGATAATAAACCACATTGTGACAGCCAGTGCCCCTGTGTCTACTTGAGAACAACCCAGAACACAGCACAGACAGACAAGACGGGTTACATTGGTGCCGTGACCTTCTGGATTCTTCGAGTATCGACGCCACTTCGATCGACGTGGGGACTGCATTGTTTCACCCAAGTGTTGCACAATGGACTCAGTAAATACAACAGTGGGTATGGGTGTTTCTGATCGGGATGGGTATGCTACTGTGGGGCTTGGGAGGGGGAGGTTATTCGAGGACGAGGTTCAGTCGCCTGATGTGGGAGGGCTGAGAACGCCCAGGGCGTCTTCCTGTCGTGTCCAGTTTTCCCCAAGTGAGCAGCGTACCAAATCAGACTCTAGTGATCATGTAAGAGCCCTTATTACAGAGTTAGCCAGCCAAATTGGCCAGTCTATTGCAGACCAGCTGCAACGTAATAGGGATGTAACAGCACATCACACCTCTGTAAAAAAGGGGGGTTCACAGCCTGAACAGCAACCAACGGAGTTTAATTTGTCCGGTGTTAGGCTAGTAATGCATATCTGATGCTAAGGAGCCTCCTATTTATAGGGGTGATAGCAGTGATAAGTGTTCTGTCCGGGAGTGGGTGGAAATGGTATGGGCATATTTTCGTGAGAGTAATGTTCCAGTACACCAGCAGCTACAGGAGATACTAGCTAAGCTAAGGGGGAAGGCTAGAGATGTAGTACGGGTTACCCTACGACATAACTCCACTCACGCTACTCCCGACTTTGTCTTTGACATACTGAAACAACACTTTAGTGAGTTGACCTACTCATCCATGCCAATGGCTGACTTTTATAACACCATGCCACTGCGAGATGAAGGGGTGATGGACTACTGGATCAGGTTGAATAATGCCATTGATATCGCTGACGAGTGCCTAAAGAGACAGAGACGAAGTGTTGAATATCCAGGACGGGAGGTATGCATGATGTTTATAAAGTTTTGCCCAGACCCCATACTCTCTAACAGACTCAGCTTCAAGGCAGCCAAGGAATGGACCACGAGAGAGGACGTGTGCTCTCAGACATGGAGGAGAGGGGGATCATCCGCAAGTACATCAGTGAGTATGCATCCCCTCTCGTCATGGTGTGGAAGAAAGATGGTGGGCTCAGAATCTGCACAGACTTCAGGTGGCTGAATGCATGGACTTTAAAAGATGCTCACCCACTGCCTCATCAGACCGACTGTCTAGCAGCACTGGGACGTAATGCTGTTTTCAGTACAATGGATCTGACCTCAGGCTTCTATATTGTTCCGATGTGTGAAGACCACAAGAAGTATACAGCCTTCACGACACCTGTTGGTTTGTACGAGTACAACAGGATGCCGCAGGGGCTTTGTAACAGCCCAGCATCATTCATGCGTATGATGCTGAGCATCTTTGGCAGCCGTAACTTCTCAAGCCTTCTCTGCTACTTAGACGACCTACTTGTCTTTGCGCCCACTGAGGAAGAAGCACTAAACAGGCTCATGTGGTCTTCAGTAAGTTCAGAGACAACAACCTCAAGCTGAGCCCCAAGAAATGCCACCTTCTGATGAGGTCAGGGAGGTTCCTTGGTCACGTTATCGACCAAAGTGGGGTTGCAGTGGATCCCACCAAGGTTGATGTCATCTGCAAGATGCCAAAGGAGGCTCTGATGGAGGAGATGGTCGGACTCCATCTGTAAAGAGGCTGAAGTCATTTCTTGGCATGGTGTTCTTCTACCAGTCTTTCATCCCTGGCTGCTCAGCCATTGCCAAGCCCCTGTTTGCTCTGACGGCAGGCCAGAAGAGGAGAGGCCGGACTGGTAGGAGTGGAGGAGGTGCGGGTATGTACAGGAAGCTGACTGCGGCAGATTGGACTCCTGAATGCGAAAAAGCTTTCCAGGAGCTCAAGACAGATCTGCTCAACTGTGCTGTATTGGCCCATCCTGATTTCTCCAGACCATTCATCCTGTGCGTTGATGCATCCCTGGACGGGCTTGGGGCTGTGTTGTCACAATTGCCAGTAGGGGAGGACAAGGCTCGCCCCATTGCTTTTGCCAGTAAGACCCTCAGCAAGTCACAGCAAAGATATCCCGCTCATCGTCTTGAGTTTATGGCACTGAAATGGAGCGTCTCTGAGAAGTTCAGTCACTGGCTGAAGGGACATAACTTTACAGTGTGGACAGACAACAACCCGCTGACCCACATCATGACCAAGCCCAAGCTCCATGCATACGAAGAGAGATGGGTAGCCAAACTGTCTTCATACAACTTCGACCTGAAATACATCCCAGGCCCAAAAAATGTTGTAGCAGACACACTCAGTCGAGATCCCTCTGATCCAAAAGCCATATGGTAGCCTAGTGCAGGAAGCTGAAGGTGCAGAGGGTGAGGAGGTGCAACAGACATGCAGACTGGGCGTCCAACACCACCAAGCGGTTCAACAACACGAGCCACCACATGACACTGCAGGCTCCTACAGTGCAGCTGAAGTCAAAGCTGCTCTAGCCTCTCACAGTTCCTGGAGGAGTGGTGTGGAGAACAGGGCTCTTTGTCTTGGCCAACATGTCCAACAGCTGCAATCTGCAGGCCATTGTACCTTGCCCTCACTCACTCTGCGCGAATTGGAAGATAAGCAGCTTCAGGATCCCACTATATCTTCGGTTCTCCCGTTTGTGGTCCGCAGACGTCGGCCATCCAGACGAGAAAGGCACAGTATGGGCCCCAGTTCGTTGGCATTACTGAAACACTGGGAGAGGCTAGTCATTCGGAATGGTGTCTTGTACCGAGAAACGAGGGACCCTGTGAGTAGGATGAAAAGATTCCAGTTGCTACTGCCAGCCAGTTTGAGGGGTGATGCCTTGAAGGGAGTTCATGACTTGGCAGGGCACCAAGGACAGGCGAGGCCGCTCCATCTGGCAAGACAGTGCTTCTTCTGGCCCAGTATGGAGAGAGATACGAGAGAGCATGTGCGATGGTCTGCATTGATTTTTGGTCAGCAGAGGATAAGAACAAGAACTCTGTTGATGTGCTGGTGGCGACTGACCACTTTACGAAAATGGCTTTTGCCTTTCCTTGCAGGAACCAGACTGCCAAGCAAGTGGCCAGAAAGTTATGGGATCGTGTCTTTTGTGTCTATGGGTTCCCTGAGCGCATCCACTCTGACCAGGGCCCTAGTTTTGAGAGTGAGCTGGTGTCCGAGTTGCTGCAGCTGTCTGGGGTGGCAAAGTCTCATACAACGGCATCACCCAATGGGCAACGGGGGCACAGAGCGCTTTAACCGCACACTGGGCAACATGATACGGTGTCTTCCTCTGAGAGCCAAGCAAGAATGACCACAGCAGATCCAGACACTGACATTTGCATACAATGCGACTGCTCACAAAACAACCGGCTATGCACCCTTCCACTTAATGAGGCTCCCAGTTGATGTTGTATTTCAGTCTGTTCTGCATGACCTCACTGTGACAGACTTCAGCAGCTACTCAAGGACCCTGCTATCTTACCTGTCTGAGGCAGCCAACATCACCCAGCAGCATGCCACTAAAGAGCAGGAACAGCAGGCTCGTCAGTACAATAAAAAGGTCAGAGGAGTTTCCTTACATGTTGGAGCCCGAGTGCTGCTTGCGATTAAGGGAGAGAAAGGAAAAAAGAAGTTGGCCGACAAGTGGGAACCTGCAGTGTATACGGTAGTGGAGCGGAACCCCAAGACTCACATCTACAAGATCAGTGATGCCTCTGGCCAGAGCAAGGTTGTGCACAGGAACCTTTTGCTTGATGTGAGCTTCCTTCCTATCCAAGACACCGTGGAGAATCAGTCTTTTGTCAGCTAATCAGAAGTGGATGTCACAAGTGTCTGCGGAGATGTGGATAGCCTGAGCAATCTGGAGCGAGAGTCTTCTATGGCACGGACGTCCTCATGGGTTCTGTCAGACCCAGATCGAGCTGCTGAGGCTTCAGCAGATGAAGAAGTTTCTATTCCACACTCATGAAGACATGGCCAGTTCACCTAAAGCAACTCTGTCTGACCCAGACCTTGTTCAGTCAAATGCACCTACTGACGTTGATACATCTCTTACTGATTCAACCCCCACTCAAGCCTGCTCACCTGCTGACTCTACTGTTACTCAGACTGCTGTAGTTGATAACAGAATTCAAGGCAGGGTCGTAACTAGAACTGGGAGGGTGGTTAGGTCTGTCAATAGGCTTATTGAGAGGATGGTTCAGAGACTTGTTATATAGGGCCTCTCTTTGCCTCAGAAAGAGTGCACACCATTAAGTTTTTCTCTTTCAAACGGGTTTTTTTTTTTTTTTCTTTCCTTGAATGTGAAACTGTACTGTGGGGTTTTTCAATAAACCACATTGTGACAGCCAGTGCCCCTGTGTCTACTTGAGAACAACCCAGAACACAATGCAGACAGACAAGACGGGTTACACATACATACATATATATATATATATATATATATATATATATATATATATATATATATATATATATATATATATATATATATATATATATAACGAGACGTGCTGCGTTTGGTCTCGTAGTCTATCGCATACGTTGTCAGTGTTGTGCGCTTGCTTAGACCTTTGTTGTGATAAACAGTAAAGTGTGTTCAAGCACCAGCCAAGAGAGTGTAAAGAAATACCCTTTGTGAGAAGCAGTTAAATCAGCGGGTGTTAAAAGCAGATCGAACGTGTATTTTTTTTTTTGTCTCATTAGTGTTTAGCGCAGTTGTCGTTGCTAGGAAACACTTGTTTGTTTACTGTGTTGAGACGTGCTGCGTTTGGTCTCGTACTCTATCGCATATGTTGTCAGTGTTGTGCGCTTAGTTAGACCTTTGTTGTGATAAACAGTAAAGTAAGTTCAGCTGAATTCAATTTCCGTTTTGTCGGGTTTAAAAAAGATTAGTATACCTTGGCAGCATTCACGGCAGCCCTCCAGTTAAGCCCTCCTCGTGTGAAGACCGAAGAGTGTAAAGACCATCGACTCTACCGTGCGACTCCACCTTATTTATACACGAAACTACTCTACTGATCATGTTCTGGTTACTCCACTGCACACGTCGGATCACTTCCTCCTCACTCTTAACCTCAACATGATCCCTGACACATCACTTACCCCTCCACATGTCATCTTTCGACGTAACCCACGCACACTTTCACCCTCCCGGCTATCTGCAATGGTTTCATCTTCACTTCCTTCCCCTAAACTGTTTGCATCTTTGGATGCTAACAGTGCTACTGATACTTTCTGCTCCACTCTTACATCTTGTTTAGACACTGTTTGCCCCTTATCTTCCAGGCCAGCCCGTAACACCCCTTCTGCCCCTTGGTTATCTGATGTTCTACGCGAACACTGTTCTAAGCTTAGAGCTCCTGAAAGGGTGTGGAGCAAATCCAAAAATACTACTGATCTTATTGTGTATCAGTCACTCCTATCTTCTTTCTCTGCTAATGTCTCCTCTGCTAAAAGGACATACTACCATAACAAAATTAACAATTCATCTAACTCTCGCATGCTTTTTAAAACATTTTCCTCACTTCTTTGTCCTCCTCCTCCTGCTTCATCTCTAATAGCTGAAGACTTTGCAACGTTTTTAATTAATTAATAAGACTGGCAAGAGCAGAATCCAAATCTTCAGTACTTATCCTGCTTGATCTGTCCGCTGCTTTTGACACAATTAACCACCAGATCCTCCTATCAACGCTACTGGCGAAAGGCATCTCAGGAGCAACACTTCAATGGTTTGAGTCTTACCTATCAGATAGGTCCTTCAAAGTATCTTGGAGAGGTGAGGTGTCCAAGTCTCAACATCTAACTACTGGGGTGCCTCAGTGCTCAGTTCTTGGACCACTTCTCTTCTCTGTCTACATGGCATCATTAGGTTCTGTCATTCAAAAACATGGCTTTTCATACCACTGCTATGCTGATGACACTCAACTCTACCTCTCATTCCATCCTGATGATCCGACGGTAGCTATTCGCATCTCAGCTTGTCTAACTGACATTTCTTCTTAGATGATGGACCATCACCTTCAACTCAACCTTGCCAAGACAGAACTGCTTGTGATTCCAGCAAACCCATCGTTCCATCACAATTTCACCATCAAGTTAGGCACATCAACCATAACTCCTTCAAAAACAGCTAGAAGCCTTGGAGTTATGATTGATGATCAGCTGACTTTCTGCAGATTTGCTTTATTCAACATCAAGAAGATCAAGCCCTTTCTTTCGGAACATGCTGCACAACTCCTTGTTCAAGCTCTTGTTCTGTCCAGGCTGGACTATTGCAATGCCCTCTTGGCAGGTCTTCCAGCCAATTCTATCAAACCTTTACAATTAAATCAAAACACGGCAGCAAGATTAATTTTTAATGAGCCTAAAATAATACAAGTCACACCTCTGTTTATCAATTTGCACTGGCTTCCAATAGCTGCTCGCATAACATTCAAGGCATTGATGTTTGCCTACAAAACTACCACTGGCTCTACACCCATTTACCTAAATTCGTTACTTCAGACTTATGTGCCCTCTAGAAGCTTGCGTTCTGCAAGTGAACATCGCTTGATTGTGCCATCCCAAAGAAGCACAAAGTCACTTTTACGGACTTTTAAATCAAATGTTCCCTTCTGGTGGAATGATCTCCCCAACTCAATCCGAGCAGCTGAGTCCTTAGCCATCTTTAAGAATCGCCTTAAAACACATCTCTTCCATCTTTATTTGACCCTCTAACTTTAACACTCACTATTCTAATTATATTCTTTAAAAAATCTAACTACCTTTCTAATCTTTTTGTATTCTATTTTCTTTTCATTTATTATGCAATTGTATATGTATGTGTGTGCAGTGCCGCTGCTAGCCATTTTGGTGCCCTGAGCATAATTCCTTTATGATGAGAAAGAAACAAAAAATGTTTGTTTTTTGCCAGTTTAACTTTTTATTACCAAACATAACTCAATACCAATAACACACAATAGCAGCATCACAGTATAAAACTTAAGAACACTAAAAAGAGAAAGAAAATCTTCACAGTTTAGCTGACTTTGTAAACAGTCAACAGAATAGCAAAATCAAAAAAAAAAAAATCAAAATCCATACTTCTTTTTTTTTTTTTTTTAATTCAATGTCACTTTGAAAAGATTAAATTAAATAATCATCAATAAGTACTAGGGCTGTCACTTTTGTGATAAAATCATTTTCGATTTTTAAGACATAAGTGTTCATTGAATCTATTGTAAAATCGATTTTCCATGTTTAACAAAAAGACGTTTCCTTTTTCAACGTCAATAAACGGACGAACGTAACGAGAGAGCTGGAAACAGTCAGCAATATTTCTTATTTATTGGCATGAAGTTTCATGGCAAAATTTTCGGGGTCCAGAGCAGAGCGTTTTTTATTCACTATATGTCCAGCTGTTGAGAAGACGCGCTCCGACCGCACTGATGTCCCAGGACACTCCGGTAGACTACAGCTGCGCAAGGTGGGGGTATTACTGCCAATTTTCCACCGCAAAAGCCGGTCGCTATCAGCTTGCAATGGCCCTTTTCATAACTCAGAATCTGTTGTAACTAGATGCGCGAATGAGGAGAATTCGCGTCTACCGTGCCGCGAGACCTCCAGACGAGTGGAAACACGTCTTTATATTGTAAGTTATAATTACATAGTTTGCTGATGCTAACATTAACGTCAGCAAGTTCGAGGCGCATTACGATTAGCAGCAGCACGCACATGCAGCACATTTCCCGTACTTTCTAGACTAGACCGGACTAGACTAGAGCAATTATTAAATATCTTTCTTGTTCCCCCTTTTTTGTTACATATACATGGCTAAAATGTGCCTACTATTTCTATAGGCTAATGAAATAATACCGGCATTAAAAAAAAAAAAAAAATCATTAGGCTATTTTTGGTGCCCCCTCAGCACTTGGTGCCCTACTGTGCGTGATGCGCGTGTTGGGAGCGGTGGCGCTGTGTGTGTGTGTGTGTGTGTATGTGTAAAGACCTCTAACTAGCTTGCTCTATTCTTTTATTTTTTTTATTCTATCTGTTTTCTTTTTATTTATTATATTAGTTAAAATCCCATGCTACATGTACTGTGTTAACCTAACTGAGACTTGTTATAGCACTTATCCCAGCAAGCAATAGCCGTCATTTCAACGTCTGGGTTAAATATAGACCCGATATAGTCCGGCTATGTGTAACCCACTTTTAGCCCAAATAACATTTAATCTGGATAAATGCATTTTTTTTTGCAAAATAACTTGTGAGATGTATGATATTCCATCATGTACGCAGAGTCTACCGTGATTACAAGTTGTTTGGTTTACTTTATTTTACATGTTATATGTGTAGGCTGTGCGTAGCCACGATTTAGCTCGTATTCAGACCTGGCTATTGTAGCCCACTTTTAGTCAAAACTGATTAATTGTATTCAGGCAGTGCATGAAATGGTTAATAATCAATCATGTTCGCATTGGTATGATATCAAGGTTCAATATGTCATTTCACGGCATGGTCGATCTGTAGTCACGATTCAGCTCCGAATTGGACGGGCTATGTCTGCTTTAGCCCACCTGGTGAAATCAAGGCAATCTGGTCTACGTACGGCTTGGCTATAGCCCAGATTCAGACCAGCGACCTAGAATATTAGTCTTTGAAATGTTTTCGCTTACACAGCTTAATATATATTTTCTGTCAAACATTCATACACAATCTACGATAAAAAAAAAAAAAAAATCAAATCAAATGCAATTGCATTTCCCCCCCGCCAGATGGCACAATCGAAACACTACTGAAGTCATGTCTACTGGGATTAATGCCATTGCGTGACTAGATCACTTTAGACAAATCTCGCGATAAACATTTCCGCCATTTTATTTTACACGAGGCAGCTGTCGGAGAGCAACGGGTGAGCGAAAACCTTCACATTTCTACTTCGATCTTGTAAGTATGCGTGTTATTTTTTATATGTTCATTGTTTAAATTAGTTAGCTGTTATAATGTGTAGAAACCGTGACATTTTAACATTAACATTGCAGAGTAATACTTTTCTCCAAAAAAAGTTAACGTTACCTGCACGTGTTATTGCAAATGTAACTAAATTCAATGAATGTGGTAAGCATGAAACTATGAAACTTATCATTACTATTTTTTTATTATTATAAAGATACCAGTATATATTTGTATTTAAATTAGAGTTGATTTAAAGCAAATTTTGTAAGTACTTTACATAAAATTTAACAGCAGCATAGTGCAACATGAAAAGAAATAAAAATAAAAAAAATTCTCCATTTAATAAAAGGTAGTGGCAAACATAAAGTCTTTAAACTTGTTTGTAAATAGTTAAAATATGCAGCATACATTCAGTTTTCAGTGAATTTGTTTAAGATATAAATTTGAATGCTGCTTCTCCATGTTTTGTTTTGACTTTGGAGATATAAAAGTAGCTGGGTACTGTCCCAGATGTCCTGAGAGGTCTGCTCTGGATGGTTCATAGTGCATCAGAAGATTAGAAATTTAATTTTTGCCTTAAAATGTTAATTTAATAACCAACTGTATTTTTTGGATATGAATTTTTTGACAGACAGATAGCCACTGTAAAAACCTCAAAACTGGAGAGATGTAATCCACTATATTTGATTTAAAGACACTGTTTATTGCAAATTATCCTGCAATCAGTCAAAAAAGAACAGCAATTGAATATACAGAACACTTGTCAGTGACTACCATTAAATGTCTTGTTACCAACATTCATCAAAATATATTTTTTTTGTGTGTGTTAAACAGAAGAAAGCCATACAGGTTTGGAACCAAGTGAAAGTGAGTAAATTATTAATTTTTTTTTTTTTTTTTTTTTTTTTAAGTGAACTACGCCTATAAGTATCTTTTTATGTTTATTAGAGTTATATGAGTAAGTGATAAAGAATGATTTATAATGATAGTTAAATTTTGATATGTTTTAGCTTACCTTATGGGCATCCAAGATGTAGGTGTCTTTGTTTCCGCAGTAGTTTCAATTTTTATATTTTTAGGTCAAACTGTTCTTGTCTGTCAGTCATATAATGCAGGTCTATATGGTCACCACCTGAAAGAGCATGCACAGAGAAGTCCAAATTAAACAATTTCCCACCATACACACTGATAGCCTAAGACACGAAACGAGCGGTTTGTGTGAGAAAACAAACAGTATTTATATCGTTTTACCTCTTATAACACAGCCACGTCGAAGTGATCTGAGGGCGCGCGTGCTTCGGTGTGTGCGCATTCTGGGCTGGCTTAGTCTAAGTGTGGCGCTTGCGCAAATTAAGCCAGAACGCGGACGCATCACACACCTGGAAGCATGCGAGCCCTCATATCACTTGGACGTGGCTGTGTACAAGAGGTAAAAACGATATAAGTAATGTTCATTTTCTCACACAGACTGCTCATTTCGTGTCTTAGGCCATCAATGTGTACTTACGATGGGGAATTGTTTAATTTGGACTTCTCTGTGCATGGCCTTTTTAGGTGGTGACCATATACACCTGCATTATATGACTGACAGACAAGTATAGTTTGACCTAAAAAATCAAAGTTGAAACTACTGCGGAAACAAAGACACCTACATCTTGGACGTCCTTAAGGTAAGCTAAAACAAACCAAAATTTAATTTCAAAGTGAACTATCCCTTTAAACTTGAGGGAAGAACTAAAGTAGAAATGAAAATAAAATCTGTTTTCACCTTCATTAGAATGATAATTTAAAAAATACTGTATTTCAGTTTAAAAACACATTATTATAGTAGTCAGACATGTCTTGGGATAACAGTGTTACATAATCAATTATAATGTCAATTTTATTTCCATATTCAGCAGTTAATGGATCCCAAATATCTAAAAGAATGGCGTCGCATGAGAGATCGAGTTAATGCTCTCGCTGCATCAAGTAGCAGCTTGGATGAATATCTAGATTTGGATGTTCAAGGACATTTGTCTGTGGAGGGTACATCAGTGTTAGATGTGTCTGGGGAGGGTACATCAGTGCTAGGAGATGTGTCTGGAGAGGGTACATCCACACAAGGACATTTGTTTGAGGGGGGTCCTTCTTTGATTGTAGATGCTGAAGAGGATCCATCAAATTTGGATTATGGATACAAGGAAACTGCTGATTCCAGTGACTGTAGTACAGAGTTTGATTATTCTGATTGCGATGACACACCATCATTACACAATGATTTGGCTGAATGGGCAACAACAACAAGTCAGACACATGCTGCGTTAAATAAGCTGCTAGGAATTTTGAGAACACATGGACATACACTTCCAAAAGATAGCAGAACACTGCTACAAACCCCTTCTGGATTTGAAATTAAAAACATATGTGGTGGCCAGTACACATACCATGGCTTAGAGCCGGGTATTCTCCAGCTCCTTTCACAAAACACATGGTTTACAGGTCCTGTAGACCTTACTATCAATATAGATGGTCTGCCAATATTCAAGTCCAGTAAAACTCATTTTTGGCCTATTCTAGCTAAATTTGCTACTTTTGATCCATTTCTGGTTGCTCTTTATTATGGCAACAGCAAGCCCGACCCTGTTCATGACTATCTTCGTGATTTAATAGCAGAATTGCAGGTGCTTATGGAAAATGGTGTCCCACACAAAACCACAGTGCACAAAGTAACTCTGCGAGCATTCATATGTGATGCTCCAGCAAGAGCATTTCTGAAGTGCATCAAAGGGCATAATGCTTTGCATGGATGTGAGCGTTGTTTGTCAGTGGCCACATCAGTTGAGGGAAGGGTTGTCCACTTGAATAAAGTGTCTTGTGAGAAACTCACTGATGATAAATTCAGGCAGTTGCAGTATCCAAACCATCAGAAGGAACCTACACCTCTAGCCCAACTTGGAATTAAATGTGTCTCACAATTTCCTCTAGACCACATGCACCTAATTTTTCTAGGAGCTGTGAAAAGATTACTTACGTTTTTGTTGCGCGGCCCAGTTATTTGCAGGTTGAAAAAAGAACAGAGTGAAAAAATCAACAATCAGTTGGTACAACTGAAAGGTGCAATGCCTGCAGAGTTTGCCAGGCAGCCAAGATCTCTGACCGAACTAGATCGCTGGAAAGCAACTGAACTACGGCAATTTCTGCTGTACACAGGACCACTTGTGTTGCAGGATGTTTTGTCTCAGGACCATTATCATCACTTCCTGTCATTAACAATTGGTATGTCTATTCTCTTGGATGATGATGATGCCAGAAGAGAACATTACCTAGGATATGCCCAAAACCTGCTGGAACACTTTGTGGATAACTGTTCTGAACTGTATGGGGAAACTTTCCCAACATACAACATACATTCCATCAAACACATTGCTGATGACGTTTTGAACTTCAAATGCTCCTTGAATGAGTTGTCCTGCTTTCCATTTGAGAACCACCTGCAGTCCATTAAAAAAATGGTCAGAAATAGCAAAAATCCAGTCGCCCAGGTCACTAAAAGATTGGCCGAAAAAGCAAATACAAAGCAACACATGAAGCAATGGAGGTGCAAACCGTACTCTATATCAACCAAGGCACCAAATCACTGCTTCCTGTTGGAGACTGAACAAATTGTGTTTGTGAGGGAAAAGCGTCAAGATGGGATGTTGGTTGTGGATGTTATCGACCCAAAGGTAACAAAGCAGCTGTTTGATCTTCCTTGTGAGTCAAAGCTGATTAACATCATATATGTGATGGACAATGACCTTAGCAGAGCAAAGAGGAAGCTTTTAAAGGCAAAGTATCTGCAAAGGAAGGCTGTGTGTTTAACACATGCACAGGGATTTGCCATATTCCCTCTTCTTCATGTCTCTAAGATTAACTGAAACTTGGTCCGGTCTCGTCAGTTAACTTTTATGGGTGAGAATATTGCCGACGTCAATTAAAATACTGACTCGTATGCCAGATGAATCTAAAAAAACTCATGACTCATCATTCTTGTATTTGATTACCGTTATTAATAAGTCTTTACATTTGTCCAATCCACAGGCCATTATGTCTCAAGGACTGAGGCGTGCACCAAAAAAGAAAAATTATGCAGACTACATCCAAGGTAAGTGCCATTTTCACCTTTCAGTTTCTTTTACAACTTTGTTGATGCAGGTCAAAATCGCAGAATAAATTTTATACCATGGCCATATTACAATTGTTTTTAGATATCAGCTCATCAGACTACTTGATCCCATCACCACCACCACCACAGAACTACCGAGGTAGTTGTGCTGTTTTTTTTTTTTTCTTTAAATACATTAATGCTGATTGCATATTATATAATATAACAAATCAGTATACATTTAAATTTGTAAATAGGCCATTTTAATCACCTTATTTGTTATATTAAAGATCATCAGGTGGCATGTGAATATTTCACGAGCAATAACAGTCCTTTTTCTGTGCTGTCAGTCAGAATTCTGTGGCTGTTCCATTAAATGCTTTTGCATAATATATAATTGTTTTAAGAAATAATATAAAAAAAACATAAGTGTTTACATCTCATTTACATTATTGTAATATATTCCTTTCATGTTATAGTTTGTACTTTCCCTGAGCCACCCAAAAAATATGATACGGCCTCCAAACCTAGCACTGCCTCAGGTACACAAAACACATTATAGTATATTTATTATTTTGGCAACGTGCACAGAAGTTTAATTTCAATTCACTTGTTTTGCTTTATATATATATATATATATATATATATATATATATATATATATATATATAATATAAAAAAATACTTATTTTATTTTTTAATTAATTATTGATGCTTATACTATTCTTTTTAGTACCAAAAAATAAGAAGGGAAATAAGCCGATGAAGAGGGTCCATTCAAAAATGGGTAAGGTCATTAATCGTACTTGTAAAATAAGTGGTTATGGTATGGATATTGGCCATTTCATTCAAATGTGTTTGCCCTAAGAAATGCTCATGGATCATTGCTGCTTCAATCATTTGCCTTATAATAGTGAATAGTGTATGTACTAGAGCAAAAAAAAAAAAAAAGCTTAAATGCTCTTATTTTGAATGGGTGAATTTTAGGCATTCTGTGTAAAGCATTTTACTATAAAAAACAATATTATATTTCTTATTTATTTTGCTAGATCCAGCAGAAATCTTTTCTGAGGACCTTTTTTCAACTCCACCTACTACAAATCCTTGTAAGTAGACTTTTTGAAAATATAAATTATTAATTTTTTCACATTTTCTTGTCAAGAAAATTGTTTTAAAGTTTATACTTGCTTGCATAATATTCAAAGTGTAACCATAGTGTAGTATTGAGAACAATTATTTATTGAAATCTTTCACTAGGTGCTATGAGTCCATTGGATGACCACGAAATGTCTACACAATCAAGTAGGATATATAATGTAGACAGACCTAACTGTAAACTCAGTTTATTTTTTAATGTTGTGCAGTATTAACAGGGTGCAGTTAGCTTTATATGCTACACTCAGCTACCTTCTACTCATTTCTCAATTTATCAAATATGGAGTATGATTTAAATTTCAATAGAAGCATTGACCACTTACAAATGACTTCTGACTGTGTTTCTTGCAATAAACACAAGAAATACATGTACTGAAAATTATTAGCAATATTGTTTTTAAATTAACTAGAGTTGTTCCGATTCCGATACTAGTATCGGAAATATCTCCGATACCACAACAAATTCTGGCATCGGCATCGGCGAGTACATGAACCCATATACCGATCCGATACCATTTTCTTAAAAAATACCTAGTTATGACCGCAAGCTTTGCCTAACTGCTGCACGGTTCTTCTTCGCTGCTCAAAATGCATTGAAAACACAGGAAGTTGTGCTGTGTTGCCACAAGCAACCCCTGTTTAGAGCAGCGAAGAAGAAATGAAAACGCGTTAGCAGCCCTGATCTATATATGACTGGATCACTCATCACATTCTAAACTGCCAAAAGACAGTGAAGCCGCTTCTATATTATAGATCAGTGGTTAGCAGTATGTCTCTGTAGTACCGGTAGTTACAGACTCTCAAGTATATTCAGTACCGGCAGCTGCGTTCAGTCGCTTCCGTGTAAGTCAAAGCGCAGGGCTCCAGACAGTAGCCGAATATATACTAGTGTCTGTGAATATTAAACTGCAAAATACTATTTAAATATTACTCCCGCAAAATCTACATCTCTGTGGGTGACTGGCACAGATGCGCGAGAGCTCGCTGTTTTGTAGTCTCTGCTGTGTGTCATGAGGACACGAACGCATAAACCGTCACTTCATGAGAATTTACCGTTTCATTTGAGAATACTGTCATATCATAAACACAGACACTCAAAGATCTTCATGGCAGCCCATTAAAATAAATGTTTGGTTTACATGAGTAAATTGACAATATATAAAGCTACTGTTGTAGCCTACAGTAATAATAATACGTCTCTATAATAATAATAATTATGCCTAGATGGTTGCTTGTTTTTTACTTGTTTTGTTGTAAAGAGATTATCTGATTAATAGATCTTTTTTTATATTCCTAGACTTATTTGTTGCAGTTTTTTTATACAGTTATATTGTAAAACTTAAATACCTTTTTTAGTTTGCGGTGTTAGATTTTTGGCTGCATTTGAAGTTCTTTTTTGCATATGAAAATAAATAATACTGTCAAATTCATGTTAGATAATAAAAATACTGTAATAAATACAGTAGTTCACCATGTATTTGTTCATGTTTTATTGAGGGATCTGTCTGAAGCACACCATAAAAAGAATTCTAGCAATTTACACAGGGCTAGTAGTATATACAGCTGTATATACAGATACACACCCAGGTATCGGATCAGTACTCGGTATCGGCCGATACCCTGAGCCCAGGTATCGGAATCGGTATCGGGAAGAGAAAAAGGGTATCGGAACATCTCTAAAATTAACCGTGGATGGATATATTTAACACTCGATTGGATAAATGGAGAAATTAATGAAAGGTGACAGAGCACTGTATATAGAGTTAAATGTTCACTGTTAGGAGTTCAACAAAGCTCTCAGGCCATATAATTGTTTTGTTTTTTTTAGGTTGTCAACAAACTCCACAACGCCTCTCTCCAATTATTGAACTAAGTAAAGAAAAATATTCAAATTAAATAATGAGTAGCCCTAAGTAGCATACTGGTATTTCATCCATAGCTGTTTTAAAATAATACATTATGCTTTCTGTGACTATAAAGGCACTCCACACTCCATGGACTCAACTAGAATTGATACGCCAAAAAGTAAGATGTGCTTTGATTATTGTTGTTTGTTGACTATAAAAGTCCTGTCGAGATAAATTGCATTCACTTGAGAAATTAACAAACTCATTATTGCAGAAAAATAGAGCTCTGTATTTCGAAATCAATGACTTCTCTTTAATTCACAAAAACAGAGCAGCTTTATTTTTTATTAGATGAATGCAATACAATCTTGATGTGTACTGTATCTCTAATTCCAATGTTTTTTTTCAGGGACTAAGCAGGCATTCAGGGGTCGTTTTTCGGATTTACCAATATGCACCTCAACCCCAGGTTAATGGAAAAAACAAAACTGATATGTCAGGACAAAGCATAACATATTTTTTATTTATTTTTTTGGGTGGTGAAATAGTAAACTAGCAAATTTTTTAAATGTCATTACTCATTACAGCTTTCAGGACAGAGCGCCAATCCAGGACTCCTCAAAGCAGAATTTCCCATGGTTAGTATGGACATGTTTTGCCAGAGTAGTCAGATTCTGATCTGAATAGTCCAAATAATCATATATTGGTACTTAATTGCAGCTTCCAGGACTGAGCGCCAATCCAGAAGTCCTCAAGTCAGAAACCCACAAGGTTAGTATGGACATGTTTTGCTAGAGTAGTCAGATTCTGATCTGAATAGTCCAAATAATCATATATTGGTACTTAATTGCAGCTTCCAGGACTGAGCGCCAATCCATGACTCCTCAAAGCAGAATTTCCCAAGGTTAGTATGGACATGTTTTGCTAGAGTAGTCAGATACTGATCTGAATAGTCCAAATAATAGTATATTGGTACTTAATTGCAGCTTCCAGGACTGAGCGCCAATCCAGAAGTCCTCAAGTCATAAACCCACAAGGTTAGTATGGACATGTTTTGCTAGAGTAGTCAGATTCTGATCTGAATAGTCCAAATAATCATATATTGGTACTTAATTGCAGCTTCCAGGACTGAGCGCCAATCCAGGACTCCTCAAAGCAGAATTTCCCAAGGTTAGTATGGACATGTTTTGCCAGAGTAGTCAGATTCTGATCTGAATAGTCCAAATTATCATATATTGGTACTTAATTGCAGCTTCCAGGACTGAGCGCCAATCCAGAAGTCCTCAAGTCATAAACCCACAAGGTTAGTATGGACATGTTTTGCTAGAGTAGTCAGATTCTGATCTGAATAGTCCAAATAATCATATATTGGTACTTAATTGCAGCTTCCAGGACTGAGCGCCAATCCAGGACTCCTCAAAGCAGAATTTCCCAAGGTTAGTATGGACATGTTTTGCCAGAGTAGTCAGATTCTGATCTGAATAGTCCAAATAATCATATATTGGTACTTAATTGCAGCTTCCAGGACTGAGCGCCAATCCAGGACTCCTCAAAGCAGAATTTCCCAAGGTTAGTATGGACATGTTTTGCCAGAGTAGTCAGATTCTGATCTGAATAGTCCAAATAATCATATATTGGTACTTAATTGCAGCTTCCAGGACTGAGCGCCAATCCATGACTCCTCAAAGCAGAATTTCCCAAGGTTAGTATGGACATGTTTTGCTAGAGTAGTCAGATACTGATCTGAATAGTCCAAATAATAGTATATTGGTACTTAATTGCAGCTTCCAGGACTGAGCGCCAATCCAGAAGTCCTCAAGTCATAAACCCACAAGGTTAGTATGGACATGTTTTGCTAGAGTAGTCAGATTCTGATCTGAATAGTCCAAATAATCATATATTGGTACTTAATTGCAGCTTCCAGGACTGAGCGCCAATCCAGGACTCCTCAAAGCAGAATTTCCCAAGGTTAGTATGGACATGTTTTGCCAGAGTAGTCAGATTCTGATCTGAATAGTCCTAATCATATATTGGTACTTAATTGCAGCTTCCAGGACTGAGCGCCAATCCAGGACTCCTCAAAGCAGAATTTCCCAAGGTTAGTATGGACATGTTTTGCCAGAGTAGTCAGATTCTGATCTGAATAGTCCAAATAATCATATATTGGTACTTAATTGCAGCTTCCAGGACTGAGCGCCAATCCATGACTCCTCAAAGCAGAATTTCCCAAGGTTAGTATGGACATGTTTTGCTAGAGTAGTCAGATACTGATCTGAATAGTCCAAATAATCATATATTGGTACTTAATTGCAGCTTCCAGGACTGAGCGCCAATCCAGAAGTCCTCAAGTCATAAACCCACAAGGTTAGTATGGACATGTTTTGCTAGAGTAGTCAGATTCTGATCTGAATAGTCCAAATAATCATATATTGGTACTTAATTGCAGCTTCCAGGACTGAGCGCCAATCCAGGACTCCTCAAAGCAGAATTTCCCAAGGTTAGTATGGACATGTTTTGCCAGAGTAGTCAGATTCTGATCTGAATAGTCCAAATAATCATATATTGGTACTTAATTGCAGCTTCCAGGACTGAGCGCCAATCCAGAAGTCCTCAAGTCATAAACCCACAAGGTTAGTATGGACATGTTTTGCTAGAGTAGTCAGATTCTGATCTGAATAGTCCAAATAATCATATATTGGTACTTAATTGCAGCTTCCAGGACTGAGCGCCAATCCAGGACTCCTCAAAGCAGAATTTCCCAAGGTTAGTATGGACATGTTTTGCCAGAGTAGTCAGATTCTGATCTGAATAGTTCAAATAATCATATATTGGTACTTAATTGCAGCTTCCAGGACTGAGCGCCAATCCAGGACTCCTCAAAGCAGAATTTCCCAAGGTTAGTATGGACATGTTTTGCCAGAGTAGTCAGATTCTGATCTGAATAGTCCAAATAATAGTATATTGGTACTTAAATGCAGCTTCCAGGACTGAGCGCCAATCCAGGACTCCTCAAAGCAGAATTTCCCAAGGTTAGTATGGACATGTTTTGCTAGAGTAGTCAGATACTGATCTGAATAGTCCAAATAATAGTATATTGGTACTTAATTTCAGCTTCCAGGACTGAGCGCCAATCCAGAAGTCCTCAAGTCAGAAACCCACAAGGTTAGTATGGACATGTTTTGCCAGAGTAGTCAGATTCTGATCTGAATAGTCCAAATAATAGTATATTGGTACTTAAATGCAGCTTCCAGGACTGAGCGCCAATCCATGACTCCTCAAAGCAGAATTTCCCAAGGTTAGTATGGACATGTTTTGCCAGAGTAGTCAGATTCTGATCTGAATAGTCCAAATAATAGTATATTGGTACTTAATTGCAGCTTCCAGGACTGAGCGCCAATCCAGAAGTCCTCAAGTCAGAAACCCACAAGGTTAGTATGGACATGTTTTGCCAGAGTAGTCAGATTCTGATCTGAATAGTCCAAATAATAGTATATTGGTACTTAATTGCAGCTTCCAGGACTGAGCGCCAATCCAGAAGTCCTCAAGTCAGAAACCCACAAGGTTAGTATGGACATGTTTTGCCAGAGTAGTCAGATTCTGATCTGAATAGTCCAAATAATAGTATATTGGTACTTAATTGCAGCTTCCAGGACTGAGCGCCAATCCAGAAGTCCTCAAGTCAGAAACCCACAAGGTTAGTATGGACATGTTTTGCCAGAGTAGTCAGATTCTGATCTGAATAGTCCAAATAATAGTATATTGGTACTTAAATGCAGCTTCCAGGACTGAGCGCCAATCCAGGACTCCTCAAAGCAGAATTTCCCAAGGTTAGTATGGACATGTTTTGCTAGAGTAGTCAGATACTGATCTGAATAGTCCAAATAAAAGTATATTGGTCCTTAATTGCAGCTTCCAGGACTGAGCGCCAATCCAGAAGTCCTCAAGTCAGAAACCCACAAGGTTAGTATGGACATGTTTTGCCAGAGTAGTCAGATTCTGATCTGAATAGTCCAAATAATAGTATATTGGTACTTAAATGCAGCTTCCAGGACTGAGCGCCAATCCATGACTCCTCAAAGCAGAATTTCCCAAGGTTAGTATGGACATGTTTTGCTAGAGTAGTCAGATACTGATCTGAATAGTCCAAATAATAGTATATTGGTACTTAATTGCAGCTTCCAGGACTGAGCGCCAATCTGGAAGTCCTCAAGTCAGAAACCCACAAGGTTAGTATGGACATACTTATGAGATTAGCTTTTTGCCATGTCTGTTACATGTTTTTGCTTCTTTTTTTCTTTCTTTTTTTTTACAGAAAAGAAAGACAGGTTTCCAATGACAGACAAAAGTAAGTATCAATACATTGTTACTATAATATTTTTTTAAATTTTCCTGAATCATGACCGTGGGAGTAATTAAAGATTATTCACTTTATCTTTTATCTTCTGGTTGATAGCTGGCCACAGTTCTTTTCCTTGATGTCCAATATAGATGAGAAGGCAGTGATTTGTTAAAATTCTCATTCAAAATTTTTGTTATTGATGTTTAGGAGTTGTCATACCTCAGTATTGTGATGCATTATTGTACTTTAAATTAACACAATGCCTTTGTTGCATTTAGGATTTCAAAAAAAGGTTTTGACACAACTTTTAGAAATAAAAGATGAACTGCGAAGAATAGGGAAAATTGTGGAACCAGAAACTGGGTTCCACATGTCAACCTTGGGCACTGAAGATGAGTTCGAGTACTTAGAGAGGCAGCTTGAAAGTGGGAATACACGGGCAGCAATGGTAAAAAACTAACAAACCAAAAAACACTCCAAAGCAACTTTTCAACACTAAAATGCTCATCTTTGACAGTCTAAAATTAATTTGAAATATAATATGCAATGTATGACTGAACCATGGCTTGTTGCATACTATCAGACTATTGAGACAAAAAAAAAACACAATATCATTGTACATTAAGATTGAGTTGAAACAATTCGTTTTAAATGGGCAATAATTATAAAATAATAATTGATTTAAATTGAAAAATCATAAAAAGTATCCAGCAGTATAAAAATTTTGATCTGCTGAAATAAGAGTTTTATAGGGTCAGTGATGGAAAACTTGCAGGTCAATGGGCATCAACCTTTAAGGTTGGTAAATACTTTGAAAATGAAGCATATACTGTAATACTAACTGCCAAGTACTGACATTGGCTTGTGTTGTTCAGGTGACACAGTTGTGTAAAATTGGAGGAAAAAACTTCAAAGACAGTACAAGAAGAATGCTGGACAGGTAAAGCCTACAAATTATGCAACATTTATCAAACAATCTGGTGTCGATACTGAATAAGATTTTTATGTGGTCAATACGCAAATTAGAGATTTAAAAAAGACTTCCTTTAACGTTACTTTTGAAATGTCAGTTTTTAGCAGCAATAGTTAACCACTTTATTTTGTATTATACTGTAGTGTTTTAAAAAATTCCCTGATGTCTACATTCAACATGAAAGGAGGAGGTCCACTACAGAAGAAGTCCTTTCAATCAACTGCCTTATTCTCAGTCATCAGAGGTATGCATGTCTGTTTAGGCTAATTAACAGTGAAATTCTCTCTCACTGTGTGTGTGTGTGTGTGTGTGTGTGTGTGTGTGTGTGTGTGTGTGTATACAGTGTTGGTCAAGTTACTTAAAAAAAAAGTGATTAGTTATAGTTACTAGTTACTTCTCACAAAAAGTAACTGTATATGTGTGTGTATGTATGTGTATATATATGTATGTGTGTATATCTTGTACAGAATTGTTCAATACGCGTATCGTTACACGCCGTATTGCATCACCATTACACGAGCAAAAATGTTCAATTATTGATATTAATTATAATATTGATAAAAATTATTGTCTATATTGATATAAATTATATAGTCTCAATCTATATTCTGTTAACTCTATCAAATCATCCTAGCAAAAGTGATTGACTAATTAGTTAAAAAGGATTGTCAACAATGTTTTTCTTGAGCAATAATTCTTTCCTTTTTCTCATTTGGCAGACGCAGTGATGACTAGCTTTCCATCAGCTACGGAATTGGAAATAAAAACTGCAATTTCAAATCATTTCAAACAAGCACCAGGGAGGGCAGGGGGTGGGGGTTATGGGTCTAAAGTCAACAGTTAATTCTTAAAAATGAATTGTTTTACATATTTTTCCAGTGTTTTATTTGTTCATTTTTATGTTTGAATGTTGTCCAAGTTGTTGTTGTCTATATAATTGTTCAAAATAAATCCCTTTATATTCAATTAGTTTGGATGGATTTTCATTTATGAGAACCTGTTATATTTGAGTGAAAAGAATCCTTATGCCTCATTATGTTGTCTATTACATGTATATGTAGTGTAATGGATGACTAGTCTATTCTTGGGCTATGTTTAGACGTCTATTGGACTTATAAATATAGTCGTTCAATAGCTGTCTGGTTGTCTATTCTTGGGCTATGGTTCGACGTCTATTAGACGTATATATGTAGTCATTCAATAGCTGTCTATTCTTGGGGTATGTTTAGACGTCTATTAGATTTTCACTGACAGCCCAAAATTAGCCTCGATTTAGCCTAGACGTCTGGGCTGTGTTTAGACGGCTATTAGACGTCTATTAGACGCAAAATTGCTTGCTGGGATATATCATTGCTCTTTTTGTTGTTTTTGATTGCTTCCACTGTCTTCATCTGTAAGTCTCTTTGGATAAAAGCGTCTGCTAAATGAATAAATGTAATGTAAATATATATATATATATATATATATATATATATATATATATATATATATATATATATAATATAATTATATAATTATATATATATATATATATATATATATATATATATATATATATATATATATATATATATATTATATAATTATATAATTATATATATATATATATATATATATATATATATATATATATATATATATATATATATATATAATATAATTATATATATATATATAATTACCGGCCGAAAAAAAAGAAATGTCAGACAAAATTAAATCTATCCGGTCAAATTGTCCGATTAAAATTGCCTAATAATCCCGCCCCCTAACACAATCTGAATTTGAGAATAAGCCTAAAATGTAGATCTTCTTTTAGTGAATCTCTTTTTGCCTCATATCGTTTTTCAATGCGGCGTGTGATTGCCGAACGCGAGGGAATTCTGTAGTGGGGTTGAATAATATTCATCAGTTCTTTAAAGCCTTCACTCTCCACCATTCTAATTGGCATCATGTCCTTTTCAATCATTCTGCAAATCCCGTGTTATGTTTTCGGCTTTAGCACCACTGCACATGTTTTGCACTAGCATCGTGGGGATGGTAGGTTGGGGGAAGGTACTCGCAGGCTCCGCGGCCGCCTCTCTAATGATGCCCGGGTGTTGGCTGTTGAGATGGTACTACAACAACAAGGTTGTACTTGAAGTATCTAAGCACTGCATTGCAATACTTGCAAGTTGCCCTGCTGCAGGGGCTCTGTTTCCGGAACAGAACAATGTACAGGAAACCCTGAGCTAGACGCATCCAAAGCCGTATCTAGTGCCCTAACATTCTTACTGTCCTCAAATTAAAGTTTGGATGCGTGTCTCTAATTCTAAAATCTTCTCTGTCAGCCTAACTATTTCCCTGCATTTATCACATGTGAATCCCTCATCTGCGACCGAGATAGATAAACTGTACATGTGGCAAGAGGTGCAAATAACAATAGCAGGAGAAGCCATTACTCAACGTGCTTGATGAAATATTTTTTTCACCCCCAGCTCTTAATGCATCTTGTTTCCTTCTGGAGCATCAGTGAATGTTTGAATCTTTTTAAATAGTTGTGTTTGAGTCCCTCAAATGTCCTCAGTCTGAAAAGATGCATCTCAAAATCAAAGTCACTGCTGGAAAGGGTTCAAATATGCAAAGATGCTGGAAATCTACAGGACCTTAAAGATTTTCTGAAGAACGCTGCTCAGTTTAACTGTCAGAACAAACAAGGGACTCATGCACAACCATCACAAGACAGAAAGACAGTCGAGGATCATCAGGTTACAGAACACAGTATTAAGAACCAAGGATTCCCAAACTTTTGAGGGGGGTATTTTAATAATTTCAGCAATTTTTTTGTCTTGTGGACTAAATGTTAATATCTTTTATAAAAAATATCTTACTCAGGACAGTACCAAATGAAAAATAACATGCATTTAGTATGATCTATCTTATTTTTTTGAAAATTACTCATATTTTCACAGATTCTGCAATGGGTGGCCAAACTTTCGAGCCCCACTGTATACACACACACACACACACACACACATATACATACATACACATGTACATACATACACATATACATACATACACATATATATACATATACATACAAATAAAATTAAATACTTGTGTTAACAAGCAACAGGAACTTTATTATGAAAATATTACAAGGGCATTTCTAAATATTTTTTTTTTATTGTAGAAATCCCCTATGTATAATTTGCTATTCATACTATATAGCATGTCCCACGCAAGCCCTAACATACAAACCTGGATAACCCAAAAGAGAAGACCCGATTCTCTGATGTGAACCCCAAACCCTTACGATTCAGAATGTCAAAAATCGACAAAATAACATCTGTATTACACAATGTGCATTAAGTGGACATTACATGGACCAAACCTTTTCATCAAACCACACATATTAATAAACAAATAAACAAACAAACAAACAGAAATTACAAATCCATGCAAATCCAGAGGTGAAAGTTGTTTTGGAAAGATACATGAGATTGTGGAGCATCTCACTCAGCGTACTAGTGTGTAAACTGCCATTTCTGAAAATTATTGACAGGATCACAGTCCGTAAGGAAGATGCTGTCAGCTTTAACTCCAGCTTCCAGACAATTGGATCTGGAATGACCCTCCAACATCACATGCTCCTCCTAGACATAGATATAGATGGTAGACTTTGGTCAAACAATATTTACTTTACACGTTTAAACACAGCACGGTTCTAGATATATAGAAAACCAAGAGTACATACGAAAGAACACAAGATCATTTATAAGAGACCTTATCATTGTTTTTATATTAAGCATTATGAAACAGCTTAAAATTCACACAGAAACAGATACATGTTAAACACCTACTCGACACCTTCTGTGCTATGTGCATCACTTCACAATACATATATACACACATACACATACAAATATTTACACACACACACACACACATATACACATACATATACATATATATATACATATACATATATATATATATATATATATATATATATATATATATATATATATATATATATATATATATATATATATATTGTCACGGGGTGAAGAACCACTCGACAAGAGGTACGTGAAATCAAAAGCCCCGGAGGGTGGGTTTATTGAAAAGTGAAGGGTGCCTGGTGAAGTGTCCTGATCTGCTTTCCGCTGGTTGGTGCTCCCCGTGTGCTCTCCGTGCTCCTCTGTGCCAATCAAGGGGAAAGTGGGTGTCCTGACGTGCTCCAAAGGGTGTGGGCTGTCGGTCACTCGCTGCTTTCTGTGGGGATAGGAGAGAGGGGTTAGTCCAGCTTTGCGTTCTGTTTGAGAACTCCTTCTCAGTGCAACATGTGCTGCTTTTCAATGTGCTGGCTGATGGGGAGCAGCTGTGACCGATCAGCCGGTGACGAGGACGTGCAGGTGTTTTGGTTTGGTTTCCAGGGCGACGCTGATTCCTCTGGGAGTGCTCGTCACATCCCCCCCCCCCCTAAGCGTCGTTCTGGTCCTGCGAAGACATGTAGAAAGTAGGGGTGAGATTAGGGGAGGGTGGGGAATGACCCCTGACAGACCTGCATAAGCTGTCCAGATCCGGGAGAGGCCATCGGCGTTCGCGTTGGCGGCCCCAGCTCGATGGCGGACTTCGAAGTGGAAGTCCTGGAGCGCTAGGAACCAGCGAGTCACCCTGGCGTTGGTGTCCTTGGCGCGGGCCATCCACTGTAGGGGCGCGTGGTCGGTTACCAGGGTGAACTTGCGGCCCAGGAGGTAGTACCGGAGCTCCAGGACTGCCCACCTGATGGCCAGGGCTTCCTTCTCCACAGCGGCGTATTTCCTCTCGGCGGGGGACAGCTTCCTGCTGATGTAGATGATCGGATGCTCCTCACCTTCCTGAATTTGGGAGAGGACCGCTCCTAGTCCTGTGTCGGAAGCATCCGTCTGCAGCAGGAAGGGGCAGCTAAAGTCCGGGGCGCGGAGTACCGGCGAGGACGTGAGGGCTGCTTTCACCTGGGAGAAGGCTTCTTCCGCCGACGGGGTCCAGCATACTTTCTCCGGCTGCCCCTTCCTGGTCAGGTCTGTCAGGGGGGCGGCTAAAGAGGAGAAGTTGGGGATAAAACAACGATAATAACCCGCCAACCCCAAGAAGGCTCGTACCTGGGTCTTTGTCTCCGGTCTTGGTGCGGCGTGGATGGCCTCAACTTTCTTCTCTTGCGGCCGGATGAGTCCTCGGCCGACTTGATAGCCCAGGTACTTGGCCTCAGAGAGGGCTAGGTGGCATTTTCGGGGGTTGGCGGTAACTCCAGCCCGCCGGAGCTCCGAGAGCACCCTCCGCAGACGATCCAGATGTTCGTCCCACGCCTCGGAGTGGACCACGACGTCATCCAGGTAGGCGGCCGCGTAAGCTTGGTGAGGCCGCAGGAGGATGTCCATCATCCGCTGGAACGTCGCGGGGGCCCCATGTAGGCCGAAGGGAAGGGTCCGGTACTGCCAGTGGCCACTGGGGGTGGAGAAGGCGGTTTTCGGCTTGGCGGCCTCGGAGAGCGGTACCTGCCAATAGCCCTTGGTTAGGTCTAGGGTGCTGATATACCGGGCCCTTCCTAGCCGGTCCAGCAGTTCGTCCACCCGAGGCATGGGGTACCCGTCGAATTCGGAGACTTCGTTCAGGCGGCGGAAGTAGTTACAAAAGCGGAGGGTGCCATCCGGCTTTGGGACCATCACAATGGGGCTGGACCACGGACTCCGGGATGGTTCTATTACCCCCAACTTTAGCATCTGTTGGACCTCTTCCTCAATAGCCTGCCGACGAGCCTCCGGGACTCGGTAGGGCCGTTGCCTAACGACGACTCCTGGGGGCGTCCGGATATGGTGTTGAAGCACGTTGGTCTGCCCGGGCTGAGAGGAGAACACATCCTGGAACTGACTGACCAGGTGCTGCAGCTCCGTCTTCTGGGCAGCCGAAAGGTGGGGGTTGATATCCACAACCACGGGCTCGGTGAGGCTTAGGGCAGCTACTTGGTCCCGGGTCCCCACCCATTTCTTTAGGAGGTTGACGTGGTAGAGTTGCTCCGCCTGCCGTCGTCCCGGCTGTCTCAGGCGGTAAGTGACCGGTCCAACCCTCTCGACGACCGAGTAGGGCCCCTTCCAGGAGGCCAGAAATTTGCAGGCGGAGCTGGGGACCAGGACCATGACGCGGTCTCCCGGTTGGAACTCCCGTGGCTGGGCTGTCCGGTCATAATGACGTTGCTGCGCTTGTTGGGCCCTGGTGAGGTGTTCCCGGACTAACGGCATCACTCGGTCGATCCGTTCCCTCATTTGCCGGACATGTTCGATGACGGTACGATGCGGGGCCGGCTGCTGCTCCCACGCTTCCCGGGCCACGTCCAAGAGGCCCCGGGGTTGACGGCCAAACAGGAGCTCGAAGGGGGTGAAGCCAGTTGAGGCCTGGGGAACTTCGCGGATCTCGAAGAGCACGTAGGGGATCATGAGGTCCCAATCCCGCTTATCCTCCGCCGCCACACGTCTGAGCATTTGCTTGAGAGTCTGGTTAAATCTCTCTACGAGGCCATCAGTCTGGGGGTGATAAACAGTGGTCCTCAACTGCTTCACCCGCAGCAGCCGGCAGAGGTCAGCCATTAGCCGGGACATAAAGGGGGTTCCCTGGTCAGTCAGGATCTCTGAGGGGAGGCCGACTCGGCTGGCCAGCAGAAACAGCTCCTGGGCGATGGACTTTGCGGTGGCCTTCCGCAGGGGGACTGCTTCTGGGTACCGGGTGGCATAGTCGACGATGACCAGGATGTGCTCATGCCCTCGGGCAGACTTCGGCAACGGCCCCACTATGTCCATTCCAATCCGCTCGAAGGGCACCTCGATGATAGGCAGCGGGATGAGCGGGCTGGGGGGAGGAGTCCGGGGCGACGTGGCCTGACAGGTCGGGCAGGCCTGGCAGAACCGCTTTACCTCGGCGTCCAGGCCCGGCCAATGGAAACGATCGCGGATGCGTTGGGCAGTATTGGCTGCCGCGAGGTGTCCTGCCATGGGGTGGGAATGGGCCAGCTCCAGAATGGTCTCGGTCTTGGCACGAGGCACAACTAGTAACTTTTTCTCCTCCCCCCTACGCTGGGCGACACAATACAGCAGGCCATTCTCTACGACAAAATGTGGGAGAGGGTGGGGCCGGGGGAGGACGTCCTCTCCATCCACGACTCGCACCTGGCTCCAACAGTGCTTGAGTCGGTCGTCCTCCCGCTGTTCCTTGGCGAAAGAGCCCCCTCCAGCGGCCTGTTGGTAGACATCATAAAACAGATTAGTAGATTGGGAGGGGGCCTCACCTTCTCTCCCACTGTCGGAGACGAGCAGGGCCGGTCGGCGGCGGGGTCCAGGCGGCCGCCTCGGTCTTCGACGGTTCCCCTTGGGGCTGGCAGGCTGAGTAGCGGCGGACAGCAGCTTCTCGAAGCCGGGCCAATCCCTTCCAAGCAGTACGGCCACCGGCAGGTCCTTCACCAGGCCTACCTCCACTGGCCAGGTGCCTTGGGGGGACGAAATGACCATCTCACGGGCCGGTACTTGACGAGTGTCTCCGTGCACACAGGTAATCGGTAGGAAGTTCTTCCGGCCGCTTCGCGAGGCGCACAGCCGCGCCTGGATGAGGGTGACCGCACTGCCTGAGTCCAACAGGGCCCGGAACCGTCTTCCATCCACCTTCACATCTGCTTCGGGGGCTCCCGCCGGCACCCGTTGGTGAAGGATGCAGCCTGCCAGCCAGGCTCGCGGAGGCGACGGTGGTTCGGCACTTGGCATGGGCTCATCTCGCGGTGGGGGAACCGTCGGCCTGCTGACGGGTCGCGCGGTGCCTTCGAGCGGGCGTCGCTCCTGGACCACCCTCCGGGGGAATGGCGGCAGCCGGTCCCCTGCCCCGCTGGGATGGACGGCATCCACCAGCTCGATCGCCTCCACTAGTTCCCGGACGTCACGTGGGTCCCTCATGCCGACGGCCTGTCGGTGGGCGCGAGGTAGTGTGCGCAGGAGGCGATCGACCACCACTCGTTCCGCTACCTGTGTTGGTGTGGGGTTTCCTGCCAACAGCCAGTGCTGGGCGAGGCGGCTGAGTTCGGCTGCCTGGGCACGGGCTGGCACCCGGGGCTTGTATTCCCACTCGTGGAACTGCTGGGCGGCACTTACAGGGGAGAGGCCCAGCCTCGCCAGGATCTCTCGCTTCACTTCGACATAACTGTCGGCACTCGTCAGGGGGAGCGAGAAGTAAGCCCTCTGTGCTTCACCGATGAGTAGGGGTGCCAGCGCACGTGCCCACTCGTCCTCTGGCCATCCCTCTCGGTGGGCAGTGTTTTCGAAGACCTGAAGGAAGGCTTCCACATCGTCATCGGCCGTCATCTTGGGCAACAGACGGGTGGCTTGTGCCCAAGGCTCAGGTAGCGGAACGCCCTGGGCCGCGGCCGCCCGGACGGCGGCGAGTTCATCCTCCGTCCTGCCCAGGCGAGTGGCGAGGTGTTCCGCTATTTGCTGCTGGCGGATGCTAACCTCAGCGAGGCGTTGTAAGACGTCCTCCATCGCGGGGCCGCGCGTGCCGCCTTCCGTGGTGCTGCTGACAGAAAGCAAAAAAAAATTAGGAGTTGGGGCGGTGACCTTGTCGGTGATTCCTCACTGTTCTGCCCGCATTCTCCACCACTGTCACGGGGTGAAGAACCACTCGACAAGAGGTACGTGAAATCAAAAGCCCCGGAGGGTGGGTTTATTGAAAAGTGAAGGGTGCCTGGTGAAGTGTCCTGATCTGCTTTCCGCTGGTTGGTGCTCCCCGTGTGCTCTCCGTGCTCCTCTGTGCCAATCAAGGGGAAAGTGGGTGTCCTGACGTGCTCCAAAGGGTGTGGGCTGTCGGTCACTCGCTGCTTTCTGTGGGGATAGGAGAGAGGGGTTAGTCCAGCTTTGCGTTCTGTTTGAGAACCCCTTCTCAGTGCAACATGTGCTGCTTTTCAATGTGCTGGCTGATGGGGAGCAGCTGTGACCGATCAGCCGGTGACGAGGACGTGCAGGTGTTTTGGTTTGGTTTCCAGGGCGACGCTGATTCCTCTGGGAGTGCTCGTCACAATATATATATATATATATATATATATATATACACACAAATACACATACATACACACACACACACACACACACATACATATATATATATATATATATATATATATATATATATATATACACACACATACACATACGTATAATATATTGACACTACTATATATTAGTATATTATATTACTATATTACACACTACTACGCTGAGTGAGATGCTCCACAATCTATATATATATATATTAGGGATGCACCGAATCAAGATTTTTGGGGTTCGGCCGAATACCGAATCCACTGTTTAAGATTCGGCCCGAATCCGAAACCGAATACTGAATCATACTCACATCCTTATTCCATTAACACAGTAAACACATTAAGTAAACAACGTCCACAGCAATGTATTTTTCATTTTATTTTAACTGTAAAAAAAAGAAAAAAAAGAATAGGCAACATTATGCAAGTATGACAAGTGAGAAAAACTTTTTTGACAATGACCAAGCTTTTGCTTACCCAAGTAAACAACCAAAACCTTTCAATAAAAGTGCAGCAATGCAAAGAAAAGTGTTTTTCTTTTCTTTTTAAAAATCAGAATATGTTTGGTGACTTAACTGAAATGAATGTAATTGAACATTAACTCAATAAACATGGAAAGTAGGCTGTTTGGTTTTCATTTATAACAGTAGGATAGGCTACGATTAGAACAGTAGCCAAATATTACGAAAAATATTACGGAAAATCACACACATCTCCTGCATCATAATTAAATTAACGTAAAACCTCCAATCTTTCAAAAAAACAAGACGCTCTGCATTAAAAGGTGACAGCCGGTTGCGAGTGTGGGAACTAATGTCCCCAGCAGTACTGAAAAGTCTCTCGTCACCGTGGTGACGAGATGCATAGCAGATTGTCATCACTCAATGGTTGGATGTCTAAGTGGTGCCCACAGAATAACATAGGTTTCATAGACAATTGGACGAGCTTTTGTGGCAGACCTGACCTGTTTAAAAGAGATGGTCTTCATCCCTCCTGGGGTGGCGCCACTCTTCTGTCTAGAAATATGGCACATAGTCTTAGTGTTTATACTTGACTAACTGGGGCCCAGGTCAGGAAGCAGACAGACTGGCTAAACCGACCGTCTGCTAGCTGCCTCCCGTCACAGAGGTCAGTTAATTCTCAGCACATAGAGACTCTTTCACCTAGATATCACACTATAGAAACTGTGTCTGTTCCCCGAACTAGAAAATACAAAAAACGTCCAAACCAAGTTAAGGTTAACAATTTAATTGAGGTTCAACAAATAAAAAACAAATGCAATATGGATAAACGAATGATAAAGATTGGCTTATTGAATATCAGATCCATTTCTACGAAAACACTTTTTGTAAATAATATGATAACTGATCATAATATAGATGTGCTCTGTTTGACAGAAACTTGGCTAAAACCTGAGGATTACATTATTTTAAATGAGTCCACCCCCCAAGATTACGGTTATAAACATGAGCCGCGTCTAAAAGGCAAAGGGGGAGGAGTTGCTTCAATTTATAACAACGTTTTCAGGATTTCTCAGAGGGCAGGCTTCAAGTATAACTCGTTTGAAGTAATGGTGCTTCATATAACATTATCCAGAGAAACCAATGTTAATGATAAATCCCCTGTTATGTTTGTACTGGCTACTGTATACAGGCCACCAGGGCACCATACAGACTTTATTACAGAGTTTGGTGATTTTACATCCGAGTTAGTTCTGGCTGCAGATAAAGTTTTAATAGTTGGTGATTTTAATATCCATGTCGATAATGAAAAAGATGCATTGGGATCAGCATTTATAGACATTCTGAACTCTATCGGTGTTAGACAACATGTTTCAGGACCAACTCATTGTCGAAATCATACTCTAGATTTAATACTGCCACATGGAATTGATGTTGATAGTGTTGAAATTATTCAGCCAAGTGATAATATCTCAGATCATTATTTAGTTCTGTGTAAACTTCATATAGCCAAAATTGTAAATTCTACTTCTTGTTACAAGTATCGAAGAACCATCACTTCTACCACAAAAGACTGCTTTTTAAGTTATCTTCCTGATGTACCCAAATTCCTTAGCATATCCAAAACCTCAGAACAACTTGATGATGTAACAGAAACTATGGACTCTTTCTTTTCTAGCACTTTAAATACAGTTGCTCCTTTACGCTTAAGGAAGGTTAAGGAAAACAGTTTGACACCATGGTATAATGAGCATACTCGCACCTTAAAGAGAGCAGCCCGAAAAATGGAGCGCAGCTGGAGGAAAACAAAACTAGAGGTATTTCGTATTGCTTGGCGGGAAAGTAGCATATGCTATAGAAAAGCATTAAAAACTGCTAGATCTGATTACTTTTCTTCTCTTTTAGAAGAAAACAAACATAACCCCAGGTATTTATTCAATACAGTGGCTAAATTAACGAAAAATAAAGCCTCAACAAGTGTTGACATTTCCCAACACCACAACAGTAATGACTTTATGAACTACTTTACTTCTAAAATCGATACTATTAGAGATAAAATTGCAACCATTCAGCCGTCAGCTACAGTATCACATCAGACAGTGCACTATAGACCCCCTGAGGAACAGTTCCACTCATTCTCTACTATAGGAGAGGAAGAATTGTATAAACTTGTTAAATCATCTAAACCAACAACATGTATGTTAGACCCTATACCATCTAAGCTCCTAAAAGAGGTGCTTCCAGAAGTCATAGGTCCTCTTCTGACTATTAATCCATGCATTTATTACTTCAAGGTTAGACTATTGTAATGCTTTATTGGGTGGTTGTTCTGCACGCTTGGTAAACAAACTACAGCTAGTCCAAAATGCAGCAGCAAGAGTTCTTACTAGAACCAGGAAGTATGACCATATTAGCCCGGTCCTTTCCACACTGCACTGGCTCCCTATCAAACATCGTATAGATTTAAAAATATTGCTTATTACTTATAAAGCCCTGAATGGTTTAGCACCTCAGTATTTGAATGAGCTCCTTTTACATTATACTCTTCTACGTCCGCTACGTTCTCAAAACTCAGGCAATTTGATAATACCTAGAATATCAAAATCAACTGCGGGCGGCAGATCCTTTTCCTATTTGGCGCCTAAACTCTGGAATAACCTACCTAACATTGTTCGGGAGGCAGACACACTCTTGCAGTTTAAATCTAGATTAAAGACCCATCTCTTTAACCTGGCATACACATAACATATTAATATGCTTTTAATATCCAAATCCGTTAAAGGATTTTTAGGCTGCATTAATTAGGTAAACCGGAACCGGAAAAACTTCACATAACACCGTACTTTCTACATCATTAGAAGAATGGCATCTACGCTAATATTTGTCTGTTTCTCTCTTGTTCCGAGGTCACCGTGGCCACGAGATCCAGTCTGTGTCCAGATCAGAGGGTCACTGCAGTCACCCGGATCCAGTACGTATCCAGACCAGATGGTGGATCAGCACCTAGAAAGGACCTCTACTGCCCTGAAAGACAGCGGAGACCAGGACAACTAGAGCCCCAGATACAGATCCCCTGTAAAGACCTTGTCTCAGAGGAGCACCAGGACAAGACCACAGGAAACAGATGATTCTTCTGCACAATCTGACTTTGCTGCAGCCTGGAATTGAACTACTGGTTTTCGTCTGGTCAGAGGAGAACTGACCCCCCAACTGAGCCTGGTTTCTCCCAAGGTTTTTTTCTCCATTCTGTCACCGATGGAGTTTCGGTTCCTTGCCGCTGTCGCCTCTGGCTTGCTTAGTTGGGGTCACTTCATCTACAGCGATATCATTGACTTGATTGCAAATAAAAACAGACACTATTTCAACTGAACAGAGATGACATAACTGAATTCAATGATGAACTGCCTTTAACTATCATTTTGCATTATTGAGACACTGTTTTCCAAATGAATGTTGTTCAGTGCTTTGACGCAATGTATTTTGTTTAAAGCACTATATAAATAAAGGTGATTGATTGATTGATTGACTATTATTAATTCCTCATTGTCATTAGTATATGTCCCCAAAACCTTCAAACTGGCTGTTATTAAGCCTCTCATAAAAAAAAAACACAACTTGACCCCAGATAACTTGTTAATTATAGACCAATCTCGAATCTCCCTTTTCTGTCCAAGATACTAGAAAAGGTGGTATCCTCACAATTATATTCCTTCTTAGAGAAAAATGGTATATGTGAGGATTTCCAGTCAGGATTTAGACCGTATCATAGTACTGAGACTGCTCTCCTTAGAGTTACAAATGATCTGCTCTTATCATCTGATCGTGGGTGTATCTCTCTATTAGTTTTATTGGATCTTAGTGCTGCGTTTGACACAATTGACAACAACATTCTTTTGCATAGACTTGAACACTTTGTTGGCATCAGTGGAAGTGCATTAGCATGGTTTAAATCGTACTTATATGACCACCATCAGTTCGTAGCAGTGAATGAAGATGTATCATATCGATCACAAGTGCAGTGTGGAGTACCTCAAGGCTCAGTACTAGGGCCGCTACTCTTCACGCTTTATATGTTACCCTTGGGAGATATCATCAGGAAACATGGTGTTAGCTTTCACTGTTATGCTGATGATACTCAGCTCTATATTTCCTCGCAGCCCGGTGAAAGACACCAATTTGAAAAACCAATGGAATGCATAGTCGATATAAAAAATTGGATGACGAGTAATTTCTTACTGCTAAATTCAGAAAAAACAGAGGTGTTAATCATAGGGCCTAAAAACTCTGCTTGTAATAACCTAGAACACTGTCTAAGACTTGATGGTTGCTCTGTCAATTCTTCGTCATCAGTTAGGAACCTAGGTGTGCTACTTGATCGCAATCTTTCCTTAGAAAGCCATGTTTCTAGCATTTGTAAAACTGCATTTTTCCATCTCAAAAATATATCTAAATTACGGCCTATGCTCTCAATGTCAAATGCAGAAATGTTAATCCATGCATTTATGACTTCAAGGTTAGACTATTGTAATGCTTTATTGGGTGGTTGTTCTGTACGCTTGGTAAACAAACTACAGTTAGTCCAAAATGCAGCAGCAAGAGTTATTACTAGAACCAGGAAGTAGAGCTGTAGTCAAGTCCGGCTTTGTCGAGTCCAAGTCAAGTCCAAGTCCAGGACTAGTCGAGACCGAGTCAAGACCGAGTCCAAAGAGGTTCGAGTCCAAGTCAAGTCCAAGTCCAAAAGTTTCGAGTCCAAGTCCAAGACCGAGTCCAAATGAAAGAAAAAAGGGGCCTCTTCAAGACCACATACTAAACTACTGATAATGTTTGTGATGCGAGAGAAAGCATATCTCCTATTCTAAGAAAATCATTTTACATTATTATTTGTAATGATCAAAAAGCATGTGCAAAGTAACAACTCTGTAGGACAGGGGTCTCCAAACTACATCCTGGATGGCCAATGTCCTGAAAAGTTTAGCTCCAACTGGCCTTAAAACACCTGGAAGATTAGTGTGTCTAGTAAGAGCTTGATTAGGTTCAAGTGTGTATAATTAGGGTTAAAGCTAACAGGGGCGTTAAACAAGATCCTGGGCCCTATGCATAGGCAGTCCTGATGGGCCCCCATGGCCCCCACCCATGAAAATATCCAGGTAAAAAATATATATTTCAGAATCATACTTTTCAAGGGCCCTCTCTTCCTTTGGGGCCTTGCTAATGAGTACTGGTTTTACTCCCAGTCCGACCCTGGGAGCTAAACTTGGATAAACAAACAAAGTTTGGAACTGTAAGGTCAAATAATTTTTATGTACTTTATTTTTTGTTGACATTATATCTGTGGTCAAAAATGTATATGACTATGCCTAATTGGCACAGTGCACAGACACACGCAAAGCTCGGGATATGACAAATGCGCCCAGCAAGGCTAGAATGGATACGTTTGGCTCTACTGGCCATGCACACATAAATACAGCAAATTTTTTGTCCTACTGTGCTAGGGCTTGCATAGACTAGTCGAGCTCTGTCGGAAACAATCGACTACTCCAGCATGCATTAACCATAATGCATACAAAGTGTTTGCAAGTACGACGTGAATTTTAGAATTACAATATTGCGTGGAGCTGTTACTATATGACCTAATCTATGTTGCATGTAAAAATAAAATATGTAATGTAATAATTAGGGTTGTGCCTGAAGCCGAATACCTTATTCGGAATGGCACGGATAATCACTTAAAAAACGAATAACGCTCAAGGAATAATTCTGCTTGAATACTCGGCTAAAGCTGACACAGTCTGGTGTTTGCTAGATAACAGGTGAGCCAGGGCATCAGCGCCAGAAGTGAATGAATGTAAACTTTATGAGTGAAAAGATCGCAAATCAAACACCGCATTGTTGTCGCCTCTCTGTTTATCTCTCAGAAAATAATAATAATAATACATCATAGCTACACGTTATATTATTTGTATATATTTAAAAGGCAAATTTTGAAAGCTTAGGCTACCATGATACGAATGAATGGAATAAGCACAGCGCGCTCACCAATCAAACAGCCGCGCTGCGCGTCTCAGTCTCTCAAAAACCAAATCAGTTCTCTCTCAAGAGTAGGCTAATGATCAGCTTAGATACGGATACATTGTCTACTTGTCCTACATGTTTGAATATTTACCTTTTGCTGGTTTGCGCGGCACACACACATCTGTTTAGTGAAGTTCATTAACATTAAGACTCGCTCAAAGTTTTCTGCGTAATGAGAATGTGCGCATTAAATGGATTCAGTCGTGTTCAAATGATCACTAAACGTTTGTCATGACATCTCTCTGCTTGCATGATAAATATTATTTTAGAAATTAATAATTTTTTCAGTTTAACATGACATACTTGTTCAGTGATAACTACGAAAAAATATATAAAAAGTCATAACAGTCTTATCAAGTAACTGTACGATGTTGTATCCGAATGCAGACAGGAAAAATTTTGTGATTGTTACAGATACAAATACTGGCTGTTACATGAAAATGTAAATATGTAATGTCATATATAAAGTTTTTAAAATTTACATATGTAATTGTTGCATAAGGCCATACATTAATACGCGTTTATTGATAAAAAAAAAGGCTATCTAGGTGAAGACCTAAATAAAACACAATCTAACAGGTAGAAAATTAAATTAGAAACATCTAAACTTTTCAGGTCGCAGTAAGTGCACCACTGGTCATGCACATCCTTTCCCGGAACAATACTGAAGGCTAAGGCAAGATGGAGAAACAGATGATCATAGTTGTACACGGATAGCCATTTTTTAAATGAATCTATTAGCAGAGCTACTGCAAGTGATTTTAAGTGCTGGAATTCCATTTATTCTTTGCTGAAACTTCTGCGTCATCATGGAGAGCGGGTCATGGTTGCCCAGCAACAGCAGACGCCACTAGCGAGCGCAGATTACAGAGTGCTTTGGATTAAGGAGAGCGGTGCGCCTAGCGTTTTCCACACGTTTTCAGTCGCGACATCATGCAAATGTGGTTTTGTTTTGAAGGAGAAATTTTTTATTTTATTTTTTTTCTGGACTCGGTCGAGACCAACTAGAAGACTTGGCGAGTCCAATGGCCAAGTCCGAGACAAGTCCGAGTGCAAATTCAACGAGTCCGAGACAAGTCCGAGACGACAGAAAAATGTCTCGAGTCCGGACTCGAGTCCAAGACCGGACTCGAGTACTACAGCCCTACCAGGAAGTATGACCATATTAGCCCGGTCCTGTCCACACTCCACTGGCTCCCTATCAAACATTGTATAGATTTTAAAATATTGCTTATTACTTATAAAGCCCTGAATGGTTTAGCACCTCAGTATTTGAATGAGCTCCTTTTACATCATACTCCTCTACGTCCGCTACGTTCTCAAAACTCGAATATCTAGAATATAAAACTAGAATATCAAAATCAACTGCGGGCGGCAGATCCTTTTCCTATTTGGTGCCTAAACTCTGGAATAACCTACCTAACATTGTTCGGGAGGCAGACACACTCTTGCAGTTTAAATCTAGATTAAAGACCCATTTCTTTAACCTGGCATACACATAACATACTAATATGCTTTTAATATCCAAATCCGTTAAAGGATTTTTAGGCTCCATTAATTAGGTAAACCGGAACCGGAAACACTTCACACAACACCGTACTTTCTACATCATTAGAAGAATGGCATCTACGCTAATATTTGTCTGTTTCTCTCTTGTTCCGAGGTCACTGTGGCCACCAGATCCAGTCTGTATCCAGATCAGAGGGTCACTGCAGTCACCCGGATCCAGTACGTTTCCAGACCAGATGGTGCATCAGCACCTATACAGATACAGATCCCCTGTAAAGACCTTGTCTCAGAGGACCACCAGGACAAGACCACAGGAAACAGATGATTCTTCTGCACAATCTGACTTTGCTGCAGCCTGGAATTGAACTACTGGTTTCGTCTGGTCAGAGGAGAACTGGCCCCCCAACTGAGCCTGGTTTCTCCCAAGGTTTTTTTCTCCATTCTGTCACCGATGGAGTTTCGGTTCCTTGCCGCTGTCGCCTCTGGCTTGCTTAGTTGGGGTCACTTCATCTACAGCAATATCATTGACTTCATTGCAAATAAATGCACAGACACTATTTAAACTGAACAGAGATGACATAACTGAATTCAATGATGAACTTGCCTTTAACTATCATTTTGCATTATTGAGACACTGTTTTCCAAATGAATGTTGTTCAGTGCTTTGACGCAATGTATTTTGTTTAAAGCACTATATAAATAAAGGTGATTGATTGATTGATTGATTTCACTGGGCACAGAGGTAGATTTTTGCCAGCAGTGGAAATCGCTGCTGGTTTGTCTTCCACCACTGAAGAGGATCCTCTCTAAGAGGAATCAAAGGCTCACTGAAAAAAATGTTTATCTCCACGTCAGCACCGGATGTGACTGGCCGGCTCTGTATTGCTACGGTATAAATCTTCCCAGGCGCTCAAGATTCCTGAACAGTTTCGTTTACAGCGGGTAAATGGTCCCACCTAGAGAACAACTGTAAAAAAAATTTTTTTTACCTCTTCCCAAAAGGGAAAACCACAAACAATCAAGAATGCATGATTATATGGTGTCATGGATTTGCAATCAAAAAATGTAGTTATAATGGAAGTCAGTGGGGCAAAAACAGCCACCAACAACAAATTAGGGAGAAAAAATGTAAATCTAATGCTGCACAAAAACTAACAATGCATCAAAGCCAATCTTGTTACTAATCTTTGACATGCCCATTGTCTATTGGCTTGTTAAGTCTGATGTCGCATAGCAGCGCTTCCTTGTCCAAATGCTCTATCAATTACCACAAGAAAACAACAAAAGGTGCTAATATAAACTCACAATTTTATAGAATACTAGCGGAAAAGTTATAATATTAACCTTTAACTCCATACCGAAGTACCAGATAGCCAGACAATGAAAATATTAATATAAAAAAAATATATATATAAATTATTTGTGTTTGGGACGCTGTGAACACTGAGACTGTAGTGTATATTGTAAGTTTGAAAGTGTTTAACTTAAATTATCTATATGAATAAACAGTGCTCATAAACGGCTCCTGAGGTCATATTCTCAAGTGAAGCAAGTTGAGGCCTGGACCCGGAAACAGTGCTTCTTACATCATCACTTAACAACCAAATACTTGCACCACCATTAAAAGGCAGCAGATGCATGAATACACTTTTATTCACTCCATGTAGTTCTAAGAGCTGAGGTGTACATTGTGATTTTCTGAAATACATTAAGGTAAGTGCGCAAAGGTATCTCTCACACACACTCTCTCTCTCTTTCTCACACACACACACACACACACACACACACACACACACACACACACACACACATACTCACTCAATATAATATGCTGTTATACTCCATATAGCTTCACATACAAGTCAGAAACTAAGCTTTTTTTGCACAGGCCTATCTAAAGGGTTAATGGTCCCACCTAGTGATCAACTGTAAAATTAACAAATTTTACCTCTTCCCAAAAGGGAAAACCACAAACAATCAAAAATGCATGATTACATAGTGTCATGGCTTTGCAATCAATAAATTTCATTATAATGGAAGTCAATGGGGAAAAAACAGCCACCAACAACAATTTAGGGAGAAATAAAAATCTAATGCTGCACAAAAACTAAAAATGCATCAAAGCCAATGTTGCTACTAGTCTTTGACATGCCCAAGACTGTTATAAAAAATAAAATAAATAAATGAATAAAAATTACTTTTATATTGAAAATATAGTGATTTTTTCCCCCCAAATCAGTGACATCATTTATGAACTTGGCAATTAAAGAGTTAAAATCTTGGATTTTTTTTTAAACATTTGGTAGTTTTCAGGACTGAGCTTGATTAACAGATTTATGCAAAAAAAAAATGGAGAAAAAAAAAAATACATTTTTACAGCAGTTTAATTGAGTGGATGTTTTCATCCCGAACAACTCGAAAGGGTAGTGAATTTGAACAATCCACAAGGGGTATATATATATATATATATATATATATATATATATATATATATATATATATATATATATATATATATACATACACATACAGAGCTGGGTAGATTACTTATGAATTGTAAAATTACTTTTCAGTTACTGATTACAAATTACATAAAAAAAATTGTAATCGGTAATATAATCTCTTAGATTACACATTTTTGGTAACGTAATCTGATTACTTTTGGATTACATTTATATTACATTTGTGCTAACCCTTATTTGATATCACATATATTCAGTTAGCCTGATCTTGTACTTTTTTGCAAAAATATATATATATATATATAAATTCTGCAAGAAGAGCCACAGTAGCTTCTTTTTCAACTGCAATATATGGGGAGTATTTACCTTGCTGTTAGAGTTTGCTAGTAACACTGGAAAAAAAAAAACTTTTACATGTCCTTCGGACAAGTAAATCAATCATGCACTAGTCAGAGTAAAAAAGTTACTTGTCCGGGGAAAATTTTTGTCACACATAAGGCATAATTAAAAAAATGCAAAGTGTTAGTAGTTTGAAAAAATCAAGAATAAAAACAGAGTTAATAATAATTATTGCTAAATGCTGGACCGTTCCCATTTCGCTCTGCATATGGAACCTGAAGATTTTTTTTAAACCAAGAATGAACCAAAATGAAAATGAAATGAAAACGTTTAGTTTTTTTATGCGTGCATATATATATATATATATATATATATATATATATATATATATATATATATATATATATATATATATATATATATATGTATGAAGCAGTCTAATCAGTGCTCTATCAGATATTACTTTAATAAGAATATTTTTTATATGTTCTTTAAATTGATTGCTGTTATGCTTTTTAACTTAAAAAGAATAAACTTTCTAACTTTTAAAAGTTAAATGGAGATGTCTACATTTACGTTGAATTCTTACATGTTATCCTTACATTAAATTAGAATAATAAGACATTATGGTTGTTATTATTATTCAAATGAAATCAGTATCAACAAACTCCATCTGTCCAAATGAATAAATCATGTTATTAGAATAATGTTTTACTTTTTTTGACATACAAAATATGAAATGCTAGAAAAATACAATGATACTTTTAAATATGATATTAAACCACCAGTAGGTGGTGACAAGACACTGTCTTAATGAGTGAATGGTTGATTCAACCGATTCGGTCAAACGGCTGATTCATTCAATAAATGAAGCAAGTAAACGTTTTCATGAATGGCTCACTGAATCATTGACTCATTTAAAAATGAATCATTTAGTAACGAAAGACTTGCTCTCAGATGCGCGACTGTTCTGCTTTGACTTTGCTTAGAACTATTTTTTGTTTGAAATGGAACAAAAACGACCCCTAATGTGTCTAAAATGTAAGTCATATTATTTGTTTATTTAACTGAAGATGTATAAAATCAATATCACATTTGCAATCGAGCTGAAAGTCGGAAAAACATCACTCCTGGTCGTGTGATTTTGCACATATTATACAGAATATTTATATTTTTTCAACCACAGTGTTTCTTTGTGTGTGCTGTTCTTATAGTTTTGATTTCTCCGCAAGTAAGACAGACTGCACGAGCCTCAACTGACGCGACCTTGATACTGTCAAATGTCAATACATCATCTGTTATTAGTCACCATTTACACTGAAAGTAATAAAATCAGAATCATTCTCTTAAAAGTTTTGGTGATGCCCTAGTTATTGTTTGTTATTAAAAGTTTGATCAGGTTACTTGTCCGTTCGGGCAAGTACAATTCTCTTTGACTTGCCCCTTTACAAAATCCACTTGTCCCGGACAAGCGTTAAATGTAGAGCCCTGGCTAATATATAGAGACCATTTCCAGGTCAAATATTCCATCTCAAAACACTTGAAGTGCATAAGGTAATGTTAGTAACAATGAAGATAAATAAACATTACTAAAACATATATTAAAGGACATGAAATTCCCAGCAATAACTTCAAAGAATTCCATGGACAGCAAATTAATCCATGGTAGGCAGAGTTTACACTGAATAGTGACATTTTCCCCCGTGTCTTTCTTTAAAAATTAAATGATATCTGAACATCCAGTGATTAAAGGCTGCGTTCCCCTCCATCTTCCATTATCTTGTTGCAGATTTATTCTGCGCGTGATTCTGACACCCCTCCCCCTCTCCGCCGAAAACTTGAAAAACGTATATAAGCGGCAGGTTTATTAGGAAAAAATATAAACGTAAAAAAAAAAGAAATTTAGGAGAATCAATTCATTGTGAATGACTTTTTTACCATTGTGTAAATAATATGTAATCATGTAATCCATAAAAAAGTAACTGTAATATGATTACGAGTACTTTAAAAAGTAGTTTACTCTAATTACAAGTACTTGAGTTTTGGAATCTGATTACGTAATCCAGATGTACATGTAATCCGTTACTACCCAGCTCTGTATATACATATATATATATATATATATATACACACACACACACACACACACACACACACACACACACACACACATATATACATACATACATACACACACCACATATATTTCACATATATTGCCCACCTCTTCCAAGTGGGCCAGGGCCGGCTTATCGAGCCGCGCCCGGGCACGGTTGGGAGCACACTAGTCAAACGAACCGCAATTTGGTGGTAAAACGCACTGGGGCACGGTTCAAACTGGCTAGTGTGAGTACACCCTAACTCAGATTGGAGGTTCACATTGCGACCGAAGGGAGCCGTGGGTCTTCTGCACCGGAAGAGGAGCCCTAGTCCGATACTGAGAAGGCAAATAGACGCGACTGATGGAGGGACTCCCGCTGCATCCGAAGGGAGCTGCACTGGAAGGGGGAGTCCCCCATTGCGGTTTTATGTGAGGCACGGTTTTTCGCCTCGGAGGGTTCTCCCAGCCTCCGTAGGGGGTTTGCAACTCTGCATCGGGAGTGTTGCCCCGGAGGGGAGAACCCTGATTGACGCTAACTGGAATACGACTGTTGGAGGGACTGCTGCACCGGAAAGGCAAGTCCCCCTTGCGAGGCATTGGTTTGATACGTCTGATGGAGGGCTCTCACTGCGACCGAAGGGAGCCAGCGGCTCTATTCCCCCGGGAGGGAGATCTCTGTCCGCCATTGAGCATGCAACATAACTCAGACGGGGGGCGGTGCGGTTCACCCTGTGACTGAAGGGAGCCGTGGTTCTGCTGCACCGGTAGGGGAGCCCCATCCAATGCAGAGTAGGCATCCGAACGGAGCTGTGGCTCTGCTGCACCGGAAGGTAGAGTCCCCCTTGTGACTGGATATGAGGCATGATTTTAAGCGTCGGATGGAGGGCTCTCAAAGCGACCAAAGGGGGCCACATTCCTGCTGAAACAAGCAGAAAAAACGCGACAGATGGAGGGACTCTCTCTGCGTCCGAAGGGAGCTGCGGCTCTGCTGCACTGGAGGGGAGAGTCCCCCTTTCGACTGAATAAGAGGCGTGGTTTGATGCATCGGATGGAGGGCTCCCACTGCGACCGAAGGGAGCCAACGGCTCTGCTGCACCGGGAGGGAGATCCCCCATCCACCGCCGAGCATGCATCATACTCAGAACGAAAGAATGAAGAATGACCCTACAACCAAAGAGATCTGATGGGTCAGCTGCACCGGGAGGGGAGCCCTGTCCGATGCAGAGTAGGCAAGAAAACACGACTGATGGAGGGACTCTCGCTGTGTCCGAAGGGAGCTGCGGCTCTGCTGCACTGGAAGGGAGAGTCCCGGAGCCTCCGGAGCAGATAAATTTGGGATGCTGTTTTCCCGTTGTAGTATGAAACTTGCTGTCCTGCGGCAAAACACGGGGGTAGTTGAGTTTTAGAAAAATTCTGAGTAATCATGTCAGTAAATGGTGAAATATGTCCCTAAATAATTGATCCTGCCAGAATAATTGCATGCAACTTATGTCTGTATCATCTCAGTGAGGTTTAAACATGCACAGTTAAACAAATGTAATGTCTTAAAACATTTTAGTGTGGATGACAACTCTGGAAAAATGCTTTTGCTTTGTGGTTAAAAAGTCGCATCGTCATCCGACAGAGTTAAGTCATAACGTTGTTTAACAAACTTTAGCGTCTTCATAAATCGCATTCTATATATAAAGTCTATTTAAATTGTTCAGATGAGCAAAGCACGAGGTTTCCTTGCATAATTAACATTTTAATTGTATGGTCAGACAGTTCATATATTGGTCTATATATTCACGTTCATGAATCGGGGATTAAACGTGGAATTATGTTTTGTATGCTAAATATATAAACAAGCATATGTGCACAGTACCTATAACTGCGCTTTGCATTTTGCAAGATTGACATGCTAAATGGCTAACTAACGGTTTACTCTCATCTATTTTGTTTACGAACGAGATAAGATATGTACCAGTTCATGGCATTTAAGAATGACATGTATCCATTTAATCAACTTGACGTGTACCGGTTCAGTCCTTTCGTTCACGAATGAGAGCTCTCGATCTCTTTCAGACTCATATAAAACTCGCTCATTGTGGATGACAACTCTGGAAAACTCTTCACTAATGAGAGTAAGCTGAGAACGATTCGTTCACCTAAAAGATTCGTTCAATAAGAACGATTATTTCACGAACGACACATCACTACAATGCACAGTCTTCGCCGCTAGTGGAGGCAGCATCGAACTGTGCCATGGACGAAAAAGCGAGAGAGGCTTGCTGCGGTGAGAACTGGGGCACGGCCCAGGCTGGTTGAAAGCCTGCTGCTGATGTGATCCAGCATTATAAGAGAGCCCGGTCTTGGCGGGACAATCGTGTTGTCAAGTGAGGCGAGCTCGGGGATTTGCACAATCTTTTGGCCACAAAGTGTGGCTTGGCGAGAAGAGCAGCTGACGCGATGATGCTTGTTGGTGTTCAGCGGCCATGTTTGGTGGGGTAGGAGTGATCATGGGTGCAGCAAAAAGCGGAAGATCTGAAAAATCCCCATTATAGATATCTTCGTCGGAAGGAAAATTGGGCCTGTGGTAAGATGACAGACAGAGGGAACCAAATGCTGACAAACCGTCCATGCCTAAAAACTGTCGTGGGACAGGAGGTAGGAAGACTGGATATATATATATATATATATATATATATATATATATATATATATATAATTACGCTGATGATAAGCTAAACAAGATGCATCTGTTGCCAAATTGGATGTGTTACGTCCTCTGGACTTAATTGTTTATTATCTTCTTTGTTGTGGTGATATTTGTTGTGCAGTTTCCTTCCTTTCTCTCTTTATCCCTTTCTCTCTTTATCTCTCTTCCTCTACGCAGTGTTAATTGGATGCAGCTGCAGGTGATTATGTGGAGGATGGAGCATGCTTAAAAGCTGAGGAGGATGTCACTGAAGGGGCGCGCGTCGGTCATTCGATATGTGGGTTGTCGTTTGACGTGGTTGGTTCGGCGTTGTGAGCTCGCTGTGTATGCGCGTTGCAGAGCTCCACGGTATTGGCCGCTGCTGTTCTGCCCGCCGTCTCCTGCCCCAGACATTCATCACACTGGTTGTCCTGATGGTAGCTGTTAAGTGGTTGCCGTTCGAGTGAGAGTTCTTTGTTCTTATGTTTGCTTTAAAGTAATCTTTTGTTTGTTTTGGAAGCCGTAGGGAGGAGGATGCCATTTGTTTTATGATCCCTTGTTTTCTCCTGTTTTTGGACAGCTAAGGAGTAAAGGGGAGACTGATGTATTTTGTTTTGGGTTTTGGTTTTGTTAGGTAAGTTAATGTTTAATCATGTCTTAGTTCCTCTTTTGTTTGTTATTTTGGCTATAACCCCTCCTGAAGATTCACGCTTCCTGTTATGTTACTTTGTGAATTAAAACGTTTCTCTCTTAAGTATAATCCCGCTCCGTTGTGTTTGTGTCAGCTGGGACAGGAGAGGGGCGGGCCTAGTCTAAATTCTTTATTTTAACTTTGTCCGGAATCCCCGACCCTAGACTGGGGGGAGGACGTGACAGATGATTATCTGATCGTGCTCCTCTCGAACTTTGTTAATAAAACCACATATATATGTACATTTGAAGAAAAAAAAGGTAAATAAAAAAAAATATATATATATACTTTTTTTTTTCTTCATTCAGTGACCAATAACAGAACATAACAAAGAGTTTCACTTACTTTTGTCTGACTTCTCCAAAAGTCAAGTGAAGCCAGCCACTCTTGATTCCCAATGCCTCTGAATAGAGGAATCGATTCTTTTTGGAATCTATTCCCAGCCCTACCTTACTTTGATCCAATTAGCTTTAAAAAAAAAAAAAAAGCCCTGAAAACTCTATTTGCAGAGGACTTTTTTCATTTGTCTACTATCATAAAGATAGTGAAGAATGCTGTCCAGTGATGTTCAAGACAAGAAATAGAAAACCACTGTTGCCAAAAAAAAAAAAAAAAAAGGAAAAAGATATCATGCCAATCCCCCAATAGGTTATGGCCATGCACCACCACCCAAAGAATCAAGAAAGATATATCAATCTGTTAGTCCTTTTCATGTCCAGTCTGGGTGAGGTGTTGAGTCAAATTAAGATGCAGACTCCACTCCAGGCATCTTTCTGTCAATGCCAATATTAATAAACTGAAACAGATTTGAATCAGAAATCCCCAAAATAATTGGTCAAAAGTCTTCAAAACTTAGATGTGGAGCTTTTCCTGCTAAAGGTGGACCTGCATTTTACTAAATCAAAGGTTTCACTTACTTTCTTCACCCTGTATTGTGAATCATTAATCAATATATTCAATGCAAATAACACAAAAGTAAATTTATGTGTTATTAATGTAGTCAGATTGCATTTATCTATAATTGTAAAAAAACAAAGATCAAACTAGATTTATGAGTAATCAATGCAGAGATACAGATAATTTTAAAAGGCTCACAAAATTATTATTGCCACCTTATGCACAACCGCATGCACATACCTTACTGCCTACATGCATTGTTAAAACAAAACAGCTTTTGACAAAAACAATTCTTCAACAATACTGAAATTCACATGAAATTTTCTAAAAGCAAAGAGGATTTTATGTATGGGCTGACAGTGTCAGTTCAGTGTCCTTTATACAATTTCTGTTAAAACATTTGGAACAATTATATTGGGATAATATTTAATATCTCCTGTCCCACCATTCACACCATTTATTAATGAACTTATCAATGGTACTATCCCTAGAGATTAGATTTTGCGCTGTACTTCCCAAACCATTAGACTTATGTATCCAGCGGAGATGTGGCTTAGTGCTTTCACATGGTTCCATGATAATCTTTTTTTCCTGAGGAGCCAAACAGGAAGTGTTCTGTCGAAGCATCCTTAACCAGGTGTAGCTGAAGTGTAAGACTCTGTGAGGAATGAAAAAAACAGAAACTGGACTATTGCTTTGCAATGAAAGATTATACAGTAAAATAGAATATACAAAAAAAAAAAAAAAAAAAAAAAAACAACAACTTTGATTTGGATTTACCTTATTACGGAGATCACATTTATCAAAAAATAAAATGTCCCTGTGAAATACCAAACATTTCTTGGTTCCAACACTGAAAATCTAAAAAAAAAAATTAAAAAATAAAACACTTTGTATGTTTGTAATATTAGTAACAGAAGTTTTAGGTGTATTCAGTGAATACAGTATATTTTTGAAGTGATAGTTGCATAAAGGATTTTACCTACCAGTCCTTCTGCTTTGACCAGAGGGGCGTCCAGATCCGGGTAGACATTCTCCAAGTACCATTTAAAGCTTTTACACTTGAGTTTTTTTTTTTTTCTCAGCTCAATCTGTTCTGTCAGATTTCCTATCTCAGTTTTGTCCAGCAGGTGGTGGTAACCATGGCCATAAAATAGCTCTTTATATTCATCCAGCCACACCTCTGCAACCCTGGCCAAGTTTCTTTCGACCGTATTCACACGGTTTTTGGGGAACTTGTAAGGGTTATTGCCACGGAAGATATGTCCGACATGTGAACAGGGGATGATTTCAATCTCTCCACCACACATCCAGATCTACAGCGCAAATAACACATTACCTGCTGCCATTAGGGAACAATTATTTCAGTATGGCTCAATAAAAGTTCAAAAAAGGACTCGTATCAAATGTATATATATATATATATATATATATATATATATATATATATATATATATATATATATATATATATATATATATTTTATTTATTTATTTTTTTATTTTTTTTAAGGTCCCTAAACTATTAAGAAAAAGCTGAGACATTATTCTGTTTGTCCCAAATGTATGTAAGCTCTATTAACTAAAGGGAAGCAGCTTTTGACTCTCATTAACTCGAACACACCATCCTAATACTGTGTGTACATTAAAAGTCAAAGGACTTTATTCACAGATGGGTTAGACTAAACCAGGGTTAGGCCATAGTTCAATTAGGACATTTAAGTCATTTTTTATTAACATGCCTTAAAAAATAAAATAAAAATAAAAAACATTAATGGTGTGCATCTTTTGACAAAATAAAGTCAGTGATATATTTTAACATCAATTGGTGCAAGTTTCTTTCAGTTGAAACAATTCAGACTTACATTTTACTCTGTGGCTTAAGCCTTGTCTGTAAAACTGGGGGAAAATGTCTGAACATATGGCTTATTTACCTTGAAAGAGATTTCCATGTTTTCCCCACCCCAGACATCTAGGCCTGGGTCATATGCCCCCAGCTCATAGAAATAGCTCTTGTCTATTGAGAAAAGACCCCCTGCCATAACAGGACATCTGTGCAAGAAAAGAAAAACTACGATACACGGTCACCTTAAACTACAGTTATAAATATATATATATATATATATATATATTAATTATTAGTGTGTATCTGCTTAAACATGAATATCAATTATACAGTCACACAAATTATGTTCCATTCATGTTTGTTCCATGTCTTTAACACTGGGGCAGACCAGGCTAAAAGTTTAACTAAAAAAAAAAAAAAAAAAAAAGGTAAGCCTAACAACAAACATAACACCGTATAATGGAGTACAGCAAAAATTAGTCAATGGTGCTCATGGCCCTGGCTTGTTCATCTTTCCAAATGAATCAGTTGTTCACATTATTTATTTATTTTTTTGTTTTGTTTCACTGTAAGCTTTTTCTTTTCTTTTTTTTGGTACATTGACTATATTAAACTATCAAACTATAATAAAATAACATGAATAAACAGTATCATATAGTCAGCCTGTTGAACAATTTACACAGATTTTAATCTACGAGAACTAAAAGGATTATTTATCCTGTGGCTCTCTCTGGTGGACAGTGTTTTGTATAATGGCCTTGATCGCTTTCATTCCTATTGATATAAAATTGTTGATATTTTAGGAACTGCTGTTATCTTCTGAGCAAATTCATGAAATTTAACATGTACTCAGAATGTCTAGTTATATATTGGTCCATATGTGCACACTTACATATAAAAAGGTTCCATTTGTTAACATGAATTAACCACATCAGTTAACATGAATTAACAATGAAACATACTTGTAAAGTATTTATTAAAGGTGCTGTAGGGAACTTTTGTAAAAAAATATTTTTTACATATTTATTAAACCTGTCATTATGTCCTGACAGTAGAATATGAGACAGATAATCTGTGAAAAAAATCAAGCTCCTCTGGCTCCTCCCAGTGGTCCTATTGCCATTTGCAGAAAGTCATGCGCTCCCGGTAAAAAATAACCAATCAGAGCTGTGGTCCGTAACTTTGTTTGTGTTCAAAATGTAGAAGAAGGAACATAAGCGAGTACACCATGAATCCATTTTCCAAACCGTGTTTTTAGCTTGTCCTGAATCACTAGGGTGCACCTATAATAAGTGTTTATATTCGGACTATTTTAGATTGCTTCGGGGGTACCACGGCGGAGTAACCCAGTACCTTTGTGATTCTTCATAGACATAAACAGAGAGAAGTAGTTCCGGCTACAATGTTCTTCCGCAAGACTCAAGCAGTTATGTTTATTAACCGCTAGAGCGTCAAAAGTTACCAACTGCAGCTTTAATGTCAGTTCATATTAATTGCAACATTTACTAATACATATTAAAATCCAAATATTCATCTGTTCATATTAGTTATTGGACCTGAGTTTGTACTTTTATTAATTAATGTTAACAAAGAAGAATAAATACTGTAATGTGATGCTCATTGTTAGTTAATATTGGTTAATGTTTTAATTTAAATGAACTAATTAACCTTTATATAAAGTTGTTATCAAATTATCAAAATTGTTTTGATTGTCTGGGGCATCTCAAGATTGGGAATATCAAATTTTGTTTGAAAAAATATTATTATTTATATTATATTATTAATATTATATTATTATTAACTCAAAATGTTGAAAAACTTCACACGTAAATAAACAAATACATGAATGACCGATTCAAGGGCACTGAAGGAATTGGGATTTAATTGAGATTTTAACCATTATAGCTGCAGAGTTATTTGCAAAAACACATACGGAATAACCTTGTGATCGATTTCCACTAAATTTGATAAACACGTTAAAGCAGTAATTCAGCCAAAAATGTACATTTGCTCAAAATGTAATTAGCTTCAAGTATTCCAAGATGTAGATAAGTTTGATTTTAGCATTTCATCACTTGCTCACTAATGGATCCTTTGCAGTGAATGGGTGCCGTCAGTATGAGAGGTGATACCTCACTCAAACAGCTGATAAAAGTATCATAATAATCCACAAGTAATCGATACCAATCGAGACCCAATGCAGTCGCTGTAATTTTGTTAATTCCTACCCTGGCCTTGGCTGTAAGAGTCTTGTCGTGTGTGTTATTAAAATCTCCTTGACGATTGGTAAGGTATTTTTAATCTGTTCCTGTATTGGGATGAGAGAGAACCAATCTAACAGAGTCTCGTTTTTGTGTATAGGTTTGGGGAAGCCAGTAGCTGCTTTTCATTCGAGGCACTCGTGTCCTTTCACATTTGCATTGCTGTCCTGTTTCCAGAAACTATTTTTTTATTATTATTTTCTTTTTTTCCCCAAATAATACTTTGGGTTTCTAATATTATTTTCTTGTTTTCAAATATTCTTTTTTTCTCGATTTCTTTCGATTTGTTTCTGTTTCCATCTATTTGTTTGTTTCTGTGGTAGGTTTATATTGTTGTTTGGTTTCTTTTTTTGATTATATTGTGATTTATTTTCTGGCCACATGCTCTTCTCCAGTGGCTGTGTTTATTCCATATATTTGGATATCTGTTAAATTTTGATTTTCTTTTGTATTCATTTATATTGTTACTGTGACCTCCCCGCGAGGCGACTGCAGATTTTATATTTGCAAAAGTATTTCTTTTTTTTCTTTTTTTGTTTAATTAACCTAGTTTTTAAATAAACTGTTTATTTGATATATATCATATTTTTGTCTTGGCATAGTCTGGGCACCAGGGCAGAGGACCAGCTTATTTTAGGTGGTGGCACCTCCGTCACAGTGTGCAGTGATTTCTCACAGTGTGTTGTGGTGCGTCTTCAAGTGTGTGTGTGTGTGTGCACACCGTGATTCACTTATAGGTGGTGTGGTCTGGTCAGCCGCTGTCCTGTGGTAAGCTCCAGCCCCTTGCCTTTTGCCGTTGTATTAAATTTCTCTTGGTGGCCCATTGGGCTGAATAACCAAATGCTCCATTGCCTATTTTAATATTGGTTTTAACTGTCAATAAAAAGATTATTTTTATATTGTTACCTCTGTCTCTGACTCGTGTATATAATTGGTGATCCGAACCTGTGTTTGCCCTTTTAAAAGGTGGTTTGATTAAAATATTGAAATTCCCATTGTGGCGTAGTCTGGTTATATTTATTATTGTAAGTCGCTCCCCCGTGACGTAACATTTTCAGTCTCCACCGACCCTTGTGCCACACCAGCATCATCCCTAGCTGCGGTGTCCATAATTTAGTGAAGACTGATGCTTGGATCCCTAATGATGTAAGGATTTGGTGTTTTTCTTTTAACTTAATAAGTCAAGCTCAGTTGACAAAATCAAGGGGAAATAATAATCTGATTTCCTGTAATTTGTGGGGAAACTTAATGTTTAACATCTCTTTCTGTTGACAGACAGATTTTAATGAAAGATAATACAACTTGTGAATGTTTGTAGTGAATCGGGTGATTCAGTAAAACGCTATAAAATATGAAACTATTTTCTTTGTAACCTGTAAAAAAGTACAACTAAACTAATCAAAGAACAAATCTTAACAAATAAATAAATAATTTTGGTGTCTGGGCCACAAACCTCATCATTATGATACGAATTTGAAAGATGTACTTGTTATACATTAAATAACTAGAGACAGCAAATCTGATCGGCCAACTTGCAATGAGTACTGTATATATTGAGTATGCCATTTCGTTGATGTTAACCTGATGGGGTCTGAATCCTTGACCTGGTTCTTTCTAATATATTCCTTAGGTAGCGCGCTCCAGCCAAACACCAGCGGCCATCTGAAAATTCCTCTTTGGAAGTTATCAACAAGCATGTAACTGCGTGGACAAAAATTAATAAATGAATACACTGTAGTGCTTGAATTTTAACAGTTCAGTGCAGCAGTGGAGGAATGGTACATTGGAAAGAGGTATTGAGTCTCACAGGGACATGGATATGTGCTAAGGTAATGTAGTAGCACCATAGTATACTTTGTGCCTTGTACAAAATAGGGAGCACAACATTTATTTAATTGCATTACTGAAGAAACTTCCTTACCTCATGTCCTTATTACTGATGACCTCAATAACAGGACAGAAAGCGGTTTTTGCTGTCCAGGTAAATTCTTTCTAACAGTGGCTCTAGCCACCCCACATTACACTCAATGTGAGAGTCCAGGAATGTCAATACTTCACCTGCAAATAAAACAACATCAGCTAAAACAACCAATAAATCCAAACACTAAAACGATTATGCATTGTTTATAGTATGAATAATGGAAATGTCCATTCAATGTATTCCAAACTGATTAAATTAAGCTCAAATCCATGGACTGAAGATTTGCTGCTAAACTTAATTGAACTGAATGTGAGTGTACAGTACCTGTAGCAGCGGCAGCCCCTGCTATCCTGGCTCTGATTAGGCCTTGTCTCTCCTTTAGACGGATGATTCGTACTTTAGGGAACTGAGACATATAAACATCCAACTGTTCCATCAGGTAGTCTAGAGGAGAAACAGAAATAAGATTCCTCATAGAGAAACAAAAATGAGACCCAGGACTAACAGCTTAAAAAAATTCTTCAAATTGTAGGTACTTTTCTCTATTTTATGACAATTTTAAAGAAAAATGCTTAAAAAAACCTTTTCAATATTAAGATCAAAATATAATAACATTTAACTTCATTCACAAATCAGGCAACCAACTGGACCTCATCTACACGTGCTGTTGCTCTGTGGAAAACTCTTCAGTTGCTCCACTGCACACCTCAGACCACTTCCTCATTACTGCTAACCTAGCACTTACTCCTGAAGCGGCTCACACTCAAACGCAGGAACCTACGCTCACTCTCTCCATCTCGCCTATCTTCTGTGGTTTCATCCTCGCTTCCTGCACTCTAACAGTTTTCAGACACGAACAGCGCTACGGACACTCTTTGCTCCACTTTAACATCTTGCTTGGACAACTTTTGCTCACTGTTGTCTAGACCAGCACGCACTGCCCCATCTGGCCCCTGGCTGTCCGAGGTTCTCCGTGAACATCGCTCTAAACTCAGGGCTGCAGAGAGGAAATGGCAGAAATAAAGAAACTCTACCGACCTCAGTGTGTATCAGTCTCTCCTCTCTTCCTTCTCTGCAAATGTCTTCACGGCTAAAACATCCTACTACCACAACAAAATTAACAGCTGTTGTGACGCTCGGACACTCTTCAAGACTTTCTCTTCTCTTCTTAATCCGCCACCACCACCTCCTCCATCGACAGACTGAGGACAACTTCACAATGACCGACACACACTCTTTCTCCTCCTTCTCCCCACACCTTAAGAGATGGACGTTTCTAAACTTCTGTCCAATCATCCTACTACTTGTCTACTTGATCCGATCCCCACTCACCTCCTTCAAGCGATCTCTTCTTCAGTCATACCTTCGCTTAATCACATTATCAACTCCTCTCATCACTCTGGAACATTTCCCTCAGCATTCAAGCAGGCTCGGGTAAGCCCACTGCTAAAGAAACCATCTCTAAATCCAGCGCTTCTTGAAAACTACAGACCGGTATCCCTTCTTCCATTCATTGCAAAGACACTTGAGCGAGCTGTGTTCAACCAGCTTTCTATGTTCCTTGTACAGAACAACCTCCTGTGGACAGCAACCAATCTGGCTTCAAAAGTGGCCACTCAACTGAGACTGCTCTGCTCTCGGTTACTGAAGCCCTGCGACTAACAAGAGCAGCTTCAAAATCCTCAGTACTCATCTTACTGGACCTGTCTGCTGCTTTTGACACCGTTAATCACCAGATTCTCCTGTCCACCCTCAGAAAGATGGGCATCTCTGGAATCGCACTCCAGTGGGTTAAGTCCTACCTCTCTGACAGATCCTTCAGTGTGTCTTGGAGGGGTGATGTTTCTAAGTCACAACACCTTGCTACTGGGGTTCCTCAAAGCTCAGTACTTGGACCACTTCTCTTCTCTGTCTACATGACGTCATTAGGATCTGTCATTCAGAAGCATGGTTTTTCTTACCACTGCTATGCTGATGACACCCAACTCTACTTCTCATTTCAACCAGATGACCTGACGCTACCTGCTCACATTTCAGCCTGTCTGAGTGACATTTCTAGCTGGATGAATGACCATCACCTTCAGCTTAACCTTACGAAGACAGAACTCCTGGTGATTCCAGCTAACCCATTGCTTCATCACAACTTCTCTATACAGCTGGGTTCGTCAACCATTACTCCTTCGAGGACAGCCAGAAACCTAGGAGTTGTTATGGATCATCATTTAAGCTCCAAAGACCACATTGCTACAACAACCCGGTCCTGCAGGTTTGCCTTATACAACATTAGGAAGATTAGACCCTTCCTGTCAGAGCAAGCCACCCAACTTCTTGTCCAAGCTCTTGTTCTCTCCAGACTGGACTATTGTAATGCTCTCCTGGCGGGCCTTCCTACATGTACTGTCAAGCCTGCATTTACTGTGCAATTGATCCAGAATGCAGTAGCAAGGGTTGTCTTCAATGAGACAAAAAAAGCTCACGTTACTCCACTCCTCATCAGGTTACACTGGCTACCAGTAGCTGCTCGTATCAAAATCAAGGTACTGATGCTTGTGTACAAGACAACCACTGGCACGGCACCAACATACCTAAACTCACTGCTTAAATCTTATGTGCCCTCCAGAAGATCGCGCTCTGCAAGTGAACGACGCCTTGTGGTGCCAACCCAAAGAAGTTCAAAATCACTCTCACAGACCTTTTCCTGGACTGTGCCCAGCTGGTGGAATGAACTCCCAATCTCAATTCGTACAGCTGAGACTTTACTCATTTTCAAGAAACATCTAAAGACTCATCTTTTTCGACAGCACTTAACCAACTAATACTAGCACTTTTTCTTTTCATTTATTAAAAAAAAAAAAAAAAACCTGGCTATGTGTTCTATCCTAGACTAACTGAGACTTGTCATGGCACTTGTATACTGTTGTTGTTCTCTTGTTGACCTGACTGCTTCTATTGTTCACATTTGTAAGATCGCTATGGATAAAAGCATCTGCTAAATGTAAATTTGACTTGAATGACCTTTTCCCACCATAAAAAAAAAAAAAAAAAAAAAATAAAAATAAATAATATATATATATATATACTCCTGTTCAGATGTTTTAACTTTCCTTTCGAAAGAAATGTACAGCAAAAAAATCAAGAAACACCTTTTTTTTTATGTACTGTATTTGGTGTACAATTCATTCTTACAACAACTAATTGTTGCTACAACAACCACACAGATTTACTCAAAATCTTTTTCTTCAGTTTTCACATTTAGTATCAGGGGTGCTTTCTTTACCATGCTAACAGCATTCTACATAATGTGTCAAACTATATTTGACTTGATTTAGCTGTGTCTGAATGCAAGATTGCGTATAATGTGAATTTCAAAGTCCCCCAATCACATATTATACCAACATTCTCTTGAAGAATGAATGTCATTTACACTTACATTTTTATGATATATTTTAGGACTTGAGATGTTTTGTCACAGATTAAGCAAGTGTACAGTTTGAAAAATATTTACTTTTCAGAAATTCAAACGAACAAAGTAGTACCTTAGAATTAACTACCTACTGTATGGATGTATGTGATACATGAGCTTGTTTTGGACCATTTTTACCACTGTATTTAGTGCTGCTCTCTTGTAAGTTTGGATCAACCAAAATGGATTTCAATACTATGTGTAAAGCTTTTAACTATTAGATGTAATTCCTGTCAATTAACTTGAGTTAAAAAAAAAAAAAATTAAAATGTGAGCAAATTCCTTAAACCTTTGGTGCTGCAGTCATCCACCAGAATAATCTCTTTCAGCAGGTGTGAAGGAGACCTGTTGAGCACACTGTGCACGGAGCGCAGCAGAGTGGACCAGACCTCATCCACATAACAGAAGATCACACTGGTACTGGGCAGGTCATCATGCACAAGGTTTTCTGAACATCTAAACAACACAGGATAAGAAGCTGTTACACATATACTGTTTCATTGTTACATGTTCTTGCCATAACATAAAATGTGCCATGACCTGCAGGACTACAAATAAAAAAAAAATGAATCTATGGTTCACACTCACATTTGAGGTCTGGTGTCTGGGATCGCTCTGTCTATTGGTATCTGTTCACTCAGGAATACATTAAAAAATCCTTCACTCCAGCATCTACGACTGTCTAGTTCTTTATCTCTGGGAACACTTGCAAGCTGTCCAAACTGTCCCACAGCCCTTGGATCTCTGGGGCCTGTCTGTCACATCTAGGGCCATAACCTTATGATGCCCTCCTGACCTCCTCACCTGCACACTTGTAGAGTGCAGTACTCGTACTGCCTCCTCTGCTGGGTTTCGAGCTGGGTCCTTCAGTTCACTTAGATTTTTAATAATGTCTGGTTTTGTTTTGTTGAAAGTACATGTTTCACTGTATAGTCAAGAATGTTATTCACTTCGTCACTGTCTACCGGTTTAAGCAATTCATTACTCAAGTTCTTTTGTAAACTCACATCTGCATGTACTTCATTTTGCAACATCGCTAGTGTGTCATTAATGTGATGTCCTTTTTTACAATCTCTTCTTTGAGTACAGAAGGGTGGATTTTATCATGGACAGCAGGCAGTGCTTTAGTAAGTAAATGTGCCCTAACATGTAGATTTGCTTCTGTCCATTAACAGCAGCTTTTATTTTGTTTATCTTTGCAGTGATATTGTTCACATTGCCATAAATAACAACAGTTTTTGACTGATTTAATTTTTCAGGGATGCTAATAATGGTTCCTTTCACATTTGAGTTCACAATTAGATTAACTTTGGTTTGATTTTCTGGCCTCACCTTTGGCCACTTTCTGTAAACCTGATCAATTTTCCTTTCAAACCGGTTGCTATTTAAAAAAAAAATCCCTCTTGTTTACTTTTTGCCGTGGATTTTTGAGCACATGCTCTACATTGTCTTTCCTCCTTCCCTGTTTTAGTACAATCTCTCTCTCTTTGAGATCCTGATTCGCTTCATTCATGGAGATTCGCAGTGCTGCGATGTCAAAAAAGAGCCAAATTACAGATGCGATAAATACAAAAGCAAGGACTCTCCCATTGCCTCTTAAATACTTCTTCAACCTCATTATTTTAATGCTATAAAGTCTTTCCAAGTCTTTTCAGTTCACGCTCAGTTCAGCGCTGAAAGAGTGACTCCTCATTCTAAAACTGAGGTGACTTTCTGAAATATTAAGAAATCGGAAACAAATTAGAAACAGAGACATGATGTATGTTAACGCAGCTAAAAATGGAATCAGTTTTAAACAACATGCATAGCATAGAACCCACAAAAGAAGCAGGAAATGAAACACAGAACTAAAATGAAACTAATTTGTGTCGCTGTGGTTGTGTTACTGAAGCTATCGCGATAATAAAAAACGGGATTTGATTGTGGATCACCTGGATTTACCACTGCCTATGGGATTTACAGATGATGTTCATTCCACTCACGACTGCTGTAAATAAATAATTTTAGTGCACAAAAACTTTTTAGTAAATGCAGTCAGTGCAAGACATAGAGTTTGCCAAAGCTAAATGTATCCACAGAAGGGCATACCGAACTAAAAAAATATGGAGGCTGTTTGAGGCGAAACCCATTGAAAACTTGTGATACACACTGAAACACTTGCGATACACACTGAAACACTTGCGATACACACTGAAACACTTGCGATAGGTTTTAGGCCCCACCATAGCACAGAAACTGCACTTGTTAAAATTACAAATGACCTGCTCTTTGCGTCAGATCAAGGCTGCATCTCATTTCTAGTCTTACTTGATCTTAGTGCTGCGTTCGACACCATAGATCATGACATACTCATAGATAGATTACAAAACTATACAGGTATTCAAGGGCAGGCTCTAAGATGGTTTAGATCCTACCTGTCCGATCGCTACCATTTTGTATACTTAAATGGGGTGTCATCTCATTTATCATCAGTAAAATATGGAGTGCCACAAGGATCCGTCCTAGGTTCCCTTCTATTTTCGATATAGATGTTGCCCCTTGGTAATATTATTAGAAAATACGGAATTAGCTTCCACTGTTATGCTGATGATACTCAGCTATATATCTCAACGAGACCAGATGAAACTTCCCAATTATCTAAGCTAACAGAGTGTGTTAAAAATGTAAAAGATTAGATGACAAATAATTTTCTACAATTAAATTCGGATAAGACAGAGATATTAATTATTGGACCAAAAAACACTACACAGAATCTTGTAGATTACAATCTGCAACTAGACGGATGTACTGTTACTACCTCTACAGTCAGAAATCTGGGTGTTATATTAGACAGCAATTTGTCTTTTGAAAATCATATTTCCAATGTTACAAAAACTGCATTCTTCCATCTTAGAAACATTGCCAAGCTATGAAACATGTTATCTGTTTCTGATGCAGAAAAGCTAGTTCAAGCATTCATGACCTCTAGACTGGACTATTGTAATGCACTTCTAGGTGGTTGTCCTGCTTCGTCAATAAACAAGCTACAGGTAGTCCAAAATGCAGCAGCTAGAGTCCTTACGAGGTCAAGAAAATATGATCATATTACCCCAATTTTACAGTCTCTGCACTGGCTACCTATTAAGTTCCGTATCAGTTACAAATTATCATTACTTACATATAAGGCCCTAAATGGTTTAGCTCCTGCGTACCTAACTAGCCTTCTACCACGCTACAACCCATCACACACCCTAAGGTCACAAAACGCTGGACTTTTGGTAGTTCCTAGGATTGCAAAGTCCACTAAAGGAGGTAGAGCTTTCTCACATTTGGCTCCCAAACTCTGGAATAGCCTTCCTGATAATGTTCGGGGTTCAGACACACTCTCTCTGTTTAAATCATTTAAAAACGCATCTCATTCGCCAAGCATACGAATAATGTATCTTTTAAATTGTGAGTGTAGTTGCATCTGATCAAAGGTGCATTTTTATTCATTAGCTTGGGTTAAACTAATTTTTCTTTGTTGGATCAGCAGCTATGCTAATTATGTCTCTATTTTGTTTCTATGTTTTGCCACGGGATTTACAAGCTCCAGTCTGGATCCAGAACACATGAGAAGAGATGATGCTGAGCCTCAGAGGACCTCAGATGATGCTAACCCTGAATCAACAAACAGAACTAACAATTATTGCTACACGTGTGACTGCATCATATAATAATAATAACTATTAATTAATAATATTGATAGTTCATCGTCTAGCTGACTACGTCTTGCATTATTATTATTTTTTATTTTTTCTAAAATCCTGTCAAATGTGCACAAACTACTAGCTACTACTAAATATTGTAGAAACATAATTTTCTGTAAAGTTGCTTTGTAACGATTTGTATTGTAAAAAGCGCTATACAAATAAACTTGAATTGAAAAATTGAATTGACACATTAACTGTACCATGGCACTGCCACAAACATTTTTTTTACAGAAGATAAAGTGGGACATTTTAAGATATTTACATCTGTGTAGTCATTTAAAAGACTGCAAAAAGACTTGTAGTGAGATCGAGTCTGGTCTAACCTGTTTTGTTGCAGTAGTAGGCAATAGGCTACCTGACTGCCTTGTTTGTTTGTTCCTCTGGAAAAAAAGGTGTACACACAACTAGAGAGGAGAAACAAAAAGATGACTAAGTTCAGGTGAAATTGTATTTATTTATTTAATATGGGAGCTTAGATAATATAAATAAAAAGTAAATAGTAATGAGAAGTAAAAAAACAAAAACGAATGCTATTGTAAAAAGACAATAAAAACATTTTTTTGTATGTAATATGATATCAAAGAAAAAAAAACAAACATATTTGTGATTTTTTTTCCTGCTTAAAATTTGACACTATAACAATATCAATAAACATTTTCAGAATTTTTAAATGTATTTATTAATTTAAAGTTTTTTGCCTCAAGGCAACATTGCAACACAACAGATACATTTTAACATTTGACATTTTCATGCAGAAAAAAAGAACTATATTTATTGAAAAGAATATTATTTAAACAAACACTAGATCAACCATATATATATATATATATATATATATATATATATATATATATATATATATATATATATATATATACACACATACATACATACATACATACATACATACATATATTTTGTATGTCTCCCTTATCTAACACACCTGATTTAACTCAGCTCATTAGTATAGAGACTGCAAGATCTGAATTGGGTGTGTCTGATAAAAGGGGGTCCACCCGGACAGGTTTGAAATCCCTTGCAAGGCATCCTTGTACCGTTGTGGATCTCAGATATAGCCAAACCATCATATCAAGTGATCATACTAAAACATTACAGTCAGTGTTGTTTCAATGTAAATTAAAGCTGCAAGCAGCGATGAACGGGCCCTCGCACCCGGGCTCACCGGCAGCGAGTGGCTTTAGTTAATAGGTGAACGGTAAGAAATATGCGTTTAAACTCATAAATATAAGTAGAATATATCAATGTTTATTCCATATATGTGCCAATCTTCCTGTTGCCAGCAGGTGGCGCTATCATTATAATGGAATATTGGCCTTCAGATGTGTTCAGGGCAGGACTTTTATCGAACATGTGAGGTTTGGGGAGGATTGGACACTTTATGCCTGAGTTACAACAACATCCTATTTCATGGCGAAACAATGAAATTTGTCAGGCCGCCATGGACACGCCCTTTAACGAAACCTCAAGATCCTCGCAATTTAAGATCGCAAAAGGCTTTAGATTACACTGACCAAGTTTGGTGTTGATCTGAATAAATATCTAGGAGGAGTTCGTTAAAGTACAACCCCTGAAAATGGCCAAAACAACACTAATTTTGCAGAGAAAATTCCAAATAACTGACTTCCTGTTGGGATTCGGACTTCGTACCAAGAGACTTTTTCGTAGATATTGGTGTGTTACATGTGTGTACCGATTCTTGTACATGTACGTGAAACATAGCTCAAGGCGCACTCCGTTTAAAGTGTATACGCACTCCGTTGAAAGTGTATAGGTGGCGCTATTGAGCCATTTTGCCACACTCGATGGAATATTGGCCTTCAGATCTGTTCAGGCCAGGACCCTTATCACACAAGTGAAGTTTGGGCAAGATCGGACATTTTATGCCTGAGTTATAACATCTTTTATTCCCATGGCGAGACATTGAACTTCATCACGGCGCCATGGACACACCTTTTAACAAAAACTCAAGATATTCACAACTAAACATCACACAGGTCTTTAGATTAGACTGACCACAAAAAAGACATTGATGTCATAACATTTCTAGGAGTAGTTTGTCGCAGTGTAAAATATGTAACTTCCTGTTGCCAATAGGTGGCGCTATGACTATAACTGAATATTGGCATGTAGATCTGTTCAGATCAAGAGTCTTATCCAACATGTGAAGTTTGGGGCAGATTGGACATTGTATGTCTGAGTTACAGCAACTTCCTTTTTCATGGCGAAACATCGAAATTTTTCAGGCCGCCATGGACCCGCCCTTTAACGAAACCTCAAGTCCTTCGCAATTTATTATCGCAAAGGGCTTTAGATTACACTGACCAAGTTTGATGTTGATCTGAATAAATCTCTAGGAGGAGTTCGTTAAAGTACAACCCCTGAAAATGGCAAAAATAACAGCAATTTTGAAGGGAAAATTCAAAATAACCGACTTCCTGTTGGGATCCGGATTTCGTACCAAGAGACTTTTTTGTAGGTATTGGAGTGTTACATGTGTGTACCAATTTTTGTACATGTACGTGAAACATAGCTCGAGGCGCACTCCGTTGAAAGTGTATAGGTGGCGCTATAGAGCCATTCTGCCACACCCGGTGGAATATTGGCCTGCAGATCTGTTCAGGCCAGGACTCTTATCACACATGTGAAGTTTGGGGAAGATCGGACATTTTATGCCTGAGTTATAACATCTTTTATTCGCATGGCGAGACATCGAACTTCGTCGCGGCGCCATGAACAAGCCTTTTAACGAAAACTCAAGATCTTCACAACTGAACATCGCACAGGCCTTTAGATTAGACTGACCACAAAAAAGACATTGATGTCATAAAATTTCTAGGAGTAGTTCGTCGCAGCATAAAATATGTCACTTCCTGTTGCCAATAGGTGGCGCTATGACTATAACTGAATATGGGCATGTCAATCTGTTCAGGTTCGGAGTCTCATCAAACATGTGAAGTTTGGGGCAGATTGGTCATTGTATGTGTGAGTTATAGCAACTTCATTTTTCATGGCGAATCATCGAAATTCGCCAGGCCGCCACGGACACGCCCTTCAACGAAAAGTCAGGATCTTCGCAATTTAACATCGCAAAGGCCTTTAGATTAGGCATACCAAATTTGGTGTTGATTTGAAGAACTCTCTAGGAGGAGTTCGTTAAAATACAACACATGGAAATGACCAAAATTACACAAAATATGCTCATAATATTAAAAATAACCGACTTCCTGTTGGGTTTAGAATTTCGCTCCAAGAGTCTTTTTTGTAGGTATTGGTGTGTTACATATGTGTGCCAATTTTCGTGCATGTACGTGAAACATAGCTGGAAGGCTGTTGATTTTCTTGGTATAGGTGGCGCTGTCGAGCCATTTTGCCACACCCTCTTCTGAATCCTATATCAGACGAAAATTTTCACCAGGTTTGACGAGTGTGCAAAGTTTCATGACTTTTTGAGCATGTTAAAGCCCTCAAAAATGCGATTCATTCGGGAGAAGAAGAAGAAGAAGAAGAAGAAGAATAATAATAAATTAAAGCTGCAAGCAGCGATGAACGGGCCCTCGCACCCGGGCTCACCGCCATCGTGTGGCTTTAGTAAAAAGGTGAACGTTGAGAAATATGCATTTAAACTCATAAATATAAGTGCAATATATCAAAGTTTATTCCATATGTGTGCCAATCTTCCTTTTGCCAGCAGGTGGCGCTATTGTTATAATGGAATATTGGCCTTCAGATGTGTTCAAGACAGGACCCTTATCACACATGTGAAGTTTGGGCAAGATCGGACATTTTATGCCTGAGTTATAACATCTTTTATTCCCATGGTGAGACATCGAACTTCGTCATGGCGACATGGACATGCCTTTTAACAAAAACTCAAGGTCTTCACAACTAAACATCACACAGGTCTTTAGATTAGACTGACCACAAAAAAGACATTGATGTCATAAAATTTCTAGGAGTAGTTTGTCACAGTGTAAAATATGTCACTTCCAGTTGCCAATAGGTGGCGCTATGACTATAACTGAATATTGGCATGTAGATCTGTTCAGGTTTAGAGTCTTATCAAAAATGTGAAGTTTGGGGCAGATTGGACATTGTATGTCTGAGTTACAGCAACATCCTTTTTCATGGCGAAACATCGAAATTTGTCAGGCCGCCATGGACCCGCCCTTTAACGAAACCTCAATTCCTTCGCAATTTAACATGGCAAAGGGCTTTAGATTACACTGACCAAGTTTGGTGTTGATCTGAATAAATCTCTAGGAGGAGTTCGTTAAAATACAACCCCTGAAAATGCCAAAAACAACACCAATTTTGCAGGGAAAATTAAAAATAACCGACTTCCTGTTGGGATTCGGGTTTCGTACCAAGAGACTTTTTTGTAGCTATTGGTGTGTTACATATGTTTACCGATTTTCGTACATGTATATGACATGTAGCTCGAGGCGCACTCCATTGAAAATGTAGAGGTGGCGCTATCGAGCCATTTTGCCACACCCAATGGAATATTAGCCTCCAGATGTGTTCAGGTCAGTACTCTTATCAAACATTTGAAGTTTGGGCAAGATCTGATATTTTATGACTGAGTTACAACAACTTCTACTCCCATGGCGAGACATCGAACTTTGACATGGCGCCATGGACACGCCCTTTAACGAAAACTCAAGATCTTCTCAATTTAACATCGTACAGGCCTTTAGATTAGACTGACGACAAAAAAGACATTGATGTCAAAAATTTCTAGGAGTAGTTTGTCGCAGCGTAAAATATGTCACTTCCTGTTGCCAATAGGTGGCGCTATGACTATAACTGAATATGGTCATGTCAAACCGTTCAGGACAGGAGTCTCATCAAACATGTGAAGTTTGGGGCAGATTGGTCATTGTATGTCTGAGTTATAGCAACTTCCTGTTTCATGGCGAATCATTGAAATTCGCCAGGCCGCCACACACAGGCCCTTCAACGAAAACTCAAAAGCTTCGCAATTTAACATCGCAAAGGCCTTTAGATTAGGCATACCAAATTTGGTGTTGATCTGAATTAATCTCTAGGAGGAGTTCGTTAAAATACAACGCATGGAATTGACAAAAATGACACAAAATTTGCTCATAATATTAGAAATAACCGACTTCCTGTTGGGTTTCGGATTTTGCTCCAAGAGGCTTTTTTGTAGGTATTGGAGAGTTACATGTGTATACCGATTTTCATACATGTACATGAAACGTAGCTCGAGGCGCACACCGTTGAACGTGTATAGGTGGCGCTGTTGAGCCATTTTGCCACACCCACTTCTGAAACCCATATCAGACGTACATTTTCGCCAGTTCTGAGGTGTGTGCAAAGTTTCATGACTTTTCGAGTATGTTTAGGCCCTCAAAAATGCGATTCATCTTAGAGAAGAAGAATAATAATAATAATAATAATAAACGGAGCAATTCCAAGAGGGTCCTCACACCATCGGTGCTCGGGCCCTAATTAAAGCTGCAAGCAGCGATGAACGGGCCCTCGCACCCGGGCTCACCGGCAGCGAGTGGCTTTAGTTAATAGGTGAACGGTGAGAAATATGCGTTTAAAATCATAAATATAAGTAGAATATATCAATGTTTATTCCATATATGTGCCAATCTTCCTGTTGCCAGCAGGTGGCGCTATCATTATAATGGAAAATTGGCCTTCAGATGTGTTCAGGGCAGGACTTTTATCGAACATGTGAGGTTTGGGGAGGATTGGACATTTTATGCCTGAGTTACAACAACATCCTATTTCATGGCGAAACAATGAAATTTGTCAGGCCGCCATGGACACGCCCTTTAACGAAACCTCAAGATCTTCGCAATTTAAGATCGCAAAAGGCTTTAGATTACACTGACCAAGTTTGGTGTTGATCTGAATAAATATCTAGGAGGAGTTCGTTAAAGTACAACCCCTGAAAATGGCCAAAACAACACTAATTTTGCAGAGAAAATTCCAAATAACTGACTTCCTGTTGGGATTCGGACTTCGTACCAAGAGACTTTTTCGTAGATATTGGTGTGTTACATGTGTGTACCGATTTTTGTACATGTACGTGAAACATAGCTCAAGGCGCACTCCGTTTAAAGTGTATACGCACTCCGTTGAAAGTTTATAGGTGGCGCTATTGAGCCATTTTGCCACACTCGATGGAATATTGGCCTTCAGATCTGTCCAGGCCAGGACCCTTATTACACAAGTGAAGTTTGGGCAAGATCGGACATTTTATGCCTGAGTTATAACATCTTTTATTCCCATGGCGAGACATTGAACTTCATCACGGCGCCATGGACACACCTTTTAACAAAAACTCAAGATATTCACAACTAAACATCACACAGGTCTTTAGATTAGACTGACCACAAAAAAGACATTGATGTCATAAAATTTCTAGGAGTAGTTTGTCGCAGTGTAAAATATGTAACTTCCTGTTGCCAATAGGTGGCGCTATGACTATAACTGAATATTGGCATGTAGATCTGTTCAGGTCAAGAGTCTTATCCAACATGTGAAGTTTGGGGCAGATTGGACATTGTATGTCTGAGTTACAGCAACTTCCTTTTTCATGGCGAAACATCGAAATTTGTCAGGCCGCCATGGACCCGCCCTTTAACGAAACCTCAAGTCCTTCGCAATTTATTATCGCAAAGGGCTTTAGATTACACTGACCAAGTTTGGTATTGATCTGAATAAATCTCTAGGAGGAGTTCGTTAAAGTACAACCCCTGAAAATGGCAAAAACAACAGCAATTTTGAAGGGAAAATTCAAAATAACCGACTTCCTGTTGGGATCCGGATTTCGTACCAAGAGACTTTTTTTGTAGGTATTGGAGTGTTACATGTGTGTACCAATTTTTGTACATGTACGTGAAACATAGCTCGAGGCGCACTCCGTTGAAAGTGTATAGGTGGCGCTATAGAGCCATTCTGCCACACCCGGTGGAATATTGGCCTGAAGATCTGTTCAGGCCAGGACTCTTATCACACATGTGAAGTTTGGGGAAGATCGGACATCTTATGCCTGAGTTATAACATCTTTTATTCGCATGGCGAGACATAGAACTTCGTCGCGGCGCCATAAACAAGCCTTTTAACGAAAGCTCAAGATCTTCACAACTGAACATCGCACAGGCCTTTAGATTAGACTGACCACAAAAAAGACATTGATGTCATACAATTTCTAGGAGTAGTTCGTCGCAGCGTAAAATATGTCACTTCCTGTTGCCAATAGGTGGCGCTATGACTATAACTGAATATGGGCATGTCAATCTGTTCAGGTTCGGAGTCTCATCAAACATGTGAAGTTTGGGGCAGATTGGTCATTGTATGTGTGAGTTATAGCAACTTCATTTTTCATGGCGAATCATCGAAATTCGCCAGGCCGCCACGGACACGCCCTTCAACGAAAAGTCAGGATCTTCGCAATTTAACATCGCAAAGGCCTTTAGATTAGGCATACCAAATTTGGTGTTGATTTGAAGAACTCTCTAGGAGGAGTTCGTTAAAATACAACACATGGAAATGACCAAAATTACACAAAATATGCTCATAATATTAAAAATAACCGACTTCCTGTTGGGTTTAGAATTTCGCTCCAAGAGTCTTTTTTGTAGGTATTGGTGTGTTACATATGTGTGCCAATTTTCGTGCATGTACGTGAAACATAGCTGGAAGGCTGTTGATTTTCTTGGTATAGGTGGCGCTGTCGAGCCATTTTGCCACACCCTCTTCTGAATCCTATATCAGACGAAAATTTTCACCAGGTTTGACGAGTGTGCAAAGTTTCATGACTTTTTGAGCAGGTTAAAGCCCTCAAAAATGCGATTCATTCGGGAGAAGAAGAAGAAGAAGAAGAAGAAGAAGAATAATAAAAAACAAAGCAGATACAAGAGGGTCCTCGCACCTCGGTGCTCGGGCCCTAAAAACAAAGCAGATATTAAAGCTGCAAGCAGCGATGAACGGGCCCTCGCACCCGGGCTCACCGCCATCGTGTGGTTTTAGTAAAAAGGTGAACGTTGAGAAATATGCATTTAATGTCCTAAATATAAGTTGAATATATCAAAGTATATCCCATATATGTGCCAATCTTACCGTTGCCAGCAGGTGGCGCTATCATTATAATGGAATATTGGCCTTCAGATGTGTTCAGGCCAGGACTCTTATCAAACATGTGAAGTTTGGGGAAGATTGAACATTTTATGCTTGAGTTACAACAACTCCTCTTGCTGTGGCAAGACATCAAATTTTGTCATGGCGCCATGGAAACACACTTTAACAAAAACTCAAGATCTCCAAAAGTTAACATTGCACAGGCCTTTAGATTAGACTGACCACAAAATATATGTTAATCTCAAAAAATGTATAGGAGTAGTTTGTCGCAGCGTAAAACATGTCACTTCCTGTTGCCAATAGGTGGCGCTATGACTATAAGTGAATGTGGGCATGTAGATCTGTTAAGGGCAGAAGTTTTATCTAACATGTGAAGTTTGGGGCAGATTGGACATTGTATGTCTGAGTTACAGCAACTTCCTTTTTCATGGCGAAACATCGAAATTTGTCAGGCCGCCATGGACACGCCCTTTAACGAAATCTAAAGATCTTCGCAATTTAACATCGCAAAGGGCTTAAGATTACACTGACCAGGTTTGGTGTTGATCTGAATAAATCTCTAGGAGGAATTCGTTAAAGTACAACCCCTGAAAATGGCAAAAACAACGCCAATTTTGCAGAGAAAATTCTAAATAACCGACTTCCTGTTGGGATTCGGATTTCGTACCAAGAGACTTTTTTGTAGGTATTGGTGTGTTACATGTGTATACCGATTTTTGTACATGTACGTGAAACATAGCTCAAGGCGCACTCCGTTTAAAGTGTATACGCACTCCGTTGAAAGTGTATAGGTGGCGCTATTGAGCCATTTTGCCACACTCGATGGAATATTGGCCTTCAGATCTGTTCAGGCCAGGACCCTTATCACACAAGTGAAGTTTGGGCAAGATCGGACATTTTATGCCTGAGTTATAACATGTTTTATTCCCATGGCGAGACATTGAACTTCATCACGGCGCCATGGACACACTTTTTAACAAAAACTCAAGATATTCACAACTAAACATCACACAGGTCTTTAGATTAGACTGACCACAAAAAAGACATTGATGTCATAAAATTTCTAGGAGTAGTTTGTCGCAGTGTAAAATATGTAACTTCCTGTTGCCAATAGGTGGCGCTATGACTATAACTGAATATTGGCATGTAGATCTGTTCATGTCAAAAGAGTCTTATCCAACATGTGAAGTTTGGGGCAGATTGGACATTGTATGTCTGAGTTACAGCAACTTCCTTTTTCATGGCGAAACATCGAAAGTTTTCAGGCCGCCATGGACCCGCCCTTTAACGAAACCTCAAGTCCTTCGCAATTTATTATCGCAAAGGGCTTTAGATTACACTGACCAAGTTTGATGTTGATCTGAATAAATCTCTAGGAGGAGTTCGTTAAAGTACAACCCCTGAAAATGGCAAAAACAACAGCAATTTTGAAGGGAAAATTCAAAATAACCGACTTCCTGTTGGGATCCGGATTTCGTACCAAGAGACTTTTTTGTAGGTATTGGAGTGTTACATGTGTGTACCAATTTTTGTACATGTACGTGAAACATAGCTCGAGGCGCACTCCGTTGAAAGTGTATAGGTGGCACTATAGAGCCATTCTGCCACACCCGGTGGAATATTGGCCTGAAGATCTGTTCAGGCCAGGACTCTTATCACACATGTGAAGTTTGGGGAAGATCGGACATCTTATGCCTGAGTTATAACATCTTTTATTCACATGGCGAGACATCGAACTTCGTCGCGGAGCCATGAACAAGCCTTTTAACGAAAACTCAAGATCTTCACAACTGAACATCGCACAGGCCTTTAGATTAGACTGACCACAAAAAAGACATTGATGTCATAAAATTTCTAGGAGTAGTTCGTCGCAGCATAAAATATGTCACTTCCTGTTGCCAATAGGTGGCGCTATGACTATAACTGAATATGGGCATGTCAATCTGTTCAGGTTCGGAGTCTCATCAAACATGTGAAGTTTGGGGCAGATTGGTCATTGTATGTGTGAGTTATAGCAACTTCATTTTTTATGGCGAATCATCGAAATTCGCCAGGCCGCCACGGACACGCCCTTCAACGAAAAGTCAGGATCTTCGCAATTTAACATCGCAAAGGCCTTTAGATTAGGCATACCAAATTTGGTGTTGATTTGAAGAACTCTCTAGGAGGAGTTCGTTAAAATACAACACATGGAAATGACCAAAATTACACAAAATATGCTCATAATATTAAAAATAACCGACTTCCTGTTGGGTTTAGAATTTCGCTCCAAGAGTCTTTTTTGTAGGTATTGGTGTGTTACATATGTGTGCCAATTTTCGTGCATGTACGTGAAACATAGCAGGAAGGCTGTTGATTTTCTTGGTATAGGTGGCGCTGTCGAGCCATTTTGCAACACCCTCTTCTGAATCCTATATCAGACGAAAATTTTCACCAGGTTTGACGAGTGTGCAAAGTTTCATGACTTTTTGAGCATGTTAAAGCCCTCAAAAATGCGATTCATTCGGGAGAAGAAGAAGAAGAAGAAGAATAATAATAATTAAAGCTGCAAGCAGCGATGATCGGGCCCTCGCACCCGGGCTCACCGCCAGCAAGCGGCTTTAGTAAAAAAAGACGAACAGCGAGAAATATGCATTTAAAGTCGTAAATATAAGCTGAATATGTCAAAGTCATTTATATGTGCCAATCTTCCTTTTGCCAGCAGGTGGCGCTATCATTATAATGGAATATTTTCCTTCAGATGTGTTCAGGCCAAGACTATTATCGAACATTTGAAGTTTGGGGAAGATTGAATATTTTATGCCTGAGTTACAACAACTTCTCTTCCTATGGCGAGAAATCAATTTTGTCATGGCGCCATGGACACGACCTTTAACAAAAACTCAAGATAGACTGACCACAAAAAATTTCTAGGAGTAGTTTGTTGCAGCGTAAAATATGACACTTCCTGTTGCCAATAGAGTGTACTATATATCTTTGTTGTTCTGTCCTTTCATCTGCTCACTGCATTCGTTAACTGTCTTATAAGCGTTTTTTAAAAGTAAAAATTACTTCCATTTCAGTCTCTTTCAATATAAGTGTTTATATAAATGTTAATTAAAGCTTAGTTAAAATATTTTAATACATTATTAATAATATTTTTTTTTAATTACATTTTTATTTTAAGATTAGTTTATCTACTGTGAAATAACATAAACAATAATATTTTTAATGATAGGAATAACTAACATAAAAAAAGATTAATAAATGATCTGAAAAATAGATTGTTCATTGTTAGTTAATGTAAACCAAAGAGAGCTTATTATAAATTGTTGCAAAACACTTTTATTGATCTATAACCATTTTTAAAAATACTTTTATTGATCTATAAACATTTCTGAAATTATTATATTAAACTATATTACCATTAAAATTCATTAGATTTTTAAAATACATATTATTTTACTTTGAAAGATTCTTATAAATGATTTAAATGCTGTATACACGTTTCTAAAACAATTATTTAAAAGTAATCCTATAGCTCCATCTGGTGGTGGCCATGATAGGTATTACACACTGCACGTTTGGTGTTGCTATCTGAACCAGTCCAAATGAAGCGTTCCTAAATGGAGCATGAGAACAGGACAGACTGTGCATACGCCTATGCAAGGCCAGGTTCACAAGCTCTATCCGTAATGCATATTTTTTTTCAGAGCCCATGTTAATGTTTCAGAGCATTCACACTGCACATGGTAAAAGATGTGAACGAAAAAGGTTAGAAGTAGAAAGGTGTGAAAAGAATGAATATCTATCGCATGAGCATAGAGAGAGTTGTGAGTGCACAGGACACAGTTTGAGCAGAGGACGCGTTTTGTGACAAAGTAAAGGAAATGTGCATGCAAGCGGAGAGAATCATGCTCGCGTATTATTTTAATGTGTTTTTGCGTTACAATAACATGCTCTCGCTACTGCGTCTGCACCACATACACATACTGTATACACTCTGCAAAAAGTGAACCTGTATAATGTATAACAAATCTATTTCAACACCTGAAGCATCGCTACAATGAGCTTTATGACCAATGCATGACAAGAAGACATGCCTAAAAATTCAGCACTCCTGAATATGAGCTTTTCACTTCCAGCCTTCGAGGACAATTATATATATATCACTCATAAATCGTGAAATACCAAATATATAGTATTTATTAAGATTGATGTGATTTGAAATTGGTAAAATCTGCTTGGAAAAAAAATGTCATCAGAATATCAACGTGCCTTATTATTATGCACTTTGTGAAAAAGCATTTTTAACGATTTTATTGATCTATAAGCATTTGTAAAATATTTTTGCCTGCATTACAGCTTAGTCTTTATCTGTGAGCTGAACTGTTTTACTGTTAAATCAGCAAGATTGTGTAAATTCAGGTCATGTCATGTCATGTCAAAGAATGTCTGTCATAGGTGTTATGCTTCTATTTATCAAATATGTGAGCCTACGTTAAATATTATATATACTTATATAAAAGTAGAATAAAAAATAGACAATATTGTCAATGTTAAAGGTACAGGTTGTAGGACCTGCCACTAGAGGGCGCACTACCAAAACAATAACAATCGCATGGTTTGATGACGCTAAGAAGGAGTGTGGAATGATGGGATTTGTTGTCTTCTACCCAACTGTTGATGGCCATCAATCATACGGAAAGCTAAATCATGGATTCAACCATTACATATTGCGTCATGCTATAATGCAATACAATACAGAAAATATAGTTTGACAGTAAATTATCAAATTAATTGATTACTGTTTAGTGAGATAATATGTAAACGATTACCACTTGTTCAACAAATATATACACTCGTGTACATTCAAACACAATAATTGGGCATATACATAGCAAATGCGAGTATAATGATTTGCACAAAAATATTACATACAAAGTCAATGCAAAGACGCGATCAGACTATGGATCAGATGCGTCCTCGCGCGGGACTAGAGACGCGATGCCTCGCATTTGGCATGTATGCCCTAAATAATCTTGTTGATCGTTATAATATCAAACATTTTCTGTAAAGATACTAATCAAAACAACTCAACTGTCGCGTAAAACACAAGCAAGATCGGCATCTCTTTCTACTTGAAGTTTGTCGCGAAGCTCTCTCCAATTAGAAAATGCAAGACCGATATTGATCCTCGCTCTTTCTCTCCTCTTGTCCCAGACGAATAAGTAACCATAAATAAGTAACAAAATCCACCATAAAATGTGCAAGAAGAAGTAAATAAGGAGCTGCTTGAACCAAGCTAGTGGTTTGCTGGATGCTAGACACTACTTCTGCATCTGTCCACGACACCAAAGCCTTTTAGGCAAGTCGTGCCACTCGGCCGCCATCTTGGCAATGCCTCCAGGCAGCTATTTCAGACTAACAAGACCAGGCTCCTATCTAAATGGCAGAGAGTCAGAACTGCACTCTCACTGGTCACCGGGACATAACACAGCAGTATAGAAACAGCAGTAAAATATGATAAAAATCGCTGAAAAAGTTTGATGAATTTGACCCAAAATAAGGTTTAAAACACCTTTTTGCCCACAGTTATACTTTTACTACACATGCGCAAGGGTGTCACGGCCGGGATACAGAGAAGCACGGTGAGAGAACCAAGTGCGGGTATGTCGTTTATTAGGGTAAATCCAAAAGAGAAACAGTCCAGGCAGGGGTCAAAACCAAAACATCAATCCAAAACATAAACAGACTAGGACACAAGACAGGAGCACAACTAGAGACGGACATGAATAAACAAGGACTCCGTGACACATACTAAGACCGTGTGGTCGGACCAACGGGAGGACGAAACTCTGGCAATCCCATGGTGTACATACTGGACTCCAGAAGATCGGTGCTGACCCGACACTGCTCATGAAGATTCTTGGTGACTTGCATTTGTACATGAATATCATTGGTGACTTGTACTTGCTCATGAAGATCAATGGTGACTTGCCTTTGTTCATGAAGATCAGTGGTGACTTGCCTGTGTTCATAAAGATCACCGGTGACTTGACTCTGTCCTTGAAGATCACCCGTGACTTGACTTAGTCCTTGAAGATCACCAGTGACTTGACTCTGTCCTTGAAGACCACCAATGACTTGACTCTGTCCATGAAGATCACCAGTGACTTGACTTGACTCTGAAAGTTCAACGGTGACTAGCCTTGTCTCTGGAAAGTCCATGGTACCTAGCCTTTGCGCAGGAAGGTCATCGGTGACTAGCTCTGACTCTGGAAGGTCAGCGGTGACTAGCCCTGACTCTGGAAGGTCAGCGGCGACTAGCCCTGACTTTGGAAGGTCAGCGGTGACTAGCCCTGACTCTGGAAGGTCCACGAACACCTGACTCGACTCTGGAGAGTTCACTGGAACCTGACTCGACTCTGGAGAGTCCACTGGAACCTGACTCGACTCTGGAGAGTCCACTGGAACCTGACTCGACTCTGGAGGGTCAACTGGAACCTGACTCGACTCCAGAGGGTCAGCTGTGACTGTCATCCTGTGCAGTGGCATTGGGCAAGCAGCCATCTTGGGTCATGACTCTGGACAGGTTGCCATCTGGTGCTGTGGCACTGGGCTGGCAGCCATCTTGTGCGGTGACGCTGGATTGACGGCCATCTTGTGCTGTGACGCTGAATTGACGGCCATCTTGGGCTGTGGCGCTGAGCTAGCGGTCATCTAATCCAAGAATGAGTCAGCGGCCATCTTGGGCGTTGGCGCTGAGCTGGCGGCCATCTTGCACTGTAGCGCTGGACTGGTGATCACCTTGTTTTGTGGTGCTGTGTTGGCGTCCATCCTGCCTCGTGGCGCTGAACTAGCGGTCATCATGGGCAGAGTGCGCTTCCTCTCTCCTCTCCGTCCACCATGGTGAGACGGTGGCTCTGATCCATCCCACACGAGCCCCGGGTCGAAGGGAGGCCATGGTTGAGAGCGGTGCTGAATCTCCTCTCGACCACTCCCTCCTCTGCGACCTCCCCTGGTCCCCCGGAAAACCACCAGGCGAGTTATTTATTATTTTCCAACTAGCACCTGATTGGATCTAGAAAAGTAGTTAATGACAGATATCTCACAAACCCAAATGTCATGTTCTGTCCAATTTTGGAACCATCTCTCTGTTATCCCTCCTTCCTCGAAATGTAAAAATTCGAGCCATCTGGACCGTAACGGGGACGTTTTAGGGAATGGGAAAAGTGTTTGGTGAGTGCCACAACCAAAAATGTACCTCCTCGCCATCTCTCCTTTCATGCGCTGTCAATGCTTGCAAATACACAGGCAGCCTGTCTACTGTCAGTTGGAGGGCCGTGGTTACGGATGCTAAGCAGACACCCAAAACGTCAAATCTACTTCATCGCGAAGGTCCTTCAATGCAGAGGTGAGGGGCATTTTCAGATTTTGATTAAAGATAACGAAGCCAAATAATTTTTTTTGTGTGGATTGACTTGCGTGGATGAATTGTTCACCACAAAATTATCAATTTAGGCAAACAAAGTAAATATGGTAAATTTTGATTTCAGTTGGACTTTAAATATTTCCCAGCTTGACTGTTAAAAGCAGATGATTGGCTTTCCAGCGGGAGGGGCAGAACATACCCAGCAAACATTGGTCCGATGGCGACGTCGTGTGCCTGGCCAAAAATAGTCCCTCTATGAAATCCTTGTGAAATATGCAAAAGCTGTGCTTACACCTTGCTTAATACTGCAATAATTAACCTGTTAACTGTCACTCACGTTTTGGAAGATATACCTACATTTCTATAATTCATGACTGAAAACATTTTGTAACATGATTTTGATGTGCCATTTACATGGCAATGCAATGGCTGGTTTTAAAATGGGTTTTAAAGGATGAATTTTGAGATTTTATGTTTTCAAGTGATATATAACTTCTGAGGATTTCTAAAATGTGATCTTTCTAAAATGTGATTTCTAAAATGTGATGTGACCTTTCCAACGATATATAGTTTGTCAAGATTAGATTAGATTTGATTGTAATATAGTATAGTCAACGTTAGCGACCTGTATACGGGACGGGGTGACAGTTAACAGGTGCATCAATCATCAGTGCACCAATTAGTTTTAAGAGGTTTCAAAGAAGTTGTGAAAAGACGTCCCCTGATGTCTTTTACACGTCTCATCATGGTTGTGAAAAGACTTCCAAGCAAGACTAGCAGGGAAAAAAAAAGAAAAAAGTTGTATACAAAGTAAATATATTTACTTTATCTAGTCTAAATAAATTATAATCACAAAGTGCCCAGTATGGTTAAGTGATTGCAAAGCCATGCTGCATTTTAGTCATTATTTCAACCTGTTTTATGCAATTCCTGGTATTATTTTTACCGAATCTCACCATTTCAGTCTGAGTTGGATGTAATTGCCAAAACGGTGCTGCCAAGATGTAGACACAAAACAGTAATATATTTTGTGATATTACAAAATCCCATGATAGGATTATCTCACGAGATCTCGCTTTCTTCCGGAAGTTCTGGAACAATGAGCAGGCAACCATGAGGAGAGGAGAGGACTCGAAGAGTACTCTCGGAGAGAGATGTATCGATATATATTATATAAAATCTACTGTTGGGTAAGTACATTTCGTATTATTTGATTAACGTGCTTGGGTTTTACTTGTTTGACAAAAAGGAAACGAGAAAAATGATGCCCATATTATCAACTAAAAATCACTGAGTATGGCTAAAATTAGCTAACGTTAGAAGGCTAAAACTTACTTATATTGATGTAATTTTTATTGGTACACTTTAATTAATTATTCAGGGGACATCACAGCCCTCCTGTCTTATCAGAAATGTTCTGTTCACTTTCTCACAGTTACACACCCAGTAAAGGGTGTTAATCTCATTAAAGCACAACATGTTTTTACAATTAAAATAAAATCTAATGCATGTTGATTACCTTTTTTCTAATGTTTCATTCATGATTTATTCATCTTGGTCCAAGGTGTTTTTTTGTTTTGTTTTTTGGCTGTAGACCATAAAGATATTTTGAAAATAAGTGCATGTCATTTATCTCAATTTATTTAAAAAATAAATGTATTCTCTTCCCTCAGATGCTGTGAAGAGGTGGAGACTCTGAAGTGGATGCAGCAAGGGCAGAACACCTGAAGCTCGGTCCAGGAAGAGCTGGGGGTGGAGGTTACAAGAAATGAGCCAAACAACTGTAGTGTGTTAGGGATAGTTCACCCAAAAATGAAAATAGTCATAATTTTCTCACCCTCATGTTACGATCATAATCATTATTTCTATAATGGCGGTTAATGGATTGTGAGATCTGCTTGGTTACAAACATTCTTCCAAATATCTTTGTGTTTATAAGACTGTAAGTCAATAACAAGATTAATAAAGACATGATAAAAAGAAACTTTTACATTCTAGTAGAAAACATGTGAACGCATTCTCAGAAATGTAAATTTTGAATTCATGTCGCTTCTATACAGTTTAACATCATTTATGCTACTTTGATTTTATAAATAGCAATGATTTCAAACTTATTTTATGATGAGGGTCTTATGTTTTATATTATTATATATTAAAAACATTAATAAACAAATACTGCGAAAATAGATATTTTTGACAATAATAATGGACTTCAAGATTGAGCATTTCAGCACTTTTTATTCCGTCATGACCCTCATTAAATCATATTTCTGATGATCCAAAATGGATACAAAGATTACATTGAAAAACAAATTTTTAAAATAGATTTTTATCATCTTGAAGATTCTTATTTGTCATTGTCCCAGTAAAGCAAACGTAAAAACAATATTGTCAGAACATAGAAAGGTATACAGGTTTTAAACATGAGGGTGAGTCAATGACAGAATTTTCCCTTTATATAATAATTCATCATTTTGTAATTGGTATTTTAGTTTGGTAAACAGATGCTAAACTGTTCAAAAACAATAAAATGTGCTAAATCAGGACATGCTTCTTTTTTTGCATATGTCCACAAATAATGTGTTATTGTTTGTGATGTACACTTGATTAAGATGTTTTATGGACGTTCAGGTCTGACTGGACCGATCTTGAACTTTTGTCAAGATGTGTTAAACCTCAAGACATAGTTGATTGCCTTTCACGATGTTACACAGTGGGTGTGAGATTATTACAGCCGCCATCTTTGCTGTTACAGGTTTTCCTTATACAGTTGCATTGAAGATTGAGGAAGTGGCATTGTCTCTGACGATACCATTGTCATGTGGTTTCTATGTCTGTTTAGAATGGGAATTTTCTTGTGATTTACAAGTAGTTGAAAACATAAGAGATATTGTTAGTAATCAGCTGGACAAAATCTATAACACTAGCCTAGTGGTTTTGGGCTATTTTACTGCAATATCTTAAAAATGTTACCTTTAATATATATTATAATGTATGCATTAACAATAAAATGTAAGCAGTCAGTAAAGAGGAGAATATACCAAATATTCAAAAAAAAAACAAAGACAACAAAACAAAGGTAACATTTAGCTTGGTATTCAGTAAAAAAAAAAAAGAAGAAAAAAAAAAACTTCTACTACTACTACTACTAATAATAATAATAAAAATGTAAAAAGAAAATTGTAGAAAAAAGAGAATTGTATTTCAATTGGGAAAATGTAAAATATGCATTTTGACTGGTGGCTTAAATAATCTTGGAAAGAATGGTGTATTAGTAAATCTCTGTTACCTGTTATAATGACAACAGTGTAAGATGTGTTTAAACTGGTAATTACTGTGGTTGAACATGGTATCTTGAAATAAGCCCTTGTTACCCAAACATATCATTAATTGAGATCTTTACAGACCCTGAAAAAGTGACTCTGGCATGTCCTGAGTTGAGCTAAATAATCTTGCATTATGTCTTCATAACATGTTAATTAGGGATTTGGAATTAAAATTAAAACAGTTGGTCTTTCATTTGCATAGAGGTCATGTTTAGCTAATGTGTCTCTTGTTGAAACAGACAACTAGCATGACTATGGTTAAATCTGACCCAGTGACATTTTCTGTTTCAAATTAAACACAATGAGTGAATTAAATTAATTAGAGAATTCATTAAGGAAAATGGCTTATGGAAACGATCGTAATATTTAGTTATGTGAGGTCATTTTCTTTCATTGTTGGAGCTAATTTTTTATTTTATGACATTTCCTGCTCTATGATCTGCCCATGTTAACTATTTGTGCAGTATGTTAGGGCTTTAATTAATCATGATTACATTTTATACTAAATGTCCTTTTTTTGGGGGCAGATGGCTCCCAGATGGCTTTTCTTTCTTACCAAATGAAAACAGTTTGACATTATTTAATTTGCAAATGCTTATGATGCTTCTAAATAATCAAAACTAAATATTTAATGCAAAAGACATAGAACAGTGTAGTATAAATATATGAAATGTTAAATTACAGATATACTGTATATATCATCAGAGGTCCACAAAACAGTTCCAAATGGTGTATGACCAGTATGTGGACACCTGCTAATTAATGGGCATTTCTGTTAGGAAATTCTACAAGGATCTCATTCCTGAGTCTAGAGAGCCACTTTCTTACAGACTTTAGTTCCAAATTTGTTCCAATACACCTTGTTGTAATTTTCTAGTAAACCAAAATATCTTAATTAGTTCAGGCGATTTGTGGTTAGTTCAAGTGAGGTGTTAAATTAAGAGTGAAACTCTGCTGGATAGTAGTGAGATTCATTCCTTCTTTTAAATATTGAACACTCTGCCTCTAGATGGCAGCTTAGTTCTTTAGGTAGGCTAATATACCCATCCAGTGTAGAGGTCTTCACAGTGCACCCGAGACCCGGGTCGGGTACGAATCTATTACCTCGGGTCCCGGGTCTGTTTAACATTGTGTGTAATACCCGTGCAATCGCCGATCGGAGTCATCTGACTCGGAGAACATCCGGCCGTTATCAAAGACTGCTTGTGTTTTTTGTAACTTGCAACTTGTAAAATTAGGAAAAGAAAAGAGTGAGCCAAAAAAAGTGATCTCTCTCTCTCTCTCTCTCTCTCTCTCTCGCTCGCTCGCAGACTCGAGTTAATACAAGTGCACACACGGTAATGCTTGCAGACTTGACACACTCATGTTTAATATATTTCAAATCAGCAACACAATCTGAGGTGAACTGTCACATGAATGTTTTCTATTACGCTCAAATTGCGTTAAGGCATTTTAGGTTGATAAAGCTAGCACGCATGTGCAGTCATGTTTCTATGGCAAGCAGTGAGGGACACTTCGACCGCCAAACCGCGTTTTACATTTTCTCCCATTTTTATAATATTATAAATGAACCGTTTAATCTTAAAGTTTTAGTGGTTCAGATTCAGACTCGATGCAGAGCAGAGAGCACAGACAGAGATCAGATGATAGTAAATAAATAATGTCAGCGGCCATGGCGTTGCACGAGCGATCGTTATTATAGTTCAAAAGGGCAAACAGTGTAAGTTATTAAGCGAATTAACTCGAGTCAGAATGTACATGTGCACAGTAGCATTTGTCTTCCGTCACCGTGACATCAAGTGGACTTTTGAAGCTGAAATAATGAGTGGATTCAGCTTGGACTTGGAATAACGAGAGGAATAACATGAATAACTTTCTTGTCGGAGGATTGTAATGCATCACAGGCAGTCAGATACAAGGAAGAGAGACTACGGCTCTTTAAATTAGGTAAGACAAAAAGCTGTATTCTTCGCAACAGTTTTATTGACTTGTAATAGCAATTTAAGGTGGAATATGTCAACGTCGGGTCCAGTCGGGTCTGTGTCTTCCCGGCGGGTTCGGGTCCAGATTTCAAGTAATATACGGGTCCGGGTCGGGTCCGGGTAGGCATTTCTCGGATCTACACGGGTCCGGGTCCAGCTTTTGAAATAATAGATGGGTCCGGGTCGGTTCGGTGTAGTACATTACGGGTCTCTGTCGGCTTCGGGCAAGAATTTTTGGACCCGTGAAGACCTCTAATCCAGTGTACCCAAAAATTAAATTTAGTGCTGAGAAATGGTCACATTTTTGGGCATCAATAGACCTTTTTCTTTCTTTGAAATGAGCCCTAGTCAAAAATTTACTTTTACATATAATTTAAATGTAATTACTTGCAATTAATATTAAATTTATACAATTCCGATTTCAAAAAAGTTGGGACACTGTACATATTGTGATTAAAAAATGAATGGAATAATTTACAAATCTCATGTACTTATATTTTATTCACAATAGAATATTGATAACATATCAAATGTTGAAAGTGAGAAATTTTTAATGTCATGGCAAATATTGGCTCATTTTGGATTTCATGAGAGCTACACATTCCAAAAAAGTTGGGACAGGTAGCAATATGAGTTAAATGTACACATAAGGAACTGCTGGAGGACCAATTTGCAGCTTATTAGGTCAATTGGAAACATGATTGGGTATAAAAAGAACGTCTCAGAGTGGCAGTGTCTCTCAGAAGTCAAGATAGGCAGAGGATCACCAATTCCCCAAATGCAGTGGTGAAATATTGTGGAGCAATATTAGAAAGGAGATTCTCAGAGAAAAATTGCAAAGAGTTTGAAGTTATCATCATCTACAGTGCATAATATAATCCAAAGATTTATAGAATCTGGAACAATCTCTGTGCGCTAGGGTCAAGGCTAGAAAACCATACTGGATGCCTGTGATCTTCGGGCACTCTGCATCTGACGGCACTGCATCACATACAGGAATGCTACTATAATGGAAATCACAACATGGGCTCAAGAATACTTCCTGAAAACGTTGGTGAACACAATCCACCATGCCATTCGTCGTTGCCGGCTAAAACTCTATAGGTAAAAAAAAAAGGCATATCTAAACATGATCCAGAAGTGTAGGCATTTTCTCTTTATGCAGCCGAAACTGCATTTACCAACCTCAAGAGCTGCTTCGTTTTGGCTCCCATCCTTGTATTCCCTGACACCACACGACAATTCGTGGTGGAGGTCGACGCATCAGAGGTGGGGGTAGGAGTAGTTCTTTCCCAACATGCTGCCTCAGACGATAAGATGCATCCATGCGCGTTTTTCTCACATTGTTTATCTCCTGCTGAACGCAATTATGCCATTGGTAACAGAGAATTGTTGGCTGTCAAATTAGCTTTAGAGAAGTGGCGTCACTGGTTGGAGGGGTCAGGGGTACCTTTCATTGTTTGGACCGATCACAAAAATTTAGAGTACATTAGAACTGCCAAAAGACTCAAATCCAGGCAGGCTCGATAGTTGTCTCAGCACTCGTATGGGAGGTCGAATCGAAGGTCAAGACGGCCTTAGAAGGGGTAACCCCTCCGCCCGTTTATTTATATCATTTATTTGTGCCGGAGGAGTTGTGGTCCGAAGTTATTCAGTGGGGTCACTACTCTAACTTTGCTTGTCATCCAGGGATAAGCTGAACCAAGGGTTTAGTTAAACAACGATTCTGGTGGCCACTTATGGCTCGCGACATCCATGATTTTGTTTTGGCTTGCTCAGTTTGCGCCAGTGGTAAGTCGCCTAACCGGCCTCCAGATGGGCTTCTTCAAACACTAGATTTTGTTACCGCCCTCCTGCCCTCTAATGGCATGACGATCGTTTTGACCGTAGTGGACCGGTTCTCGAAGGCGGCACATTTCATTCCCTTGCCCAAATTACCTACAGCCAAGGAGACAGCGGTCACTGTTCAAAATCACGACTTTCGGTTACGGTATTTCTCTCTCTCTCTCTCTCTCTCTCTCTCACACACACTCAAACTCTATAATTTGCTGTTATACTCCATATATAACTCCATATACAAACCAGAAACTAAGCCTTTTTTTGCACAGGCCTATCTAAAGGGTTAATGGTCCCACCTAAAGATCAACTGTCAAAATAACTAATTTGACCTCTTCCCAAAAGGGAAAACCACAAAAAATTAAGAATGCATGATAATATAGTGTCAGGGCTTTGCAATCAAAAAATGTCGTTATAATGGAAGTCAATGGGGCAAAAACAGCCACCAACAACAAATGAGGGAGAAAAAATTAAAATCTAATGCTGCACAAAAACTAACAATGCATCAAAGCCAATCTTGTTACTAATCTTTGACATGCCCAAGACTGTGATAAAAGGTAAAAAAAAATATCCAGTCCACAATCACTTTTTAAATTGAAAATATGTAATTTTGTGTTGTTTTTTTTTCTCCCAAATCAGTGACATCATTTATGATCTTGGTAATTAAAGAGTTAAAATCTTGGATTTTTTTAAAAAAACATTTGGTTGTTTGGATCAGGCCGGAGGTTGATTAATAGATTTAAGCAAAAAAAAAAAAAAAAAAAAAAAAAATTGCAAAAAAATAACATTTTTACAGCAGTTTAATTTAGTGGATGTTTTCATCCACAAACATAATGAAAGGGTAATCAATTTGCCCAGAGTGTACCGTTGTTTTTTTTTTTTTAATTTCAAAGCCTTTTCCCAAAATATGGGTCAAAATAAGATTTGTCACCAAAAATAATTCCATTAGCTCCAACACAGAGAAAGTTGTGGCCAAAATAAGACTCAACTTTATCCCCTAGTGGACGAAAACGTCCCCAACAACGCATAAGGGTTAAGAAAAAAATATTAAATTGTTTTAAATATTAAGTATTAAACTGTAACTATGCTTCCACTATTCAAGCTCGCTGATTGGTTTAAGAATAAACCGCCAATTTAGCTTAGATATTTTTGCTGCATATTCTACAAAACCAAACGGTACCAGCCCAAGTTATTTTCTGTTCATTGCCAGTTCATTCAATAAGACAGTTAACTGAATACTAAGTTATTAACCCAACAATAGCGGGGTCAGTTAATTTTTTTAGACGAGTGAACAACGCGAATCAAGTTAGGAATTTGACATCAATATTCGAGACAGCCCACTGGGCAGAGCGTTGATATATTTTGGAGCCCAACTGTAAAACACAATAGCCGGGTCTCGCACTAGCGATTTTGCAAGCCCTACACCTCAGATCTATCCAGTTTGTGAACCATTGGTTCCCACACTGATTTCGTTAAACAAAGGAAATTATTATTTTAAAAGATTGACTCAAAAGAATCATCTGTTCACAAATGAGATCAAAGATGATCTTTTATTGAACATTTCGAATGAATAAAGACTCATCTCTAAAGCACATAAAGCAATCGTTTGACTTTATACACTTTTATTTCATGCATGATTCGAATGGATCTGTTAACTGAATGTAATGTAAATTTTTGTGTTGTGATGATGAGCAACTATGCACACTCACTGGGAGTTGCTACATGAACAGGCTGCTGCAAGCTGTTTCAGCAGAGTATCAGTCGCCGTATTGGTTAAAATCCCTAAACTGTTTACTTAAATAATACATTAAGAAATTAAATGTAACTATAACGAAATACAGTTACAACACCTATATATAGTTATTAACAGAAACATGTAGTCTTCCTATCCTTCCTATCATTATGCATAAATAAGTCCATAGGCTACATTTACTTTGGCAACAACTGTTAATTATTATAAAATAATAAGTAAGCCTACATTTGTTTAAAAGGCTTTAATGAACAGTAACCACATACTGTGAGTGTAGTATGAATATTCTACTCTGTAAAAAGTACAAAAGCAGTTGTTACTTCAAAGAGCTATTTTTTACTGGATCTGGCCTATTAAATACTTCCTCTATTTTTCTCATATCTATTGCTTTCAGATGATTCAGGAATAATGTTTAGCTAAACACTATTAATTTAGATGTTACAGTATACTTCACAAAACATTTTACAGTGTAGCACTGTGACACAGGATAATAATAAACATGGAATAATATATAGGTTTAAAATCGGCAGCAACACTTGAGTAAAGCAGTACACTGACTGTGGCTTAAGAGTGTGTGAGTTGGTCTGATACAGTGGCAGGTGTTTGCATGGCAGCAGTGTTAAATGTCAGCCTGTAAAGTAAATTGGACAGCATCTCAGATTTTAGACAGAGGCTTTATTGGCCCCTCCATGCCCCGTGGCCAGCCTGAAGCCTCGTAAGCAGGCTGACTGCCAATACTGCAGAATTTATACATTACTAATTCTCAAACAGTTGTTTATCAATTTGTGCAGGAAATATAAAATGTCCTTTTCATAAATTAAAACATTAGTATACAGCATTGCTTTGAATTGCATATTTGTTAGTTGAAAGTTGAAGGAGCCAATTAATTTACAGAATAAAAAAAATATAGTAGTATGGCAAGCATTAAACTGTTATATAAATTTACATAAAAGTTAATAAAATAATAAACTGTGACACTTTATTTTGACTATAGATGAAGTAAGAATAAAAAGATATGTTTCATTTGTAGTTTGTTCATTCTGCTTGATTGTTGTAGGGAAAACAAATAATAAAGTTTAAATGCACTCATCCTTCCATCACAAAACTATGCCAAAAATATTTAACTGGATCGGTAATAGATATGCCCTCAACCCACTAATTTGTAACCACAAACCCATGAATGAATTATTTTATTATAAATAATTTACATGTCAAATACTTTACATCAAATGCCAGTGGAACCTGATACCCTTTATTTACATTTGTGTGACTGCCAAACATGTCAAGTCAAGTCACCTTTATTTATTTTAAGCCCAAGGGGCAATTTTTGAAGCAGCATAAAATCTGTAAACAACACACAACCATCATACTAAAAACAATACATAAACAATACAAGTCAAGTCGACTTTATTTATATAGCGCTTTAAACAAAATACACTGTGTCAAAGCAACTTAACAACATTCATTAAGAAAACAGTGTGTCAATAATGCAAAATGACAGTTAAAGGCAGTTCATCATTGAATTCAGTGATGTCATCTCTGTTCAGTTTAAATAGTGTCTGTGCATTTATTTGCAATGAAGTCAACGATATCGCTGTAGATGAAGTGACTCCAACTAAGCAAGCCAGAGGCGACAGTGGCAAGGAACCGAAACTCCATCGGTGACAGAATGGAGAAAAAAACCTTGGGAGAAACCAGGCTCAGTTGGGGGGCCAGTTCTCCTCTGACCAGACGAAACCAGTAGTTCAATTCCAGGCTGCAGCAAAGTCAGATTGTGCAGAAGAATCATCTGTTTCATGTGGTGTTGTCCTGGTGGTCATCTTTACAAGGGGAACTGTATCTGGGTCCTGGTCTCTGCTGTCTTTCAGGGATGTAGAGGTCCATTCAAGGTGCTGATCCACCATCTGGTCTGGATACGTACTGGATCCGGGTGACTGCAGTGACCCTTTGATCTGGATACAGACTGGATCTGGCGGCTACGGTGACCTCGGAATAAGTGAGAAACATACTAATATTAGCGTAGATGCCATTCTTCTAATGATGTAGCAAGAACATCGGGTGTAATGGGAAGTGTTCCCGGTTCCGGTTTACCTAATTAATGCAGCCTAAAAATCCTTTAACGGATTTGGATATTAAAAGCATATTAGTATGTTATGTGTAAGCCAGGTTAAAGAGATGGGTCTTTAATCTAGATTTAAACTGCAAGAGTGTGTCTGCCTCCCGAACAATGTTAGGTAGGTTATTCCAGAGTTTAGGCGCCAAATAGGAAAAGGATCTGCCGCCCGCAGTTGATATGATATTCTAGGTATTATCAAATTGCCTGAGTTTTGAGAACGTAGCGGACATACAGGATTATAATGTAAAAGAAGCTCATTCAAATACTGAGGTGCTAAACCATTCAGGGCTTTATAAGTAATAAGCAATATTTTAAAATCTATACGATGTTTGATAGGGAGCCAGTGCAGTGTTGACAGGACTGGGCTTATATGGTCATACTTCCTGGTTCTAGTAAGAACTCTTGCTGCTGCATTTTAGACTAGCTGTAGTTTGTTTACTAAGCGTACATAACAACCACCCAATAAAGCATTACATTAATCTAACCTTGAGGTCATAAATGCATGGATTAACATTTCTGCATTTGACATTGAGAGCATAGGCCATAATTTAGATATATTTTTGAGATGGAAAAATGCAGTTTTACAAATTTTAGAAACGTGGCTTTATAAGGAAAGATTGTGATCAAGTAGCACACCTAGGTTCCTAACAGATGACGAAGAATTGACAGAGCAACCATCAAGTCTTAGACAGTGTTCTAGGTTATTACATGCAGAGCTTTTAGATCCCGTAATTAACACCTCTGTTTTTTCAGGATTTAGCAGTAAGAAATTACTCGTCAACATGTCTTTTTATTATCATACCACGGGAGAAGAAGAGCACACAATGTTCTATATTAACTTTACCAATTTAGCAGTATATGAAATCAATTAAATCCTTTATGTTACTTTTTCGTATGCCTTATTTGCCTTGTTGTGGAATCTTATTTCTCTCTGCCTCATTCATCTGTTTTGCCCTTTACTTGATCTGATAGCATTAAACATATAATTAAGCCATAAAGGAAGGTCTGATGAGCGTCACAGATGGTAATTGCGTCCTACGTTTGAATGAAATGATATGCATTGCTACAATTTACAGCCTGTTCCTCATATTTTATTCAGAAACCTTTTATCTCTTTTCCTTCAGAATTATTCTGCAATAAATTTAGACATCTTATCAATAGCATAGTGATAGAGGCAGAAACCTGGAGACACGAGGGAGGGGGAGAAAAGAAAAGGAGGATTGAAAAAAAATTTCCAATATTTTGCACTGCTTGAAATAATCTTCTAATAGAAGTTCTTTCTGTGTCCTTTCTTGGGTTGGAGATTGGCTTGGGTTGAAGATTAGCTGGACATTAACATTGAAGTCTCAAACAGCAGAACATAGTGCTTGGAATGGAAAGAACATGTTTAATTCCCAGGGAATGTAAAAACAAAACAAAAAAAACAAAAAAAAAGAAAGAAAGAAAGAAAAAAAAAACACTTTATACATTGAGTGCAGCCTAGGTTGTTTTGGATAACAGCATCTATAAATGTAAGAGTAAAGCATTTGTAGACGTCCATTACCAGCTCATCCAGCCTGAAAGCAAAATTAATAGATTAAATATACATAACATCATATTATAATATGGCACTGTAGTGCAGTATGAATGGTTATTGCTGTTCACTGGAAAATCTTGCTGGTAAGGCTGGTCAACCAACGTGATTGTTTTCCTCTGACAAAGCTACTTGTCCAAGGAACTCTTTAAACTACTTAAGCAACATGAGAGTAGGGACATAGGAGTGTCCAACCAAAATATTAATCCATATTCAAACCTCAATATAAATAAGTCAGAAAGAGCATTATTTGCAATTTGGTTGTACACACAAATAATTTATCTTGGTATTAAAGCCTCCAGTGCACACATATAAACATAACAAGGCACACATATAATTTAAGAATAAATAATAAACTTAACCATAAAACCGTATTCTGGACAAATGTGGGCAAAATAATTTTGATTTATTTAAAAAAAATACTTCCCTTGATCTGAGCGGTACAAGACTTGGTTACTTTTCCTAAGTTTGCCTCCTGAACACACACACATTTTTTTTGATTAAATTCTACAATGTTAAGTGGGTGAAAAAAAAACTCCTTAATCTTGTATTTGGGTCAAAAATGGGCACCCATAGAAATGAATGGGAAAAACTGTAATTTAGAGCATTCTTCTTGTTTTTTTTTGTAAAAATAAATTAATAGATCCAATACAATGCATATCTAACATACACTCAAATGAAGAGCTGATCCTGTACAACATTCTCATCATGGCAAAAACTCACACTCATACACACACACACACACACACACACACAAACAATGTATTCAATGAGCCTGTGACAGAGCTGGGCTAATGTCTGACCATGCTTTTTGGTATGATCCAATCATCCACCTGGCTCATCACCCTCTCTCTCTCTCTCTCACACACACTCACACACACACACACACACACACACACACACACACACACACACACACACACACACACACGCACACACACACACACTCATACACACTCACACAGACACACACACACTGCATTCAATGAGCCTATAACAGAGCTGGGCTAATGTCTGACCATGTTTTTTGGTATGATCCAATCAACCACCTGGCACCTGACACCTTCAGAGTCAGATCAAACTGCTACTGCAAGGTTTGTTGTTACTTCCAAACAAAACGTTTATGTAGCATATGCTACCTAAACCTGCAGTGGCAGTTATTTTCTCAGTTCACTGCAAGCAGCACAATGAGAAGGAGGTTTAGTGCAGCAGAAACCCTGGATATTCTCCTGGAATCCAGTGGGGAAGAAGGAGACCAGGCAAACTGTGGTTTGGAGTCAGCAGAGGATCAAGGATCTGAACAGTGATACAGTGGTTCATAGAGTTCAGCCTATATATGCAGCCATTAAGTACTATAGTCATCTAGTGGCTATTGATATTATTGTTTTTTGTTAATTTAATACCAAAATGAGACACCAGGTGACAGCAAAGTCACTTCATCTTTAGGTTTTAGCTCTAAGAACTTATTGAAATGATATTTTAATGTAGTTAAAAAATTTAAAAACATAAAAATAAGCATAATTTACATAGAAAATATGGTACTTTTAAGGTAAATAAATTCAAAAATATATATTTTTTTAAATAAAGCACCATAAATGGATAGACAAAACTTTATAGAAGACAGTGATATAACATTTATAATAAATAAAAAATAGGATCACACCTGAGTCCTCTGTGCCCACATTTGTCCACAATCACAGGATTAAGGGCTATAAAGTGAATACGGTTTGAGGGTTAAGCAATACTAGATTTACTTTCTGCAACAAACAATCTTTAGAGATTCTAGATTTTATTAAAGTAAGGTGAGCTTGATATATTTAAAATAAATCACGCCGAAATATGGAAATACAGTGTACTCTAATTGAGACTCAATTAAGTACTAAATAATCTGTTAATGTTTCTTTAGAGTTTATGTTTATTTAGAGTATTGACATGGCTGGCTGTCTTTTCTTCTAAATCAACATTACATTTTAAGGTAATTCTAAGATAACATTATGTGTGTGTGTGTTTGTGTGTGTGTAGGTGCACTTGTAGCCTGTCAGTCAACAAGTCTCTGCCATATCTTCTGTGATAAGAAGCTGTTAATCATAAACTAGCACTAAGAAACAGAATCTGCAACACTTTAATTTGGTCAGGAGTCACTATTGTTTTATCTTGTAATGTGTCACTAGCAATTACTTGGGTTAAAAATGGTTTTGAGCTAATTTTAATGGATGCGGGGAATTCCGGTTATGGCGTGGAGATAAGCGGTAACGTTATCTTGCGTCGCTTCCACTTTCATCTAATTTCATCAATAATCGCTCTTGCATTACTAATAGAAAGTATTTACTGATATTTCATATATTCTTAACAAATATGGCACCTAAACTGTCGAAAAATAAAGGAGGAAAAACGTCTAAATCAGATGAAGGGCTTTCCGCCTCCGAAGACCACGAGGAGGTGAAGTTAGCGGGTGTTACACAAAGTTCGGAGGCCGAGTCTTCAGACGCAAAGACATCGAGGGAAAGTAATCCCGCTAACTTGGATAATATTTTTCAAGCAATCATCTCATTAAAGTCTGAGTTTTCTGCTAAATTTGAATCGGTGTTAACCATCTTGACGGACGTTAAGAATCAAATAGGTGACTGCTCCGCTAGACTGATAGAAGCAGAGGAGAGAATATCTCAGACCGAGGACAATGTTAACAAGCTACAATCTACAGCTAAAACGTTGGAAGACAAAATAAAGTCGCTGTCTGCTAAAACAGAAGATCTGGAAAATCGCAGTCGGCGTTCCAACTTACGGTTGGTGGGGCTGCCAGAGAAAGCTGAAGGCAGGGACGCGTGTGGCTTTCTGGAAAATTGGCTTCCTGACGCACTGGGGATGGAACCTCTTCGCTCTCCGCTGATCATTGAACGAGCTCACAGAATCGCAAGTGTCAGATCAGACGTCAAAGCACCGCCGAGGGCATTAATAATGAAGTTCCTCAATTACAAAGACAAAGTGCGGGTATTGAATGCGGCCAGAGAAAAAAAAGAGGTTCTGTACAAAGGCAAACGAGTGATGCTCTTTCCTGATTTTTCAGCCGAGGTCAGCAAGAAACGCCAACGCTACAACGAGGTCAAGAAAAAGCTTAGAGCAAAAGGTTTGGATTACAGATTCCTCTTCCCCTCACGGCTACAGGTGTCTTTCAATGGAACATTATATACTTTTGAGAACCCTGGAGAAGTTGAAACCTTTTTGCACAATCCACCAGAGTAGAGTCCAATAGAAATAGGGTGAGTCACTGATGTAATGAACTGGATTAAAAATATAATGCCAGAGACTTTAGACTTTGATAATGCCCACTTTATACACTTGTTTTGATCATTTTTATTATTACTATTAGTCGACCATTCATTTATTTATTTAATTTTTGCATGGGCGTGGGTTTGAGACTGAAAGAGTGCAAACGTAATTGGACAATGTTCACCGACCTGTGTGGGGAAATTTATATTTTGCCCCCCATCCTGTAATTTAATTTATTTATTTGTGTTTTTTATTTTATTTTTTACTGACATTTTTTTTCTTTTTCGCATAACCTATCAGTGTAAATAGTTAGCTACATACTAAAGAGCTTAAGTACGGAAGTGATGGTGCAAGTTGACATAAGGAATACGGTTCCTCGGGAAGAGAGAGTCGGTGGAACCGTGTTGTTTCTAGTGAAGTTAAATTCAGGGAATAAGGGTGGTCGAAAAGACCTGGGAAATGTGTTCATTTAGTTTAATTCGTATTTTTTTTCTTCTTTTTTTATTTCTAATTGTTCAACTAGGGGCTGCTTTTTATTTTTGGTCTATAATTTTACGAATCTGTTCATTTTGGTGTATTTTGGAGACATTAAAGTGTTAAATAGAAGAAAAGGGTGCATTGCATACATAATTAATAACAATGTCTAGAGAAGTAAAGCTTAAAATTACATCCTGGAACTGTAGGGGACTTAACAGTATTACAAAACTCAAGCAGGTCATGCTCCGACTCAAACAATTGCAGTGCAAAATTGTGTTCCTTCAAGAAACACATCTAAGATCTGAAGATATAATAAGGGTTAGAAGGAGATGGCCTGGACAAGTTTTTTCTGCATCTTATAGTAGCCAAGCACGAGGGGTAATTATCCTGATTCATAAATCTATACCATTTCAGGTGTCTGAGGTAAAACACGATACTATGGGGAGGTATGTCATTATAAAGGGAACCCTTTTGTCAGAAACACTAAACTTAATTAGTGTATACGTCCCAATATAGATAATGCAGCATTCTTTACTAACCTATTCTTAACTATTTCCTCATTTCAGGGTCATTATATAATGGGAGGTGACTTTAATTGCACCCTAGATCCGGGTAAAGATCGATCTTCTGGAGTCGATCAGTCACACAATCAAACAAGAAAAGTACTAAAATCTTTTATAAATGACTTAAATTTAATTGATATATGGAGAAACCAAAAGCCCACAGATATCCAATTTTCATGTTACTCAAGTACGCACAAGAATCACTCAAGAATTGACTATTTTCTTATATCAGCACCTCTCCTGTCGAAGATTCAGGACTGTTGGTATGATAGTATGGTACTATCGTATCAGATCATGCTTCCATATCTCTGATATACAGGGATGCCAATTTAAGAAGTGACCCACCAAATTGGAGATTACATCCAAAGTGGCTAGGAAATTCAAAGTTTATTGAATATATGGAACAACAGATTGACCTATATTTTGATATGAATACTTCAGAAACATCAGCTAGTACTAGGTGGGAAGCATTTAAAGCCTTTATTAGAGGTCAGATAATTAGTTACACTAAAGCAAAATCAAAATTTTGTAATCAAAAGTTAAATCTTCTGGATTCTAAATTGAAAGACCTAGAAAAAAGACAATTTAAAAATCAAATTAATGATACAAAAATTGATCAGGAAATTTTATTTCTTAGAGCCCAGTATGAAGAGATGTCCGCCTCTAGAGTGGCAAGCAGTATGATGAAACTGAAACAAAGCTATTATGATCAGGGCGAAAAGCCAGGGAAACTTTTAGCATGGAGAATCAAACAGTTGCAATCTGAAAGTGCTATCAATTCTATTCAGGAAGAGGGGGGAGATGTTATGACGGATCCTGTTAAAATAAATAATGTGTTTAAAGATTTTTTTAGCTCTTTATACAGCTCAGAATATACAGAAGATCAGAAACAACAAGAATTTTTTTTAAATGAGATTAAAATTCCTAAGATTTCTAATGAGGTAAAATACAATCTTGAAGCAGATTTATCAGAAGAAGAAGTTTTAAGTGCTATTGAGAATCTGAGAGGTGGTCGAACTCCTGGACCAGACGGAATTCCTATAGATTTTTATAAGAAGTTTAAGAAAAAATTAGCCTCTCCTATCTTAAATATGTTTAAAGAGTCATACCAACAAGGTGTACTCCCACCATCTTTAAGAAGTGCACTGATTATGCTCCTTCTTAAACCCAACAAATTAAAAAAAGTGTGAATCTTATCGTCCAATTTCATTATTAAACTCTGATACAAAGATACTTAGTAAGATACTGGCAAAAAGACTGGAAAATGTCTTGCCAAATATAGTGGACCGTGATCAGAATGGATTTGTGAAAGGCCGTCAGGGATTTCACAATGTACGGATGTTGTTTCATATTTTACATCATAAAAAGCTTTCTCCAGATACAGCAATTTTATCTTTAGATGCAGAAAAGGCCTTTGATAGGGTGGAGTGGCCTTTCCTTTGGGAGGTTCTACAAAGGTTTGGTTTTGGGGAAGTATTTTGCTCATGGATTAAGCTATTGTATACACACCCTACAGCAGAGGTTCTGACCAATGGAATAATTTCAAGGCCTTTCAAAGTAAACAGAGGCACCCGGCACGGATGTCCTCTGTCACCACTTTTGTTTCTTTTGGTAATTGAACCATTTGCTATTGCAGTACGGGATGAAAGCAACATTAGTGGAATTAAGATTGGCTCAATAACACACTGCATATCCCTATATGCAGATGATGTTTTATTATTTCTTACTGAGCTCAGCCGATCTATTCCAGCTTTACTCAATTTCATAAAAAGGTTCGGGAAATTTTCTGGCTATAAGATAAATCAGTCTAAATCCTCTATTTTATTTCTCAATCAAGAGGAAAAGTCAAAATTATCATACTTAACTTCCAATCTTAATGTTACAGATTCATTTACATACTTGGGACTCCAGATTGTGGCAGATATAGAAAAAATAACCTCATTGAACTACAATGCCCTAACAAATTCAATTACTAAGTCTGTAGATAGATGGTCAGGTTTACCAATCTCATTAATCGGTCACATTAATATATTAAAAATGAATACACTACCCAAAATAATTTACTATTTCCAAAATATCCCTTTGCCCCCCACTACCTCATTTTTTCACCATTCTACGAAGAATGTTTATCAAGTTTATTTGGAATAATAAACACCCAAGAGTCCGGACATCTTTGCTTTACCTACCATATGATAGGGGAGGATTGAAACTCCCAAATATTCAAGCATAGTATTGGGCATCCCAGTTAAGAGTGATAATGTTTAATTTTTCGGCAAGTGCTCCTCCTAAATGGCTAGAAATAGAAAATTTATTTGTGAAATCGAAGATTCCTTTTAACTTTTATCTTTATTCAGCCAATATAAAAATTCTACAGAAAAATTTTAGTGCAATATCATGTAATCCAATAGTACTGAACATGATTAATGTCTGGGGGAAAGTACGAATTCATCTAAAGGAAAAAGAGTCTCTATCTGCTTTTAGCCCAATATGGGGGAATGATAATTTTATACCTGGTCGAAAGGATTTAGGCTTTCGACTCTGGGCTCAGAATGGTGTGTGGAAAGTTAAAGATCTATACAAAGATGGCGTTCTAATGTCATTTACTGATATTACTGATAAGTTCAAAATCCCTAAAAAACATTATTATAAATATTTGCAAATTAGGAATTTTATACGTACTGCCCGGGGACAAGGACTTGCTGAGCCAGAGCTAACTAATCTAGAGAAATGTGTATCTAAACCAAGCCTTGGATGAGGACACATATCTTGTTTATACAACATGTTATTGTTAGGCTCTCAGGAGTCATCTACTTCCAGATTAGCCATGTGGGAACAAGACCTTGGATTAAAGATAGATAAGAAAAAATGGGAGCAAACATGTACAAAAGCTCAAACTCAGACAGTAAACAGCAGACTAAAACTGTTACAGTACAATTGGCTTATGCGTACTTATATAACTCCAGTAAAACTAAATAAAATTTATAGCAACATACCAGATACTTGTTTTAAATGTAACAGTGCAAAAGGCACGTTGATTCATTGTATGTGGGAATGTGATCAAGTAAAAGAGTTTTGGAAAGAAATTAATAATATGATATGGCATATAGTCACAGTGAGATTGCCACTGGATCCTGAGCTTTTCATTATTGGTATTCATCCAGATAACTGGAAAATTTAAAAGGACACTCAAATATTGATAGATATGTGTATTCTACATGCTAAACGGCTCATTGCCATTTATTGGAAAAAGATAGAAAGGCCTACTATAAATCAATGGTTAAGAGAAATATCTTCATGCATTGCAGTGGAAAAGATAACATATATTCTTAAGGGTAAAGAAGACCAATTTAAGAGGATTTGGAGTCTCTTTTTATTATTTATTGAGCAAGGGGATATAAACAATATAATAGAGGAGGAACACAATTCTTGATTAGGTATTATATTCATTTGAAAATACATTTTAATTTGCACTAATCCTATTTTATTTTATTTATCTTATCTGTGGCTATTATTGATTGCAGTGTACTGTTAACTCTGTCTTCCAAAGTACATACTTTATCCAATGTTGGTTTGTGCTATTGCATTTTTCAAGTATTATGAGCCCCGGTGTTTGTTTGTTTGTCTTTTTTTTTTTTGTACATTATATGTGATGTTACAGACATGTGATGTACATTGTTGTGTAAGTGTTTAAGAAAATGCAATAAAAACAGTATTACGCAAAAAAAAATAAATAAATAATGGATACAGATATTTAGGTCCCACTTTATATTAGGTGGCCTTAACTACTATGTATTTACATTAAAAATAAGTACAATGTACTTATCGTGTTCATATTGTATTGCAAAACACCTTTGCTGCTATTGAGGTGGGATAGGGGTAAGGTTAGGTAGAGGGTCGGAGGTATGGGTAAGTTTAAGGGTGGGTTAAGGTGTAAAGTATGGGTCAACAGTGTAATTATAAATGTAATTACAGAAATTAAATACAGATGTAATTGCATGTAGTTTTTTTATGAATATAAGTACAATGTAAAAACATGTATGTACACAATAAGTACATTGTACTAAATTATTAATTAAAATGTAAGTACATAGTAGTTAAGGCCACTTAATATAAAGTGGGTCCGATATTTATTATAAATATGTCTGGAAAAATGTTTGATAGAAAATTTTACAGTTTTAGTCTAAACCTTTTCCTAAAAAAGGATCAAAAAAGTCACATAAATAATACTAAAATGTTTGACCCATCTGTTGATGATAATGAATTCAATTCAATTCAAGTTTATTTGAATAGTGCTTTTTACGATACGAATCATTGCAAAGCAACTTTATAGAAAATTACGTTTCCACAGTATTTAGTAAGTGGTGACTGTCAGTTTATGTGCATATGGCAATATAGTATACAGGACATAGTCAACCAGACGATGAACACTATTAACAGCAATTATTATATGATGCAACACTGGTAGCAATATTTGATAGTTCTGTATGTTATTTCAGGGTTAGCATCATCTGAGGTCCTCTGAGAGGTTGCCATCATCTTTTCTCAGGTGTTCTGGATCCAGGCTAGAGCTTGTGTAAATTTCATCCCATGGCAAAACAGAGATGTGAATAGAGACGCAAATAGCGTAGCTTCTGTTCCTCCCGAGTAAAATTAATTAGTTTAACCCAAGCTAAAGAATAATAATGCATATTTGTTCAGATACAACTGCAATCACAAATTATGAGATGCAATATTTGAATGCTTGGCGAAAGAGATGTGTTTTTAATCCAGATTGAAACAGAGTGTCTAAACCCTGAAGTCAAAGTCAAAGTCACCTTTATTTATATAGCGCTTTAAACAAAATACATTGCGTCAAAGCAACTGAACAACATTCATTTGGAAAACAGTGTCTCAATAATGCAGAATGATAGTTAAAAGAGGTTCATCATTGAATTCAGTTATGTCATCTTTGTTCAGTTAAGTTCAAGTTCAAGTCTGCTTTATTGTCAATTTCCACATGTACAGTACATACACACAGAGAATTGAAATTGAGTTACTCTCAGACCCCGGTGCATACAGATAACATTAACATTAAAGCCTAACATATAACTAGATCAAATATAAAAAGTAGATACAACTATACAATAAGGGAATGATAAAAAAAAGACATAATAAAATCAAAAATAAAGTTAAAAATAAAGTTAAATAAAGCAGCGCAAGGTAAATGACAGATATATGGCCTGGAGACTCCGCAGTCTCCTCCCTGATGGTAGCAGGCTGAAACAGCTGTGTGATGGGTGAGTGGGATCACCTGTGATGCAGAGGGCTTTGCGGGTGAGACATGTTTCATAAATGTCCTGGAGGGAGGGGAGAGAGACACCAATGATCTTCTCAGCTGCTCTCACTATGCGTTGCAGAGTCTTTCGGCAGGACGCGTTGCAGGCGCCATACCACACAGTAATGCAGCTCGACAGAATGCTCTCGATGGTGCCTCTGTAGAAGGTGTACAAGATGGGGGGTGGGGCTCTGGCTCTTTTCAGTTTGCGGAGGAAGTAGAGACGCTGTTGTGATTTTTTGGCCAGCGCTGCAGTGTTTTCAGTCCAGGAGAGGTCCTCTGTGATGTGCACACCCAGGAACTTGGTGCTGCTCACTCTCTCCAAAGTTGCACCGTTGATGGTCAGAGGAACGTGCTGAGTGTGTGCTCTCCTGAAGTCTACAACAATCTCCTTCGTCTTCTCCACGTTCAGAGAGAGATCGTTGTCACTGCACCACCCAGCCAGGTGGCCCACCTCACTCCTGTAGTTTGTCTCATCTTTGTTGTTGATGAGACCCACCACAGTCGTGTCATTTGCAAACTTAATAAAGAGGTTGGAGCTGTGTGACGGTGTGCAGTCATGGGTCAGCAGAGTGAAGAGGAGAGGGCTCAGCACACATCCTTGGGGGGCCCCAGTGTTCAGTGTGATGGTGCTGGATGTGTTGCTGCCGACCTGTACTTCCTGAGGTGTATGTAGTGTATGTATTAAACAGTGTATGTGCATTTATTTGCAATCAAGTCAACGATATCGCTGTAGATGAAGTGACCCCAACTGAGCAAGCCAGAGGCGACAGCGGCAAGGAACCGAAACTCCATCGGTGACAGAATGGAGAAAAAAAACCTTGGGAGAAACCAGGCTCAGTTGGGGGGCCAGTTCTCCTCTGACCAGACAAAACCAGTAATTCAATTCCAGGCTGCAGCAAAGTCAGATTGTGCAGAAGAATCATCTGTTTCCTGTGGTCTTGTCCTGGTGGTCCTCTGAGACAAGGTCTTTACAGGGGATCTGTATCTGGGGCTCTAGTTGTCCTGGTCTCCGCTGTCTTTCAGGGCAGCAGAGGTCCTTTCTAGATGCTGATCCACCATCTGGTCTGGATACGTACTGGTTCCGGGTGACTGCAGTGACCCTCTGATCTGGACACAGACTGGATCTGGTGGCCACGGTGACCTCGGAACAAGAGAGAAACAGACAAATATTAGCATAGATGCCATTCTTCTAATGATGTAGCAAGTACATAGGGTGTTATCAGGGGCGTAGCACCAAATTCTGGGCCCTGTATACTCTCAATGTCAGTGGCCCCCCTACACATGCCATTGTACGATGTGGGTTAGCAAAATGAAAATTAAATTTTGAATGATTTTTTTTTTCAGTTATTTGAATATAAACAAGTATAAATAGTGTTTAAATCTATTCGGCCTACTTGTGCTCAAATACCTTTAAACCTTAGGCTACATCGGGTTTGTGTACTAAAATTTTGATTCATGATACTGATGCAAGTTTTAAATTAAAAACATTTATTTTTTAACAAGAGAATACGAGACAACTGTACCCTCAGAAACTAATCAAATAAGCTAAGCCTGCCATAATGAAATACATCTTTATAGTCTTCCAACTTTGAAAATTCCCAGAATTTTGCAACCCTATTCATTGGCTTTGATAACATCATGTATCTATTGAGCATTGACTATAGCTTTTAAGCACATCACTGTGTTGCAATGCTAGGGCTTTTCACCAAACAAAAATGATCATTTGCTTTATTGCTCAAATCAATATTACCTGTGTGCACTTGAGAACACAGTGATATTAGTAGCAGGGTTTCCGTTGTCCGGTAATTGCCGGACATTGACCGAAAAAAAAATGAAATGTCCGACAAAATTAAATCTCTCCGGTCAAATTGTCCGAATAAAATTGCCTAATAATCCCGCCCCCCTTAACACAATCTGAATTTGAGAATAAGCCTAAAATGTATAAAGCAAAAATACACCGAACTTTGGCTATGTTATGAAGGAACAGGCTCGTTTGAAAGTTATTAAACATTATTACATGGCTTGGTTGAATTCCAATGTGGAATGCGGTCTGTTATTTCTTGATATCAGACCGCTGCGAAGCACTAGCGGCGCCAGGATTTTGATTGTAGGTGGGCCTCCAGAAAACTGGATGGGCCAATTAAAATAAGCCAAAAAATAAATAAATAAATAAAAACGGGTTCCCCTTTCATCTCCGTTTCAGTGCTTTTCTGGGCACTGCAGGACAGCGACTCAGTAGCCTACCTGAATTTAATGTGTAATTAGCATAGGTAAAAAAAAAAATTCGTTTTAAATTGTTAAAAAGACATTTCAAGCTTTCTTAAGATATATTTCATGTCTGTGAGGCCTACGCTGAGTTACGTTAAATTAGGATGAGATGCACTCCAGTTCACTAGCAATGCAAGTGGCCGCAAGGGCGCCTGCATGATTAGGCCTGTCGTCTGCTATATTTGCTTCTTATGTATTAAATCCAGGCAATTGGTTGATAAAAAAAAATATTAAAATTAATATACAATTTATACAAAACGAAATTCACTTCAAAAAAGTATTTCTACTAAACAAAACTTAATTAAGTGGTCAAAATCATGTCTGACCCGCTCCATGTCTCTCGATATTGTGCATCTTATCTTACGGCCTGATTATGTCATTTTTTACGTTACATAGCCTGCCTCCAGTTTTCCTCACCTTGACTAATTAAGAGGCGATACTTGACCGGCATATCATCAAAATGTCCGGAAAAGGAAACCTCTGCCGGTCACTTTGACCGGCATCATTTTTTTCTAGAGGAAACTCTGATTAGTAGGCACATCTACATGTGCAGAAATATAGGCAGAGAATTTATTAAGGAGTTTGAGAATATATCACACATTATTAGCAATAGTAGGGCTAGTAACTTTACACTGTGCTGCCACTCTTTCCACCACTCCAATAGCACACACATTGAATCAAAAGGCTTACTTATTAAGGTAAACAACTCACAATAACTCACTGGCCAGTGCTGCTACTGCTGGTGTGTCAGAGCCACTGGTTGTTTCTGAAACTGGTTAATGTTGGCAACCTGATGTTAGCTGGCCTGGCCGACAATTTACTTACAGCAACAAGCAGCCTGGTTGACAAACTAAGCTAAAGATTTAACATTACCATACATAGATTAGCAGCAGCTGTCTGGAGTTGACTACGTTAACTTTAATTGGATATAGCCTATATAGGTGCATAACAATCAAACTCAGTTCACCTTTTGGAAAGAAAGCAGTCATCAGCTGCTTACCCTCATTCTGCCTCCTTTCTTTTTCCTTCCTGTATTTCTTTTTTTGAAAGCCCGATTTGGGCTTTTTGCGCAGCATGATCAGGCTCCAAGGCTCTAGACTCTTTGCCGCCGGCTGCTGTCAATGGGCGGACTAAACCATTTTTCGGGGGTTGGTCCAGAATGTCTGGCACTGAGTTCATTCTCTCAGTTGGTGTTATCAATATATTTTGAAATGAATAATGACATCAATTGGAGGGCCCGATTAATTCGAATTAGGCTACAAAAAAAAAATTGAAAAAAAAAAAAATTTTTTGATGGGATTTCAAAGGGCCCTCTCCCTAGACGGGGCCCTGGGTAGTCAGGTCCACTTTGCCCCCCACTACCACGCCCATGGGTGTTATGTGAAGTGTTTCCAGTTCCGGTTTATCTAATTAATGCAGCCTAAAAATCCTTTAACAGATTTGGATATTAAAAGCATATTAGTATGTTATGTGTAAGCCAGGTTAAAGAGATGGGTCTTTAATCTAGATTTAAACTGCAAGAGTATGTCTGCCTCCCGAACAATGTTAGGTAGGTTATTCCAGAGTTTAGGCGCCAAATAGGAAAAGGATCTGCCACCCGCAGATGATTTTGATTTTCTAGGTATTAACAAATTGCCTGAGTTTTGAGAACGTAGTGGACGTAGAGGAGTATAATGTAAAAGGAGCTCATTCAAATACTGAGGTGCTAAACCATTCAGGGCTTTATAAGTAATAAGCAATATTTTAAAATCTATACTTTGTTTGATAGGGAGCCAGTGCAGTGATGACAGGACCAGGCTAATATGGTCATACTTCCTGGTTCTAGTAAGAATTCTTGCTGCTGCATTTTGGACTAGCTGTAGTTTGTTTAGTAAGCGTGCAGAACAACCACCCAATAAAGCATTACAATAATCTAACCTTGAGGTCATAAATGCATGGATTAACTTTTCTGCATTTGACATTGAGAGCATAGGCCGTAATTTAGATATACATGTATATTTTTGAGATGGAAAAATGCAGTTTTACAAATTTTAGAAACGTGGCTTTATAAGGAAAGATTGCGATAAAATAGCACACCTAGGTTCCTAACTGATGACGAAGAATTGACAGAGCAACCATCAAGTCTTAGACAGTGTTCTAGGTTATTACAAGCAGAGTTTTTTCTGTCCTATAATAAACACCTCTGTTTTTTTTTAATTTAGCAGTAAGAAATTACTTGTCATCCAGTTTTTTTTTTTTTATATCGACTATGCATTCCATTAGTTTTTCAAATTGGTGTGTTTCACCAGGCCGCGAAGAAATATATGGGGCTGAGTATCATCAGCATAACAGTGAAAGCTACCATATAAAGCGTGAAGAGTAGCGGCCCTAGTACTGAGCCTTGAGGTATTCCATACTGCACTTGTGATCGATATGATACATATTCATTCATTGATACGAACTGATGGCAGTCATATAAGTACGATTTAAACCATGCTAATGCACTTCCACTGATGCCAACAAAGTGTTCAAGTCTATGCCATAGAATGTTGTGGTCAATTGTGTCAAACGCAACACTAAGATCCAATAAAACTAATAGAGAGATACACCCACGATCAGATGATAAGAGCAGATTATTTGTAACTCTAAGGAGAGCAGTCTCAGTACTATGATACGGTCTAAATACGGTCTAAAGGAGAGGCTTAATAACAGCCAGTTTGAAGGTTTTGGGGACATATCCTAATGACAATGAGGAATTAATAATAGTCAGAAGAGGATCTATGACTTCTGGAAGCACCTCTTTTAGGAGCTTAGATGGTATAGGGTCTAACATACATGTTGTTGGTTTAGATGATTTAACAAGTTTATACAATTCGTCCTCTCCTATAGTAGAGAATGAGTGGAACTGTTCCTCAGGGGGTCTATAGTGCACTGTATGATGTGATACTGTAGCTGATGGCTGAATGGTTGCAATTTTATCTCTAATAGTATCGATTTTAGAAGTAAAGTAGTTCATAAAGTCATTACTGCTGTGGTGTTGGGAAATGTCAACACTTGTTGAGGCTTTATTTTTCGTTAATTTAGGCACTGTATTGAATAAATACCTGGGGTTATGTTTGTTTTCTTCTAAAAGAGAAGACAAGTAATCAGATCTAGCAGTTTTTAATGCTTTTCTGTAGGATATGTTACTTTCCCGCCAAGCAATATGAAATACCTCTAGTTTTGTTTTCCTCCAGCTGCGCTCCATTTTTCGGGCTGCATTTTTCGGGCTGCTCCCGTTAGGGGGCGAGTATGCTCATTATACCATGGTGTCAAACTGTTTTCCTTAACCTTCCTTGAGCATAAAGGAGCAACTGTATTTAAAATGCTAGAAAAGAGAGAGTCCATAGTTTCTGTTACATTATCAAGTTGTTCTGAGGTTTTGGATATGCTAAGGAATTTGGATAAATCAGGAAGATAACTTAAAAAGCAGTATTTTGTGGTAGAAGTGATGGTTCTTCCATACTTGTAACAAGAAGTAGAATTTACAATTTTGGCTATATGAAGTTTGCACAGAACTAAATAATGATCTGAGATATCATCACTTGGCTTAATAATTTCAACACTATCAACATCAATTCCATGTGACAGTATTAAATCTAGAGTATGATTTCGACAATGAGTAGGTCCTGAAATGTGTTGTCTAACACCAATAGAGTTCAGAATGTCTATAAATGCTGATCCCAATGCATCTTTTTCATTATCGACATGGATATTACAATCACCAACTATTAAAACTTTATCTGCAGCCAGAACTAACTCGGATATGAAATCTTTAGCCTAAGTTCTGCCAGGAAGACTCAATTACTTCATCACTAATTTCCTTCATCATTATCCAATCACGTCTTTATACTTTGGTATAAAAGATCGTACTTACACATGTTTGAGTCCGCAGATGCCGACACGATAACAATTGCTCGTGTTACTGCTAAACCACCACGCCTAACGATACCCCAATCGTCTGTGACTACTCAGACTCCGATGATGAGTTTGTCCCGCTCCAACCGAAACTCCATTATTTAACCTTTCAACAGCAACCCCTGGCCAGCTATTCGGTAGGCGTTTTGTTTCTCCAGCCGCTACTACGGTATCTCCCCACATCAAAACAAACATCATCCAAGGTAAGGATTTAAACCTTGCTTCACTTCTGCTTCCCACGCCTGCTGCTGACAGCAAGGTGGTCGACTGTGGTGACGTGGCAGTCTTTCTCAAAACTTCCGATCCGAGGTTACAATGGAATCTTACATTTGCAGAGTTTGTCATCACTTTCAGCGTATTCAGAGACATTCTGTGCCAGGCTTTCCCAGATCGAAGGCAAGAATTGGATTTGTATTTAGCCATGATGGCTGACTGTAATCAACGTTATGGGGGCACATTATTCTACGAATATCACAAATCATTCTCCGCTAAATCCGCTTCCTTTATTTCACTGTTTAACACCAGACTAGACTGGTCCGTGACGGACACCGAACTGCTCGTTCGCCATTTCGGAGATGCCAAAACGCTGGCTTGTTACATCTGTAGCACTCACGGACAGCCCCAAAGTTTTTGCCAGCCAAGAGCCGCACGCTGTCCAAGGTCCTGATAACGTAAGGCTTCCACATAACAGCAAGAAACGCTATATCACAGAACACAAAGGCGCTCTTATTTGCAATAACTTTAATGAATCTGTCTGTTCCTTTTCTCAATGTAAATATGAACACATTTGCAGTTTCTGCAGACCCGAAATCGGTCTGTCCACGCCAATACAAACCTCCAATCCGAGGAAAAGCCCCTTTTCAGAGAAAATTCTGAAAAACCACCCTTCTACTCCCATTAATGTCTCCAATCTTTCTCACTACCTCTCTTCTCATCCCGATCCGACTTTTGTCGATTATCTAATCACCAGTCTGTCTCAAGGGTTTCGGGTGGGCATCATTTCCAATCTCACCACCTCTTTCATAGCCAAAAATCTGCAATCAGCTATTACTGAACCAGATGTGGTTTTTAATCTGTAAAAAAAAAGAGGGAAATAAAGGTTACGTCATTGGTCCTTTTGATTCCCCTCCTTTTAAGCCTTTTCGCATTAATTCCATCGGCGTCGCAACACGGAAATACTCCGGTAAAAAACGTCTTATTTTCGACATGTCTCCCCCTCATTCCGCTTACACAGTGAGCGTGAACGAATTAGTACCTTTCTCTTTACACTACGTCTCGGTCGACAATGCCATTAATTTAATCAAGTTAGCCGGTCAAGGTGCTTGGTTAGCTAAAGCTGATATCACAGATGCTTTTAAAACTATGCCAATCCATTCATCTGACTGGCCACTTTTTGGTGTTAAATGGAATTCTAAATTCTATTTTGCTGTTAGGCTTACATTTGGGTGTAGAAGTAGCCCTCACATTTTTAACAGCCTCTCTGAAGTAATGTGCTGGATTTTGCTGAACGTCTGCAAGCTCCCTTTCGTTTTACATTTGCTCGACGATTTTCTGTTGATCGATTATCCGTCCTCTCAATCCGCAGTCTTGGACATTCTAAAAAATATTTTTAGCGATGTCGGCATCCCCCTTACCGCTGAGAAAGCTTTAGGACCCTCTACTTCATTAGAGTTTCTGGGGATAACCCTAGATTCAGGACTTCAGGACTCACAAGAATCAGTTTTTTTTTTTTGAATCTTTCCCCTACCTACACTCCATATCAAAGCGCAATTTGCTTTCGGGGCCCCTTCAATCGGTTTCAGGGGGTTCTTCCAGGGGCAATGGTTTGCTGAAAAATGGCCCAACGACTTCCCCAAAACCGCTTCTGACTCCGTTTCATCCGCTCTTTGCGAGATATACCCTATAGCCGTCACCAGCATCATCTAGGGCCCTGAATGGTCATGCAAACGTATCTTGATGCTCTGTGATAACAAAGCCACAGTCGCCATCATTAATAAAGGTAGATCTTCTTGCCATATGATCATGCCTTTTCTGAGATGGTTAATTTGGCAATCCATTGTTTTCAATTTTATTATCAGAGCTGAACACATACCCGGTCACTCCAATGTTAATGCTGATGCGCTCTCTCGATTTCGTTTTCAGACTTTCAGACAGCTGTGCCCCTCAGCCAACCCGGACCCTTCAATCTGCCCTCCGTTAGCAGACATAATACTGAACTAAACGACCTGCTTACGTCAGCTAGAAATTACATTTCTAAAGGCGTCGCTCCCTCTACACTCAAATCCTACACGTCTGCTTGGCCAGCTTTTCTAATGTTTTGTTTTTCCTTCCAAATTTCTGTTTTTCCTATTCTAATTTCGACCGTTTGCTCCTTTCTCGTCTTTAATTTTAACCCTTTAGGCGCCAGAGGTTTTTTCCTAAAACGTTCGATTTTGACATCTTAATTTCAAAAGGCTATATCTTAAAATTTATAAAAGATAGAGACTTTCTGTCAATTATAAAAATATTAAGGATGACCCAATGTTTATGTAGGGATTTTATTTTCACATCTAATTTGCATATTATGACGTCATATGGGGTGGTCATCTTGAATTATAGAATTTTCATGAAAAGTCACATGTTTAAACGATAAAATGGAGCACTTCTTTCCCCAAAAAACGGTCCCTCACCTTCTGTGTGCTATATTGCACAATACTGAATGTTCAGGTAAATAGCAAGCAGTAAACAAACTGTGTAAATAATTACTAATAAATGGTAGAAACAAACCGAATGCATGTAGCGGTTGGGATTTTCAATTTACTACATGCAGCAGGCACTCTGATTCCATGTATGGGGCACATATATATTATTCATATGACACACAAACACAAGCAGACAAGACCTGATTAGTTCAAAAGCTATGCCCCGTGTCACATCGCCTCTGCTTCTGCTATGAGCAGCGTGGGCCAGATCTGCCTCGCGCACGCGCCGAGTGTGCACAGCTCGGACTACTGTCAGTGTCATTGCGACTCCCCACCTTGCCTCCTAACTGTCCTATGAATACTTCGACCTCGTCTAACATACCCAGTGGCATTAGACAAAGTCTCCACTACAATAGGCTACTGTCGCCGCGATTGCGGAGAAGTGCGGTCAGAAGACAAATATACATGTCTAGCGCGGTAAAAATCTCCCGCCTCGTCCCCGCAACAATAACATGCCTAATTTCGCAATGAACACTCCGACCTCGGCAAAAATTGTTCACACCTCTGACATTTGGCAAAGGACCATTTATTTACATTGGGCAAAGGATTCACCGTCTGTGCTTGGTGTAAGGCTATACTTTCACTTTCAGTATCACCGTCATCTTCTGAATGCAGATATTCTCATAAGTGTCCGCGAATAGAAGTTCCAACACATCATTGCGGCTTTATTGAAGCTTTATTGATGCCTTTAGATAATAATAATAATGAAAATAATAATAATCTAATGCCAATACTCGCTGACGTTGACAATATTGGTCAGATAAAATGGCTCACTCTCACACAAGCTCCGCTTTTTTTCGCACTGATTCAATGCGCTCTATCTCGAAGATTTTTTATAGGACCATGACGTTTTTTTCAGTCAGAGATGAAGTATTACATGTCTGCTATCTGGTGCAGGGGAGGTTGCATGAAATTTGACACCCTATTTGACAAAATCGGCCGTTTTATTCAGTGCCGCATCTTGTCGAGTAAACTCGACCGTGGCGCCAAGAGGGTTAATAATCGCAATCTCAAAATTTCTTCTATTCGCAGACTCGGCATCCAATTCTACGCAAAATTTTATAATCCTAATTTTCAAAGCCTTTTTTCTGAATATTCCGTTCGATTCCTACTGAAGGGGTTAGCTAAATCTTCCAACAAAATTAAAGACAAACGTCTGCCTATTACCCTGCCTATATTGCAAAAATTAATTACTTCCGTCCGCTATGGCCTTCTTTCTAAGTACCTTAATATTCTTCTCGAGGCAATATTTTTATCTGCCTTCTACGGGTTTATGCGTCCAGGGGAATTCACTTCAGAAACTAATCAATTTGATCCTGCTCGCGGCATTTCCTTTTCAGATAAAGGGCCTAAATTCTTCATACTCTTCCTCAAGCATTCAAAAACCGATGCGCAAGGTTCTGGTTTTACATTAAATTTTTCAAAAATCAATAATAATTTCTGTCCCTTGTCAGCAATGGTGAAATTCCTTAAAATCTGGCCTAGAACTTCTAAAAACACACCACTCTTTATTTTACCTAATGGAGCACCCCTTTCCAAGGCTTGTTTTAGAACTCACTTAACCACTCTTCACAAAAGCATAATTATTATAATATTATACAATAGTATAATTTTACTAGCATATAAATTGGAATTGTTTCTCCTCACCAACTTTCTCAAAGAAAGCCATGTGCTGCAACCCCCAGTCCCTTGCAGCTCGTAAAATTTTACGACCACACAGGACTACAGAGGACAGGAAACCTAATCCTTACAAAAGAATGGTAAAATGTACTCAAATGTAGTCTTAATGTGTATATTATTGTTTTTGCGGTGCATTAGAGGTTTCCCATATAAATTGGGACTATCTGCAGTGTTATCATGTGTTAATCAAATCTTTAAATGTGTGTAATTCTGCATTTGAATGTAACTTCATGTTTTGATCATTTATATATATTATTTTTGGTATCTGTGAAATCGTCATGCTTTGACAGACCAATTTATCTAGAGCAAAGTAATGAAAAATGTATTTAATCTGGAATTACGAACTTGCTAGAATATCCCTGATGAAATCGGACAAGCCCTAATTCATCAGGGGGTTGTCTCCACAGAGACAAAGGGACTTTTCCCTCCGCTTCAGATCGCGGACGTTCATTGGCTGTTCACGCGAAAAGAGGCGTGAACCATTTCAAGCTATAAGAATCGACCGAACAAGATCCGCCCTCTCTTCTTATGCTGACTCCCTTCCCTCCTGCATCGACCCAGGTCGCTCCCGCGAGTCCCTCGGCGAGTCCCTTTGGAAGCTTTCGTTTTTGTTGTTTGTTTTCTTTACTAAGTTTATTCAACTATTCGCCTCTCCACAAAAGGAAAACAAATTCTGGAACATTGTTTGTTGAACCTTTCAAATACCTTTGCGAAGACAGAACAAAGGACCACGTGACTACACGCTCACGCCAAGATCCAGAGCAGCTCACACGCGCGCGTCGGTCTTCACGCTCACGCACGATGGGCCATGCAAGTATCACTTTTCTATGGAGATTTAAATGCTGCTTTAAAGTGTTGCTATGATCTGATTGTTGTTGGCTTCCAAAAAGGTTACTGACTGATTTTCATACCTGAGCTCATTCTGTGATCTCTCTCGCTTTCTCCATTTTCTCTCTCTCTCGCTCGCTCGCTCTCTTTCTCTCTCTCTCTCTCTTTTATTTGGATTCCGTTATGTCTTATATAAAGTATAAAGGTTACTGTCTGTATTGTCGTACGCATATTTACTCTGTGTGATTTGTAGTTTGATGTATTATTAGTTGAATTACAAGTTGAAAAAACCATATATCCATGATTGGCTTGGACTCCACCCCACTCACATTACGAGTCACTGAAAGGTCTGATCTTTAGCTACAAGCTTTAAATTTAGAAACTAAATTTATCATAAGGATAGGATAATGTTTTCATGGCCAGAGAATATTTTTCCTTGAATTATAATGAGTGATAACTTTATTGAAAATTGATAGGTCAACCTGGTTTGCTGGACAAACCACTGTTTGATTTGCAGTAATTTACAGTAAGAGATATCACAATAGTTGATATGAAGAATGGAATATTGACATATTAATGAGTAAGTTACAGTGCCCTGTAATTAGTTATTGGTATAGACAATTGAGCTATTTTTCATAATCAATAAAATTAAATGTAACTGTCATCTGAGATATATATTAATCATATTCCTGATTAATTATTCTAATTCCCTATATATCATTTGAGTTAATTACTATGTAAAACTCATTGTTGTTACATTTTGGTGGAGAATGCGGGCATTTCAAACTTCGTTTTGTGAGCAATCAATGTGTGTATATGGTTTTTAATAATTTCTGCACGTGCGCTATGAAATTATGTAACATTTTTTGTGAGATAAGTCGCAAGACGCGAACTCACTCAACTGACTGAGGCAAAAAGCTGGTCAGTCAGCGCGCTAGGTATTTGTAGAAACTTAACAGTATAGTCACTGTTATTTTTAATGAAAGTAAACTGCAGTATAATGTTAAAAGTATCCTGTTAAAAAAGACCAAAATCTTTTTACAGTGAGAACATTTTAATATGAATGATTAAAAGATAAAGAAATCTTTTATTAGTTGCAACATGTAAATCTGAACATGAGCGATGTTCCTCTGATTCAGTTAAAAAGGCCTTGCTTATTAAATATTGTTATTGAATTCGTGGTAAACCACATGATATTCAAAAAAATAGACGATAAAAACTCCTGGTCTAAAATTGGCTTAGCTACCCGATTTTTAAACCTAAAACATTTAAATCATAAGTGCTATTTTGATAAATGTCTATTGGAGTCAACAGTTGGAAAATTCCTGTTTTGTTACATTTGTGTTTTGGAAGTGAACGGGTCCTTCCTTCACCCTATGTTTAATATAGCACCTCAGAGATTAAAACCTTTGGTTTGTTACTTGTGATTTTTGATGCAGAAAATCAGCCTGACAAACGATCAGATAATTTGTAAGTCATATTGAAATTGTAATTCCGCTATCTAAACACCAGAGGGAACGCGTGGTTTAGAAATTTCAGGTTACGCCCTGCTTTCTGATTCCAGCTTGCATGAGTGCAAAGCTGCCATCCTGTGGCCGTTTCAGATAATGCGCTCTGATTGCTAATTTATAATCCCCTGTGATGTATTTGAATTAGATGTCTAAATTCTCGATAATTATTTGCATTTACAGCTTTGCTCGTGCGAATATTATTACAGGGAAACAAAAGAATTTTCCCTGCCTTTGACTGTTTACATTTACTTTGAGTTTGGTTCAAACATGATTTGAATTAAAATGTAATTGTTTAATAGTGGAAATCTAGATGTTTCAGGTCAACTACTGTTTGACCCACTTAGAAGGTAAGCCATCTAGTGGCAGTCTCCTGTTAAATCGACTAACAGACCTCTGTCTTTTCCATTCTGTTTTTAATTGCATGTCCACTTTTACCCTTTTTGATTCTCACCGTGTTTGATTAATTTCATAACTATTAATGATAACTTACAAGCTATCATGGGTTATTATAGGATATTATTCAGATTTTCCTTTTAATTCTTACATGCTTATTTTGATTTAAACCAGTTTTGAATTTTTAATTTGAATTAAGTTTTCTGCTCAGCAGGTTAAAGACAGAGAAGCAGTAACCCCCCCCCCCCCCCCCCCCCGTGGTGAAAACCAGCTACTCCTTCTCCCTTGTTTCATTCCTGTCTTTTAATTTGATGTTTATTATTTTTCTTCTCTCTTTTGACTTAGGTTATTTTGATAATTACCATTATTATCATAATTCCTTTGTTTTTGTTTTATCATTATTAGGTAAAGCTGTTACCTTTTCTTTCTACATATATATTTACTCAATTGATGCTAAACAAACCAAACCTTAATTAACTTTAAGTTTCCTTTGTTCATCCTTTGTGTATTTGATTGTAGAACTCCCTTGGTGATTGGACAGCCATCTCAGGTTTCCAGTGAGCAGGGCTGCCCGACCGGTGTTACCGATACTGGCTGCGAGTGAAACTCGGTTCCTCTTGTCTCTGTCCGTTAGTGGCACGCAGTGGAGACATCAGCAATTTGGCACTCCAGAGGTTGTGCTAAAAGTCACAAGCTGTTCGTTGCCAGAGGACCGGGGACACTGCGGTTGAGTGTTTGGGGAGCGCCGGAGAGGTTGACCAAGCCACTGGTTTCCACCTGAATGACTTCAATTCACCCAGGTGAACCCAATGTGATAAAACCCATCCACTTATTATAAGCCACAGAATATTAGATATTCCCCCGGATTTATTTGAAGTGTTTGACCCTTTTGCTTCTGTAAGCCACACCATATTTCTAGGTTTCCTACCCAGATAGCTCACTCACCTGTTGGCCCTATCTTAAAACCTAGCAGTAGGCTTAGGCCTCCTTATTCTCACTAACACATTGTGTTTCTATTGTTTTTATCTCATTTCAAGTGTTGTTTCACTTTGATCTTTTTCTACCCTCTGTTCTGTTGTGATTTGTTTCTTTCATTTCACATAGAGACCGTAACCTGTGAGCCACCAACACGAAGTTAAATCGTAGAGCCAACCAGCAGCCGGTGTCATCACACGACCCGCTAGGCTACTGCCTGTCAAATCTCCATTTCAGGTCCTTTGTTGACCCAAGTTAATTGGCTACCTAACTGTCTGACTGTTTGCATCAGTTAGCCCCAAAATTCTCATAAACGGCACAGCCCATATGAATATAGCTCGTTATAGTAGAACGAACTTGCATTGGTCTTTGTGTGTGTGTGTGTGTGTGTGTGTGTGCTGTGCTTCTCTCACCGACAGAGAGTCAGGATGTTCCAGGCATCCAGTCCAGCAGTCCACGGGGGCCACCTCTCGACATGGTTGAAAGCAGTGACGACCCCCTTCCTGCCCAAGGACGCCAGTAACCTGCAGCACCCAGAGCAACTAGACACAGAGCTAGATGAACTGATGGCACACGATCCAAACCAAAGCGACTACTACAGAGAACTCGCCAGGATCTTCGGAAGCCTAGTTCAAATTCTCGTCGCCCAGGCACTGCTCAGTAAACGGAGCAACATCGCGGAGGAGGCCTGGAAGGACCAGGCCCCAACCCAGAGTCATCTTGATCAGCTCCTCCTCGAGACCCAGAACCAGCACGAGAAAGAGGACGACACAGATCCAGAGCTACAGAAAGGAGTTGAAAGACTTCACAATGCCCTGCAAGATCTTCACCTCGACACAGATAAAAAAGAACAGCTGGAGAGAGAAGCCAGAAAAGAACTCAACAAAAAACTCCAGCAAGGTGGCACTCTTCTAAAAAGAGCAGAGACTGAACTGAAAGAAAGAGACTATAAAACCTGGGCCTGCAAAACACACTTGCAAGCGGCCCAAGCTAAATTCAACAAGCTTATTCTGCAGAGAGACAAGCTCCAAGATGAACTTGACACTGTTCACACAGAACTGAGACAATCTCATAGATTACAGAGTGGCTGCATCGGAGAAACACACACCACAAAGTTTCTCCCGATCCGCCACTCCAACCCTTTCAGCCAAGAACCCAGAGCTGAAAAAGGGGGTGTAAGCTCACGGCTCAAGAAATCACCAGCCAGCTTACAAGAACACCTGTCAACAACGGAGGGAAGAGAACCCTTCCAGAGAACGCATGTCACCAAACCCTGCACTGCTCACAGAGAACTTCACAAGTTAGCCAGAAGCATCTCTACATTCAATCCAGATCCTGCAAGAGGACATGACGTTCATGCTTCTTTACAAGCCATTGACTTTCATTTGCAAACTGTCGCCAACGTGACAGATGTGAACACATTGTACCTGTTAAAAATCACGTCCAGCCGTGATGTGCATTGCTTTCTGGATCGTCAACCAGAGACTGTCAATGCGTACTACCAGCAACTGCTACAGACTTTGATTCTTGAATTCTCTGATCCAAACTCAGACCATGGGCTCCTTATTGCTATGGACCTCAAACAGGGCCGATTTGAAAACCCACAGACTTTCTGTAGTCAGCTACGAAAAGCCTACGTCGGAGCATGCAACGAACCATTTATGGAACAGGATGTCAACTTAACTCTGTTCCTCCTAAACCTACATGCCAGTTGGAGTTTTCATCTCAGAGTCCCAGCGTGTCCACGTAACAGGACTACACAAGAGTTACGAAACTTAGCCCACAAAGCTTGCACCAAGCAAAAGACTATTTGTAAAAAGACTGTGAAAAACCCCAAAGTCTCTGTCTCTGAGCACTGCTTGGAGTTAACCCTAGATGGCGCCCTACAACGCCACAGTCACAGACATTTTTACAGAGAGTCAAAACCGTTCCAAGCCAGCAGAGGGCAACACAATCGAGGTGGTGCTCATCCAACGCACCAGAGTGAGCGATTCCTACCATCCAGGACACAAAGCCCCAACAGCCGGCAGTGGAACCACTCTCGACACGACACTGGTAAGCTCAATCCTGAGCCCACATCAGAAAAACACAATGCAGCCACGTCTGAGACAGCAGAGATCCTGAGGGTGCTGAAAGATCTTCTTCACATGAAAACTCACAAGGAAGATGAGCCAAGCACCCAGAACACTGCCCGTCATCTACAGACCACAGAGCTAACTGTCACAGCACAAAGTGACAACAACACCCAAGCTCCACAGCCAACAGCTGCACACCCTGACCGAGACAGCACAGGTCCTCACACCAGGTACCACAAACACAAGGTACCAGAAAATGCTGTTTTGACTACCTGCCTTCGCAGCGAGCTACACAAGACCGGTCCTCACCACCCACCAATCGTCACACCTGCCCTGATGCCAACATTCCTGGGCAGCCTTGTCAAAAAGGGGGTGGGCCGAAAAGGAGTCAGCAGGGAAGACCTGATCGACACAGGATTAAACCTGACGGTGATCTCATCTCACCTTTTCAAAAGACTCGAATTTGAAGCTAAGAGACAAGATCGAACTCTTACACCTCAAACTTATGAACTGAATGTACAGGTGTACAGCCAGAATGACATCCGGTTTGAACAGGTTGTTTCCATTAACCTGACAATCGTTCTGATGAGTCTAATACAGCCCATGCATGTCCCACCAGTGAACACTCATACATTTCTCATCGACAAAGACCTGCTAGAACACTTTGACCCTTTTCTGAACTTCAAACAGCTAAAAGACTTTGCTCAAGTGCGAGAACCTCTTCCTCTCCAGCCACACAGGTTGCTAGAGCCAGACTGTCAGGTCACAGAGGTCACGGGAACTCCCACAGAGCCAGACGGTCAGGTCACAGAGGTCACGGGAACCCCAGCAGCCAGCCATGAGTACAACGCCCTAACGACAGGCCCAAGTTCAAGCCTCTGTACCTTAGTCAACAAACAGGGTACGGTGGTACCAGCTTACACCAAAGGGGTCGCTGTTCGGCTCAACCTGCAATGGGGTCAAACCTTACACCACACGCTGGGTTTCTTCCAACCTTCACCTGAATGTGTGGAACTCGGACTCACACTTGCAAACAACAAGCATTTCAAACACCAACACCTGTTCCAGCAATGTGATAACATCACAAAAACACACAATGCGATCGTGTACTGGAAGAAGGTAAAAGGACACTCGAAGCTACCAAGTCTAGACAAGGACTTTAAAGATCACACTGACACCCTTGCCAAAACTGGCACACTAAACAACATTCTGTGGTCACTCCCAACCCACCTACCCACATTCAAGGTTGGAGTGATTACACACAGCATAAGAACTTTACTAGCTAAACTGCCTACCTCAGAATCGTTTACGCTGGCTCCGTTGTCTACACAGACCAACATAGCGGACATGCGGGCTTCTGAAACCTCGATAATGACTTTGCTTTACCACCTCTTAGACCCCTCCATCCACCCTGGCAACCAGTCTACAGTCACTGACAACCAAAGCCCCAGACCACTGCATGATACACAAAACATGCTGTGTGCACAGAACAATATTGTGGGTTGTGCACCGTCTGACATCACAGTGCCAGGGCTTGTAATGCCACGGAGCAGAAGGGGGATAATGCCAATATATTTCCACGACGCAGCATTTGCTGCACCACACAGCACCAGAGCCACTGACAAAACACTGAGGCAAGCGTCATGCCAGCAGCAAGATGTGGCAAAACATGGGCGAGGGCGAGCTAAACCCAGTCGCCGCCCACTAAGCAAAGAGGCTGCCCTGTCCAACCAAAGACAGCCCTTGTTTGTTTCTTTCTCCCCTTTCTCTCTCTCTCTCCCTATTATCTGTACCAGGATGCTGCTGTGGTTTGCCGTGCCGTGCTGTCAGCCAAAGAGAGGACAGCTGCCACAGAGAAAACCGCTGAGACTCCTGACCACCGATGACAGGGCAAATTACCCCAGCACTGTCATCGAATACAGCTGTACAAGGTTCCGATGGAGAGAGGACTCCCTCACTCACACTGAGGCTGATGTCAAACACATGTTCAGCCAACATGAGAAAGTGACTGTTACACAAATGGAGTTAAGTGGACACCACCACCGCTCCAAACATTTCCCGGGAGCTTTGCTTAGAGCCACTGCTGCCGCCAGAATGTTTAACATTGTTATGTCCAGTGTCAATGCAGCGAACCAGACCGTAAACTCCTTGAAACCACTGTTTACTGTCTTCCAGAAGGACTTTACCCAGACTCAGCTGTTTACAGCATTAACAACAGACATGCTGTGGGAGGTTAGCTACTCCAATGACAGCCTAACCACGAGTAAAACCCCACCATACATGACACCCTTAAGCCTTGTGTTAACTGTGCTGTCTTACGCCATCACCATGCCAGCTGACCTGCTACAAATACACCTGGCCAACTCTCCTGATAGCGCCTTCCTACGGCACGTCAACCCCAAACAGAGAGAAGTGAACGTGCTCCTGAACCAACCCATCAGCGAGTCAAGCCAAGTCTACAGACCTAAAGACATTGTCAGTGTCAGGATGTGGAAAAGCAACACCCACACCAAAACACCCATTCCAAATGTGGTGGCCTACCACGACAGCGACACACAGCTGGACCTGGCCCCAAACATGCACACTTTGTCCAAAGACATTCATTATCTCTGCCTTAGCAAACCCTTCCTCAGACACAACTCTGAAGGAATCTGCGAGCTGCAACCCTGGGTCAGCGATACGCGCTGCCCTGACTTCATCCGACGGAAAAGGGGGAGATGTAACAGTAATGAGCTGATGGTATTTCAGCCATCTGTTCCATACTAGTGAATCCTGACTCTTAACACATTCGGATCTCAAAAGACCAGAACGTGAGTAAACAAGGACCTTCGTTGTTTACATAATTCACCATTTTGGCCGCCCTGAAGCCGGCCACATCCTGCCTTGAGTGACAGTTATTTACGACAAGAAATTCCAGAGTCACGTGGGCAAGCCTCAAAGGAGACACTAAACCAACCACATTCCAACATACACAAAAAGAAACCTTTCATAGAAGTTCCTTACTTTCATCATTTTATTAATAATATGTATTTTGAATATGTTTTGTGTGTACCATGGTTAATCCTTGTTATGCGAGGATTATAATTTTACTAGCGTATAAATTGGAATTGTTTCTCCTCACCAACTTTCTCAAAGAAAGCCATGTGCTGCAACCCCCAGTCCCTTGCAGCTCGTAAAATTTTACGACCACACAGGACTACACAGGACAGGAAACCTAATCCTTACAAAAGAATGGTAAAATGTACTCAAATGTAGTCTTAATGTGTATATTATTGTTTTTGGGGTGCATTAGAGGTTTCCCATATAAATTGGGACTATGCAGTGTTATCATGTGTTAATCAAATCTTTAAATGTGTGTAATTCTGCATTTGAATGTAACATGTTTTGATCATTTATATATATTATTTTTGGTATCGGTGAAATCGTCATGCTTTGACAGACCCATTTATCTAGAGCAAAGTAATGAAAAATGTATTTAATCTGGAATTACGAACTTGCTAGAATATCCCTGATGAAATCGGACAAGCCCTAAATCATCAGGGGGTTGTCTCCACATAGACAAAGGAACTTTTCCCTCCGCTTCAGATCGCGGATGTTCATTGGCTGTTCATGCGAAAAGAGGCGTGAACCATTTCAAGCTATAAGAATCGACCGAACAAGATCCGCCCTCTCTTCTTACGCTGACTCCCTTCCCTCCTGCATCGACCCAGGTCGCTCCCGCGAGTCCCTCCATAGAAAAGTGATACTTGCATGGCCCATCGTGCGTGGCCTCGGGCCGCGCTCATAACGCCGTCTCCCCTCAGCACAGGGACTGAGAGGGGGAAGCCATTATCACGGCTCCTTTGGAAGCTTTCGTTTTTGTTGTTTGTTTTCTTTACTAAGTTTATTCAACTATTCGCCTCTCCACACAAGGAAGACAAATTCTGGAACATTGTTTGTTGAACCTTTCAAATACCACGCGAAGACAGAACAAAGGACCACGTGACTCCACGCTCACGCCAAGATCCAGAGCAGCTCACGCACGATGGGCCATGCAAGTATCACTTTTCTATGGAGATTTAAATGCTGCTTTAAAGTGTTGCTATGATCTGATTGTTGTTGGCTTCCAAAAAGGTTACTGACTGATTTTCATACCTGAGCTCATTCTGTGATCTCTCTCGCTCGCTCGCTCTCTTTCTCTCTCTCTCTCTCTCTCTCTCTTTTATTTGGATTCCGTTATGTCTTATATAAAGTATAAAGGTTACTGTCTGTATTGTCGTACGCATATTTACTCTGTGTGATTTGTAGTTTGATGTATTATTAGTTGAATTATTAAAAAACCATATATCAATGATTGGCTTGGACTCCACCCCACTCACATTACGAGTCACTGAAAGGTCTTGATCTTTAACTACAATCTTTAAATTTAGAAACAAAATTTATCATAAGGATAGGATAATGTTTTCATGGCCAGAGAATATTTTTCCTTGAATTATAAGGAGTGATAACTTTATTGAAAATTTATTAGGTCAACCTGGTTTGTTGGACAAACCACTGTTTGATTTGCAGTAATTTACAGTAAGAGATATCACAATAATTGATATAAAGAATGGAATATTGACATATTAATGAGTAAGTTACAATGCCCTGTAATTAGTTATTTGTATAGACAATTGAGCTATTTTTCATAATCAATAAAATTAAATGTAACTGTCATCTGAGATATATATTAATCATATTCCTGATTAATTATTCAAATTCCCTATATATCATTTGAGTTAATTACTATGTAAAACTCATTGTTGTTACACCTGTCTGCGTCTGCCTATCGTGGCTGTCTGCGTCTGGCCTATTGTGGCTATTTCTGTATGGTCTATTGAGGCCTGTCTGTGTCTGCCTACCGTGGCTGTCTGCGTCTGGCCTATTGTGGCTATTTCTGTATGGTCTATTGAGGCCTGTCTGTGTCTGCCTACCGTGGCTATTTCTGTACGTTCTATTGAGGCCTGTCTGTGTCTGCCTATCGTGGCTGTCTGCGTCCGGCCTATCGTGGCTATTTCTCTGTACGGTCTATCAAGGCCTGTCCGTGTCTGCCTATCGTGGCTGTCTGCGTCTGGCCTATCGTGGCTATTTCTGTACGGTCTATCGAGGCCTGCCTGTGTCTGCCTATCGTGGCTGTCTGCTTCTGGCCTATCGTGGCTATTTCTGTACGGTCTGTCGAGGCCTGTCTGTGTCTGCCTATCGTGGCTGTCTGCGTCCGGCCTATCGTGGCTATTTCTGTACGGTCTATCGAGGCCTGTCTGTGTCTGCCTATCGTGGCTGTCTGCGTCTGGCCTATCGTGGCTGTCTGCGTCTGGCCTATCATGGCTATTTCTGTACGGTCTATTGAGGCCTGTGTGTGTCTGCCTATCGTGGCTGTCTGCGTCCGGCCTATCGTGGCTATTTCTGTACGGTCTATCGAGGCCTGTCTGTGTCTGGCCATCTTGGCTATTTCTGTATGGTCTATTGAGGCCTGTATATGTCAAAAATATATGTAAAATATATGTTTAATCTAACGTTATCATACTGATCATGCTAACTCTCTCTTATTTCTTCCAGGAACCCTAGGATCCACAACTGGTCTGTATACTTTCATATACTAATTTTGGGGGTCGGCTGCGCCCCTGCCTTTGTCTTCAGGCAGGAAATGCAGGTCTGCTACCCTCGGATTACGAACCATGGACGGGGCCTTCTGCCAAGGAAATTTATAATCTTACTTGCCGAGATAATGGTAGTCAATAAAAGTATGCTTCGTACATCATTTTATCTCCCGAGTCTTTCTGGTAGAAATGAAAGCTTTAGCCTAGGCTCTGCCAGGAAGACTCAATTACTTTGTCACTAATTTCCTTTATCATTATCCAATCACGTCTTTATACTTTGGTATAAAAGATCGTACTTACACGTTTAAGTCCGCAGATGCCGACGCGATAACAACCTCCACCCTCCCCACCACCACCAGGATGGTCCTGTCCTTACCTTACATGGGGGTCGGCTGCGCCCCTGCCTTCGTCTTCAGGCAGGAAATGCAAGTCCTTCCACCAAAGAAAATTATAATAATGCTTGATGAGTTGTCAATACAAGTATGCTTCGTACATCATTTTATCTCCCGAGTCTTTCTGGTAGAAGTAAAATCACCAAACTCTTTAATAAAGTCTGTATGGTGGCCTGTATACAGTAGCCAGTACAAACATAACAGGGGATTTATCATTAACATTTGTTTCTCTGGATAATGTTATATGTAGCACCATTACTTAGAACGAGTTATACTTGAAGCCTGCCCTCTGAGAAATGCTGAGAACGTTGTTATAAATTGAAGCAACTCCGCCCCCTTTGCCTTTTAGATGTGGCTCGTGTTTATAACATCAATCTTGGGGGGTGGACTCATTTAAAATAATGTAATCATCAGGTTTTAGCCAGGTTTCTGTCAAACAGAGTACATCTATATTTTGATCAGTGATCATATTATTTACAAAAAGTGTTTTCGTAGAAATGGATCTGATATTCAATAAGCCAAGCTTTATCATTTGTTTATCCATATTGCATTTGTTTTTTAGTTGTTGAACCTCAATTAAATTGTTAACCTTAAACTGGTTTGGATGTTTTTTGTATTTTCTAGCTCGGGGAACAGACACAGCTCTATAGTGTGATATCTAGGTGAAAGAGCCTCTATGTGCTGAGAATTAATTGACCTCTTTTAAACAGGTCAGGTCTGCCCCAAAAGCTCGTCCAATTGTCTATGAAACCTATGTTATTCTGTGGGCACCACTTAGACATCCAGCCATTGAGTGATGGCAATCTGCTATGCATCTCGTCACCACTGTAAGCAGGGAGGGGACCAGAAGCATATTAAAGTGTCTGACATCATGCTTGCAAGTTTACACACCTCTTTAAAGTAATTTTTAGTGATCTCCGACTGGCGAAGTCAAACATCATTAGCGCCGGCATGAATAACAATCTTACTGTATTTACGTTTAGCATTAGCCAGCACTTTTAAATTTGCCAAGATGTTAGGCGCTCTGGCTCCCCGTAAACATTTGACTATGGTGGCTGGTGTCTCTATATTCAAGTTCCGTACAATAGAATCACCAATAACTAGAGCACTTTCATCAGGTTTCTCAGTGGGTGCATCACTGAGTGGGGAAACCTGTTTAATGTTTTGATCGGAACAGAAGAGCTGTGTTTTGACCCATGACTACGCTGCCTCACCGTCACCCAGTTGCCCTGCTGCAGGGGCTCTGTTTCCGGAATGAACAATGTACAGGAATCCCTGAGCTAGACGCATCCAAAGCCGTATCTAGAGCCCTAACATTCTTACTGTACTCAATTAAAGTTTGGGTGCGTGTCTCTAATTCTGAAATCTTCTCTGTCAGCCTATCTATTTCCCTGCATTTATCACATGTGAATCCCTCATCAGCGACAGAGATAGATAAACTGTACATGTGGTAAGAGGTGCAAATAACGATAGCAGGAGAAGCCATTACTCACCGTGCTTGATGAAAAATTCTTACTGCGGTTGTTTGATGAACTTGTGAAAAACTGGAGCGAGAGAGAGGAGAGGAGAGGAGAAGAGAGGAGAAAATAAAAACGCTAATGACAAGGTAACGAGTGTTAACCCTCTGTAGGTGTACTGCCCTCACGGATATAAAATAAAAGTGAACGATCAAAGTTAATCTGATAAGATTGATCGATAATATCAGAAATATGGTGTGAATTAAGTTATATTTTACCACTTTAAAGAGCCAGTAAGATGAAAATTCTAAGCTTCCTATCACTGTCCAACATCAACAACAGCGACACCCGCAGGCTGAACATTATCAGGAAGGCTATTCCAAAGTTTGGGAGCCAAATGTAAAAAAGCTCTACCTCCTTTAATGGACTTTGCTATCCTAGGAACTACCAAAAATCCAGTGTTTTGTGACCTTAGGGAGCATGATGGGTTGTAGCGTGGTAGAAGTCTAGTTAGGTATCCAGGAGTTAAACCATTTAGGGCCTTATAGGTAAGTAATAATATTTTGTAACTGATACAGAACTTAATAGGTAGCCAGTGCAGAGACATTTAAATTGGAGAAATATGATCATATTTTCTTGACCTGGTAAGGACTTTAGCCTCTGCATTTTGCACTACCTATAGCTTGTTTATTGAAGATGCAGGACAACCACCGAGAAGTGCAATACAATAGTCCAGTCTAGAGGTCATGAATGCACGAACTAGCTTTTCAACATCAGAAACCGGTAACATGTTTTGTAGCTTGGCAATGTTTCTAAAGATGGAGGAATGCTGTTTGGAAAATATTGTTTTCAAAAGACAAGTTGCTGTCTAATATAACACCGAGATTTTTGACTGTAGAGGAAGTAACAGTAAATCCATCCAGTTGCAAACTGTAATCTATGAGCTTCTGTGTACTGTTTTTTGTCCAATAAGTAATATCGCTGTCCAAATTCATCCAATACATTTTTAGCACACTCTGTTAGCTTAGATAATTTAGAAGTTTCATCTGGTCTTGTTGAGATATATAGTTTAGTATCATCAGCATAACAGTGGAAACGAATCCCGTATTTCTAATAATATTATCAAGGGGCAACATGTATATTGAAAATAGCAGAGTACCTAGGACAGATCCTTGTGGTACTCCATATTTTACTGGTGATAAATGATATGACTCCCCTTTTAAATAAACAAAGTGGTAGCAATTGGACAGGTAGGATCTAAACCATTTAAGAGCCTGGCCTTGAATATCATTATACACTCTAAAAACTGCTGGGTTGAAAACAACCCAATTTGGGTTATTTTGGCAACCCAGCGCTGGGTCAAAAAGGGACCAGCCCAACGCTAGGTTATTTTAACCCAACCAGTTGGGTTATTTTGTTTAACCCAGCATGCTGGGTTGCTTTTTTAATGGTTTAAAATTGCTACATTGCTAGGCTAAAATGAACCCAGCTAGGCATTAAACCTGCAAATCTTGTTCATTTTAAAATCACTTTTACACACAAATAATAACTATCAAAAGGTAAATATTTATTAAAAACAGTCAAAAAGTAACATGCATGTAAGAAGAAATGCAGAAAAGTATGGCATTAACAGCTACAAAGTTGATAAAGAAAGCATTGAACATTTGTTGAATATAACTTTTAAGATCAAATTAGATGTTTTTGGCACATTTTTCTATATTGTATTCAAATATACAAAAAAAAAAAAACACTATTATACAATAATTGTACAATTAGTTAAGTTCTTTATAAACTATCCTGGCATGACAGTACACAAATAAACCACAATATTAATGTTGATATGCTCTTGTTTTTGTGACATATCAGGACACAACTCTGTATACTGACAAGGAAAGGGTGACTTATGAGGACATAACCCATGTCCCCATTTTTCAAAACGCTCATTAATCATACAGAATTTTTTTTTTTTTTTTTTGAGAAAGTAAAAATGCACAACGTTTCTTGTGAGGATTAGGGTTAGGTGTAGGGTTGGTTTAGGGCCACAGAATATACAGTTTGTACAGAATAAAAACCATTACGCATATGGGATGTCCCTTCTTTTCACAAAAACAAACATGTGTGTGTGCGTGTGTGTGTGTGTGTGTGTGTGTGTGAAAGAATGTGAACATGTGTATTAAATGAAAGTGTGTACACTCCATTTCTACTAAACACATAACAAGCATTTAACATTTAGTTTTTACAAATTATACATTTACAGTTTTTTTCATAGTCCATTAATATAGATCATGCATCACTGTCAATTTTCATGATCTCTTCACCAAGCCCCATCAGCACAGCATGTGACATCTTTTACATCATCCAGGGCAGTGTCCTCCTTTAAAACCACCGGTTCATCAGTTTAGGGGTAAGGATGTTCCCTTTTTTGGCCAGCATTCATCCCAGTCACTGCCTCCTCTTCATCAGTGGCCTAAAAAGAGAAAAACAATTCAAAAAGAAAACATTTAATTAAACTATCCATTTTCAGATAGAGGTGTATTCACATCCGTAAGGATATGTAAATAATATGTTTTATAGTTTCAACACTTTGTGTGGTTGTTTAATGTCTCTGTCTACCACTGCGCTCAAGAATGCTATAATGGCAGCACTAGTGTGAGGGCATGTAATATTGTTTGAAAAAATACATTGCTTTCAGAAAGAAACTTTACTGAAACATTAAAACATTAATTATTTTCATTTACCTCACATATTTTCATGTATGTGGAGGGCTGCTCCTCAAAGGGTTAGTTCACCAAAAAATGATAATGGTCATAATTTACTCTCCCCCATGTTGTTCCAGACCCATACAAACCCTGCTAATTTGTGGAACACAAATAAATATATTTAATATTCTCTTAATTTTTGTCCTCCATTGCTAGTCTAGGAGACCAATATTTTCTTTTGAACATACATGTGCGCTATCATATAATTTAAGATTAAATCATATATAAATATCGGAATTAATTACTTCTACAATAAGGCTTGAAAACACAGATTATCTAGATTCTCAAAGGATTAATACAATTATGAGAATGACATGGAATTTGGAATGACAGGAGGGCAAGTAAATAATTTTTTTTTGTGTAAAATTTTCCTTTAAGAAAGGAAGACCAAGAACGATGACTCTCCAAATCAGACAACTCCAAAGTTGGTTTGAGTTCTGCAATGAAAAACACAGATATCAATGATTTTCATGAAATATGACCACGTAATCACACTGTTTTTGAATCAAAATGTGAAGTAAACAGGCAGGACACAACATAAACATTTATTTTCTAAAAATAGCTTACATTTCAAAAGAATGATGCTCTCCTATGTCTCTGGCTTTTAACATCTACAAAAAAATAAAAATAAATTACTCGTGAAAAAAAAAAATGATAACGTGAAATTATGAAGATCACTTACCTTAAACTGTCTTTCCCTCTCTTCCAAAGAAGCTGAGAAAATCTCCTCCTCACACAAGCAGGCTTCTGTGTCCTTAACTCCAAAGTTAGTTTGAGTTCTGAGAAGAAAAAAGGGACTGCAATAGTTAAAATATGAACATTTAATCACACTGTTATTTCATCAAAATGTGATGTAAACTGGCAGAAAATAACAGAAACATTTATTTTCAAAAAATAACATCAATCTCAAAAGAAAGGGCCTGGTGACATTTTGCTTCTCATTATGATAAGGAGAGAGAACGTGTTTTGTTGTGATGCCCTGCTGACTTCTAGCATAGATAGGATGATGTCAAAAGCTGTGATCTACTCAAATAAAGCACGACTACTATATTACTACTAAATATTACCATATATAAATGCCACAGAAATATGCAGAAAATTAATATATTTTTGAAGTATCATCCAGTGTTCACCAATAGTTAACCATGCCTTCAAGGACCAGGGACCCATCTACTAAATGTTGGTGTCTATAGTATGGGTCGCCGTGATTTTGCCAAGTAAGACATGTTCCTGGATCAACATCTTTTGATGATCCTGGATCAACATTACAGTTCAAAAATACAGATTTAACCCAATCCCTACCCCTAAACCTGCCCATAATTTATTCCTAAAATCAGTATGAAATAATAGCTGATTAAAAAGGGTGTAGAAGAACCTAACCATGATTATAAACCTAAGCCAGATCGTTCCTAAAAAGTTCTTAAAAATCAATTTTGATATTGCCTTGTCTAAACTGCTTACTCCTATACAGGAGGACACGCTTTCTTTTTAAAACTTTCCTTCGTCAGTTAGCTTAAACAAAAATGTTTGTGGGCATAGCCAACACAAGCTGATATTATTGAACTGTCCCTGGTGTCATCCTGCTCTCCACTGATACTAGAGCATGGGTAACACAGGCCATATAGATTTAACTCACGTGTTTATTTGACCTGCCATGTGCAGGCTGGCTGGCTTACGACTTGGAGATTGAGGAGGCAGGGGTTGAGGCTGCATGGGAGCCTCGAGCTCTGCACCTCAGGCCCCTGCTGTTTAGTCATGGTGTAACTCCATTACCTTTAAATACTGGTGCTTATGTTTGTTAGCTGACTTTAACAACCTTACGGCCACTGTTAGCCTGGAATCCATTTCACCCAGAACCCTCTGTGCTCTCACTGCCTGGGGAGATGGCTGTGGAACTGGTAATAGACTATAGAGGAGGGCAAGCAACAACAAAAAAAAAAAATAAAAAAATTAAAAAAAGCCAAGAGGATAATGCTTTTGATCGATCAGCACAAACAAATTCTATTTGAAAGCTCAATAACAGTTTATAGATGACAGAACCAAACATGTACATTTATTTCCTGTCTGTGATTTAAGCTCTCTGGCAAAGAAGAGGTGCCAGTCCCTGATTCTGTATACAGTGGGAATAGAACCCCTTCTGCTGCTTTATTGCTCACAATCTGTATTTAAAACTAATATCAGCCTCCTGTGCATGGCCCAGGGCTACAGCCACATAACCTGACATATATGGAGCTCTTGTGTTCCCATTGTATTAGAATGTGAAAAATACCTTTCCCTCACATTGGATATCCATTTTTGTTTGTGTTTGGTGGCTATAATGATTGGTTTCTGTGGGCACCGGAGTAGTGATTTGTAATGCTTCTCTGTATGATGTAGCTCAGGCACATTACAAAAACTGATTCTGGAGAATGGTTGGGCAGAAGATGAAGTGGAGGTGGTTGGGGCTTTGGGAGACTCAAGGCCTCAAAATTGCTAAGTTTATACTCAACCTTTCTCTCATTGTTCTTCTCGTCGGTGTGTTGCAGGGGTTAATCTGTATATACCCTCCAGACACAAGAGCCCTTACAGAGGTGCGCATTGAACAAAGGCTGGTGTACATCCACAGATATGAGACAGACAGAAAGAGAAAGCATGTCCACACAGATAAATATTTACTGAAGCAAGCAGAGCTCCAGGCAAGCTCCTTAATCATGAGGAGTATACAGACCTCAAAGGAGACCTGACTCATATTTTATGACTTGTTCATAAAGGGTAAAACACCTGTTGACAATTCACTTTCTTAAATTGAGCCGAGCTCAGATGCCTGTTTTTCAGGTGAGTGTAAGATTTTTTTTAATGAATCTTTGCAAATCACAATAATGTGCTAATTTTGTGGTGACACATTGCTGCGACACACATATTTTTTCCCCCACTCAATTATGTCGTTATAACACAATATGTTATGTGTTTTAAACACGTTTTCTCGTTAAAACAACATCTTTATCTTTATGTTGATATGTTTTCCCATTATTATAGATGGTACATTATGTGAGTGACGTTTTTACGGTCTTTACGGTCTATCCTATCACACAGAATAAGATCTCATGTATCACTCTGCAAATTAATCACAATAACATTTCTTCATACTGTCTGGCTGTTGTATAGGCTATATTCCTTGCAAATATACATCTCATATAAATTACAACACTGCTCGGTTTGGCAATGCTGGCGCGATCCCTTAGGATACTTTGTGATAACAGAGGAAAGAAATTCCTGCTTGTTAACTTACACATTAACAAAAAAAACATTACAAATTTCTTTTGTAAAATAACTTATGTATAAAGGGCTACTTAAATAAAACATTTGAAAACAAATTTGTGTTTATTTAATTCATATACCCAAAATCCAACAAGAGATAGCCCTTCTGTGCAGTTTTTCCTGTCTGAGCTCATCTGTATTTTGTGCTCACACCCAGGCGCAGCGCAGTATAAAGCAAAGCCTGGGATTTTAAACATAAGAAGAATGCGATGCGCTGCTTGATTAATCTAAAGATTTAATCTAATAATATATAATCACTAATAAATAATTAATATATGATCAGACTAAGGTATCTGGTAACTGGTACAAGGTAGCTGCTTACACATGTGAAACAAATATTAAAGCATAAAGCCATTTGTTTACCCACAAAAATAGTCCTACAAAAAAAATCTAGCTTCTTGTACATCTTGTTTTAACAAGAAAATATGTTGTTAAAGGGGGGGTGAAATGCTATTTCATGCATACTGAGTTTATTACACTGTTAAAGAGTTGGATCCCCATGCTAAACATGGACAAAGTTTAAAAAATTAAGTTGTACGTTTGAAGGAGTATTTCTGTTCCAAAAATACTCCTTCCGGTTTGTCACAAGTTTCGGAAAGTTTTTTTCGAGTATGGCTCTGTGTGACGTTTGATGGAGCGGAATTTCCTTATATGGGTCCTAGGGCACGTCTGCCGGAAGAGCGCACGCTCGCGTATAGCAGAACACTGAGAGCAGAGGCATTCACTGATCAGAGCGAGAGCGTCGCGAAATGTCACAAAAGAAGTGTATTTTTGGTTGCCAGGGCAAGACAACCCTGCACAGATTACCAAAAGAGAAACAGCATTAAGGGACCAGTGGATGGATGGCAGAGGAGAACTGGCCCCCCAACTGAGCCTGGTTTCTCCCAAGGTTTTTTTCTCCATTCTGTCACCGATGGAGTTTCGGTTCCTTGCCGCTGTCGCCTCTGGCTTGCTTAGTTGGGGTCACTTCATCTACAGCGATATCATTGACTTGATTGCAAATTAAAACAGACACTATTTCAACTGAACAGAGATTACATAACTGAATTCAATGATGAACTGCCTTTAACTATCATTTTGCATTATTGAGACACTGTTTTCCAAATGAATGTTGTTCAGTGCTTTGGCGCAATGTATTTTGTTTAAAGCACTATATAAATAAAGGTGATTGATTGATTGATTGATTGATTGATTTTCACAGAGCATCAACGGAGTTGTGCAAGTGTTTGTGTTTGTTCCCTGTATTTCGAAGATGCTTGTTTTACAAACGAGGCCCAGTTTGACGACAGATTTGCGTATCGTTTATTTCTTAAGGATGATGCAATCCCAACGAAAAAGGGTCACGATCGTGTGTTGGAACCGCAGGCGGTGAGTAAAACTGCTTCAAATATCTCTGCCTTCTTGTTAGTGCGTCCGCCTCCCATGCCGAGACCCGGGTTCGAGCCCCGCTCGGAGCGAGTCGTTGCTGCTGCTGCTCTCGTTCAGTTTCAGCCTCGGGATCTGATTCTGGATCATAAATAAACGGCTGAATCTGACTGTTAGCCATGGTTTGTTTTGGATGTTTTTTTTTCCTCATGGTAATGTCACAGCTTCCAAACGCTTTCAACGCAAAAGCCTACTGGCTCTCTTGATTCTTTAGCTCCGCCCACACGTCACGCCTCCAGCCGGTTGTGTTTTTCTGGGAAAAATCGGTACAGACTATCTTTCTCTTATGAATATAATAAAACTAAAGACTTTTTGGAGTTATGAAGGATGCAGTATTACTCTATAGGTACTCAAGATTAACAGGACATTGAGTGAAAACAAGCATTTCACCCCCCCCCTTTAAAATTACATAACATCTCATTATTACGACATAATAGAGTGGGGGAAAAATATGTGTGTTGCAGCAATGCATCACCGTACTAATTAGCAAGTTAAGAGTCCCTCAGAGAGTAGCTGGAAAAGAGAGGCAGAGTCAGCAGAGCTCATTAACATTTAAATGAAAAAGCTACGTTCTCAAAATAGCTGCTTTTGACAGAAAAAAAAAGTTTCCACCTCCACTGAGAAATTTTAACCAAACTATTTTACAGGTTTTCATTAAGACCCTAAAGAATCATATCAACTTATGGAAAATCTGCATCCTATGACCCCTTTAAGGTTTTCAAATTGCGTGAATGAATGCAAATGGAGTCATTCTATCGCAGAGGTGGTCGTTTTTCCACTGTCTTTCCACTGACACGACAGTGCGACAGTGTCCCCTTGTTCTGGTGCATTTATATTTGGCCGAGGTTGGGCAAAAGGCTGAGACGCATATTGTTTGTGTTCATTTAAATAAGGAGAAATGTCAGCTTTCAATGGCTGCAGGCTGCTTGCATGTTAGATGATCCAGTCATTGGAGCCTGTGGTTGTGGGGTCGTGGCTGGTCCTTCCAGGTCAGTGTCAGCCATGTGGTGGTTTCGGGCCATAATTGACCTTTTTCTCAGAGCACAGTGATTCAGCTGCTCTCCCAGGGCTGGAATAATCACTCTGGACCTCCTGGTGCAGAAAACTCACCTTGAGTAATTAAAAATGCTTGCAGATTTTTTTTAAACGTAATACAACGTACATTTTTAATTACCTAATACAATGTCCCTCTTCACAAGTCACGGCAAGCTTCCAGTTTAATCTGTGCAATCTTCCATCTTTTATCTGTGCATATTTCTTGCTGACTTCCACTTAGTCGACTTTGTTATACAGTTTTTGAATAAAAATAATAAATTAAATAATTAAATAGTACATGATCTTCCATAAATCTATTTATGCTATTTTACGATATCCCCAGCATAAGACACGTACAGTAACTGAATTAGGTCTTAAGTGTGTGTTCCATGTGTGATCAGTGAGCCATCACGAAACACACACATTTCCCCAGGTCCGTTCTAAGGGTTGCAGAGCTTCATCCGGATCTCTGACATCTGATTTGTTAACCATGTGACCCATGGCAATGTCTTTCCCCTCACCCCTCTCAGACCTTTTGTTGTTTAACATTCTTTTCCCCCTACACAATATGGTTTTGGCCTTCTGTACCTTGCTTTTGTTATTACAAAGTTGCAGGGAGGATGTGGAAAGCAATGTTAAAAGGTAGGATTACAATTATGGATTATGGAGTAGAACATGCGTAAAACAACACAAGACCACTGAAAGATGCAGAAATGCATTGTAATTGAAAACAAAATACTCCATCATATGATACCAGATACCAGTAGCATGCAAACTACATATCTTTCCACTATCATTAATTCACAAGTTTGTTTTCTTTTTCAACACATAACATTTTTCAGCCACAGTATAATTCTGTAAGCAAAATGTATGTTTGCATATAGTGAACTAAAGCCGCTCATATAGCAAACCAAATGCAACTGTATAATTTCAGAGTGTGCAGAGGGAAAAAAATGCGTCAAGCATTTTGCTTATGACTTTAAAATGTTTACAAGACAGAAAAATAAAGACACAGCTTCAAACGCTACAGGCTAGACTGTTGAGAATAGAGTATTATGATATTAATTAAAACTCAAGTCGGCCTTCCCCCCTCTCTGCGTATAGCCCACGGGTATTCAACGTTTCACACTTGATTGAATCAGGTAGTTGCAGTCAGCTAGGCATGTTTTTTTTTTTTGTGCTTGAAGAACTGGGAAAAATCTGAGTGTGGCTGCATTATTCTCAACTTGATGGGGAAATGCTTACTGATGGCAACCAAAAGCTGACAGATCAGAAGGAAGCACAACATAGTATGGAACTTACATTTTTAGATGGATATTTAAAAACGGACCAGAATCTGGAAGCTTAATGTCAAACCCTTCCATCTGTAAAATATCTATTACAATTGTTTTCAGTTGGTAGACTATTATGTTATGCATAATTATAAAAATTGTAAAATGTTAAATAACAAAAATTAAACAAACCATATAATTAGAATCAGAATCAGAAGAAGGGGTATCGCAAAGTATGCTTGCGCATACAAGGAATTTGTTTTAGTGACGCTTCCAGTACACAGAGACAACAACACACAGACAAAAAAAGAAAAAAGAAAAAGTTAGTATTTATAATTTTAGAGTATTTCTATTGATTATACAAATTCACTTTTGTGTTTCAGCTATCAATACAATCAATAGCTTATGATGATACTTTCACCGCTGTAAAATGACATCATTGACTGGCACTATATACTTTTCTAGCAATGTACCTATGTTAGAGCCATGCTCATTATTGCTCTTAGTTTGTGTGATGGAAACAGACAGAAAAATCCATTAATGAGTCCTCTCATGCTCATTAAGGACCTGTCCTGCTGAGCTGTGAATATGTAAACTTTTAATAAGCACAGGGACAGGATGAAAGCACATTTACTAGGTTTTAATGCAGAAGAAAAAAAAAGGTAATATGACACAATGCAGAGAGATGGCTGCAATTAGATGCACATGCATCACATGGCTCTGTGCGTCATGAAGACTACAGTTCATGGCTAAGAAAAGTTTACACTTAGCAATATTAGCTAAAAACGTGTGTGTGTGGATGCATAAAAAAAACAAAAAACAAAAACAAAAAAAAAATCATTATAATGACAGTGAGTGATGTGATGAGGCAACACATCAACACTAGAATGTGGCCTTATAATCAACAAAGTTTTCTACACTGCAAGGGCAAAAAAGTAATAAATATAGCATTGCTTTGCTTGCTTTTAGTAGAAATTGTAGGTATTGGTCTTTTGCTGTCCCATTTCAAGTCAGCTTCACACTTGGCCAAACATTGAAGTCCGTGTGTTTGCATGTTCTGGCCTTACTCTTTCTCACACTATTAGTTTCTCAATTTTCATAATTTCTAATCTCTTAGAAATCTCTTTCTCTTCTTTCCTTGCAATATCTCATTTTCCCTCTATTTTTCACTGCCCCCAAATCTGGATCACTGAGATGTAGTCCAGGTCTTAATGGATGGTTGAAATATCACAAGCTGCCCTAGGCCTATATATTTCCATTTTTTTTGATGCAGATACAGAGAGTGCAGAGGCACAGAGTTTCTTCTCCTCCTCCAGGCTAATAAGGTCTACATAGGGCTGTAGTCAGCCACTCAGTCTGTTTTTACTGTGACATGCAGATCATAGGGTTAATTAGGTCTTAATCCTGTGTACATATATGTGTGTGTGTGTGTGTGTGTGTGTGTGTGTGTGTGTTTGTAAAAAAAAAAAATCCAAAAACGTTGGGACACTGTACAAATTGTGAGTAAAAAATAATGGAATAATTTACAAATCTCATAAACTTATATTTCATTCACACTAGAAGATAGGAATGTCATGCCAAATATTGGATAATTTTGGATTTCAAAAGAGCTACACATTCCAAAAAAGTTGGGACAGGTAGCAATAAGAGGCCAGAAAAGTTAAATGTACATATAAGAAACAACTGGAGGACCAATTTGCAACTTATTAGGTCAATTGGCAACATACTTGGATATAAAAAGAGCCTCTCAGAGTGGTTAGTGTTTCTCAGAAGTCAAGATGGGCAGAGGATCACCAATTCCCCCAATGCTGCGGCAGAAAATAGTGGAGCAATATCAGAAAGGAGATTCTCAGAGAAAAATTACAAAGAGTTTACAAATTAGCATCATCTACAGAGCATAATATCATCCAAAGATTCAGAGAATCTGGAACAATCTTCGTGCGTAAGGGTCAAGGCCGGAAAACCATACTGGATGCCCATGATCTTTGGGCCTTTAGACGGCACTGCATCACATACAGGAATATTACTGTACTGGAAATCACAACATGGGCTCAGGAATACTTCCAGAAAACATTGTCGGTGAACACAATCCACCTTGCCATTTGCTGTTGCCAGCTAAGCCAAGGCTCATTTAAAATGGACTGTGGCAAATCGGAAAACTGTAATGTGGTCAGACGAATCAAAATGTGAAGTTCTTTTTGGAAAACTGGAATGCCATCTCATCCAGACTAAAGAGGACAAGGACAACCCAAGTTGTTGTCAGCGCTCAGTTCAGAACCCTGCATCTCTGATGGTATGGGGTTGCATAAGTGCATGTGCCATGGGCAGGTTACACATCTGGAAAGGCACCATCAATGCTGAAAGGCATATCCAAGTTCTAGAACAACATATGCTCCCATCCAGACGTCGTCTCTTTCAAGGAAGACCTTGCATTTTCCAACATGACAATGCCAGACCATACTGCATCAATTACAACATCATGGCTGCGTAGAAGAAGGATCCGGGTACTGAAATGACCAGTCCAGATCTTTCACCCATAGAAAACATTTGGTACATCATAAAGAGGAAGATGTGACAAAGAAGACCTAAGACAGTTGAGCAACTAGAAGCCTGTATTAGACAGGAATGGGACAACATTCCTATTCCTAAACTTGTCTTCTCGGTCCCTAGACGTTTGCAGACTGTAATAAAAAGAAGAGGGGATGCGACACAGTGGTAAACATGGCCTTGTCCCAACTTTTTTGAGATGTGTTGATGCCATGAAATTTAAAATCAACGTATTTTCCCCTTAAAATGATACATTTTCTCTTAAAACATTTGATATGTCATCTATGTTGTATTCTGAATAAAATATTAAAATCTGAAACTTCCACATCATTGCATTCTGTTTTTATTCACAATTGGTACAGTGTCCCAACTTTTTTGGAATCGGTTTGTAAACAATCATGTTAGTTGCCAGCCTCATTAAACAGCATAGTCAACTCAAACATAGCTAGAAAATATAGGCCTACTTTTCAGTATACTCGACTGTCCCACAACTCATTGACATATGAAGACAAAGGTGAACATTCTGTTGCTACGGACAGAAAAAGTATTTTAAAACATGTTCCAATGCAGATATAAAACACTCAATGGCAAATGTACATATTAAGGCATTTACCGATGCAGCCCAGCAGCTTAGGTCACAATGAGGTGATCACAACAAATTTTAAAACTCCACGCAGAAGCCTGTGTCCTCCATGAAGAGTAGACAAGCACCTCTAGAAATTACCCTGATAAAACTAAATAAATATTAAAATTCAAATGGTAACGAAAAAATCATGCTCTGCCATGATCAATAATGCATACATGAAAAGGAAGCCCTACACGCACAACAGTGTCCAGCACCAACACAAAAAAGAACCCGCTTTCCAACCAGCAGACACTTATCACTTCCTAATTGGTCATGTGACTTTTCAAAACATCATGTGATCCTGGGTGTTGTGTGAATGTGATGCAGCTATCTTGTGTGCCTGCCTGTGTAGATCCCCACACTTCAAAATTGCAGCATTTTTTTAAAGCAAGTAGGTGAATCAGTGGCGTACAAAAGTCGCTCTGCACACAAGAGCATTTTATTTTTTATTTTTTTAATGTATTTTTAATTTATATATATATATATATATATATATATATATATATATATATATATATATATATATATATATATATATATATATATATATTTGGTATAAGCTGAATAAATGACTAACTGCCCATTGATATGTATTATAAGGCATGACGCAAAGTAGAGTTCAACATAATTTTCAGAGGTCCATCGTTGATTATTCCATATAGATGTTTTACCAGTGGCCAATTCTCAGTTCTAATCTCTTCTCTGTGTCAGAAACAGAAAGGCCCGGTTTTCACCTGGTATCAAGATTAGTTTTTGTTGATCTCATTTCAAGTGTATAATGCTACATATAGGTGTAAATGGGGTATGAAATGTTTTGACCCAGTTCACTTTTGACCACTTCTAGAGGTTCTTGAACATGCATTCATTCAGATTGCTTTCATAAATCATCATGCATCTGAAGAGCCACAAGAGACATCTTCCTATCTGCCTACTGACCTAATTCGTAAACAATGCAGATTTAAACTTAACAATAATTTGGATGAATGAAAAACAAAAACAAACAAACAAATACAATATGATATTACTAGTCCTGATTCAACACAAACCCACAGAGTTTGGTGTAGTTATGTAGGTATCAGAGCAGAAGCAAAAGATGCTGCTCTCTGTATCCCTTTTCCATTGTCTCTTTTCATATTGTTATGTATCTTCCGCAAGTTTATTTTGCAATATTAGATCAGAAGCCCATACATAAGACCTGCTCATAGACACTACTATCAGGACAGACGTGGTCAAAAGTGGACAAAAGAGACTAACGGTTAAAATACCATGAATAAACGGGAATGTGTCTTCCTCGTCTACTTGTTATCCAATCAAAAAACAACCAAAAATGCAACTTCATGCCAGGTGTAAACAAAGTACATAGCTTTGTGTCCTGGAATAACCAGAATTGTTCTGCTTTTCTATAAGCGCCACCTACTTTCAGAAAGTGAATTTCACCATTTAGCCCACCCGTTTTTTATGCATTGGTCTGAATGGAAAAATTAGCATGCGCAAATCAGATCGAAATTTTTTTTTTTTGACTGTTGTTGTCAACAGTTCTATAAAAAACAAACCAACAAGTATGTTTTCAGTAAACAGCAGAAGGACCTTTATAGAAATGGTAAATGTATTGCGCAAATTCTGTCTGAAAATGAGGTGTGCTGGGTTGTCAGCCACAGAAGACCACTTGAAGAGCGACTGTGTGATATTTTTATACCAACATTCTTAAACTTATATTCAGTTTATTTTAATCTTCTTAAAAATTATTTGGGTGAAGAAGGTAGTTGTCACATTTTCTAAAAAAAATCTGAGCAGTGTTTGTCTCCGCAAAATGTGTCACCAAAGGGTGTGGTAGGTGGTTACAGTTTCTCACATCTGGTCCAATAAGGGCACTAATTAGAATATATATATATATATATATATATATATATATATATATATATATATATATATATATATATATATATATATCACCCCAAATATTAAGCAATTTAGCACTCAGAAATTATTTGACCCTTTTCCCAATCCTATGATGTTAAAAGAAAAAAAGGAAATCACTCATAGAAGAAAATTATATTATCCTTTACTTTCTTTTTTCTTCAACGTAGTTTTCAGAAAATAGACAAAGAATTTTAAAATGCTTTTAATAAAAAGCATTTATATATAATGCTTATATAGCCTGATTTGGAATTGGGCAGAATATGTCCTAGCATGTCTCTCTGTCGCTGGAGGTCTGAGGGCATTCATCAGCTGCACACATTCATTCTAGTGGCAGGTCAGTCTGTGCAGCTAAATGGCATCATTACAACGTACTTCCATGATGTGTTGACAGGTCCATATGCTAATTTTAATGAATACTGAGAGGCTGCAATGTGTACCATGTCTCCCAATGCGAGGCACACTAATGTAAGTGCAGCAAATTGAAATTAGCTCATTAAAGTACGAATGTGCTGTTTCCAGTGGTTAAATTGAATTATTTTCCTGAAGGACCCCATTACGGACACTAATTTGTGACTAAGATTAGGATTGTATTGTCCAGATAGTCATATTTTTAGTGGTGGTCAGAATTTACACTTTGCAGAAAAGAGAATCTAAAATGTTCACTTTTTTTTTTTTTTTTACACTTGAGACTCGCTAAATTAGACTTCCAAATAAAATAAAAACAGATAAATAGTCCCTCTGGAGTAGATTATTTTTGATAACAAGGAAAATATGTTTGCTGCGTAAATCAGATAGACTTACTGAAAATGCTAATTCATTCTCTGCCAGCAGAAGGTGCTATAAAGAGGGATAAACAGAGGTTTTCCCAGTAACTGCTGTAAACAAAACAACACTGAGCTCACAAATTCTGCTTTATTAGGCATATAGCATGCAAGATAAAATTAAAATGTCATCAAAATTTTTTGTAAAGATAGTCTTCCTTTAGAAATTCAGTGATATAAGAACACCCATGCATCGTTTTGATTTTTAAACATGCAGTACGTGCTCATGTTTATTCAACAAAGCCTGGAAAATCGGTCAGTTTTGATATTGTGGTGAGCTCCACAAATAAATAAATGTATAGGAAACACATCCCACAGCACAACCACCTGAGCCCAACTTCAGTCTACTCATCCCATAGCCAGACTGATAAACAAACACAGGCTGGAAGTTAACTTTGGGCCAGATACATGCGCCCCATTAAACCATCTGTATAGTTCTAGAATAGACACACATGAAATTACTACAACCTTTATCTTAGGTAAAACATGCTTATACATGTTTATAATAATACTGTATATAAACTGTATTTTCTATCGCCCTACACCAACCCTACACCTAAACCTACCCCTTTTTAGAAAACTACTTTCAATTTTCAATTTTTGAACTTCTTAAAACACAGTTTTGTATGTTTTTTAAGCCTTTTGTTTTACAGGGACAGAGGGAGTGTCGTCATAAACCATGTTAACATTGTAGTACCCATGTCATTATACATATTTGTGTCCTCATAAACCATATATACCAGTTCACACACACACACACACACACACAAACATTTTATTATTATTATTATTATTGTTAAAGGGGGTGTGAAATTCTATTTCATGCATACTGATTTTTTTATACTGTTAAATAGTTGGATTCCCATGCTAAACATGGACAAAGTTTCAAAAATTAAGTTGTACGTTTGAAAGGAGTATTTAATACTCCTTCCGGTTTGTCACAAGTTTCGGAAAGTTTTTTTCGAGTATGGCTCTGTGTGACATTAGATGGAGTGGAATTTCCTTATATGGGTCCTAAGGGCACTTCTCCCGGAAGAGCGCGTGCTCCCGTATAGCAGAGCACTGAGAGCACAGACATTCACTGATCAGAGCGAGAGCAAAATGTCACAAAAGAAGTGTGTTTTTGGTTTGCGAGGGCAAGACAACCCTGCACAGATTACCAAAAAAAAAAAAAAAAAAAAAACATTCAGGGACCAGTGGACGGAGTTTATTTTTAAAGAGCATCGACGGAGTTGTGCAAGTGTTTTTGTTTGTTCCCTGCATTTCGAAGATGCTTGTTTTACAAATAAGGCCCAGTTTGACGATGGATTTGCGTATCGTTTATTTCTTAAGGATGATGCAATCCCAACGAAAAAGGGTCACCATCGTGTGTTGGAACCGCAGGCGGTTGAGTAAAACTGCTTAAAATATCTCTGCCTCCTTGTTAGTGCATCCGCCTCCCATGCCGGAGAACCGGGTTCGAGCCCCGCTCGGAGCGAGTCGTTGCTGCTGCTGCTCTCGTTCAGTTTCAGCCTAAGGATCTGATTCTGTATCATAAATAAACGGCTGAACCTGACTGTTAGCCATGGTTTGTTTTGGATGATGTTTTTTTTTTCCTCACGGTAATGTCACAGCTTCCAAATGCTCTCAACGCAAAAGCTTACTCGCGCTCGTGATTCTTTAGCTCCGCCCACACGTCACGCCTCCAGCCGGTCGTGTTTTTCCGAAAAAAATCGGCACAGACTATTTTTCTCTTATAAATATAATAAAACTAAAGACTTTTTGGAGATATGAAGGATGCAGTACTACTCTATAGGTAGTCAAGATTAACAGGATATTGAGTGAAAATTAGCATTTCACCCCCCCTTTAATGTTGTATTATGTTATTATTATACTTAATTTTTTTTTTCTTTCAAAGAAACCATTTTTTTTTTTTTTATGTTGGATAAAGTAATTTCACAAGGTTCTCCACACAATGTGTGTCCTCATATATGTTTGTCCAAGCGTGTGCGCATGCCTTTAGGACTGACAACAGCATCTCAAACAAGTTGTGACCAGCCTATGCTCCCTAGTGAGAAGAGCCTGTGGACAGGCTGGTAGGGTTTCAGTGACTGGGCCCAAACCCAGACTGTGTGCCGACTGCACTGGAGTGTAAATGCCAGGTGCTGCTGGTGGCATACAGGACCTGCGTTTGAAGCCATGAGCATGTCTCAGAAATGTTAGAACACATCTTCAGTGTCTTTTATTATTGTTATAATTTTATAAATAGTTTTTAACCAATTTAGACATTGACAATTATGTAAAAATGCACCTAATTTTAAAGTTTTTATAAGTACCCATCAACGTTGATAGAAAATATTCTAGATATTCTTAAAGCTGCAGTATGGAACATTTGGTTAAAAATAAATGTGCATAAACAGTATGCTTCATAGATTCACAAAAGTGAACTTATAATAACAAGTGTGGGGTCAGATTTTATGTGAAATGTCAACTTGACAAAATTTGTCTTTGGGGCATTCTACCTGGTATAGTCCAAAACTTGTAAACATTTTTAACTTTCTTTATTTTATTTTGGGTTTCAGTATCTGTATTGCTAAACCATATTTAGTTTAATCTCAACAGGTGCCCTTGTGTCATGGCCCTCAATAAATTTAAGGTTAAACAGATCTTTACGTAAACCTCAGCTCAGATGAGTCCTAGCACCCTGTTTCTTAGAATTTAAGATAATTTTCGAACCTAAAATGTTCTAAATGTACATTATACTTACCTAGTTAGCCTCTAAAAAACATCACAACAGACTTAAATACTTAGAAATATACTATAATATAATACAAATCTATGTATATGTATGTATATATATATATATATATATATATATATATATATATATATATATATATATATATATATATATATATATATAAAGAATAATAATAAAAAAAAAAAGAGTACAACATCGTAATCGTATCGTACATACTCGTAATCATATTCACGGTGAACATATATATATATATAATTCATCCAAAATGAAAAACAAACAAACAATCCCTGAAAAACTTAGATTATATAACTTATTCAAAAACATAAGGCTAAATAGTAGCGTTAAATATTTCAGCTACAAATAAAAGATATGCAGTGTAGGAATTCAAATTCATTATTTTTTACATGTTTAATGTATATGAAACGTGCACCAATTGAATCATTCAGTTAGAATTGATGTTCACTGCAGCACTGTATCAAATTTTATAACGTTAAACACCTTTACATAAACAACTCCGAAAAATGGGAGATTATCTTTGTGTCTCTTTTTTTTTGGCTCAGTTGCCAGACACAGAGTGACAGGTTTTTCAGATGAATGACGGCTGTCCTTTGAAACGCCGGTGAGGTGGCGTCTGTTCCAACTGTTGAAATGCATATTTGCCACTCTTATCGTAACAGCATGGATGGCTCCTATTGAAGCTGTTAACATTGCAAATCGCTCTGGAATTATTCATTGTCAGCTGGGCTGGGGTGAGGTTAGATTATTTTCCTCATACAAAAGCGGTTTGTATAATGATTTCTCTTCACCTTGGCAGCGGTGGCATGCTGACTTCAGATGTTAGCGTGAATGCGGGTGACATGGGTCTGGCCAAGTGTTAGAGCAAGATCATAAAGGCAGAGCCCCATTTTAATGTCTAATACATTAATCTTTCCAGCACAGATCCTCCATGAATATTCTGTGGACTCCTTTTTTTGTCGGGGAGTCTGACTCTTTCATCCATTCAGGTGCTTTCATTCTTTGTGAGAATAGGCCCGATCAGTCAATGACAAAGGTGGTACAATAGCTCCCACTAACATGCTTCTTTTTTACATTCAAGCTGTTGATAGACAACTCTGACACCTGGTCTCCTGGGACGTTTGGGAGCAGAGTCAGTTCTCTGGGTCCTTGAGATACTTTCTTTATTTTATCGCATCTATAAAGGATTGTCACAGGTGAATGTATCTATGGTTCTGAGACTGCCAGTCCTTCTGACCCACTAGTCTAAACATGTACTGCACCACCACATCATATTGCTAATGGATTAAGATTGTTGAACTGGTGTTGAGCACATGCGTGCCCCATTGTTTTTTTATGCACCTTTTGTTCTTAGTCAGTAATTAGCATCGTCTTGAGTTCATTAGAGTGATGCTCTGTAATGTTTTAATGAGTGGAGGTGGACAACCTACAATGATTCCAGATTTATACTGGGTGACCTTACAATGGTTTATGGCTCTTTGAACTGCACTGTAAAAAAAAAAAATAAATAAGGCAGCTAATCGCAAGCGCTTTTTTGAGTAAACAAAACAAACGGGGACTAAAGTCGACCCAACTTCCGAAGGTCCGAACCAAGGGCAAACAAAAATACATTGTAGCATTTTCCAGCTTTTTTGGTTCCTTTTCACACCACACTGATTGCTTTGGTCCATACCAGTTGAAACGAACCAAAATGCAGTCACATGACAACATCTACATCACTCATTGGCCATGACGTATTTCCTAAACTGCTTTTCGATTAGTCAGAATTTAGGTGCGGGAAAATTCCAACATAAGAGGAAAAGCCAGAAAACAACACGGAAACAACACAATTACACAACAACACGACTTGCGCAGGCTGGTTTTGTCCCTGGACATAATCATTTACATCGTTTGTATACACCACAACATGCAAAAAATACATTTCTATAATGAAGCGCGGATGCGGCTTGAAAACAACGTTCTAATGCACTGCAAACGTCGAGCGGTAATAGCTCGTAACTTCAAGCGGAAGCGTGCATTAATTCTTCTTAACTCCGACATGCTCATGGTCATCTGAACAAATTTCTATGAGGCTCCTCACCTCTTCCTTACTCCAAGTTTGTCAACGGGCTGCCACTGTTGTATTTGATTTATTTGCCTATGTGATATGTGAAGCATTTAAGAGTTTAAAAGTATTTAAATTTTTAGGATGTCTTTAAGGTAGTATACCATATGAATGTTGGCAATGATTTTACACTATGGTGCAGGCCTACATTAAAATACTACAGTATTATTATCTTCTGTCTTCTCTTAAGTTGGTAAAGGCTCTCCTCTGTGTTATGAGAATCTACAGACATCACATGATTTTACTGGGAGAAGCTGCCTCACACGTACCCTTACAGTTTGTCAAGCTATAAATGTTACCCTTTGCTGAGACTTGCCAATATATTTAAATATTTTACATGGATCTTGATATGATGGCATTCATAATTATGATATCTGATTTGGAGCAGAGCAGTGCTCTACAGATGTAACATAGGGGAATAGAGTGATATTTTAATGTGCTGCAGACAGACTTCTCCCTGAAGGTACATCTAACACGACACCAGCTGTGGCTGAACTGGGATTTATACTTCCTGTTTTTGATTAATATGGAGATGAATACAGGTGTTCTGTGTCGTAAATTAGCTTATCTCACACAAATTGCAGTTATGACCAAGGAGAACAGGAAAAGAGGAAAATTAGATGGAAAAAAAGTAAAAATAGCAGAATTTAACAAGGGAATGATAGCATTCTGTCATGACTGTCTTGTCCTAGAGTGTTGTTTGGCATGGGCTCCTGTTTGTGGAGAGGAAGGTTGGCATGAGCCTAGCCATGCTAGTTGGACACGAAGAAAAAGCATAACAAATGAGCTTTGAAACATTGTCCCTTTCAAGGTTGAGGACTTGAGAAGGGCTTCAAGCTCTAGGAAGTCATCCAAAAGCACCTGTGTCCCTAGAGGGCAGAGGGTTGAGGTGCTGGTGTGTGTGTTTTGGGGGTTGACTTTGTCTACGTGCTGAAGCATTTGCACAGGAAATATGCACACACACACACACACACACACACACACACACACACACACACACACACACACAATTTTGTTCAGTAATTTTTTATAAAAAATAAAATTAAATAAAAAAAACAATTCCTGGGATCCCTGGGAAGGAAACACTTTCACAACAATGAGTAATAAATATGGAGGTTTACTATCACAGATAAAGCAAAGGTTATATATAATTCTCACTCCTGAAAGGTATTCCTACAGCATCAACTATACTGACCCTGCATCCTTTTCTCTACGCAGGGAATGTCTCAGGTTACATATTTAACTATCTGAGAGGGAAACGATATGCTTCGTTCAAATGATGACACTATGGGGAATGTCTCTTCGTGATTGCATCTGAAACTCGTGTGCAACTACTCCAATCCTCATTGGTGCTGAAGATACAGAGGATGCCATGAATAAAAACAGGTAAGATTCCTATTGGCTGAAGTTGCTCAGAGGCATGCAGGAAGTATGGCAAAGGGACACAGTGGCTGCATCCGAAAACTGAAAAATGCTGCCTTCGGAGGTCACATTCCAAGGTAGGAAGGCATCAAAGGCACGTCCGAAATCAATGTCAGCTTCATTTTCTGTCTCCTGAGATGCCTTCATCTGGACGGTTTTTGAAGGCAGCATAGATGTATCCTCCACTGCCTTTGATATCCCACAATCCTGTGCGTTCCATTCTGTGACAGTTAAGCCAAAAAATAAAGATGACATCTGAAAGTTGCGGTCGGTGGTCAGTTTGTTAGTAAATGTATGTTTCTGAACAACATTCTCCACTTTTTTATGTAATTTCTAGCGAGAAATTAATATTGCAGTAATGAAATATCCACTTAGTTATTACCAAAGCTCTCTATATTTTGCTATAGATCATTAAACCATTACTCCATCTCAGAAGCCTGTCCAAAATCCGTTTCACGAGGTGCCTTCGGGCAAAAACTCTGCGTGTAAAGTCATTGCCTAAGTTTTCGGATGCAGCCAGTATTTCTTTCCCCTCTCCCCTGATTGTATTGGAGTAGTTGCACACGAGTTTCAGATGCAATCATGCAGGCATTATATCATGTCTTTCTTCAAGCAGCTGAAAAATGGAGCGCAGTGGAGCGATCACTTTTCTTCTCTTTTAGATGAAAATAAACATAACCCCAGGTATTTATTCAATACAGTGGCTAAATTAACAAAAAAATAAAGCCTCAACAAGTGTTGACAGTTCCCAACATCAAAGCAATAATGACTTTATGAACTACTTTACTTCTAAAATCAATACTATTAGAGATACAATTGTAACCATTCAGCCGTCAGCTACAGTATCCACCAGACAGTGCACTATAGACCCCCTGCGGAACAGTTCCACTCATTCTCTACTATAGGAGAGGAAGAATTTTATAAAATTGTTAAATCATCTAAACCAACAACATGTATGTTAGACCCTATACCATTTAAGCTCCTAAAAGAGGTGCTTCCAGAAGTCATAGATCCTCTTCTGACTATTATTACTATTATTACTATTATTAAGCCTCTCATCAAAAAAAGGACAACTTGACCCCAAAGAACTAGTTAATAATAGACCGAACTTGAATCTCCCCTTTCTGGCCAAGATACTAAAAAAGGTAGTATCCTCACAATTATATTCCTTCTTAGGGAAAAATGGTATCTGTGAGGATTTCCAGTCAGGATTTAGACCGTATCATAGTACTGAGACTGCTCTCCTAAGATTTACAAATGACTTGCTCTTATCATCTTATCGTGGTTGTATCTCTCTATTATTGCTATTGGATCTTTGTGCTGCGTTTGACACAATAGACCACAACATTCTTTTCCATAGACTTGAACACTTTGTTGGCATTAATGGAGGTCCATTAGCATGGTTTAAATCATATTTATATGACCACCATCAATTCGTAGCAGTGAATGAAGAGGTATCATTTCGATCACAAGTGCAGTATGGAGTACCTCAAGGCTCAGTACTAGGGCCGCTACTCTTCACGCTTTATATGTTACTCTTGGGAGATATCATCAGGAAACATGGTGTTAGCTTTCACTGTTAGGCTGATGATACTCAGCTCTATATTTCTTCGCGGCCCGTAGAAACTCACCAATTTCAAAAACTAATAGAATGCATAGTTGATATAAAAATCTGGATGACGAGTAAATTCTAACTGCTAAATTCTGGAAAAAAAAAACAGAGGTGTTAATTATAGGAACTATAAACTCTGCATGTAATAAACTAAAACACTATCTAAGACTTGATGGCTGCTCTATCAAATATTTGTTATCAGTTAGGAACCTAGGTGTGCTATTTGATAGCAATCTTTCCTTAGATTTCCACATTTCTAGCATTTGTAAAACTGCATTTTTCCATCTCAAAAATATATCTATATTACGGCCTATGCTCTCAATGTCAAATGCAGAAATGTTAATCCATGCATTTATGATCTCAAGGTTAGACTATTGTAATGCTGTATTGGGTGGTTGTTCTGCACGCTTAGTAAACAAACTACAGCTAATCCAAAATGCAGCAGCAAGAGTTCTTACTAGAACCAGGAAGTATGACCATATTAGCCCGGTCCTGTCAACACTGCACTGGCTCCATATCAAACATCGTATATAAAATATTGCTTATTACTTATAAAGCCCGGAATGATTTAGCACCTTAGTATTTTAATGAGCTCCTTTTACATTATAATCCTCTACGTCCGCTACGTTCTCAAAACTCAGGCAATTTGATAATACCTAGAATATCAAAATCAACTGCAGGTGGCAGATCCTTTTCCTATTTGGTGCCTAAACTCTGGAATAACCTACCTAACATTGTCGGGAGGCAGACACGCTCTTGCATTTTAAATCTAGATTAAAGACCCATCTCTTTAACCTGGCTTACACATAACATACTAATATGCTTTTAATATCCAAATCCATTAAAGGATTTTTAGGCTGCATTAATTAGGTAAACCGGAACCCGGGGACACTTCCCATAACACCCGATGTACTTGCTACATTATCAGAGGACCACCGGGACAAGACTACAGGAAACAGATGATTATTCTGCACAATCTGACTTTGCTGCAGCCTGGAATTGAACTACTGGTTTCGTCTGGTCAGAGGAGAACTGGCCACCCAACTGAGCCTGGTTTCTCCCAAGGTTTTTTTTCTCCATTCTGTCACCGATGGAGTTTCGGTTCCTTGCCGCTGTCGCCTCTGGCTTGCTTAGTTGGGGTCACTTCATCTACAGCGATATCGTTGACTTGATTACAAATAAATGCACAGACACTATTTAAACTGAACAGAGATGACATCACTGAATTCAATGATGAACTGCCTTTATCATTTTGCATTATTGACACACTATTTTCCTAATGAATGTTGTTCAGTTGCTTTGACGCAATGTATTTTGTTTAAAGTGCTATATAAATAAAGGTGACTTGACTTGACTTGACTCTGATGGAGAAAGGAGTCTTAAAGTAATGCCTCTGTATGACCTCAGCATATTAGGTGGTGAAAGAGTTTTATTGCCAATTGTGTTTACACACACAAGGCATTTGTCTTGGTGTCAGGAGCATCCAGTGCAGACAATAAAAACATAGTGAAGACATATAGTAAT